>NC_086240.1:26186406-26860156 GCF_036321145.2 Pelmatolapia mariae | reverse complement strand
ATAAAGACAGAAAACAAAAACAGCAGTGACGTTGTAGGGTTACTGAAGTTGGGCTAGCTGGTATATAATGATGTGCTACTTGATCACTAGCGACACAGCTACAGTGGCTTGCAAAAGTATTCGGCCCCCTTGAACTTTTCCACATTTTGTCACATTACAGCCACAAACATGAATCAATTTTATTGGAATTCCACGTGAAAGACCAATACAAAGTGGTGTACATATGAGAAGTGGAACAAAAATCATACATGATTCCAAACATTTTTTTACAAATAAATAACTGAAAAGTGGGGTGTGCGTAATTATTCAGCCCCCTGAGTCAATACTTTGTAGAACCACCTTTTGCTGCAATTCCAGCTGCCAGTCTTTTAGGGTATGTCTCTACCAGCTTTGCACATCTACAGACTGAAATCCTTGCCCATTCTTCTTTGCAAAACAGCTCCAGCTCAGTCAGATTAGATGGACAGCGTTTGTGAACAGCAGTTTTCAGATTTTGCCACAGATTCTCGATTGGATTTAGATCTGGACTTTGACTGGGCCATTCTAACACATGGATATGTTTTGTTTTAAACCATTCCATTGTTGCCCTGGCTTTATGTTTAGGGTCGTTGTCCTGCTTAGAGATGGACCGATCCGATATTAAGTATCGGTCCGATACTGACCTAAATTACTGGATCGGATATCGGCGAGAAATTAAAAAATGTAATCCGATCCATTAAATATCAAAAAAGCACCTCACAAAACTTGCGACACGACGTAACTCGGCTTGTAACCGTAGCACGTCGAAGCAGTGTGCTCACGTGATAGAGCGGCTGTGTTTATTTGTAGCCTCGCTAGCAATCCAGCATTTCATCTCCGAGGAAGTTATCCCAGAGAGAAGTAAAGCAAGTGTGTAAGTTCATCTCTGAATGTTTGTAAAGCGTACCTACGTTAAGCTTAACAACCGATATATGGAGCCTCTCTCTCTCCCTCTCTCGCTGCTACTTCAATCGTGAAACTGCTTAATGATCAGCTGATCGGCTTTTCTGTCGCGAGTCCGTCTCTCTTCTTTGTTTTTGGCCCACTTTGCACCAGAAAGAGGAAACCAGCGGCTGAACAACAGCAGCACGTTTAACCTTGATAAGCTGTTGTCAGAATTTATTTAATATTACTTTCTAGACCAGGATCCTTTTCTACGTAGCTGACGGCTGGTAACTGTGCAGGGGCGGATCTAGCAAAGTTTAGCCAGGGGGGCCGATAGGGCATTAACAGGGAAAAGGGGGCACAAAGACATACTTATCTTTCTTATTCTCATTTAAAATGTCTAGCTTTTAATAAATAATTATCTGAATCTTACACCCAAAGTTTTAATCTGATGTAAAATGTATAGAAGTCCATTACTGTATATAGTAACTGTTAAGTCTAATATACCCTAGTAAGCTATAGTACTTTTTCCTTTGGGAAAGTACCATCTGTGCAGTCTGCAATTCTGTAGAAGAAAGATGTTGAATATATTTAATTATTCTTGAAAAATAATTTATTTCTGTGCATTTTTTTCACACTGCATCAAATTAAAGTTGATTACGTCGATTAAGCATCATGAGGTGGAGGGTGGGGGTGGTTCCCTTTTTTTTTTTTGCTGGGAGTTTGCAACCCTATTAGTTACGTTGCTTAATATTTCTGCTAAGTACTCTTTAAAATACCAGAATAGTAAGGATGGAGTAGGTTTAAGTTTATTAGATTGATCAGTATTGCTGAACTATGAAATATTTTGGGTTCAGTGTATTTTTTACATACAGGTATAACAGAATAGCTTTAGTGTTGTTGTTTATTTAAACTTGAGTATGAACTTATACAAAATGCAGCAAGATATTAAAAAAAACAGTTTTATTGATTAAAAAAAACACACTATATCGGATTAATATCGGTATCGGCAGATATCCAAATTTATGATATCGGTATCGGACATAAAAAAGTGGTATCGTGCCATCTCTAGTCCTGCTGGAAGGTGAACCTCCGCCCCAGTCTCAAGTCTTTTGCAGACTCCAAGAGGTTTTCTTCCAAGATTGCCCTGTATTTGGCTCCATCCATCTTCCCATCAACTCTGACCAGCTTCCCTGTCCCTGCTGAAGAGAAGCACCCCCAGAGCATGATGCTGCCACCACCATATTTGACAGTGGGGATGGTGTGTTCAGAGTGATGTGCAGTGTTAGTTTTCCGCCACACATAGCGTTTTGCATTTTGGCCAAAAAGTTCCATTTTGGTCTCATCTGACCAGAGCACCTTCTTCCACATGTTTGCTGTGTCCCCCACATGGCTTGTGGCAAACTGCAAACGGGACTTCTTATGGTTTTCTGTTAACAATGGCTTTTTTCTTGCCACTCTTCCATAAAGGCCAACTTTGTGCAGTGCACGACTAATAGTTGTCCTATGGACAGATTCCCCCACCTGAGCTGTAGATCTCTGCAGCTCGTCCAGAGTCACCATGGGCCTCTTGGCTGCATTTCTGATCAGCGCTCTCCTTGTTCGGCCTGTGGGTTTAGGTGGACGGCCTTGTCTTGGTAGGTTTTCAGTTGTGCCATACTCCTTCCATTTCTGAATGATCGCTTGAACAGTGCTCTGTGGGATGTTCAAGGCTTGGGAAATCTTTTTGTAGCCTAAGCCTGCTTTAAATTTCTCAATAACTTTATCCCTGACCTGTCTGGTGTGTTCTTTGGACTTCATGGTGTTGTTGCTCCCAATATTCTCTTAGACAACCTCTGAGGCCGTCACAGAGCAGCTGTATTTGTACTGACATTAGATTACACACAGGTGCACTCTATTTAGTCATTAGCACTCATCAGGCAATGTCAGTGGGCAACTGACTGCACTCAGACCAAAGGGGGCTGAATAATTACGCACACCCCACTTTGCAGTTATTTATTTGTAAAAAATGTTTAGAATCATGTATGATTTTCGTTCCACTTCTCACGTGTACACCACTTTGTATTGGTCTTTCACGTGGAATTCCAATAAAATTGATTCATGTTTGTGGCTGTAATGTGACAAAATGTGGGAAAATTCAAGGGGGGGCGAATACTTTTACAAGCCACTGTATGTTAGCATAATATAAACAGTGAAGCTAGACAATGAACGCTAACACTTTTCCACTCGATCAAAGTTAATGTGAGGGTTCCCGAAGGTTCAGGACAAATGCAATCGCATGGCAGGATGCTGTAAACGGACCGAACGTCAGTCGGGAGAACAACTGAGATAATCCATCCACAATACGAGGTTAGTTATTAATATACTGCTGCATGGGCTGAGCTGTAGTCACATCATAAGGTTTTGAAAACTGAGCTTTAAAATGATTAGTGGTAATAAAACCCGAGAGAGGCCGACAGTGATCACTGACTGTTTTTAGGGCTTGTTGAGATTAAATAGAACAAGATACAAAGCATTAAAACATGTAAAAAACACAAAAGCCTTATTAAACACAGAGTGGTTTGGGCCCGGAAGCAGGATTCATCACATCATCACCCAAAGACCGGATTCCTTCCATTAGCAGTTAGTACGAGCCAAGCTAGCTTTTATCTTATTGGACTAGAGCAGGGGTGGGGAACTCCAGCCTCAAGGCCCCGTCTCCTGCAGGTTTTAGATCTCACCCTGGGTCAACACATCGGAATCAAATGATCAGTTCATTACCAGGCCTCTGAAGAACTTCAAGACATGTTGAGGACGCAATTTAGAGTCCCCCACCCCTGGATTAGAGTAAAAATAGGATGACAACCTCCTTGTGACGAGGGAAAGATAAATCTGTGGTTGTCCCGTGATTACACTGAATTTTCTTTTTTGTTTGATGACGAACTGCAAGTAGTTCCAGCAACCAACTAAACCAACTAAAGGCCCAGATGTTGATTGTGTAACACCCTCAGCCTCTTTTGATTTCAGAGCAACTGCACAGATTGTCTGGTGGGAGGCAATCTGTCTCCAAACAGTTGTGGCCTAATTTGGACTGACTGCAGTCTCTCAGACAGATTGCTCTGTCATGGTTTCAGCTGCAGGTCAGTCTGTGATGTTGGAGATCTTTGATAAACAGATGAATTATGAAGGAAGAAAAATACAATCAGTTTGATCCACCATCTGGAACGCATCTGCTAATAATTAAAGCATACCTGGATAGAAGATATATATAGGGGAACACTATCAGTCATGGATGGGCCTCCCCAGAGGCAGATCTCTGTGAGATCATCCTGACAGAGAACAGAACAAAAGGCAGAAACATCCAAAGAAGAGCTTTGAACATCCTTCATGAACCCTGCAGGACTGATCCTGAAGATCCTCACAGAGCTGACAGAGAGCTGAAGAATAAAGGCAATTATACTTAATATTCACTCTGAAGCTCGTTAGAATAGTACAAGCTCTGTTTTTTCTGTATATGCTGTATATGTATATCCATGTATGTTTCAATAAATCATCCATACACCTGCCAAGACAAAGAATAATGGGTGGCTCAAGACTTTTACACAGTACTGTATGTGATGACTAGTTTTTTTGGGATCCAATCATAAAGTTGCACAGTCTTAGTAATCAATCGATCATCACTGCAACAAAAACGAGACACCAGCAGTCATCAGATTAAATGTGAGGAAGAGGAAGTGGGATCTTCAGGTTATGTTATAGATGACAGCAGGTCATGCGTTTGTGTGTTTGTGTGAACGTACATGAGACCCAGTGACTGTCTCGCTTAGACAAACACAACATGTTATTTGGAGAAATGAAGCTTGGCCGTCTTTTGTCTGCATTTTCCATGGTAGGTGATTATTTAGCCGCTTTTGTGTTTTATTCTATAGAACTATCCATTCACCTGTCAGCTTTGTGCATTACTATAAAACTCATTAACTCACAACAGAGGGGGGGAGGAGGGGGGTCACGAGGGCGAAAATAAAGGGCAAAGGCAGTAAAAATAACAGAACGTGTACACAACAACATTAAAGATAAGATGACAACGAGACAAATGTAAAGAGAGCGTGCCCATTATTCGGTAAGCTCATGACTCTGATCCGTTTAATTTAAACAGGAAATTAATGTTAAGGGTCTCACACACACACACACAAACACACGCACGCGGCAGACTGTGTTATCTAAAGCAAACACGAGACGTTATAAAAGGAAAACATGATCTCAGAGTCTCCGTTTCAAACTAAACACCAACTCTGTGTGTTTCAAAAGAGCCCGCAGAGAAGAAAGGCTTAATTAAAAGTCATATATTTTGGATTGTGGTGCTGAAGTCAATCTTTAATATGAAGTATAATATATAAAGCAAGCCTTAAAAAAGAAAGGAAAAGACGATTAATTACATGTATTAAATGTACCGCGATTGTTCTCTGACAGGTTTGAAATGCAGAGCTGCATTATGGATCATTTATAGCCTTAATTTTGCTAAGCTTGCAAATCTTAATCTAATTTATTTGACATTAATGTGTAGAGCGATATGAATGTAGCACAGCATTTACTCTCAGGTAACCTGCCCCTGTCCCTGAATCTTTAAAATACAACTGAAGAATCAAAGAAGAGAAAAAAAACAAAAAAAAAAACAAACAAAAAAAAAAAAAACACGAAAACACAAAAAACACAAACTGGAACACTTGTTTTCTGGCTGGCATCACTTTACTGTGGCCTAAAAGAGTCTAAAAGTGTTTGTGCAGAGCATTTTAAACTGCATTAATACATTCATGATGAGAAAAATCCCTGAAATCTATGCCATAACCTTCCACGTGACCTGATGTGCACCTCCCATGAAATGTAATTACACTTGAATGGCGTGGAAGGTTGGAGCATAGGGTTAAAAGGATTTTCTGGTGACATCGTAAGTTAGGATGTAGATTTCCCGCAGAAGCCTAAATCAAACTTCAAGCACAGGACAGAAAGTGATTAAAACAAGTGTGTGTGTGGGGTGGGGGGGAGACATTGACCATGTTTACATATCTTTGTGAGGACCAAAAATTGGAATTCTACTATACTTGTGGAGACTAAAACCCTTATTGGGACAAAAATGCCCGTCCCCACGAGTTTGAAGGCATTTTTGAGACTGCACTAAGATGAAAACGTGTGCACACATGTGTATGTATGTTGGTCACCGCTCCTGGAGCGGTTGGTCACCGCTCCATCCTGCTCCTGCCCGCCTACAGGCAGAAGCTGAAACAGGAAGCTCCAACCCTGAGGGCGGTGCACCGTTGGTCGGACCAATCGGAGTCTACGCTGCGGGACTGTTTTGATCACGCGGACTGGGAAATGTTTCACGTGGCTGCTAAAGACATTGATGAGTACACAGACTCAGTCTGCGGATTTATCAGAAAATGCGTGGAAGATGTCGTCCCATCCAGAACAGTTAAATCCTTCCCAAATCAAAAACCCTGGATTAACAAAGATGTTCGCACAGCACTGGCGGCACGGAGCACCGCTTTTGCCTCCGCGAACACATCGGACTACAAACACGCACATTACCAACTCCGGAAGACGATCAAAGCAGCCAAACATGAGTACAGGGACAGGGTGGAGCAACAGTTTGACAACCCTCGGAGAATGTGGCAGGGACTAAACACGATCACAGACTTTAGAGGGAAAACCAGCACACCGCAGACCACGGCCTCTCTGTGTGAGGATCTAAACGTATTCTACGCTAGATTCGACACAGCGAACACCACGAGACCGGACAGTGTGCGCACCGCGGATGACGTCAGTGCGCACACTGTGTCTGAGGAGGATGTGCGGAAGTGCTTCAGGAGGGTGAACGCACGCAAAGCTACTGGTCCGGACGGGATTCCCGGCCGCGTCCTCAAGTCATGCGCGGCTCAGCTGGCTGGAGTGTTTACACACATCTTCAACCTTTCCCTCTCTCTGTCTGTAGTCCCAGCCTGCTTCAAAATGGCCACCATCGTCCCTGTACCCAAATCCTCCACCATCTCCTCATTGAACGACTGGCGACCCGTAGCCCTGACCCCCATCGTGAGCAAATGCTTCGAGAAGCTGGTCAGGGACTTCATCTGCTCTGCACTACCCGACTCACTGGACCCTCTACAGTTCGCATACCGCCACAACAGGTCCAGTGATGATGTCATAGCCCTGACACTCCATGCTGCCCTGTCACACCTGGAGAAGAGAGACACGTATGTGAGAATGCTGTTTGTAGATTACAGCTCAGCATTCAACACCATCGTTCCCTCGAAGCTGGACAGAAAACTGCAGGATCTAGGACTGAGCAGCTCCCTCGGCAGCTGGATCCTTAACTTCCTGTCTGACAGACGCCAAGTGGTCAGACTGGGCAGCACCACCTCATCCCCCATCACACTGAACACTGGTGCTCCACAGGGGTGTGTACTGAGCCCTCTCCTGTACTCACTCTACACCTATGACTGCACGGCCACTAGAAACTCCAACATCATTGTGAAGTTTGCGGACGACACTACAGTGGTGGGTCTTATTACCAACGGTGATGAGACGGCCTACAGGGAGGAGGTCAGCGCCCTGACCCACTGGTGTCAAGACAACCATCTCACCCTCAACGTTGCAAAGACAAAGGAGTTGATAGTGGACTTCCGGAGGTGCAGAGGAGTACACACCCCCATCACCATCAACGGCGCCGCTGTGGAGAGAGTGAGCAGCTTCCGCTTCCTTGGTGTACATCTGGCTGAGGATCTTACGTGGTCAGTACACATAAACAAAACAGTGAAGAAGGCGCAGCAGCGCCTCTTCTTTCTCAGGAGACTGAAAAGATTCGGCATGAGCCCCCGCATCCTCAGGACCTTCTATCGCTGTGCCATTGAGAGCATCCTCACTGGATGCATCACCACCTGGTACGGCAACAGCACCGCTCACAACCGCAAAGCTCTCCAGAGAGTAGTGCGGTGTGCTGAACGGATAATTGGAGGTGAGCTTCCCTCCCTCCAAGACATCTACAGGAAGCGGTGCCTGAGGAAAGCGGGGAGGATCATCAAGGACTCCAGTCACCCCAGCCATAAACTGTTCAGACTACTTCCATCGGGAAGGAGGTTCTGCAGCATCCGGTCCCGTACCAGCAGACTGAGAGACAGCTTTTTCCACCAAGCCATCAGACTGCTGAACACTTCATAGACACCTCACCCTCACTACTGGAACTTCAACATTATGCACTCCATACTGTACATTAATGCCACTGTTTTGCACATACCAGCCTCTGTATATTTTATATATCTTATTTTATTGTTTACTTTATTTCATTTGTAAAACATGTATATACATACTATATACACACTCAAACACACACACGTAGAAAAACATATTTAGTATACACATTCAGTAATGTATATACCTTTACATATTGTACATATATTTATTACTTTTTAGATTAGCCATTTTTATATTTTGCTTGTTTTACATTATTGTATTTTGCACAACTCTGTTGCTTGTGAAGCTCGCACACAAGAATTTCACTCACATGTACTGTACCAGTGTACCTGCACATGTGATGTGACAATAAAAGTGATTTGGTATATTTGCATGTATATCCGTGAGTGTACAGGTGGATTAGGTGAGTGTTTGCTTCCACACGTGTCTCAGCACAAAGGAAGGCCCACAGAAGCAGGGACATTTACTGAGTTCAAACCTAACGTAGCACCTTTTTTAGTACTGACCACTGAAACTGCTTAAAGTTCACTTTAGCTGCAGCAGGGGTGGTGGTGTGTTTAGGGTAATATTCACAAGCATTTAAACGTTTTCAATTATTCACCTGATTAACTTTAGGAAAACAACATGGTTTGGGTTTAAATCAGTGAATATATTGTGTATGACGGCTCGCTCAGGACAGGACGGCAACCGCCCCATGACTAGAAAAAAAACAATTACAAGTAGCTGCGGTAACAAACTGAGGTTGAACATGCCTCATCTTTAATCTCTCTTTGCGCAGACCGTTCTCATTCCCAACGCGTAACATACTGACGATTTGTCTTGTCTCGAGGCATCCCATAGGAACGCGAAAGGTGACCTTCCGCGTCCCTATGATACGCACCGGATTCTGGATGGCGTATAATGGAACGACGCTCCCGGCAGTAACACACGTTCCAGCCGTGTTCAACTCTAACCTTTTATCCTAACCTTAACCACAATCTTAATCGTATTAGATAGTGTTTTCCAAAGCGATTAATGATTTGGAAATCATTAATCGCTTATCCCAAACCGTAACATACGGTTTGGGATGAGAACGTGTTGCTCTGCGCCCACTGTCAACCACAGGTCGCCTGGCGGGAGGCAATCTGTCTCCCAACAATCCCAGTCTGACTCGGAGTGACTGCAGTCCGACTCAGACAGTTTGGTGACTTTTCGCGAATTTCTCTTTCAGATCTGTGAGGTTCTGTCTGGACTCTGAAGGAAAGGCATTAACATGAATATCTGTGCATGAAGATTTACGATTTTCACCAGTTTATCACAGTTAATCACCACAAACAGACTGCATGTAATAACCAGTTCACCCACTCAGTTGACCCCATTCAGTCACAAACTGAGAAACTGAATCCATCTTATTGGCATTTTATTGCCTTGACAAATTTGCTTTGCAGACAGCAGCAGACCTGCTCCCCGTCTACAAAGCAACTGCTTCAGACAATAACTTTGACCATGCTGCGGTCTCAAACCATCGTTTTCCCCTTGTGACTACGACATTAATGAAACATGTTAATAAATAAAATTTCACAATGAGTGCTCAAAACATAAATAATCTATACATCCATAATCCATCCTTAACTGCTTATTTAATCTAAGTTTGCAGTGTGTTGCAGGGCTTGCCCAGAGACAGAGGGCCAGCAGAAAGACAGACAATAACTCATGCTTACATTCACACCTGCACAGAATTCAGAATGTTTGGACATGGAGGCAGTCGGAGCGCTCGCAGCGAGCATTAGCAACAATGCTAACAGATGTTCTACTGTGACCCCAAATACCAACAAAATCACTCACTGATGTGTGTGTGAGAGCTTGTGGACCTGAATGTGAAGAGGGGCGTTTCCTCCTATTAGGGTTATTAGAGCCCACAACTGTCACATCTGAGGGATGCGCACACACACACACACACACACACACACACACACACACACACAGCTGACAATGGGTGATAATTGTCTTCATATCCTGTGTTTGGATTACTCAACACAAAACAAACATGCATCACGTTGCTATTGAAGAAGCACACACACACACACACACACACACACAAACATGCACACATTAGGTATTCATATCTTGTGGGGACATCTAATTGACATACTGCTTTCCCTAGCCCCTTCTCCTAACCCTAACCATGAAACATGAATGCCTAACCCTCAGCCTAAACCTAACCATAACCCAAATGTAACTCTGTCACTAAAACCACATTTTGAGTCTCAAAGTTGTCTTCAAACTTGTGGGAACCAGGATTTTGGTCCCCACAAGTATAGTAAACTTCCACTTTTTGGTCCCCACAAAGATGTGAACGCACGCTCACACACATACACACACACACACACACACACACCTGTTTGGTCAATCAATCACTTCTAGGGTGATATCAATCAGTTGCTTCCTGCTGCTGTTACAAAAAGGACTTGATACCAAAGCTAGGATTCAGCAACATAGAGCTTTTAAGCTCTATGTTGCTGAATCGTTCATCACTCTTTGTGGGTTTATGATTACAAACAGCTGCTTTCCTATTACATGCAGGTATTAAGTCAGTTTCAGAGTGGACCCGTTCTGCTGGTTTCACCGTATTTTCATCTTAAGCTCTGCGTGATTTGGTGAATTACGTTTCTCTGCATGACTCAATTCCTCCTGCAGCTGACAAGACACCAAACAAAGGATGAAAGGAAAGATTGGTGGCGAGCTGAAAGAGGGAGCCCGCTGAAATAAACAGCAGACATTTAAGATGCCAAACATAACTGAGGGAAAACAGCTAAAACGCCAAAGGGAAGACGGACGGCTCAAAGCGGGACGTGCCGATAGCTGGCTCTGTGTCAGACCCCGTGTTTTATTGTTTTATTGATCCGAGCTTTAATTGGCTCAGATACTCTATGTAGAGTGCTGGGCTGCCCTGACACACACACACACACAGATATTACCACCTGCCAGATTCCAGCAGATTTTTGCTTGCGGCTGTGAGCTCGTCAGCATCTGCAGTAATAATCCACAGAAACACTAAGAAAGCACCAAACAAAGGTTTTTACTGTTGCCGTCCTTTACAATGAAGCCCCAAGGCTGCAGAGAAAGATTCCTGGCATAAAAGTGACGAATACAAATAATTTAGGACAATAAATTCTGAAAAACACTTTGTATATGCAAGCAAGGTTTGCTGAATACAAACAGGCAGCAGCACTTCAACACAATGTGTGAAATTATACCGTGCAATACAAGCACTTTAAATACTTTCAGATTTTATCTATTAGGCAGAAACTCAGACTCAAAATCAGACAGAGACGTAAAGAAATTCTCGAGAACAACGATCTGACCCAAACAGAGCCCTGATCGCGGCAACACGAAGCACAAGAAGAACAAAATCAATCTAAAACAAGACCAAGAGCACAAAACCAATTCCACAACTGGATAATCATAATGGACTCAGGCTGGGATCACACGAAGAAACAGAAGAATCCAAAAGAATCTGTTTACAAGTTTCATTTATATACCACCGAATCACAACAACTGTTGCCTCAGTTGTGTCTCCATCAGTACTTTATATTGTAAAGATGATAATACAGAGAAAGAGTGGGAAGGAAAAACTCCCTTGGTCGCATATCCATCATTTATTTATTCTGGTCAAAGCTGATTCTGACTAGAAAAAAATTAAAAGACCTGAAGAGGGAGAGGAACCAGAGAGAGACTACATGAAGGAAAAGTTTGTGCCAAGGACAAAACCAAGTGCCAAACCAGACTGAAAGTGATCTAAACTTGGTCCGAACTGATTCTGGTATTTATTTTTCAGATGAAAACACTGTAGGTACAGATAGTGGTTTCTTAGTTACCTCCAGCTGCTTATTACCACATAATGGACCTTGTTACAGATGTGTTATCGGAAACATCGTTTAGACTTTTAAAGGCGGATGTCATTATATCCAAGTTTTATTTATAACTCGAGACTTCACTCATCATGATAATTGTAATCAAAGACACTTCATATCAACCAAAGCTGATCTTCTGTATAATAAAGAATAAATTTAATGAACGAAGCATTAAAATTAGTTCCCATTTCAACCTTTCATACTTTTAATCATTCAACTGTCTTCATATCATGTTAGCATGAGAGTCTTTCCCATCTGTACCTCTCAACATCATCATTGTATTTATTATAATTGTATCTGAGGTTGTCCGCAAACTACAGAGGAAAGAGAAAATAAGTGGAGGCCACACAGCAGCATCGCTTCTGCAGGGACGGTTGGACGGATGGAGATACCGGATCTCACGTCAGCACCTTCTCCACTGGCTGTCATTATGTAATGCTAACACTGTTAGCAAAGCATCTGAAAGAAGCTTGCGTCTCTTAAAAAATCAATTATTTTAGATCATCTTCCATCCGGCAGCTCTGCATAATTAGCATATAAGCTTCACATCCTCTCTTTATTAAAGATAAACTTAGAGTTTGAATGCTTTTTGTTCGTTTCTTAAGCATGTGCAGCACAGAGATGCATCGAGCAAAGCGCTTTCTGAACATTAGCAAAGACCCGCTGTCACTCATTTTCCATCGTGCATCCACTGTTACAAAGTTGGATCTTCTTAAAACATCATCCCTGCAAACTAAACACTCCCTCAGCTTTCCGGTTGCTCCAAACACTCAAGTCAACCGGTTGTTTCTGTCCCGTTACGCTGTATGATGTCACAGAGAGGGCGTAACCCTAAAGTGGTCATCTCGGGGCAGAGTGATCCGCCTGGTTCGAAAGAGATTGCGGCCAGCTCTGGGAACCCCTCTGTGAATTTCTCAGAACTTGAAGCAACATCTTCAAATGAGTTATTTTGTCAGAGCAACAGTCCCCAAAACAAACACATTCCTCACATTAGAGAAGGAAAAAAGCCCAAAATGATCAAATTTTTAACAACTGAGTGGCTTAAATGACTCATCGACTGCCAGACTGCTTCCTCATTCGTTTTCCTTTCACTGATTAATCACTGTTAAACAACAATGTCTTGCTCCAGGCCGGACAACAGGACAACCTCACCCTTCATCCATCTAACTGTGTCTGTTTATCCATCATCTGCCCGCACAGCCTGACAGACCCGCAGAACAACATCGATTCCTCTGTGGTTTTAAAGAGCCGAGCGGACAGAGAGGACTCCAAAGCGGACAGAGAGGATGGATCAGATATATTCTCATGAGAAGCACAGAGGCAGTCTCCCTTGAAATTACACATTTTATTAACTCATCCTCTGCAGCTCAATAAAGGAGCAGCTCATCCTTCCTCTGTGTCCGTCCCTCCATCTCACACACTGGTTAACTTTACCGCAAATTATCCCTCAGTGTCCTGACTCGTTGCTTCTGCCATGATGACCCCATCCATTCACTTTGGCAGTAATTGAAAGGAAAGGAGCAGAAATACTGTGCAGGCCACGTCCTTTAACCTCGAAAGAAAGTTCCTTTCAAAGAATCACATTTGCATGACAAAAACTTTACAGGTTATCTTAAAGACCCAGAGAGGAGACTCATTTCTGCAGAAATGTTAACATTACTCTGCAGGTGTAGGTCATCCACACCGTGCATATGCTGCACGCCCGAGCCCTGAAATAACCGCTGGCACCTGGATTCCTCTTTGTAACTTAAAGCCGACCTCGGAGTTTATTTGTCCAGAGTAGATGCTCGTTCTTCCACATGATGTACTGGCTCACTGGGAATTTGGACTTTTTCTGTGAAAATGTGAAATCAAAAATATTTGTGCTAGTGTGGAGACACCAATCCAGCAAGTTCACACTCATCCTTTGGTACCCAGAGCTTTCAGCTGGGGGGTAAAAACGAGCAGAAACCACAAGGAGCTGTGAAGATGTTTGAAGTTTGCTCGTGTTTTTGTCCATTTTGTCTCAAGTGAAGTCGAAGCTTCAGGAAACGTCGAACTCAGGGGATCTCTTCATTTATTTAAGTCTGATTTATTTGAGATGTTTCAAATTTCAGATTAAACTTTTGATTTCTGGCATCCACTGCAGCTCACAACGTTAATCATTTCTAAATACGCCTGTTGTGAATAATGTTCTGCATTAACCTCCGGAGCTGAATAACTAAAGAGCAAAGCGACGTCAGGCCCATCATTTTTAAACATCTTGAACTATTTGTTCACATCTTTATTTTCTTTGTTTGATGTGTAAATGAGCTCAGTGGGGTTCATGCTTTGCTTTGCTCTCTAATGTTTTCTCTCCATTTCTCTGTGCAAACACATTAAACTTGTAGAGCGGCTTTCACAAAATGATTTGGAACAAAATGAGTTCCACATGCTTGCTCGCCTGTAAGCGCTCCTAACGTTCTACCAGCACTGAGGTGCAGAGAACCTCATTTGAAGGTCCTTAAACAAACAAAGCTCAGTTGCCGCTTCGTGAACAGGTCGAAAAGAGAGAAACGCCACAGGTGATCTTACCTGACAGTGAAGTCATACGAGCAGGACGCCAGCACAGTCTTATCAAAGGGAGAAAACTGCAGGAAAAGGAACAAAATGGAAAACAGTTTACTGAGATCGTGTTTCCAAAGGAAGAAAGGAAGAATATCAAGTTATCAACTTTAATCTCCATCACGAACACCTTTCCTCAAATATTCATAATCTGATTACAAAGAAACAATAATATGTAACTCTGTGAAATAATGTGAAGGGGAGTCAAAAACCCTCCAGAGGGACATGCTGCAGACCTTTTACCCTTAAGTCAGCGTGGAGGTGAAGGAGGTAGGGCAAGTTTGACAGTTTCCAGGTTTAAATGAAAAAAATGACACATTTTAAAATGTGTCGTTGGAACTTCGAGCTCCGCTGTGCACACACAAGATAATAACCACAACGTGAAAAAGTGCTGAAATGTTTTAGGCTTTTAAAGTAAAAATTACTGTGTGTGTTTTACAAAAACGCCAGTGATAACTGCAGTTTTCCTTTCAAAACATGCAGAACAACAGAAGACGCTGCTCAGTTTGTGCTTCATGCACATTCCACTGTTTCTGATGCTGAGCTCCAGTTTGTCCCCATCATCAAAAAAAACAAACAAAAAAACTACATTTTTGTCTCCATCATGAAAGAAAAACAGCTTCCGGCAGGCTGAGCAGAGTTTGCAGCATTTCTCTGCTCAGCAGTTTGTGCAGAGACTCGGAGAGCCTGCGAGGAGTCCACAGAGAGCGATTTCACCGACGAAGCACTCCCAAATTAATTTATTCGCTCATTTGTTCCCCTCTCTGCGTCTGACAGTTTCACCTTTCATATCGAGTCCTGGCCTCGTTTAACATCCTTCTCTTTACTGCACTTCACGTTCATTTAACGCTGCTTTACTTGCAAACACATTTATTACCAAAGTAAAACCCAGGCAGCTGTGACGATGCAGCAGAAATGTTTGGTTTGCAGGTAAGCTGCTCAGAAACTGCTAACCAAGCAGCAGCTGGCAGGGCTGGAAAGCAAAGGCATCACAGAAGCACCAAAAACCGCACTTCCTATGACGTCCACTTAAGGCTGCCGGCAGCAGTGAGTCGGTCCTCATAGAATGGCTTAAAGATCGAGGCGGGGCGCTTTACCTGACAGGTAGAAGTCGACACAGGTGGGTGTAGCTTACAGACTGTCCACAAAGTCTGGTGACATTCTACCATCTGATCTGTTATTTAGCAGCAGTTAGCAGATGTGTGTGTCTGTGGGGTTTATATTCCCTCATTATCTCGTTCAGACTACACTTTATGTGCCCAATTAAGGACCAACCAGGAAAATGTAGTGAAAAACGATAAAAAAAAAATCAAGGCTTTGAATGAGGACTCAACAAACCAGTGAGTGAGGTCACAGTGAAATATCCATCGATAGTTTACCCCAGGTTTGGTTTGGCTGGAGTTTGAGTGAGGAGCCTTCCACCTGTAAAGCCAGAGCATTACGCAAAATGGACTGAGCACGCTCTGACTTGTGTACTTAGAGACAGGGATTCCTCTTTTCTCAGAGGTTCATTACGTGCTGATCACTCGTCTGTAAGAACCTCGCTCACTCACCGTGAATTTTTGATGTGACAGCCGAACAGAAGCGCCGCGGTTCGCCTCTGTTCATTGCTTTATTTTTATCTCGTTACGCTCCTGCTGCCGATCACCTTGTTTGTGCTCCCTGCAGAGAATCGATACAAGCTGACAGATTTGCAAACGATGACAAGCAGTTTCAGAGCAAGTCTCCTCGATCGATGGGGTACACCTGTGCTGAAAAAGCCCACAGCAGCAGCTCGACGGGCTGAACCTTTAAAATAACAGCGTGGCTGATCTGAACAGGTCATTGGGGGTTTTTTCTTGACTCTTGAACATTTAAATGTCAATGAATCTGCCAACAGTCAACAGGAATGATATCAGCCGATATCCATGTTTGGCCAATATATTAGTGTATCCCTAATGAGGATCACAGTTACTGGGAATGAATGAGTCTAAGCAGACTCTGCGTGATTAAATGCAGAATGTTTTATGGTTATTATGCTGTGAACATGCTAACCTGTAACCTGGAGCGCTTCTGTGTGCTTAGTTAGATATGAAATTCTCAGACTTTATCTCAGCATGTTCCTTTTTATCCCGTTCTGGTGACCTAGTGTGTGTTATGAATGCTTTATTATGGAGAATGGCTCTCCATATGTCCGTCTAGTTTTTCCACTTCTTTGTACATTCCCTCATGCCCATTCCACCCAATCTGATGACATAGGTGAGTCCTCATTTTGATGCTATAATTATTTTTCCTTTTACTGAAACAGGGAGTGTTGTTCTCTCACTGATAAATGTAAAAACCACAGAGAAAAGGAGGCAGAATCGACGGTAGTGAAGAGGCACGACATGTGGTTATGTTTCAGGGAAGTGTACGTCAGGGTACGGTGTAGTGTTTTAGAGAGATCTGTGGTTACGACGTAGCGACGATGCCACAATAAGTCTGCACGAAATCTGCATCAGTGTGTGTGTGTGTGTGTGTGAGAGAGAGTGAGAGAGAGAGAGCAGATAGCTGTAGAAGTGAACCCTGTTACTCAAATTAATCAGCGCACACGTCACTGCACACACGCACATACACACACACACACACACACACACACACACACACACACACACACACACACAGTCTAGCACGAGAGTAAGGTCTTATTAGCACCATTTGGTTGGGTGTTTTGACGCTGTCAGACTTCACACTACATCTCGACCAGCGCGCGCGCACACACACACACACACACACACGGAGGACATTACACTGATGCAGATTACAGTGAATATGCTTCAGCGGCACACACTTAGGCTACGTCTACACTAATCCGGATAAATTTGAAAACGGTGTTTTCATCTAAAAATGCTCCGCGTCCACACTATCGTTTTCAATCTTTCCAGAACAGTTGTTCATCCACACTGAAACTTAAGACGATTCAACCTCTGTTATTTGAGAATTAAAGAAAAGCTATCAGTACAAACTGATATTAATCTTTAATAGGGCTGTCAAAATTGAGAGCAAACAAAACAACTGCTGTATAATGCCCTCTGCTATCTTAGTTTAATTGGTCACATGACTGCATCATATGACTAAAATGTGTCATTGTTTCCGAAAGTCTCCGTTTATGCAGTCTGTGTGTGACGCAAAAACATTTTTCATAGTTAGGGTTGGGGGTAAGGGGCTGGGGAAAGCTTTATGTCAATTAGATGTCCCCACAAGACATAAAAACCCAACACGTGTGTGTGTGTGTGTGTGTGTGTGTGTGTGTGTACCTTGAGTCTGCGGATGGCGTAGGTGTGTCCCAGCAGTTGATTGACAGGCTGCCGGATGTTCCTCAGGTCCCACACACACACAGTACAGTCCACTGAACCTGTGGCCACAACATTCTGCAGACAGACGCCAGCTAATTTTTACAAAGCTGAGCAGGTTAAAGGTCACTAAATCAGATGTAATTTTAGTGTTTGATGCAGACAGTAAAATGCATTTAAACAAACACACTTCTCTGTATAAATGAAGGCTGGCATAGAGGTTTTTAAATGTATTGTTTGTTTCTTTTTAAGTATCTTTTAAACCAAATATGCCATTTAATATATGGAACCTTTTAACCAACTGAACAACTGGAGGGCCTGTACCTGGTCATATTTGCACCAATCACAGCTGAGGATCTCTGCCTTGTGCGCTGGGATGGCCAATCTGCACGCCGCACCCTTCACATCCCAAATTCTGAGCGTCCCGTCACCTGAGAGTACAAATAGAAAGAGAAGAGTATTCGAGTTTATATAATATATCCAGGTGTTTTTGTGTAAATATGCCTTGTTTTTTTCTGTTTCCTCAGTTTTATCGCCTTACCTCGCTCAGTATTTGTTCTATTTTATTTCACACACAGTCAATCCAATATATCTTTATTTGTTTGAGAGTCAGCAATAAAAGTGTTTGGTTAGAGCAGCTCAACCTGCAGGAGTTTCTGAGAGCTTCTCTTATCATATCTGCTGACACGGGGGGAAAAAAAAATCAATTCAGGATGCCTGAAAATGACTGAAAACACATTTCCTGCAGAAAAAGAAAGAAAAGGCGTCCAGACAGCTGAGATTTAGACAGAAACTTCACATACCACTGAAAAACCCTCATTGATGAAGACAAACTATGGAAATGGAGGGCTTGTATAGGACCTTCTGCTGGATTTACATTTGTCCCATTATCAATCACGTGCTGATCCCAACTCACTCGCCATCAGCTATGATGTGAAATAAACTTCTGAGATGAAGAATTTAAGAGAAGGATGTGAAGAGAAATGTAAAAGAAGTCAGGTGGAGACAAAGTAAAAGGAGGTTAATTGAGGGGAACACTGCTGCCAGTGTTTCGAGTTCCTGCTGACGTCAGCTTTTATTTTAGCCCGTGAGCTCCTTCATTTCATTGTCTCTCATGAGTTATGGGACTCATTTCAGGGACCACTCATCATGGCATCCACCCAAGTGTGTGTGTGTGTGTGTGTGTGTGTGTGTGTGTGTGTGTGTGTGTGTGTGTGTGTGTGTGTGTGTGTGTGTGTGTGTGTGTGTCAGTCTGACAAAATTCCACGAAATGCGAATTCCAAATTAAAAGCGGATTTTAAATCTGAACCTCTGTCCAAACGTGATAAACTCAGACTGACCAGAATGTTCCTACTGGTCAACACACACACAGAAAAGTGTGTGTGTGAGTTTCTGGGCAGAGGTTGAGGGTTTGCCAACACACTGCGACAATCATCAAGCAGAACTTTTACACCCCTCCTCCTCCTCCTCTTCCTCCTCCTCCTCTTCATTCAGAGGTTTATTCAAACTGCAGTGAAGACCTCGGTGTGCTTCACGTCGACCTGGCAGCAGTTTTTTAACTTCTGTCTTAAAAAACGTTGACTGCCACAGACTAAGGCTGAAGCCACAGCAGAAAAACCTCCAAATAAAACTGGCGGAGCTAAAACCTCCAACTGACTCCCATTCAGAAAGCTTCACCCTTGAAATACCAGTTTTACTTCTATGACTACATCCTGGTTCCCTGTGCTGACGGTCCGTGAGTCAAGTCTGAAAGCTTGTGTCCTGCACAGTACATCTACTGTTTCAGTCAGTTTGCACACCATGTGTTCCACTGTTCCCATATGCATCAGCTTTGGTTTGCTTCATATAGTGAATCATATAAGGCTTATATGATTTACTCATGAAAGTGGCCACTTTCTCATTACTTTCATATATTGTTTTAGGAAGTATCTAAAACATACAAGTTTCATTTATATAATTTTTCAAGGGATCTTATATCTGTTTTCACTCTTGTATGCTTTTCATACAAGTTTCACACGAGACAGATACAAACTTTATAAGATTTATATATCTTTTCCATATGGGTTGGCTCTGAGTGATGTCAAGGAGGGTAAGCGTGCTTAACCTGGTCATGATGGCCATCCACCCGTTTGTGAGGAGCATCCAAACAGAAGAACGCTGCATCCTAACGCTTGTTTCAGACAGAGGATGAACTGAGAAGTGCAACTAGACCAGCATGAGATGAAGGACTGCAGCTTTATCAGGAACATGCAGACAGCACAAGTGATGAAGTCAAACGTGTTGTCTGCATGTTCCTGAGTCACTGTAATGATGGAAAGACTGAGGTGTGAAGTCAGAGTTCAGTCAGCTGTGATGGTTTCAAGCTTTAGAAGCTTTGGAATAAACTCAGGGTTAGGGCTGGGCGATATGGCCTAAAATCAATATCACGATAAATTGAGCAGTTAACCTCGATAACGATAAATGGACGATAACCACCCCAAGTGCCAAAAAAACCAACCTTTTTTTTTCTTTTTCATTTGATGGGGCTGTGGCAGGCAGCATAGTTCCTCCAGTTATTTTGATAATATTATTCCCCGTAGACCTATTCATTGCAATTATATTATTACCACTTTAAAGGACTGTAAAATGTCACTGAAAATAAATGAAGAAAATAGTAGTAACTACTTTTAGTGGTTAAGATTTATTAACTGAACAAAATAAAAAGTGTAGGATACAATATGTAACCATGCTCTCTAAAAAATGTGTATCCCTTGTAAACAAAATAGTTTAATAATAAATATGTTTCACATTGGCTATTCACAAAGTAAACAATGATTGTGCAAATGTAATGCCATCATGGACAAAGGCCTAATCTCTTCTCGCTTTGAGCTTTTTTTATGTCTTCGAATTGAATCTCATGGTTGTGCTGCAGGTGGTGGAAGAGGTTGGTTGTGTTACCTTGACTTGACGCAACAGTCTTTTTGCAGTTTACATTTAACAATTTTTTGATCAATATCATCCTTGTTGAATCCAAAATGTTGCCAAACGATTGATGATGCATTTTTTTTTTTGTTAACAAGCGTCTCCTCTTCCTCCTCCACCAGCTCTACCTCCGTCGCTACTACTTCAACATTTAAATCGTCCTCCATTTGTTCACCCGTGTCTCGTCTTGTTACAGGTAGTAGAGTCATGTGACTCCACCCCGTCAAGTCTGTAACGTAGCACAGCGTCTTAAAGGGACATGAACATCGCCAACCTGCACATGCCTTTTCTTTTCTTTTTTTTTTTTTAAATACCGAATTTACCGACATGGGCAAAATGACGTCGATGAGAGTCATAAATTTCGGTAACGATAAATTTTGGATATATCGCCCAGCCCTACTCAGGGTCGACATTTATTCTGGCAGAGCTTTATTTAAATTTGTAATCATGTCAGAGAGCCAAAGAACAAGGACGGGGGATAAAAGTTGGGGCCACGTATCTGGGAACAGAATAAATGTGGCTAACGGGATTGTGTGAGTGGCTCTCCTGAAACAACGCCACCTGAAGCCCGTTGGAGGCCGACAGGCTGAATAATCAGATCCAGGACAGATTAAAGAGCAGGCCGAGGGGAGCCGCTTCTCCCAGGCTTCACCTCCTGTTTGCTGACCAGCACATTAATCTCCTTCTCTTCTTCGCTCCTTGCACCTCCTCTTTAATCCCAGCAATGGGTATGCACCCTCCCCCAGCATCCCTCCACACGGCTCTTCATCGATTCTTTGAGTAACATTTTAACCCTTTAACCCTTATCCTCCTCTTCCTCTCTGGTTCTTTTTCTCATTCACACTCTGAGGTGTGTGTGTGTGTGTGTGTGTGTGTTCTGCAGTGCTGACTTCTGTAAAAGGGTCACGGTTTATTACACCTATAATCGCTGCTGTATCAGCAGGTTCAGCTAATACACACAGACACACACCTGCAGCCACGTTTTAGTTTCTAACACCTTCTAAAAGCTTTTCTTTTTTTTTTTGCTTTTTTTGAGTCAACTGTCCAATTACGCTTGCTCTTTGTAAAGAGGGGGCTCTGTATAATTATATAAGAGTCGCAAATCCAAACCCTTCCTCCAGTTTGGACACGAATGCAGAGAGTCTGCGCTTTAAGCTCGTATTATGTAACAAAAGTGATCGTAGCACACAAATAAACAAGGACACTAGCTGTAAGCACAACCACAGAGGATCATTTACACACATAAATAAATGAGAAACAGATTTCTGTGTTTGATTCCAACCACAGCAAACCTTCACTTATCAGCATTCACTCCCACATTTCATTTACGCATTATCAGCACACAGGTAGTTTCTAAGGATGAAATTCAAGCTCTTCAAGTGTGTGTGTGTGTGTGTGTGTGTGTGTGTGTGTGTGTGTGTGTGTGAGTGTGAGAGAGAGAGGGGCTGTGGCTGCAGATCAGAAATGAGGAGTCAGGACGCCCAACAGCTGATAAAAGCTTGAAGAGTTTGGTCCATCCACACTCAGCAAAGCGGGGGTGATTTCCTCTACTCATCTCACTTAAAGACTTTCAGTGCATCAGGAAAGTATTTGTTTCAACACCAGAGTTTCTTTTATTGTGTGTGTAGAACATGTGTGTGTGTGTGGACCACAGTGTGGTTACATCACTCTGGTACACACACACACACACACACACACACACACACACACACACACACACACACACACACACACACACAAAGTCATCATGTACGGTTTTCTGAATACACCCCTGTCAACACTAATATAAGCATTATTATACACATAATATATATAGGTGGTTAAAATGCTTAAAGAAACGACACTAAAACAAGATTAGGGACCAAAAATCTCACATCTAAACCTCGCTTAAAAAAAGGTCTCTAGAGAATTTGGTGGTCAAAAAGAGCCGTCTGATTCCAAACTGGCTCCAGCTGCTGATGGCATCTCTGCTGGCTAAACCTCTGGACGGGGGAGCACTGCTCTCTCTTCACGCCTTACTATTTGCATTTAAAAACCTTTTTTCTTGTTTCACTTGAATTTCCAGAGTCCAGGCTAAATGTGATCACAGCGAGTGTGTGGGAGACTGTAGCAAAGAGGGTTCAAATAAGAAGCTGCAGGAGGAGCTGCAAACACAAAGATTTAAATGATTGTTTTCAGTGGCAGACGGAGATCAACCACCTCCAGAGCTTATCTGCAGCACCACGACCACTGGTTCAAACGAGCACGCGTGCAGTTTCATCGCATCTTTGATCAGAGCGAGCTGGCAGAGCAGCAATCAAGCAGAGGAATTACACGCAGACGAACAGCTTCTTTATATTCTACTTTTCGTCACAGCTGTGCTCGTGTGCAGGAGACAACGAAGAGAGGTGGCTGGTAGATGAATGTAAAGCCTTCAACATACACAAATAAATGTGGGCTTCGCTGACTAACAAATCCAAGTATCTCAGCAGCTTTGTCTCCAGTAAAAACCATGAAATGCAATCAGCTCATTAAAATGAAGGATGCTGCACAGAGTTCAACAAGTTTGTGGAATGAGTCCATAAAATCTACCATACCTGCTTTTAATTTGGTGAGGAACACTCGCAGGGTTGTGCACCATGACTTCCTTCCCCAGGTCAGACTGTTAGCACAGAGTCTACTTTAACATCCTGAAGCATCTGAAGGACATGACCCAGAGCATGCACTGAAAACAGGATTTTCTCTCCTTTCTGGTAACGATGGGTCCGTGTAGCTGCTCCCTGGATGCACATCCAGTTTAAAAGTGGCAGAGATGTGAGCGCGAGCACTCAGTGCTGAGATGAACCTTTAAAACTTTAATGCAATGACCAGGAAATAAACTGAAGGAAGAATTGCCTTGATTGGTAAGTTGTTATCAACCATTGGTTACTTTATCTCTGAGATAATTATCCATTTGCACACTGATTTGCAATTTCATTCATTTAAAAAAAAAAAAAAAAAAAACTTAATTGTTCATATTCTAGGATCACTGGTTCGATACACTGGAGTAGATCAAGCGTGCACCAGCAGGTTAAATCCAGTTTCTATTTTTATGGGCTGAACTTTTTGATCGCACCTGTAATTTTACAGGCTTTCTGTCAAAATGATGGACAGAACGTGAGTGATCATTGTTTATTTAACCTCAGTCGTTCTGGGCCTTTTTTTAAATACAGGAAACAGGAATGACACGTGTAGGTGGAGTCTGAGTTAAACACAGTTCATTGAAAGGTCAGAGTTTAACTGCTGATTACTGAAGCTTTGATTCACTGAGAGCTCAGAGCGACTAACCAGCACTGCAGACACCAGAGGAGACCTGGAGGCAGTAGCGGTTTTTGATACGGGCGACACGGGCGGTTGCCCGGGGCGGCATCGTGGTGGGGGGCGGCATCACGGCAAAAAAAAAAAAAGAAAAAAAAAAAAGGTTGCTCGTACTCATGCTGCCCCGACGTCATGCCAGCGCATATTTGGAATGTCACAGGCACCGATCGGTTTTCTATTGCCCACTTGCTGGGAGTAAGGGCGCCCTCCGTTTGCGAGGTGCGCCTGCTGCTTGCGGCACAGGGAGGAGAGGGCGGGTCGGCGGGGAATTCTCTGGCTGGCTGGAGCAGCGTCTAATAACCAATTCGCAAAATAAAACAAAATAAAAACAAACCAACAAACACGAAAACACCAGACATTATGATACAGACTTATAATTTGCACCGATGTTTTTTTCGAAATTCTATACGCGAAAAGTGAGCGCGAGAGCCCTCGGTGCACCTGCTCGCTGCTGAAGTCAAAGTAAACTTTATTGTCATCTCCGCTTTATACAGTACTGTATATAGAGAGACGACGAGTCTCCAGTTACAGCAGTGCAAGTAAACAAACAATATATATAAGAAGAGTAAGAAAATAAATATACACTTTAGGACCAGGGGTAAAGGGATCAATAACAATTTAAAATTTATAATTTACAGTTTGATGATTTAAAGTCTCACACACATAACCCGTCGAAAGGGGAGGGGGCCGGCTGCTTCCAAATAGAGCACAGTTCATTCATAATGTTGTAAATCCAAGCCCATTATGTATTCATGATTTGAATCCTGGGTTGTGTGAAAACCCAGAAATAAACCCTAGACAAAGCGAATCTGTGAACTAAGGTGTAGGTCTATTAGGTTATGTTGTGGTGATCCTCGAGTTGGGGGATGGGTGCTCATACTGGAGTGCAAAATTAAAACCAATGGAAGATGGACAAGAAAAGCTCAAAGCCATCAGGAGCTCAGTTTAGAAAAAAGAGAAAAGAAGAGGAGGAGAAACGAGCAAAAGATACAGGTAAGCAGATGTGTCACTGGATAATGGCAGGTCATCCTGAAACAATCATAATCATAATCAGAATACTTTATTAATCCCTAAGGAAATTGTGGGTTACAGTTGGTCCAAGAAGAAATTGTAAAAATAGTAACAGTAACAGACTAAACTCCAAACAATACATTATGTTACAGATTTTAATATTAATTAGTCATTGTCAATTGTTGATTAGTCCTGTTCTCATTGTATGATGAATTATGATGGCTGTTTGCATACTATGCATACTCTCTCTCTCTTCATATGTGTGTGTGTGTGTGTGTTTCTCTGGTGAAATTCAGTATGGTTCCGACAACAGTTTTATGTTAATGTACAATCCTTAATATGTTTTGTGTGTGTGTGTGTGTGTGTGTGTGTGTGTGTGTGTGTGTGTCGGGGGGGGTGCCAGAGGGAGTGTTCGCCCAGGGCGCCAAACAGGCTAGGACCGCCACTGCCTGGAGGGCAGACCAAAGCCTAACAAACAGACACAGACCCTCATCTGATTCTCAGGCTGGAGGTGGGGATCTTTGTCTGCCACTGAATCGAGCTAAGCGGAAAGAGAAACGAGAGGACTGAGGAGGAGGCAAGGAACAAAAGAGAAGGCAAGGGAGAGAAGCAGTGAGGAGCATGGAAACCCAGATAAGCTTATCGGAATGAGACGCCATCTGCACCACGCCTTCCCCGTATCTCTGCTTCTCCCGGTTTCTCACTTCCTTTCTCTTCAAAGTCATGAGTGGCTGTAGCCTCTCAAGCTAACGCTAAGTCAGAGGGGAAGCCGTAAGATAGAGATAAGGTGGCAAATCTCCAGCATACACTAATCATAGGTAGCTGTGCTTGAAAACTCATCCATCCATCCATCCATTCCTCTCAGTTATTATCCAAGTCATAAGTCATAACAGAAAATACAAAAATATGAATTTTGATTTATACCCTAATAACAAGTAATAATAACTATATTATAATAATAATGATAATAATAATAATAATAATAATGCACAGAGAGCATGATCCAAGGCGACCTGTTGTAGGGTAGCTTTGCATCATTCACAGGTCAAAATAATCCATATGGATCTCATACTGCCTTTCCTCAGTTCATCCTCTGTCTCAAATAAGTGATATTAGCTCCTCCCCCCTTTAAGGCAGCCGTCTTCTGATTGGTTATCCCAGCAAACAGCAGGTTGGATGGTCTCAATGTTGAGTTTAAAGTCATTTTAAAAACAACAGCAGAGCTTCTGACTGACAGGTCACTGATCTATGAGCATCCAGCACTCCACCAGTGATTCCCCATGAAGGCACGGTGCTGACATCCACCAGTCTGTTTAAACACTTTGGAGCATGAGCAGAGTCTTCTCTGGCTTCAACATGAGCACCATTAAAATATTTCGCCAACACCGATCTTCAACACTGTAAAGTCTCAAATAATGAAAAAAACTACAGTATTTTTTTGACTTCAGCATTAAACAAAAAACTCCAAACTGGCGCTCAGCCTCTGTGTGTGTACAGGCCAGCTCCACAGAGACAGCTGACGTCACAGGAACACAGGTACACTAGTAAAAGGTCAGATCACCCACTGAGAAACACCACTGGGACCCACTTCAGCCCTCCTCCACCAGCCTGACAATTATACCATCACACACCATCATTAAATTGTGTTGAGCTCTAAAATCCAGAGTGGCATCACATTTTTCAAAATGATTCAAACCTTTTCTCTTCAGATGTTTCTGAGATGCCTGAAACTCTCAGACAAACACTGTTCAGTTACAAACATGAAAAAAAAAGAATAATCTGTCCTCTGCTCTCATCATAAATATGACCATGAGCAGACGTCTGGGTTTCCAACCTCGGTAACGCCTCGTCTCTTTTCTCACCTGAGTAAACCCAAATAGAGAGAGGACACACTGAGCATGTGCGACAGGAACTCTTCACAGCTTACTGACTCAGAATAAAACGATGCTGTTATCACAACGAGCGCTCCTCTCTCGCCATTGATCGCTGCCATCGTCTCATTACAGCTGTGACCAGGCCTGCAGCAGCGCTCTCTGAAGCGAGACGCAACACCTCCATCGACACCAGCCGGTGTGTGTGTGTGTGTGTGTGTGTGTGTCTGTTATCACAGCTCATAATCCCTAATGTAGGTTTGCAGATACAGAGAACGAGTGTGGCCAAAGTTTCCCTGAGGCCAGGACCTACCAAACACCGCTCAGCGCGCACGTGTGTATGTGTGTGTGCGCGTGCAGCAGAAAGCCTGCTGTATCTGGTGGACACCTGCTATCAGTTATTTAAACAGACACTACCTGCTCACAAAGTCCAACACACACACATACACTGAGCAGTATGAAACCGTGTATGTGTGTGTGTGTGTGTGTGTGTTTCAGCGTCCTGCATCAAATATCATTTGGCTGGAGAACAAAACACGAGAGCACAGCAGTGAGGCTGTGAGGAGTGATGGAGAACACCGAGGCTCAGCAGCACATCAGTGATTACAAATGAATCTCACTGAAATTGACCATAAACTCTCATAAATCTGTTATTGGGAGGCAGATATTAAAATGTGGATAAAAAATAATGTGTGTAAAGATTTATTTGAAGCAGAAGCAGCTTTAACGCTTTAAAGCGGGGGTGAGGAACTCCAGGCCTCAAGGACCAGTGTCCTGCAGGTTTTTGATATCACCCTGGGTCAAAGCACATGAATCAAATGATCAGTTCATTACCAGGTCTCTGGAGAACTTCAAGATATGTTGAGGAGGTGATTTATAATAAAACCTACAGGACACCAGCCCTTGAGGCCTGGAGTTTAAACACCTTCATCTCTCACCGGCCGCTTTGAATAACCTTTATTCCAACATGGGCGTGTGACAGAACTTAAAATGTGATGTCAGATTTGATATTTGATTCCTAAACTGCGGTGAGCTTGCAGGTTTTATTAGAGCTTCCATTCTGACTCCTTTTCATGCTCCAACCTCTGCTAAGAGTGTGCTGAGAGTACAGGCATGATCAGAACCTTCTGAGAAGACGTCTCCCCCACCCCCCAAAAAAATGATGATTTCCACTTCACGATCATCTTTTCGGGCACCTCTGGACAGCTTTTAGCTCGGCTGTTTTACTTGTGCCTCTACAAAGGATGCTGGATCTCCTCCAGTGTGTAAACACGATGATCCCTCAGCTGGACTTTTATTTTTAGGAAGTGTGCAACATGGATGCATGACAAAAACTCCCCTCTGAGGGTTCACATCATACACAGTCTTACCTTTAAGGGCTCACACTGTTCAGGTAACATGCTGCCATGGCCCAGGAGGGCCCATGAGTCTTAACAGCCTTGCTGTTTTTGGTCTGTGATGCCTGTGCATGTCAGATGTCTCTTTATTAATCTACTGTAGCTATTAGAGTCTTCTGGCCTGTTTTATGATCAGCGAGTTGTGCAAATTCTGCAGCAGCACAGTGCTCAAGAGCCCCCACAGGGACCCCGCCAGGCTCACGGTGATGCCAACACTATTTGGGGGAAATAACGGTTGTATAGACCGCACCCATCCAGCATCAATCATCGCCCATCTCCTGTGGACCACCATCCTCCAGAAGCCCTTGACAGCAACCTAAACTTTGACATTTCTAATTTAAATGAATATTCAGAATGTCGTCTCATCACTCAAATTTTACATAACTACATAACCAAGCTTATAACTGCAGCAAAGCTCTGCTCATTATTTCCTCATTAAACCCACAACTGACCGCCCACCTCACATCCTGATCGCAGAAGCAAGCTGTGACCAAGCCTATAAGTTAAAGAAAAGAAAAAAGGACGAGCAGAACGCCGAGAAACCTGGATCGAGCGTGAGTGCGCCGGCTGGAAGCAGGTGCAGGAGCACACAGAGATAAACGCAGAGGCTAATTTGATGCCGAGTTTTATCACTCCTGCTGCAGGTCAGAAAGCAGAGCACAGCAGAACTTCACCTCCGGCTGCTGCCTTAAACAAACTGGCAACTGGACGCATTGAATAAAGCTTTAACACAAGCTGCTCTCCTCTTGCTTTCAGGCCACTTTTAGGTTTGGCTTCACATTTCTCTGCCAGTTTTTGTGCATGCGTGCAACACATCCAACACAATTAGCTTTAAAAAGCCTAAAAAAAGCACTGAAGTTCAACATGTTTCATTAAAATACTTGCTTCGGTTCTGGGAGGCAGAGCTGCACACACAAAAGTACAGACAAGGTGTTTAGCATTTAGAGCTTCATGAGACCCTGAGGCCAAAATAAATACTGCACTGGCTCCTTTACTGTAGCCTGCTGTGTGCTGATAGCACAGCTCAGTAATGCTGCAGATTTTCAGCGTGGGTTTCACAGGCAAGTCTCAATGTGAATGGAGTCCATGCACCTTGCTCAGAGTCCTGACATCAGCAGGTGACCTCCGGCTCAAAGGTAAAGACAAAAGGCATCGCCCACCAAGGAAGCACAGTGGCGCCTTCACAGCTGTTTCTACCATAGGGGGTACGGCTGCACGTGAACGAGTCTCCTCGGGTTCAGCTCTGTGGTTGAGCCGGTATCGTCGGCTTTGTCTTTTTAGCGGCAGACGCGCGGCTGAGAGGTCCTGGCGCCGATGTGCTCGGATCACATTTTCAAAGAGCCTGAGCGTCCTCATTTAAATCTCTGAGCTTAACTCTTGGTGAGAGGACACCACTCAGCACCGCAGAGGAGGACCGATAAGACAAGCACTTTACATTCTCATCCCTGTGCCGTAGAAAGTGTGTTTCCTCTTCCAGCTCCAGCAGCTTGAATCCACAGTGCTGCTGCAGGGATTACAGACTGTTTCCTATAGCAGGAGCTGGAACGTTTTAGGGAGCTATGTTATGACCCCCTGTAGGAGTCAGTGATGGCTGGTTCTTTGCTGTTTTTGAATAACCGTTTGTATCTATAAGGATTCAAACGGTTCTTTAAAGATTAGTTTTTGACTGTGAGGGTCAGCTAAACATGCTTCAGAAACCAGAAGAGTTACTCCAAAAGTCAAAGACGTATAAAGAGAATGTTCGGAAAAACCACAGCCGAGTGTTTGGACTACAGAAAAATGGAAACCCTCCAACTTCATGGCATCACCCCTTAAAGAGTTACTTCAGGATAAAAATCTACCAAAACTGTGAGGGAACTTTTGAGGAATCAGACGATATAAAAGAAAACTGTGGAGGAGATCATCCTGACAAGGGGAATCATTTGTGTTTTGTTTGCTGTCATGTTACAGCTCTGTGTGTTGGTCTTTATAGAGCAGAGCTGCTGCACTGCTGAATCTCACAGAGATCTTAATAACCTGAACCTATTAGAAGTGAGAGCAAAATAAAGCTGCTCTCTCACATATCAACACCAATAACGGAAAATCTGTCACACATGCAAACCATCTGTTGTCTAATGGACGTCTTGTAGGTAAAAGCCGAGGCTTTTATGTGTTTTAGGACCACATTAAGAGAAACACTGTGTGTTTTTACTAAGTGTGAGCGTGCGGCGAGTTGACTGGCAGAATATCAAATGCAGCGTGTTCGGTTGAGCTGATGTACGAGACCAACATGGAGTTGAACCGCTGTAAGCGGCGGACACGGACACTCCGAAGGTTTCATTATGGAGACGTGCTCTCAGTAAAGCATCTAGCTGCAGAGCTGTTATTAAAGCCGGTTAGTGTAACTCAGGACTGCAAGACACTGTCCTGGGTAGTTTGAAGCCGTAACCTGATATTTTACAGACCAGAAAATTTAATGAGTTCACCGAGTTGAGAAACAGGTCAATAAAAAAAGCAGAGAGATCAAAAATCAAATCAAATGAAAACAAGTATGAAGCATCAACCACAACAACAAACCCCAGAATTACAGCCTCCAAGTTCATCTGTGGCACCGGTCATCATATGGTGCCAACAACAAGGAGCCATTAATCACACATCTGTCACAGGGATCACTGACACATACTCAGAACTCAGATCTGAACACAAACACGATATTTTACTTGTTTTAATTCAGCACAGCCATCATGAACAATAAATTCTCAGAAATCTGTTCAAAAAACAAATGAAAAACATCCAGAACTTCCTTAAAAATCACATCTGCGGACTGCTGGTGCATACATGAGTCCATTGCAGCACACTTCTAATAACTGAACCCAACCTGAACAGAACTTATATAGCACACAAACACAGGATTCAACAGTTAGGACCCTCACGGATTGTCCCAGCTGTGTGTTCTATATACACTCAATCAAAAATAAAGACTCATTTAAGGTCAAATGGTTGGACCTGGACTACCCCGTGAGCAGCAGGGGGTTAACATCTTCCTGCTTTGAGAATCTCAGAGACCTCCGCTCGCTCACAAACCAATTAACCCAAACTCATCGGCCGAGTTGCGTGACAGACAGCACCTCCCAAACCGAGCTCGAGCTGAAGGCAGCTGCTGCAGATTGGATGATGCATTGCTGCCCCTGTATGAAGTTTAAACACGCTCCCAGGAGATCATCCAAATGCTCCCTCCAGCTACAAACTCACTCACATCACTGTGTGGATGAAAACTTCCTCGACAGACACACAAGAAAGCAACTTCTCGGACTTTTACATGCTTCTCGGGTCTTACTGACCACTCTTCATCCACACTTGAGGCCAGTTAGCCTAAAGTGCACATCTGCTGGAGGACACATGAAAGCTCCACACAGTCTCCACCCAACCAGGAACCAACTCTTTAAGCCCTGCACCGCAGCACCTTCGACTTATCCCTCAAAGATGATGCCTTTGATTTATCCTTGTAAATCAAAGCAGGAAGTTTCAAGCAGGAAACTTCCTGCTTAAGTTTCCTGCTTGAAACTTAAGCAGGAAGTTAAGTTTCAAGCTGTTGCAGAGTCTCTGAGAATCTGTCAAGTCCTGCTCTGACAGCGGATGGCGATGTCTCCAGCACGACCCAATGAGACATGCAGCAGTCTGACGTCACTGTGGAGCGCACCGCTACAGCAGAAGCAGCAAACAGAGCCAGGAGGACTGCTTTAAAGATCCCACCACTCAACAATCAAGCACAACGACAGAGAAAAATCACTGTGACAGAGGTTTGGAGGAGATCCCCAAAGCAGTCAACCTATTACCACAGTCTCCTTCATTATGGGAGAAAACCCCAAAAATGCTTCACTGCTTGATTAGCCACACAAGTGCTACAGGAAACAGGAAGTGCATCGTGCAGAAAATCTAAAAACACCTGCAACCTCAATCTTGGACGGCAGACTCGTGCACCCAGCGATGACATCACAGTGACAGAGACACGCCTCCTGCTACAAACTACACCCCTGTGTCTGCATCAGCACCAAAGCAGGTTTAAATCAGAATCATCAGAATCAGAATACTAACTCTAAGGAAATTATATGGGTTACAGTTGCTCCAAGACAGCAACAATAACAGACTAAACTAATTAAATAATACAATATGTTACAGAATTAGCACTAATATGCAAATCACTCAATTATAAATATCAAGAATATTACATTAAATATTACATTATTAAAGCACAGTTCTTTCCACGTCATGTTTAAATTACAGATTTACATTCGTAACTATGAATTTCTACTAAGACTAAAACCTTCAGTAGCATACTTACTAGTGATGGGATTTCCGGCTCTTTTTAGAGAACCGGCTCTTTCGGCTCGGCTCACTAAAAAGAGCCGGCTCTTTCGGCTCCGATCCGGCTCTTCAGGTTGTTTTGTTGCTTTAATTAATTTATTATTACAATAAGATAAAATTATGCACAAAAGGAATTTATATTTATTTATATTTAGAATATATTTATATATAAACATATACAGTGGCCCCTAGAGACACGTACAAACTCCAAAAAGCACATACAAACTCTAAAACACATTTCTAGCGTTAACTGAACTTCCAAAACAGAGCTACCTAGATCACTTAAATTACACAATTGAAAGCATATGTGTATTGTTTGTGTATTTATACACAAGCACTCATATATATTCAAATAATTTTTAAAAAAAAGTTAATTTACCTCTTACTACCACACACCGGTCGTTGGTACTTCCTGGCTTGTGTAGCCTCTAGGTAACAAAAGCTCAACACTGCGCCTAGCATTCTGGAGCACTTTTGTTGTCTTTTGTACATGTTTTGGAATTTTTACGTGCTTCTGAGGCTACGTACACAGGTATTTTTGAAAACAGAGATTTTCCGTTTTCGTTTTAAAAAATAATCCCGTCCACATGTAAATGCAGAAATGAAGGAAAACGCTGCTAGGAGCATGCCAAAGCAACAGGTGCCGATATATTCCTAAACGTGTAGAAATGTTGGCCAATCAGAAGTCTAGAAGCCTCGGTGGGAAATAGTAAACAAAGATGGGGCATAGAAGCAGAACTGAGTCGTATATGTGGAGGGACAGTAACTGTGTGTGTATATGTAAGCATTTAAACACTACACGTCAAAAAAGGCGCACATCTTTGACGCTGCGTTTTCTCCGTTTTCCTCATCCACACATAAATGCAAAAACGGAGTTTTCGAAAATAGACATTTTTAGAAATCTCAGTTTTCAAAAATACCTGGGTACGTGTGGATGCAGCCTGAGTTTTTATGTGTTTTGGAGTTTTTACGTGCTTCTGAGTTTTTACGTGTTTTGGAGTATGTACTTGCTGCTTTGTCTCTAGGGGCCACCGTAAATATACTTTTATTTAGTCACTCCACATAAAATGTAATAAATAAATCATATAATACAAAAACCAACTAGTCACTATTCAACTTTTAACTATTTAAATTTTCAGCTTTTCCTTTTAAACAAATTTAAAATGAAACAACACAAAACACTGCAAACCACAACACAATTAAATATAAATTAAGATATGAAAAAGAAGATGCATATTCTCTGTCATATGGGCCTGCATGAATAAACTTTCTGAATCCTTTATCATCTGCAACTGAAAATAGTTGTGGATGATTACTATACCTTTCTAATGTGACGTTGTTGTCCCTGGCTCTCTTTCTCTGTCTCTCCCTCCCGCTCTGTTCCTCTGCTACTGCGGCTGTAACTACCGCCCCTCCCCCCTCTGCCCAGCGCAAAGCACAAGGCTCGCGTGCGGAGTGAAGCGGAAAAAAAGTGCGAGAGAGAGGGTGAGAGAAAGAAAAAAAAAAACCTAGGGCTCGCGTCGTTCACTTCAAAGAGTCGGCTCTAAGAGCCATTTCGTTCGCGAACGACCCATCACTAATACTTACTACCATCATGCAGACTCACCTCACTTCCTACACTGCACACGATGAGGAAAACCTCCAACAAACAACACGAGTGATTACCACGAAAACCTCCAGAGCTCAGGTGCACTCGTGCTCGCAGACAGACACCGAGAAAAAGCTTCATGACATCAAACATTTCCTCCTTTGTAGCTTTAAATCCAAAGTGAAGCTGAATCTGAGCGGTCTGAAGCAAAGTTCAAAAAATGTTCAGGCCTGCTTCCAAAAACCATCACAACAACGCCATCTAATGGTGAAAGCAGCCACTTTAAACCCCTCCAACAGGCCAGACGACTTACCTGAGGCAGACGCAAAGCATCCTGGGATGTGAGGCGACCAAATGGTGCTGTAGATGACCCCTTCATGACCTCTGAGGGTGGTCAGCGATGGACTGAGAGCAGGGTCCCACTGACGGAGATAAAACTAACATGAAGAAGACAGAACGCAGACGGAGGGGGGAAGAAAGGAGAAACTTTCATCTTACCACTTTCACCGTTTGATCCCACGATCCAGAAACTATCAGGCTTTCTCCTCGAGTCTGACTCCAGTCCACAGCGTACACCTGCACACACGTCACAGTCAGAATACCTGTATGTGTGTGTGTGTGTGTGTGTGTGTGTGTGTACGCATGTGTGCGTTACCTCCTGTGTGTGTTCTTTGGCCACCCTCAGTGGAGCACTGTGATTGGCTGTATCCCACAGCTGGAGGCTGCCATCGCCGCCGCCTGCCACCAACACATGCTCATTAGCCTCACTCCATGCCACGTCGAACAGGCCGTCACCCCACTCCCAGCTGAGACACACACACGGGGACGACATAAAAAACTTAATCTTTGACGCTAGACTGAATTCTTGTTCCCTTTATTCAAATTTAAAGGTTTATTTCAGGGATTTTTAATGGTGTTGTGAAGCAGTCGCCTCCAGCACAGAGCTATGCAGCTTCCGACCGAACAAGCAGAAAAGTAAACTTCCTGAAAACAGCTAGACTATTCTCATTCCTTTTCATTTTGCCACAGAGTTCTCTACATCAGCCCGAAGTCTTTTCTTCTGAAACGGTGACTTTAACTGATAGAACAGAAGGAGACAAACATGATTTTTGTATCCATCATCACTGACGCCTCACAGGACGACCAGCGATGCAGGTTTTGTTTTTGCCCCCTCTCTGTGTTTCAGTCTTTCCCAGATGTGGAGTCAACAACCCCAGACATGGCACACTTCACACAAAGATTTCATATCTACTGAATAATCACACATACGTCATCATTCAGAATGCAGATGAGGAAGAATGTGACTCCTACTGATTTGTATATATCATCTGCATTTTTATTATTTAATGAGTTTTTAGGCCATGTCGCTCTCTCAGTGGAAGTCCTGGTAAAATTAAGGTAAAGTCACATAAAACCAGAGGTTTCTATCTGGTTTCCTCGCAGTCTGATAATAATCTGATCTGTGCTGAAATTAGATGAAAACGAGCCCTAAACCTCCTGCAACTTCTTATAATCATCATCTGTAAGCATAAAGGACGAAAACAGATGTAAGAGAGAGAGAGGTGAGGAAACATGTTACCTTCTCACTAAGGTGAGCCCGGTCTCGGTCTGATCCAGGACCAGCAGTGTGCCGCAGCCTGTACACACACAGACAGAGTGGATGGGAATGAGAAAGCCGTCCGACTCTTTAAAAACAGCTGAAACGCACAGATCTGTGTTTCAGTGTGAAAACCGCGTGATGCTCGTCGTCATCGGGGTCTGGTCAGCTCGCTGAGGTAGACGTCCAGAAACAAACAGCACGTATTATTTTATTTCATATTATTTATACGGATCAAAAGTCAGGAAACAGAAGTGATGAAGAGCCACAAACGTCCGCACGAGGCTCCAGCAGTGAGCCGAAACCAGGGGTTTTTCTTCACCCTGTGTAATTCATTCTTTATCACATTCAGGTGTGTTCTCCAAACTGTGACCGCTGAACTTTACTGACCTGCTATCCCGTAGTACTGTGAGGCAGCACAGGCCACTCTGCTGGGGATATACGGAGACACTTCCACTGCGTAACCATGACGGGCCGGACTGCGAAACACCTTCACCGTCATCATCGTCACATACAAAGAAACCCTGATGGACAGAAAGGTTTAAAAAGTCTGGAAAGATGACACCGACTATTTACTACAGCATGTACTGTTACTTTGAAGCTTTTTTATGACTCTCAGGCGAAATATTTTAGAAAATATGACAAATAATGTGCACAAAACTTGTAAGAGCCCAAATTTTCTAACAAACATTCAGTGTATTTACATTCACAGTGGGGCGGGGGGTCGGTTTTCTAACCACGTTTTTCACACACGTATTAATGTTTGTCTCGTTCGTCCTCCAGCAGGTGCGATAGGGTCTTAATTAAAACTTAATACTCGGGGATTCAGGTTAACGTGGTCCACGTTTGCGCTCTGAACCGGCCTGTTGTGTTTTTACAAATAATCCGTGGGGTTCAGAGATGTGAAGCTCTGAGTTTGTTCATCTGTTCACACGTAAGAAGTCCGCAGGACTAAAGTAACGTTTTATGACTCAGACCGTGTCCGATCAGCACCTGCTCTCGTGTGGTCTGCAGGTGACAGAGTGACTTCACGGACCCTGATCACGTTTAAATTGAAAATGGCTGTCACGTGACTCACAGAAACCAGGTCGTCTCGTGGGATCGAGAGAAAAAAAGCTTCAAAACTTCAGAGACCCACAGAAGAAGCTCCCGCTGCTCCTGCTGCTCCTGCTGCTGCTCTTCTCACTCCACTCACTGCTCCTCCACTTCCGTGTTTTGATCAGCTGACTCCGGATTGAACGTGCTTATACTTGTAGTTGTACAGTTCGCCGCCAGGTGGAGACATTTCTTTACCTTAAAACCAACAAGTGCGCTTATTACAAATGATAATTCTTTAAAAACACGACATTCAGGTAAATGAAGCTAGACAGGTAATGTTACTTACATTTGTAAAAATTAATTTTCATTTTTAAATTTAAGAAAAGCTTTATAAATAACTGGAAAACTTCATATTTTATTATAATTTCTATTAAATGACATTTTTGGATTATTTTCTTACGAGATGGAGCATCTGCACGTTCACGGAAGGAGTAATGGTCACAGTGCTTTTGTGCTTCGTGCAGTTAAAATATTAGTTTTCATTTCCTCAGAAATGACCAAAGATTATTTTTATTTTTAAAACAGCAATTTTCTGGAAAGTGACTTCAAACTGTGTTCAGAGTCTGTGCGCGTTCAGTAATCCACGTTATTCCACAGAACAGAAAATGATAGTTTGTATATGTAAGAAAACATCCTTGCAGCGGCAGTTTCCTGCTGAAACGGTGTCACAGCACAAGGATGAAAACTTCAAATTAAGGTAAATATTCACAGCAGCACACTAAGAGCTCTTTTCAGTCAGTAATCAGGTTTTAATCGGCTCCTCCTGAAGCTCACTTTATGAGTGGTGCAATAATATTTGCAGCAGTCTGCTCAGATGTTTGCATATGAAGTTCACTCTAAGCATCACTCAGCTGTGAGCATTCACTTTGAAATAAAAACACAAATGACTGCAAGAAGAGGGTTTTTTTTATTTTAAACAAAAAACAAAAACAGCACAAACAAAGAAAAATAAAATCAGCTGCAGGATTCTGAAACATAAAAAAATGTTCCAACTCAGGACTGAATAACATGGGAGAGTAGTGAACACAAACCAGAGTGTAAGGAATCCTTCGCTGAAGCGTTCAATGCTATGTGGGAAAAATCACGCTCTTATGATTGTTTAGAAATACAGACAGAAACTTTTCTGTAATACAAAATGTGCTTTTCTGCATCACACATGGAGCATTCAGCTCAGAACACATAACCAAAGACGCTGTGGCCTCACACTCTCACAGCCAGGAGGAAGCTTTGATTGCAACCACAGCTCCATAAATACTGCGTCACCATGGAAACCAGGAGAAAGCTGCAACTGGTTACCGGTAACAGGTACAAATATTATTTACAATTTCATTGATCATCACTGAATTCCTGATTCAGAGGAGAGGTCAACATCAGTAAAGCAAAGATCACACTTTGGTCTCAGTGTGACCGGCCTTTCAAAATAAAAGTACATAAAATACATTGAGTGGTGTTAACAGTCTGAGATGATCTCAGAGGAACGTGAACCAACACGTCTCTGTTTGAGCTTCGCTTCATTCAAAAGTCATAAAAGATCCTTGTTCACGTCAGGTAAAGAAGTATTTTGGTCAGGGACAGAGAAGAGGAGGAAAAGTGTGTCTGCACTGCTGGAGTGCACCACCCGCCCTGACGTAGCGTGTGACACTTTTGGACCACAAACTTAACAACACAGTAATTAATTTGCTACGCATGATACAAGCTGCTCCCGTTCATGTCTGTGTGTGTGTGTGTGTAACAGCGTGCTGTACAGTAGTGAAGTATTAAAGTGTGTGCTCTGAATGCTTTAGTGAGTATGAACGCCGACGGTGCTCGATCACAGACTCATCTTAGCTCTGTGATCAACTGACAGCTGGACAAACGCAGACCGTCAGAGAACAGGCGTCTGCTTACTGTCCTCGGCTGAGCTGTTTGACCGTCTGAGAAAGACGACAGAATAAATACTCTGTATTCAGATGTAGGCTTCATCTACAAAGGTTCAAATTTTAGACACTTTAGCATCAAATCACCACTTTGACAGTTACAAGCCGATGAAGCTGTTTTACATCTGCAGACGGCCATCTTGCAGGAATAAAGTCGGTCATGAAAAACTGTTTCTGGACAGATTCTTGTGAGAAATCTAAACTTTAGAAAGTCTCCTGCTGCTGAACACGGATGTGCACGTGCACAGAGTCCTCTGTGCAGAAGTTTAAGTTCCCATTAAGTAATCAGACATCAACACTGAAGCGTGGCGTTAACCCTGCAGTGACCCCGATGTGCCCGAAGTCCTGCTTTGTGCAGACATCAGTTTAGTCATCGATGAAAACAGAAACCCAGGATCTGGAGTCATCGGTCAGGGACAGACCATCAAATCTGGAGCTACCTGAATCACCTGTAAGAAGAGTCGGCACGTGTGGAGTCTGCAGGGAGGATTCAGTCCTTCCCCTTTGAATGAGCTTCCATCAAAACGTTCGTGGGCTCACTGGAACTTTGTGGCGCCAAACTCGGCCTCGTGCAGAAACTGCTGCATCTTGGTTCGGACCCATGACTGTTTCTCTGCTGTCAGCCTCCTCATAGCCGGAGCCAGGCTCAGCAGGAACAGCGTCACGTCGTCCCTCTGCTCCATGTCACGCTCCCTCTGCGCATCCCTGGCTTCCGTCTTCCTCAGGAATTCCTCCAGCAGGCCGTCGACGTTCTTCCTCTTTGGTCGGAGCGGCCTGGGAGAAGCGGGGCGGCACTCTTCCTCCACCTCCTCCTCATCGTCCGTTTGGACGAGCAGCTCGTCCACGTCGCCTTCCGGCTCCTCTGTCTTCAGCTGGTTCAGCCGCGTCACGGTCCAGGACAGCGGCGGGCTGCGATGATGACTCTGCGGATCCTGCTGCAGAAGAGGGGTCTGTGAGGAAGAGTGTGATGAAGCTAAGGTCGTAGCAAGAGATGTCACCGAGTGCATCATCATCTCAAACAGCTCCTTCATGTTGGCGTGCTGCTGCGTCTGCAGGCCATCGTTAGTGGCTGTGGCGCCTGAGTTCACCTCAACCTTCGCTTCTTTGGGCCTGGACGGGTCCAAGCCGACGGAGGGCGGCCGCTTCCTCTGCGGGAACTCTGAGGATGAGGACGAGGATGTCGTCGTGGTCGCGTCAGCTACGGCGAACCCTGAAAACAGACAAAACAATCAGAACTAAATCGATGTCGAATCACGAGAAAATATTAAACCAAAAGCCATCAGAGATCCGGGTGCTCGGACTGCACATGGAAAAGCTGATGAGGAACTACTGCAGGCTGGCCAATCAGAAGGAAGCGTCGGTACGAACCGTAGCTCTCGTCGTCGTCGCTCCGCGTCTCCGTGGTCGTACTGCAGCCGACCATTTCGGCCACCTGGACCTGAGAGGGCTGTGGGTCCAGGGCCCAGCCATTGGTGCCGGCTGCCCGGGCATCGATGAACGGATTAAGGAACGACAGGATAGACGAGTATCTCCATGGCCGGTAGTTAAAGAGCCCGATGCCGCTCTCGCGCCGCTCCTTCTCACGCTGCCTCTCCCTCCTGTGCTGGTCTCTCAGCGTCTTCCACTTCCTTCTGCACTCCGACTCTAATGTGGAAAACCACAAGTTTGCTTTAATTAAACCATAAAACCATCAAATTCAACAGTAAAGCCATCCTGCTGTGTCCACAACCAGAGACACACACAGAGTCACATTAAATGCTTTATTTTCACCTGCATACAAAAACTAAAACTAATCTTTGCTCTAATTCAGTTTATTCTGCAAAAGCTAAAATAAACTCCCAAACAACCGAACTATTTTTGTTTGCTTGGTCATATTTCACAGCAAACTTGTGTTTGGACAATATTCAACATTTGAAGCAATTTGACTGAAAATAACAAACAGTATTACTCACATGTGAAAATACTCACGGCTCCAAACTCCGGTGTGACTTTTAGCCAAATATGAATTTCAATCATAATTTTTGCTTCCAACAGTTATTTTAAAAAAAGATTAAAAATAATACAAACAATTAACTAAATAGTATTAATTAAAAGGACAAAAAAAAGGCAATAATAAAATAACAACCAATTTTTTTAAAAAAATGCAGAATCGAGATAAATTATAAACATTCAAACTATTTTTTGGGATATTTTTTACAATTTACATTATGTTTCCTTCCATACATTTATGATTAAACATTTTAGGCTGTTTGTTTAAAAAAATCCAAATAATAAAAATTTCGTTGAATTTTATTTTAAAGGCTTTTAAATATCATAATTTAAAAAGTCAGTCATTTCTATCACGTTATTATTAATTTTTAATGTTAAAACATATAAACCCATAAATAACAAAAGCGTATTAACAGCTCCTTTATTCTGTATTTTATTTTATTTTATTTTCCTTTCTTTTCTTCAGCGAACCATAATTTACTGTATTTGAAAAAATGTAAGTTCAGTTAACAAAGACTGTCTACATGAGTAAAACCTTAAATACTTATTTTACAAACACACATACATATTTGGTCGTCATCACCTTTTTTTCCCAGTTCTGATTACTAGAAAAATCCACTAAGACCAGTTAATTCCCAGTAATTACAATATATGAGCAAAAACCGCTGATTAAAGTTGTCGTAGATTTTCTTACAGTGTTATAAAACTTTCATAAATCTGTGCTGATTATTCTGAAGAGGAACCATTGTGCTGGAGCCGAGAGGCGACGAGCGTCGGAACATAATAAGGGTCGGACCGTATTTGTTTTGAACTTTTCTCTTTGATGAAAATCTGAATGTTTGACATGTTTTGAAAGTTTTCCGTCTCGCCCACATCGAAAGTGCTCCCGTGTGAGAGCTGAAGTTCGCGCCGGGGTCTCGGTGCTGTTCTGAAACTCACCGGGGACTCCGACGATCTCCGCCACCTGCCGCCACGCGTCGCTCCGCATGTTCAGGTCCCGATAGGTCGGGGAGTTCATGTCGTAGAGACTCGGGAAGCCAGAGACCGCCATGATCAGCTTGTATTCCATTCTCCTGTGTTTAAAACTCTGGCGGAGCGGAGCCGGACTGGAAAGAAAAATAAAAGAACAAATGGGGGAAAACACTACTTCCGTTTCCGGTGCGTCACAGCTCATTTGTATAAAAAGTGACCAGATTTCAGTCCTTTGTTCACTCCATCAAAGAAAATCACAATAAACAGGATAAATAATTTGTATTTGTTTGTTTGTTTACTGACATACTTCTTTGGCCAGCCTGCCCTCGAGTATGTGTCACACACCTGTTTACAGCCAGCATGGCGCCTGATGTGAAATCACTGAAAGAAAAGAAAACCTACAGCGTCCTCGTTAGGAGCCATTTGGCTCACAAATGGGACAACGACCTAAAAAATCTGTGGTTGCCCGGTGACGGCACGGTGAGTTTTTTCTCATTTGGGGACCGATTGGAATTAGTTGCAGCGACCAGCTCGTTACGTTGCTGGATGGGAGGCAACCTGTCTCCACACAGTTGCAGGTTGATTGGCAAAGGTTTGCAAATAATCATTACCACTTACAAACGCAGACAGAATGGGGGAAAGCAGTACACAGTGCAGCACATCAGACAAGCGCAGCTCATCTGCAACTTATCTCTCTAAAGTAGGGGACTCCACTCAACTGGTTGCCAATGGTCACATTATAGTTAGAGTCCTGTATCAAAGGAGGCTGCCGAGCATCAGTGTTTTTTGTGGAGAAATTTCAGTTTCAGGTCTATGAGTTTCTGGCTGGACTCTGAATGAAAGTGGTTAATGTGAATATCTGTGTATGTAGACAGCAACAGATAATCAGGTATATAACCTGAGATGATTAGTTAACAGGTGATTTTCAGGCAGTCGCCACAAAACACAAAAGTGCCATCTTTAGTCAGGTCTACACACCACTGAGCAGTTCTCTGTGTGAGAAAGAAAACATATATTTCATCTGCACATACATAATCATATACATGACATGACAGTCTCTGTTTTCTGTCTATGTATCTTCATAATTTTAACTTACAGTCGTGATTTTTCTGGACTTAAAGGAAGAGAGAGTCACACGTTTGGCTGCTGATCAGCAACAGTTCCACTGTGACGTCAAGTCAGTGTTAATAATGAGAAACAAAGCCTTCAGTCCTCAAGCTACAGTACACGGAGTCAACATCACAGCTTCGCCTTTCAGAGTCTATCTAGCTTGACGTGTCCTCCTTTGGTTTCTTCGGTGAGCTGCTGAAGAGAAATCATGTTAAACTTGAATTTTTTTACTACTTTCAAAGATAACCCTGAAGCATCATGTGAACTGGAAAGTAAATGTCATTTGTACAATAAAGCTGTGTGACTGCACTTGCATGTGAGTGCTGCTGCTCAGGGAATAAAACATGAAAGAGTCCTTTGAAGACGCAGCAGATACAGAGAGGCAGGGTGTGTCTATATCTCTGTATAGAGGCATATATCTCTGTAGTTACATGTAAGGCTTTGACTGACAACCTGACGGCTTTTGTTCTTGTGTTGTTTGCATGAGTCGTGGCGTACGTTTAAATGAGTCTCCCGCTCACACAGTCGGCCACAGAGCTGCGAGAAGCAGCAGGACGCAAAGGCGAGCTCTGAGTCCTCCTGCAGCTCGACCCCAAGCAGGAGATCTGCCGTCTGTTTCCTGTTAGATGATTTTGTTCCTTTGACCACCACAGAAAGCGTCATCATCACTGCAGTTAGACCGACATGTGCCTCCAGGAGGCACCATCCCTCCCAAATTGAAGCCCTGTACTCTTCAAGACCCAAACATCAGAGTTTAATGAAGCATCACATGTTCTTTGTGACGCAAAGTTAACATAAAACATGTTTGGCCTCTTATACAGTCCAGCAGAATAATGTTTTCTTATTCTAACACTGCGACAGAGGCGACTCACAGCTATTGGTCCGATGGATCATTGTAGAAAGTTTCATTTAAAATAAAGAATATTGTGTTTTGTTCTTATGCTTTGCAGAATGTCCACATGAACACAACAACTCAAAGGTTTCATTACAAAGAGGAAAGTACTTTATGAGTGTGCAGGCTGGTTTTCTGGTGAGAAACCGGCTGCACGTTAAACCTGAGAGCTCAGAGACTCGCGCTGTGCTGCAGTCACGTTCAGCTCTCCACACCGGCGGCTGACGCCTCTGAGCACTGGCTGATCTCATAGCTCTGCTGGTTTGTGGATTCAAACATCACAGTGATGATACAGAGTGTTTTCTTTTGAAGCGTCCTCATGAAAAATAGACCCACGTCCCTTTATACTGTCCGTCTTCAGGATGAACTCTTTTTTTTTCTCTCATGTTGTTCTGTTTTGTTTGGACAGAGCAAAGCCAGGAGGCCAAAATTTACTAAGAGTAGATTCATTAATTAATATTTATAAGTAAATGAAATTCTGATAAAGTTCTAATTGAGCTGTGTTATGATTTTGCAACGGGCGAGATTTGGTCTGTGTGCCTTGATTTAGAGAAGACCTGCATACAACATTGGATAAGATGCTACACTATTACATCGACACTGTTAGCTCCTTATCCACTAGGATGTCCTCCAGCCCTCCATGAAGTGAACAACACACCTGCCATGTGCAGGGAAACTCAGCCAGATGTGGGTCATAATAGGGCCAAACACATGTGGCCCTCAGAACATTTTACAGGGGCCATAAATGAGCTGTAAATACCAAAAGCAGCCCAGTTAGACCCAGATTTTTCTGCAATCTGGAGACTATTGTGATCTCATGAACAGTAAGTTCACAGATGGTTAAATTCTGTGTTAATTATGATAAATCACAGAAACAGGACAAAGCAGGCTGCAGACCACCCGTGACCCCAGAAGTCAGTGATTTTCCCAGCTGGTAATCGACTTTTAAGCTGCTTTTATGTGAGCGACCGTATGAACATGATCAGGCCAAAATCTAATTTTTATATTTAAAGGTCAGCAGCGTGTTCCCTCACAGTGGACGATAGCTGCAGTGTTCTGCATGTGTGTTTTGTTTCCTATGAGAAGCTTGCACGCTGCACCCACAGAAAAGCATAAAATAACCTACTGAAGTTATGCTCGGGTTACAGACAGCGTAGCGCACACAGTGAGCTGGGGAAATCCCTATCAGTTTCTCAGACTATTAAATAAAGCAGCAGGGGTCAAAGGTCACCAAGGACTAAAAATAGACCCAGAGGTCACAGAGGCAAACTGGGTAGCAGCAGGAAATCCCGAAAACACGGACAAACACAGGGATGTAGAGTCAGCAATGACAAGCTGAGCTGAGATCGGTGAGCAGAGGTGCAGCGAGCAGGCAGCAGAGCAGGCGTGAGAGGCCAAGATTCATTTTAAGCCATTAAAATAAGAAATATGATTCCTCAGTGAGAAGTTATTTAGAATTAAATAAAGAAGTTGAAATAAAAATAGAACCAGAACCTTTAAAAACTCGTGTGTGTGTGTGCGCGACATGTCTGTGCGATATGAGCAACCCAGGATGTTGGCAGTGTCCTGGGAGTAAGGTGATGAGGGGGAGCAGACGCACACACCTGTATGTAACGCAGCCCCAGACAAGGCTGAGAAATGGGTCACCTTTTGCCAGAAGAGATGTGATTACACACACCAACACACACACACACACACAGTATGTGTAGTTTTTTTTAAAGGGATACTTCCTTTAGAAGACAAAATACTGCATATTTACAACATTTGAGGAAAAGTCCACACTCTGCAGTAACACGCCCTGTGACTCACATGCATGCTGTTGTTGTGTGTGAATCAGCTGTGTGATTTACAGAGAACGTGGATGCAGCTATGAGGAAAGAGTGACAGAGTTACAGGGGTAAAGGTTAAGAGACCGGTGACCTGTTTATTCCAACCATTGCATCAGGTTGGAGCAGAGAGTCGAAGCGGATGCTGGAGCCGGTTCGTGTCCCATAGAATTGAAAGTGAAGACAGTTGAATGAAAACAGGATGACACAGAGACACCTGAAACATCTGATGGACTCTGAACTCTGAGTTTTAACAACTTGATCGATGACGTTTCAAAGAACAGCAGGAGAAAGTTGATCCTCCAGGCGGGACATTTTCCACTGAGGTTTATCTACATTACAGCGAGTCTTTGACCCACTGAGACGTGAACATGTTGTGCTGTACAACTACAGAAAGCAACAATTAAAACTGTGTTGTAACTACTGGTGATTACCCGTATATGTAAATAAAAACTAAATACATTATATTTATGAAATTACTCAATTAATTCTAATAGTAAAAAAGTCTAATAAAAGCTATCATGACATAACACAAAAAAAATCACATATTTCACTATTAATATCCTGTAAAAGTGTTACTACGTAGTGATACATCCAATATACTGTAAACTGTTGTTAGCTTAAACACTGATGTATATAATGTACAAGTTTCATCAGCTTATGACTGCTGATTGAACTTGAGTGTTGATGTTATGAGCACAGGTGTGACAGTGGGTAACGGCAAAAAATCTAAAAACCTCCTACAAATTCTGGAATTCTTAGAATGATGAGGACTATTATTGAGTCTTCAGATGCAATAATATCACGTAAGCTGATCTTTGCTGATTGGCTGGTTCTTCACCCTCACAGTGAGTCACGGGGAGGCCAAATCTGGGGTCTATTTAAGTTACTAAATATGGTTCCTAACCCAGAAATTCCAGAGGAGACTGAAGAGGTGAGAAAGGAAAGTGTTAAAATGTACTTTAAGGTTAATTAAAGTGATTAAAGTGGCAATGAAAGACAAGTCGACACACTCACACACTCGCAGTGCTGACTGGACACACACTCACGCACGCAGTCAGGTGTCCACATGACTGTCCCACAGAGATTAAAAGCAGGGAACGTGAGGAACGCCGGGAATGTGGCAGGTGACAGTCTACAGTGGATAAGTCAGCCTATGTGCGTGTGTGTGTGACAAACATTGAACAGAAACATCCTGAAACATCCACAGACTGTATATCAAAGATGGATGCAGCGTGTGACTCCTTCGTCGGTAAACCAATCAGAAGTCGAGCCTCTCTGCGTGTATTTAAAGCACTTTGGAACTCTGAGCCTGAGAATCTGACTTCAGGGACTGAAAAAAACAATTAATGTCGAGCCGCTCGCTGCCTGAGTCAACAAACACACCAACGGCAGCACATGAACACAAACACACTCCAGACGCCGTGCACCACTTCCTCGCTTTCGGCCTCTCCAGCATCCTCGCAGCGCCCTCGGTCCCGGCTTCTCGGCCTCTCGCTCTCTGATTAATTACCAATAAATCACCAACAGTCACGACACGACGGGCAGTCTTTCTTTCTACGAGTCCTTCACTCTCTTCCTCCTTTTCTCCGACTTCCCTCCTTCTTCTGTGGCATTTCAGATGACCCTCCTCCTCCTCCTCCTGCTCTCATTGTTCTGGACTAAACTGGAGGATTGCTCACTCACTGGCGCTCAACTTGTTTTTCTCCAAATTTTATTAATCCAGGGCACCGACGGCCTTCTTGTCTTTGCAGTCATGCTGCCTGACACGGCTCAGGGTTTAGCCCTCAGCTACAACACAGGAAAATACCAGCACAAATAAATAAAGGTGCAGTAAAGGTAAATAATGGGAACCGTCCCCCTGGGTGGGATTGGGCAGTTATTCCGAGAAACAATGAAAACCTGCGAGCCCATAAATGTTTTTAAATGAGCAGTTTTCCTGGAGAAAAGCGCCTTATCATCTGTTTGTCCATGTGACCTCTGCTAAAGAATTCCATACTGAACTCTAGTGACTGTCCTCTTCCTACTCCTTTAGTTTGGGGTGTCGGTTATGATATGGGTGCTGTTACTTTCAGTGGGTCACAGAGTCAAGCTCAGTCACAGTCACAGCAAATCATGTGATCATGTGGTCACAGCTGACCCCCTTCTGTACAGTTCCAAACAGCAACTCTAATTTCAAGTGTAAAATGTTAGCTTCATACAGCTAATACATGTAGCTGTATGCAAGCTGCTTTGCAACCCACTCCACTCCAGCTCCTCCTTTTAATGCAGGCTCTGACTCAGTTGCTGGTGCCTCTCAGGGGGTGTTGTTTCTGTTTTACCCACCACTAATTTTTATGTGCGCACATGGACTAACAGGGAGGTGCTGCCATCGTGCCAAATAAAAATGGCTGCAGACGGAAACGTTGGTCTTTTGTACGATAATGTCGCTGCTGGAAAGTTGCTGGTATTTGTTCAGTCTTATGCAAACAACCGAGGAACTTTTGGAGGTTTCTATCTGAAGCTGGTGATTTTATTTGCAACCAAAATGTTTGCATGAGTGACAAAACAGGGGCAACTTCAGTTTTTTCTTCTTCTTTGACTTTTCAAACTAGCTTTCAATAAGCCAAGCATGGTGACAAAGGATGATCAATAAAAGTCAAAATCATTCTTGAATAACGGCACAAACATTTTAATATCAGAGTATCTAAAGTATTGCACAAAGGCTGTAAACCATTAGTCATGACAGCCTTGTGGGCTTTCCTCTCATGCCCATCTTTAGATTCATGAAGTCAGAGTGAAGTTTAACACAACACCTCATCACACCGTGTGTGCGGTGATCCAGGTGAGGACGAGTGTGTGTTCACTTCAGCAGTGTGTGACTCTGTTCTGCTGGTTTTCCCCTTCAGTCACCACAGAGGCCTGAGAGGAAGGGTGTGTGTGTGCGTGCTCTTTGTAAATGCATCTTAAAAATGCGTGAGCGTGTTTGTGTGTGTGTGTGCGGCGGGGTGTAGCAGTGTCTGCAGACTGTCGAGGATGTGTGTGAGTGTGTGTGTGATGGTGGGAAACACGGGAGTGCTTTCTTATCTTGATGGTGTTTAACAAGGGTGGAGGGGTTAAAGCGTATCGCTGCTGTGTGTGTGTGTGTGTGTGTGTGTGTGTGTGTGTGTGTGTGTGTGGCAGGCCTATCGTTGTGCCCATCGCCTACAACAACAGTGGGAAGTGATTCAGAGCAAAGGCCATTGTAGCTGCAGTGCTGTGTGTGTCCTTTATACTTGAAATGCAGCAAACTTGAGGAGAACAGAAGAAGAACGCAGCGTGCAACCTGCGAGCACACGCTGGAAAACGGGTGTGGTCACATGGTCATGCAGCGTCCACGCCACGTGCGCAGACTAGTATAGTAAGAAACACTGTTTTAAAAATGACCAATGCTTTTATGCCAGTTCAGCTCCGTTTGCTTGACTGTGATCAAATTTATAACAGTATTAGAAACTTTTGTGTCTGCAGTTGTTCAGGGTGAGGTGTGACGGCCCTCCTGCATTCACTTTACCTGTGGAGTCTTTCAGAGCTGGCCGACTGAAGCCTCGCTCTCTCCATCCCAGCACCACGCTTGGTCTCCCCCAGTGTTTGTCACAGCTGAAATTTGGAGTTTGCATTAAAGAGGCTGAATTTTCTCAGTGCCTCAAAACTCTAAAACACAGCTGCTGCCTGTGTTCATTTCGAGTACTCTTTATTTTATTGCATGTTTGTTGCATGTAGCATGTTTTCATGTTCCGTGAATATGAATATTTGTGATTATTTCAATTTGTTGTGTTTTTAGCTGCAGACCTCAGATCAGTTTGTTGGTGTTCTGGTTCAGCTGCTGGCAAACATTCTCCTCTTCAGGAACGTGACCCAGCTCAGCGTGACCTCCCGACCCCACACGTTCCACTGAAATTGGCCGCGCTCTCTGTGTGTGTGTGTGTGTGTGTGTGTGTGTGTGTGTGTTTTGACATTTGTGCCACTTTATAAAGAGAGAAAGTGGGTGTGGGAAAGACCTGCTCGCCCATCTCAGACTGTCCAGGACGCACACACTCTCACACATGGTCAGCTGATCCCTGACTCCCCCAACTCTCCCAGCACTTTATCTATGTGTGTGTGTGTGTGTGTGTGTGTGTGTGTGTGTGTGTTGCCTCGTAGCAGAGCTGCTGGGAAAGTCCCCTCGTCTACAATAATATTTTAATGTGAGCAGATTCTCAGAAACATCACATGCATTCATGTTTGAAATTCTTTCTAGATCGGTAAAAATTCAAACTGTAGAAGTATTTTATTCTGAAAGTCTTTCTGGTGATTTTATTTCCTGTTTTTTTATAACTTCCATTTTATTTCATTCCATTTACATTTTCATAACTTCCGTTCACAGGTATAAATTATTAATATGAACCCTGGATCACTGTGTGTGAGCTGTAGTAATTATGTTATTAATGCTGGTCTCGGTATGGAGCTAATTTGTGGTGTCTGGAGCAGTTTATTATTATTTTATCATTATTTTAGTATTATTTTATATGTTCATGTGTTGTTTTACTGCAGGGTCGACGTGTAAAGATTTGTGACCTCAGGAAGAATCACTCACTCTGAGCTATGAATCTGCTGCTTTGCTTTGAAAGTTGAGAAATATTCAACATCATCAGTGTTCATCCAATCAAATCCCTCTGCAGTACTTAGAAATGGATCATTTGAGTGAAAAATCATCAGGCTTTGGAATCAGGCTTTTATCAGAGCTTGCACAATCATCGGTATCCGGTTGTTAAGTGATTACGTATGAACCCTGCTTCCTACTCTGCGTTTATTAAAGTTGTTGTGTTTAAAACATGTTTTAATGCTTTGTATCTAGTTTCATATAATCTGAACAAACCCCTCAAAAAAGTCAGTGATCACTGTTGGCCTCTCTCGGTTTTTATTACCACTATTCATTTTAAAGCTCAGTTTTTAAAACCTTATGATGTAACTACAGCCCAGCCCATGCAGCAGTATATTAATGACTAACCTCGTATTGTGGATGGATTATCTCAGTTCTTCTCCTGACTGAAGTTTGGTCCATTTAGCATCCTACCGTGCGATTACATTTGTCCCTAACCATCGGGAAACCTCACATTAACTTTTATTGAGTAGAAAAAGGTTAGCGTTCATCCTCCAGCTTCAGTGTGTTTATATTATGCGAACTATAGCTGTGTAGCTAGCCTCCACGTAGCACATAATTATATACCAGCTAGCCCAACTTCAGTAACCCTACAAATGTCATTACTGTTTAGTTTTGTCTTCATTTATGTCAGAAGTGACAGCAGAGCTGTACATTTTAATTTTTCAGAAATCCCTCAGTCAAAACATGGTATATCATCTTTAGATGGAAACTAGCGAGCTAACTCTCTGCTAACTTCGAATTCCGTTACACTTAATAAATTCTCTTTTCATGGATGCCTGGATGTTAAACTTAATCATTACACCTGGAAGAGCAGCCACACTGATTATTTTATTAACGATGAAAGAATTTAGACAGTCTGTAACTCTCAGTGATGCTGCAGTGTTCTTTTGACTTTGGGACCAGAAGCTGAGTTTGGGCCCAGAAACGGCTAATGAAGTCACACTTAAAAGACTGAATTCAAAGTGTCATGATGACTGATCAGTAGCCATGAGTACTTTTCACAGTGAGCTGAATAACACCTGCAAAATGACGGGCTAGCTTACTCAGACTGAAACCTCCATCAGTCATGGAGGATATTTGAAAGGGAGGTGTACTTTACCTGCGACATGGATGAGCGCGCATAAGGAATACATGCCAACCCTCCCAATTTTTCCGGGAGAATCCAGAATTTCAGTGCCCCTCCCGAAAATCTCCCGGAGCCACCATTCTCCCGAATTTCTCCCGATTTTCCACCCGGACAACAAAATTTAAAAACCATATCCCAGATTTCATAGCACGGCCCAGCCAATTTCCAACAATGACGGCAGCTACTTAGTTTAAATATTACTCTTTCTGGGTCGTAAAATAAACCTTTAACATATTTTCAGGCGAGAATGTAGCTGTGTAACCTTCAAATATCTGAGCCAGCGAGAACAGCGAACTCCCGGCACATCTTTGCAGACCGCCTGCGGTCTTTAACTACTCAGATTAAACATGATATATAAGTCACTTAAGATAATTTAAAAATGTTATTGTTTGGCTTTGCAGTGTTTTATTTGTTCGTGAGTAAATCGGTTTGGCTGAGATTAAAGTTAGTAGATTAGATTAGATTAAATATAACTTTATTAATCCCTTGGGAGGGTCACTTTGGGGTTTTCACACAGCTGAATAAACATGGATGGATGGATGGATGAATAAACATCAAAAAGAAAACTGATTAAACAGAAGTGTGAGATGGTCGAGAATTTACGGCAGCGTACGGTCATATTTTAGATAGCAAGGAGCAAACAGCAGTTTCACTCCACCGAGAGAGCTTGTGACGTAATTCTGAAGGCTAGACCGTCCAATTTCACAGTGGCTCACTTCCGGCCTACCCGGCTTTTGGAGGACCCGGCCCACGTAGACCACAAAGGCCGGGTCCTCAGGAGGATGCAGCCTGAATTTGGACATCCCCGCTGTTTCCGGCTGGACAGTAATAACGGCGACATTTAACTTATTTTATCCGATAAATAAACACTGTAAAATTCACGTTACTAACAGGCTAATGCTAACAGCTAACCAAGGTTCAGCTTGCTTGCGTTGTGATGATGGGTTATTATTGATGATGTCATCAGCAATACATCAGAAAAGATTAGCATAGTTAGATTAAGTGATGACATCCTGAATATATGATACCATACAGCTCTGGGTCCTTTCTGCTTACAGTACTATTTTGGTGGTTAACAAATAAATAAATAGTAGAACTTCAGAAACCTCTGTGGGAAGTATTGTAATGCTTCAGTAAGTTCTGTTTTGTCAGTTTGAATTATTAATTACAGTATAAATATGTAAAATTGGCAGCTTTGGGTTGAACAACATGTGGTTAGCTTCTAGTTTGGAACTCGGCGAGGGAAAAAGGTCTTCTGAGAAAGAAAGAACAACAAAAAAGAACTTTTACATTAGAAAACGTCCCATTTCTTCCTTTTTCCCATCCATTTCTATAAATACTGAACATGAGAACAGCTTTGATGGTGACTAACACTCACAGAGAGGACAGAGGAGGTTCCTTTGTGCAAAAAGTTGTTCTTTAAGTGAATTAACATCTTGACCGACGAAAGAAAGACTGAGAGAGTTTGAGGGAGCTAATGCGGTGGATGAAGAGAGAAAAGGATAATTGTGTGTCCCTGCAGTGAAAGACTGTTATTCTTTGGTGCTGCTGAGAGGCGGTCATTGTTTAGTGGAGTTTACAAGTGGGACCGGTCATCAGAGATCACACATCCCGATAGTCGCCCTCAGACCTGACATCCACGAGCTGCCGGAGGAGGCTTACCCAAGATTATCTCCTGGATTCGACAGGAAACTGCAGAGAGATCAAGCCCATCTGGTCGCTGTGTCCTTATCTTTTCATTTATCGTCTGTAATAGCCCAAAACATCCGAACCATTATATAAAATTCCAGGTTTGTGCTTTTTGTTGTTTGGCCTGGTCCAGTAAAAGGAATCTGGAGAATTAAAAAGCTTTTTCCTAAAATCTGCCTCAAGGTTTGTTGATGTTTTATTTGTACACTTGGTCTCAGAAATCTGATTGAGACTAAACAGAACACGAAGGAAACTTGCAGTCAGCTCCAAACGTATTTGTATAACCAAACCATTTTTGTAATTCTGCCTCCGTACACCACCGCAGGATTTTAAACCAAACAATACAGACGTGACTCTAGCTCAGTCACCAGATTGCTCCAAATGTTCCAGCCTTCGCTCGTGCTTCCAGGGGTTATTTGTGTATGGCTACTGCTCATTCTTGACCCGTGATGTTGTCTGCAGCTTGACTTCTAATGCATTGTGTATTTTTGGATTCTGTCCTTTGCTTCCCCGGTTGCCTGCGTGCGTGTCGACTCACTGTTTGCTTATTGAACTAAAAATGCTGGACTTCAGTTTGTTGTTTTGATCCCTGCTTCCAAGTCCAGTTTGGTCCACGGTCATTACAGTGTTTACGAAGCGGCTGAAAGGAAGGAGTGGTTGTCTTAATCTCCGCTTACAGCGCCTCGTGTTGTGTGGTTGCTGGTGTTATTGACTTGATTTAAAACACGTTGCATACATGTGTATGTAACATGCATAAGTGTTTGATACGATGCTGGCGTTAATGCTCGAGCTGGTGTATTATGTGATATTTACCGTGTGGTCGTATCCCAGTGTTTCATACGTGGTGCCAGCCGACAGAAATACATTTTTCTGCATAGCTGGTTACTGTGGAGTCAGGTATGTAGTCCCGTGAGGCTGGGGCCTAACTGGGGATTTATGCTTCAGAAAAGTACCTACACGCCAGGTCAACGCTGCCTCTGACTGGCCTGTTCCCTACCATTGATTCCTCCTGTTCATTTCTGGCTACGTTTTCATTCAGGAAATAACAATACATGTGTCAGTATATTAAAATAATCATAACTTCAGTATAAGGACTCACAAATGTGGCACTGTCACTTGGTGTTTGCTCTCTCTGCAGTAGAGTATCACTTCCTCTTCCTGTTCCAACACACAGTGCTGTTTTTCTAGCAATTTAATTAAAAACCTTTAGATAAATTCTTATTTCATAGTGTAATCCTCACGTGCTTCATCAGAAGCACACTTTTCATGTACTCACTCGCTAATTTACAGCCAAAGTACTCACTCACCGTGTCTTTATTGTTTTGCTAGCTTAGCTTAGCTCATAGCCGACTCGCTAGCAGCATGGCCTCTTCACCTGTACCCCCTGCAGTTTCCTTCTCATTGTGTCAGATGTTTAGTTACTCCTCAGCCTCCTTTAGCAGTAATGATACTTACTGCGGGGTTTACCTTACAATATAAAGCACCTTGAGGTGACTGTTGTTGTGATTTGGTCCTGTATAATAAAATTGAATTGAATTGAATTGAATTGAATTGTTGTCGGACACCTCAGGAAACATTAAAAAAAACATAAAAAACATTTTAATTTACTAAAATTAAAAATTTCAACCAATTGAAACAATTCTGTGAACTTGAAAAACTGAAATAAAATAAACAGAGGAAATGTCCTTATGTAGTTTGTGTTAGTTTGTTGAAACATTTTATTACAGCTTGGCTGACGAGTCAGTGATGGACATGTCTGACTCTACACGACTGTGACTCACGGCTTGTTCACCTCAGAATGTAAATCAGGCCTTGAAAAATGCGATTGGAACGGATGGTGAATATAAACAATGCGCAGCACATAATCTAATGTTACTGAAACCATCAAACATGATGCTGGAGTCTGTTACATTGGCCATGCAGCAGGGACGGTCAGCCTGTGGTGACTTCAAGGTTTTTCTCAAAAAGTAGACGAGCGACTCGGCGCTGATATTTGGAAATATCAGCACTGAATCATACTTTGAGGCGTGACTCCCCAGCCTTCAAGTTCTATTAAATCCCCCTCTCTCTCCTCCGTTGCCCCTTCCCTTCCCTGTTCCCATGGTTTTCCCAGGCCTGCTCTCCCAGGGTGTTTGACCTGACTTCGTGCCCCTCTCTGCCCTCTTTCTGCCCCTTTTGGTGCTTCCTGCCCCCTGCTACTGCTACACAGGCTCTTATTGTAACAGAGCCTACGCATGTCACTGCCCATCGCACATAAGCACACAAAATAAATGCACACAACACACGCAACGCACACATGCACACCGCAGCAGACAAACAGAAGAGGAGAATCCCGATCACCTGGAGCTCCACAGCCTGTCTGATTTATCGGACAAAGGTGCTGCTGAACTCCATTTCCCACACATTCCAGTTGTGAACACTGTGTGTGAATGTGTTCTTATAAGCATGCATGTGTGTGGTGTGTGTCGTGTCAGTCTGATGGAAGTGCCCGAGCCTCCCGAGGTGAGACTAATGCTGAACAGGACGTCGGAGAGAACAGAGCAGCTCTCGCTACAAACATCAGCTCTCACACCTCCCGACATGAAGACAGGAGGGTTTGGTTTCAGTGACGGGGGGCGAGGTTGATGGACAGCATTTTACTCTTTAAATGTTGACTGAGGGAAAATAAAATAGTTACCACAAGAAGAAAAGGTGCAGAAACTTTGAGCTTTCAGCAGGCTTGTCACGTTTGTTTCTTTCTTTCGTAAATACATTTAAATTAATAAATAAATCAGTAAAACAATTAAATTGTACTTCGTGCAAGTGGAAACATACTTATGCCCCATCTTCATTTATATTTTTTTTTCTTTTGTACTTAACATAAGAAAAAAATGGATTTGGATGCAGCTCTGTCCCTAAAGATCGAAGGAGGAAATGACCCAAACACCAGCCACAGAAGTTCAAATATTCTCGCAAGGATGGAGGATGATGATGGTGTGAAGCACGCTGCTCCAGAAAGCCTCAGCAGGCCTGCACTGGACTAATAAAGAGTTTATAAAAGCACTTCAGTGCGTGTGAATTTCCAGACTGGGTGTTGCCTCTGATAAGTTCAAAACCAGACGAGTCGTATCAGCGCAGAAGGGACGACTGTGGGCGAGAGAGATAAGGAAAGAATGGGAGAAATCTACACCAACTCTCTCTTTCTTTTCCCAACATGTGATGATGGTTTAATTAAACTGCACACAGAATTACCATCATTAGAGAAAGAACACGTCCGCTGAAGGCTCTGCTCACGCGGACCGGTGCAGACACGTTTATCCACACAGCAACACTCACCTCCAGGTGTGTACAGTAATAATCACCTGGTTATATTAATAGACTATGTTCAGTTTAAACCAGTTCAACTTTATTCATACACCAGCACTCCTCCAGGTGATTTATATTGTAAATCTGTTCAAAGCAGATTTAAAACTGACTCGAGTCATTTTTATTTAGATTGGTTATTATTTCAAATGTTTTAAACACAATTAGATAACTAAATTACATAAACTATATAATTACCTCAGGGATTATTAAAGTGTTCTGATTCTGATTCTAAAATCATGCAGAAATGTAAATATATATATATATATGTATGTGTGTGTGTGTGTGTGTGTGTGTGTGTGTGTGTGTATAAACATGCAATAATATAAACATATAGTATTTATATCAATAGATATGGTTTTAAAGTTCTTGATAAGTGTGTCATTTTGCTGCATGTAGCAGAGTAACACAATGAAAAGCACAATTTAGCTAAAAAAAAATATGAAAGTCTCAAATTATATACCTATAAAAATATTTTATAATATTAAGTATTGCATATCAACAGTGACAGCTAGGCAGTGTGAGAGTTAGAAAATATGTGTTCAAATTCTGAAAACACTGAAATATGGAAATATTTCATAGTAACTGTAGAAGGAAAGAAACATTTATTTATTCTCATTTAAAAAAAAAAAAAAAAAAAGCCAACTGCGATTTACTGAAACAGACATTTAAATAAAACAAAATCATAATTATCCAGTTTTAGAAGTTCTATCAAAATAACAGAGTAATGAGTTTGTTTTTATTGAGTTTTGTCTTTTCTTTGTTTCAGAGCTTAAATTCTGGTAAAAAGATTTTAACCCCGCGAAGCCTGAGCTGTCAAATAACTGCCAGAAAACTATAATTTTTTCAAACTACAGTGTTTGTTTAATTGTCTGACAAATTAAAAAAAAATTACATTTAAATGTCGGCTTATATTTATAAAATACCTTTGAATTTAAATCTGTTTTTGTGCAATTTATTGCTTAAAATTGTATGCAAACATGCAAACATGCAGTTTATTCAAGGGAAAACGCTTAATGATGATGAATTTAAAAAAAAAAACATTAAATATGATGCACTTGGATTAATTACTGTTTTCTATCAATCTCACTTTTTAAAATGATGAGACATGAAAGTCCAGATACCTGTTGGTAAAATAGGAAGGTGTGTGTGTGTGTGTGTGTGTGTGTGTGTGTGTGTGTGTGTGTGTGTGTGTGTGTGTGTGTGTGTGTGTGTGTGTGTGTGTGTGTGTGTGTGCTTTAGATGTGATGGAGCTGCTGACAGGTATTTTCTCAGTCTGGACTGTAACAACCTCACCTCTCACACATTTACTGCAGATTTTCCGGAGAGTTCCTGAGTGTGTGATGAGGTGTTTGGAGATTAGAGGCTTAAACTCCTTCAACACTCTTCCACCTTCATCTCTGCTGGGAACTCCTCATCTTCTCCTCTCAGTTCTCCTCCTCTGCTGATAAAGTGAAGGGTCTTGAAGGGTTCTTCCCTGAGCAGGGAGGTTATATTTACTGACTTATTCCAAGTGCATGCGCATATCTGACAAAGTATGAAAGTTTCAAAATGAACTACAAAAAAAATCCACAGGACTAAACTGGACTGTTACTGCACTCGTGTTTCTGAGAGGAAGTCCAGTTCTGCTACAATCCAGAAGAAACGTTTTCTGGTCCTGCTTTTAATTTGGTTCTTCGTCAGTCACCTTTTTCGCTCACTATGTTTTAATAGACCTCTCTGCACTGAATCATACTTGTTATTAATCTCTGGCTCTCTTCCACAGCATGTCTTTTATCCTGTCTTCCTTCTCTCGCCCCAACCAGTCGCAGCAGATGGCCGCCCCTCCCTGAGCCTGGTTCTGCCGGATGTTTCTTCCCGTTAAAAGGGAGTTTTTCCCTCCCACTGTCGCCAAAGTGCTCATAGTGCATAGTGCTAATGATTGTTGTTGGGTTTTTTTAAGCGTCTTGAGGCGACTGCTGTTGTGATTTGGAGCTGTGCTTCTCTCCTTCTGTTTCTATTCTTGATGAGACAGCTTCTGCTTAACTTAGCTTTTCTTAGAGGGGAGGTGGAGGAAAGGTCAGAGGTCAAGTGAGTGTTAAAATGACCCTAAGAGTCAGTAACGGTCAGCGTTTACATCTCAGTCGCTCTTCAAACACTCTCTGTCATGTTTTAATATCACAATCTCTGCGAGACATTTAAACACAGCTGATTCACACACACACACACACACACACACATCTGCATCGTGTCCCGATGAGAAACACAGGTCAGGTGACAGGAAGGAAGCGGGGTAGTGCTGCACCTGCAGGTTATTCGTACCGCACGGCTCCCAGAGGATGCGTCTGTGGGCTTCCTTCATCACAACAATGGAGCATTCTGTCCTCAGACAGCAGACATTCATACAGTCTGTGGGAGTGCATTAAAGCTGCTGATAAACACCCCTCAGCCCCACCCCCACTGGCATGCAGACGTCCTGTAAAGGTGTTAAGAACGCGCTTCAGTTTTTCGCTTTGAAAATAAAGAGCTCTCACATATAAAGTGGTCAGACGTCGTTCTGCACAATCTACTCTTTGGTTTAAAGTTTTGCCATCGATGTGCTGATGTTTTAATATCTGGTACTGCTGGTGAGCATTTTCAATGAAATTTACTTCCTATCTGAGTGTCGACAGCACTGCACACGATCATCAGCAACACAAGACACATGTAGAGGTTTAAATAATTAAATAAACTGTAATTTTATTGTTGTTTTGGGGGAAAGCAGAACAAATGTGTCAGACTGTTTTAATGCAAGTACAGAATTCACATCTATCCATTTTTCTGAATGCTTATTCTACTCAGGGTCACGGGAGGCTGGCTGGAGGTTGTGTGCGCTCAGACTGGGTCACCAGTCTGTCCCCGGGCTAATTCACAGCAGGAATATGAAATAATCCAACCACCGCAAAGAATAAAAACATGAATACGCCCTCTTAAGTGTCAGCATATTCATTCCACACCAAACAGAATGTGGTTGGTGCTGTATCGTCTTCTTTTACACATCAGCCATATGTATTTATAGAGAGTATTCAGGACTCGGGGTATTCAGGACTCGGAGGTGTTTCAGGAGATGGTATCTGGGCAGGATGTGTCTGGCTTGGCTTTGTCCAAACACCAAATCACAGGAAGCTGCTAATAAAAACATGTCAGGCATCAATCACTCAATGTGTGTATTCACAGAGAAGCTGATTTCCTTTTACCAGAAGAATCCACAGATCTGCTGTTTCACAGCATCATGAAGAAGAGAGCATCCTCAGACAGCAGGCAAGTTATTTACTGCCCACGTTCCACCAGTGTCGTGATGCTGTGTAAGATCTAAATATAAAGACAATGCAATGATTTGCTAATCTCATAAATCCAAATTTCATAGACAATAGAACACAGAAACATGTCCACATCCAGACGTGCATTTCATGGAAGGCCTTCATATTTCAGCAGGAGGATGCTAAACCACAGCCTGCATCTACTCCAGCAGCACGGCTTTGTAAGAGAAGAGTCCAGGTGCTGAGATGATCTGCTTGCAGTCCAGACCTTTGACCAGCTGAGAACATCTGGAGCATTATGAAACCCACAACAGGACAAAGCAGAGGCAGGACTGCTGAGCAGCTAGAATCCTCCATCAAACCAGAACGGGGCACGTTCCTCTGTTAAAGTCCACAGCTACTCTCCTCAGCTCACAGATGTTTACAGTCTAATGTTAGAAGAAGACGGGATGCTGTGCAGTGGCAACACAGAGCTGCGCAGTTCCTACAGAACAGCAGCATCAGCGTTTCAACTGGTTCCACTTTCAAACTCTGTGTCTGTGAACTGATGCAGCCTCAGTGTCTAGGCGTGGTTGTGTATCATTGGTCTGTAGATGTTATATATGTGTACATGCTGCAGGTTTGTGAGGTCACCAGGAGGCAGGCTAACAGCAGTGATGAGCTGTTTTTGGTACTTTGTCTCCTGCGGATGAGACAGACGTGTGAGGATACCAAGAGTGTCTCTGAAACTAAGGAAATCAGTGAACACAAGCTCAATCGTCTGAGCTTTTAACGTGTGTTTGATTTGTTTTTAGCTTCTTTGTCTTGGTGAACTTTTCAAGCAATTAGCATTCGATGTACACGGCTACATGCTGTTGGCTTTTTGGTCCGGATGGATGGATGGATGGATGGATGGATGGATGGATGAACAAAAGTCCCACAATCTCTGCAAATTTGACGACCCACATTATACGTAAAGGGTCAGGTAGCAAAACTCAAGGATTTCTGTACCAGTCGTGGGAGTGCTCCAACGCCACCATCTTCATCTGCAGCTGATGAACATCGTCCCCATTCTGCTCCGCATCCATCATAAGATTTGCACTAATGGACCCCAGCAGCAGAGGAAATGCCATGTAACTGTGGAAAACTCAGCTCTGCAAACAAAACGGTCCTGCTGTGGAGGAGACAAAGGAGAGCGATACGAAACTGAAAGAAAAAGGATCAAACTCCAGACAGCTGCAGATGCAACACCCTGAAAACAGGCAGAGAGGCTGAAAGGGTTTCTGCTGCATGATTTGCATGTCCGTGGTGCTGCTTGGAGTCTCACAGGTCCTCCCAAAATTCAAAGGAGGTGTGAGGTGAAACAGCATGAGCTGAAACTGCACAGAGGACAGTCTGTAAGGACACTGTAACATGATAAACCTGATAAACATAAAAAAGGAAGACAGAAAAGAAAAAAACATCTTTTAATCACTTTAACAAGTTATTGCAATAAAAATTGGGTTTCTTCTTATTTTCTGGAAAAAAGATGACAATTATGATGTGTGTGTGTGTGTGTGTGTGTGTGTGTGTGTGTGTGTGTGTGTGTGTGTGTGTAATGGACGTCCTGTGGGAACGAGGGGTCGAGTGGTGTGAGGTCCGAGGCGTCGTAACGACGGACGGGCGGCGAGCACCATTTAACTGAGAATAATACACCATTTCCTCCCATTCTCTCTCTCTCTCACACATACACACAGTGCATAAACAGACACACACACACACCTCCCAGTCATGTTCCCTTGTTCCAAAAGGATTTCCGACTCACGGCCCAGCACTCCGGCTCAGCGCTCCCTGAGATATTACCCTCTACACACAGAGATATTCCTCCCTCGACACGCTGCGTTTCCTGCTATAGGATGGCCCTGCTTGTCCTCTGTGACCCCCGACACCAATAAACCTCTGATATCATCAACACACACACACACACACAGAACCGGGAGTGCGTTGGCAGCAGCTTCTCTTGTAAAACAACTTTAACTGAAACTAACTGTATTTAGTTGACATCTGAGTTTCTGCTCATTTATTTTCGTTTGTTCCTTTGTTTTCCGTCTCAGCTCAGAAGCAGAGGTTTTCTGACTGACGCCGTGTGAGGCTGCATGAACTGAGCTGTGTTAGTTCGTCCCAGATGCAGTCCACAGCTGAACTCTGGGATGGTTTCACCTGAGCTCCACAGCTGCAAGGCAACACCTTGGAGTGAGACTTTTCAGTAAAGCAGAAACCCAAGCTTCTGTTTCTGTCAGTGTTTGGTGCCACTCTAACTAATATAACAGTTATTGTACTTCGTTTATCTCCATGATGGGTGGATGGACAGTCAAATATTCCATTTCCTGTGTGCTGTCTCACACGTCATTCACGTGGGAGATGGAACTAAAACAGCAGCTTGAGCTAAAACTTCTGGACCATGCTCAGTGCCACAAAGTGACAAGAATGTGACGATGAAGCGCAAACTCAGCACAACCCCAAAGCTGGCACTTTATCTGAGCTCCTTTGTGAGCTTGCTCTCAGCTTTGTGGTAATAAAGAAAGATTTTCATATTATGGTATGGGTTTGTATAGATACACTGTAGACTTCATATAAATAATGCTTAAGTGATGTAATGAGTGCATCTCTTCTTAGATCTTCATGGAGAGGTTCATCATCCCTCTGTGCTTACTGCAGCTCTGCACATCAGCCTCATTCTTGAAAACATGCAGCAACAAGTGAAGTAATGCATTACATTTTCTTTTTTTTTTTAAAGTACAGAGTAATGTGTATTACTTTAAGTCACAACTCCCAAGTTAGAGGGCGAATACGAGCCTCATAAAATGAGTCAGAGTTGTTCCAAACTTTAGCTTTACCAAATTTAAAACAACAGAAATGAAGCACAACAACAACAAAAACCATAACTACGGTTTCACCGGGCGGCCTCGTCAGCGGTCCAGTGAGAGTTATGACATTGGCTGGAACAGACGTGCAGAGACCTGCAGGATGGATATATGAAGGAGCATCACTCCATCACAATCCTAAAGTATTTTATTTTGAAAGTTGATGGGTTTAGTTCACCTCCTCTCCTGTAAGTCTTTTGTCCCTCAGACTTGACCTTCCAGGAGAGCGAAACCTGAGGACAGCTGACTGCTTTATTTTTGAAGTGATGAAATAAAAATTCTGATGTTCTCAGAATGTGTACGGACTATATGACTCCAGCTAAATTAAAGTTGTTACTCGACTGGTAATTTGTTGGAAGTGCAGTACTGTCATTTCATGACTTCGTGCAGGCGCGCGTAAAGTAAGCAGACCTTTTAAGATTCAAAAATGTAATTACTGATCTTTAAACTGAGTCAGGATTCATCACTCGTGTCTTGGATAACACCTGGAGTTCTTGCTGTCCTTCATTAACTGACCCACAGCAGAGGTTTCCATCCCGCATGAAAAATCTCTGCTGTGCATTTCAGATTTGAGCTTTAATGAAGGCCTTGCTGTGTAGATGTGTAGACAGACTCACTGTTACAGTAATTACCCGGACAGAAAGAGGAGGAGCTCAGCCAATGAGAGGGTGCTGACAAGCCCACTTGAAGTTATCAGAATGAACGGAGAAACGGTGGGGGTGGGGGGGTCCTGTGTGAGTCTGTGTGCTCGTATCTGCGTCAATGTGAGGACCAGTTTGGTTTTAGTCAGTCCTCGCAGTGAGACCAGTCTGTGTATCAGTGTGTGTATCAGTGTGTGTATCAGTGTGTGTATCAGTGTGTGTTGGTACAGTATAATTCCTGCATTAAATCCTTGTTGCACCGCTAACAGATTAGCAGGTGTGAAAAGACAGACGCTTCTGTGTGTGTGTGTGTGTGTGTGTGTGTGTGTGTGTGTGTGTGTGTGTGTGTGTGTGTGTGTGTGTGTGTGTGTGTGTGTCTGGTCTCTCTCACACGATGATTGGGTTTCAGTGAACACAGCCAGGAGCTGTGGGAATATCACACACACACACACACACACACACTAGCCTTTTTCTGACATGTCATACGTAACGTTTCTGGCTAAAGCGTCTTCCCGGCATGGCAGCAAGGGATTGGTGGATGCAGGTCCAGTGGGTCAGAGCCTCATTTTAAAGTGAAGATTGAATCTGGTGTAAAAATCAATAAAACAAAAGCAAAGTGACATCACATACACAAAGCACAGTTCAGACTCACAGACAAGAACTTGAGGACAGCTGACTGCTTTATTTTTGAAGTGATGAAATAAAAATTCATACGGCAACAGCACCGCTCACAACCGCAAAGCTCTCCAGAGAGTAGTGCGGTGTGCTGAACGGATAATTGGAGGTGAGCTTCCCTCCCTCCAAGACATCTACAGGAAGCGGTGCCTGAGGAAAGCGGAGAGGATCATCAAGGACTCCAGTCACCCCAGCCATAAACTGTTCAGACTACTTCCATCAGGAAGGAGGTTCTGCAGCATCCGGTCCCGTACCAGCAGACTGAGAGACAGCTTTTTCCATCAGGCCATCAGACTGCTGAACACTTCATAGACACCTCACCCTCACTACTGGAACTTCAACATTATGCACTCCATACTGTATATAAATACCACTGTTTTGCACATACCAACCTCTGTATATTTTATATATCTTATTTTATTGTTTACTTTATTTCATTTGTAAAACATGTATATACATACTATATACACACTCAAACACACACACGTAGAAAAACATATTTAGTATACACATTCAGTAATGTATATACCTTTACATATTGTACATATATTTATTACTTTTTAGATTAGCCATTTTTATATTTTGCTTGTTTTACGTTATTGTATTTTGCACAACTCTGTTGCTTGTGAAGCTCGCACACAAGAATTTCACTCACATGTACTGTACCAGTGTACCTGCACATGTGATGTGACAATAAAAGTGATTTGATTTGATTTGATTTGAAGTAATGATTTGGTGAGTGACTTCTCTCGGTCAGGATGTTTGGCCCTCTCTGCTTCATGTCCGTCAGCTGACTGTGGGTCTTTCGTGCTCAGCTCTCCTAGCATTTATCTCAAGCTGAGGTCCAACATCTTACTGTGTCTTGAGATACAACTCACCCCTCTTTACTGCACGATGGTAACCGCTGATGTCTGTGCATCAGTCTCTTTCATCCTGCACAAATCCGGCCAACGCTTCCAAGTTCGTGTCGTTTTTCCTACTGACCACATTCAGATTCCCGGCCATCTCTCCAACGTCCTTTTGCGATGGAGTGTTAGAGTTAAATGGAGTGTTAAAGAAAATATTATTATTGTTTTGAGAGGAAAAAAGGATATTTGGACCAAAATATTTGATGTATCTCTAATTCAATCACACCACAGAGACCAAAGCTCAAGCTGCAGGTTTTCACTGTTAAGACGTGCCTGAGGACCCTTGGTCACCTCCTTCACTGACCTCCTGCCTCCAGTGGGCTGAAGCCGAAACCTTCATGATGCCATTCAGCCTTCTGCTCTATCAGCCTCTTGCTAAAGTGCTCTGAGCAGTCAGTAAGACGAGAAAAGTACTTTATAAACTCTTTTTTAAGTATTTTATACTATGGAATAAAGCATCAGTGGGGGTGAGCTGCTGGAAATAAAAGGACCTCAGAGCTTCAGAGGACCTCAGGTTTGTGGTGCAGCAGTCACTCTCAGACCTGCTGCCTGATATAATCGTTGTTTTCTGACGGCCTCGTTCCCATACACGCACGCATGCGCACGCTCGTGTACGTGTACTCCCTCCGAACCAGACGCACCTCACAGTGTGTGTGTGTGTGTGTGTGTGTGGTTCCCAGGCTTCGTGGGAAAGCTCCAGCGGCAGAGGAGGAGGAGGAGAAGCAGGAGAAGGAGGAGGAGGACTCACCGGTCAACAGTCCAGTCTGCAGCCGACACCCAGGCCACCTATCCCGGACTTCTGGCCGGACACGCACCGCTGAGAGAAACCGGAACCCTGTGAAACTAACGTGACTTTTATTTGGAGAAAACGTTTTTTGTCTCAGGAACCTGACCCCGTGGATTAACCGCACACGCTCTTAGGGCACATTAACACCAGATCATCAGGACCCACCGGGTTTCGATCATTCATTCACTCCTGTCTGATCTCCGGTCAGCAAATTCGCAGGAATAAAAGAAGTCTTTGAAACCTTCGCGTCTCCTCCCGGGACAGACGGCCACATTTCCCCGGCAACAACGCGCTATGAAGCGGCCGTGCGAGGACAGCAGCTCCGCGGAGAGCGAGGTAGAAGAGACCATCGACGTGGGCAGCGAGAACATTTATCCGGGGTGAGATTTCACACACGTTTCTCTTTTTCTTATGACAGAAATGAAAACATTGCAGTTCGTTTCGCTTATGTCTTTATATTTCACATCGTTTCAACCTAAATGTTGTCGTTCACGGAGCTCTTTATTACTGATGCGTCTAAACAAACATTAAAAATAAATGTGAGGAATTTTAGCGGTTCATAAATGTCACAAAAGATTATTGGCAAACCTTTCATTTCTAATCAGATTTTCCAGTGAATGAGACAAAAAAGGGACATAAATAAGACATGTAAATACAGTTTTAGGAACTTTGTGCTTCAAAAATGAGTCAAACAAAAAACGTTTGCCGGTTTATGTCGCGTGACTAATTCAGCAGATCTCCTAAAAACCGAGATGAGCACAAGCTTTTAATTATTCCTGAAAGAAAAGGCAAAGGAGAATAAACATGAAGAAAACTGCGCTCGTTTTTACTGAGTGACGTCACTGAACCTTAAAATCCGCTCAAAGCTGGATAAGTTCAAAACAATAAAATTTTACTTTCAGCTAATTTTCCCTCCAAATTACTTTTCATGATTTTTTTGTTTTTTGTTTTTGTTTTGTTCAGTTTTGTATTTCTGAATTTAAAAGTGAATTTAAAGGGCTCGGTTTATTCCACATGTTCTACAATTTATATTTTACTTTATTTCTGTAAAGCTGGAGTGGAGCGAACACAATTTTGTTGTACATGTATAATGGCAATAACGGGCTATTCTATGTTCACTGTTGGTGAAATGCTCAAATACTTCAGTAAAATAAAGGTACTGCAGATTCTAAATACACCCTTATGAATACCTTTAAAGTGAACTAGTGCAGTCAAATGCATGCATTTAATAGAAATCCATCAGCGTGAAATCAGCTGCTTTTATCTGCTTTTAATACGATCAGTTTAGTTGAGCGGTTCCCAAGTTAAGGGTCACTTCCCATTCGAAGGATCGCCTGATAAACCTGAGGTGTCAGAAGGAAGATGAGAGGAAAGGAAATCAAAACCAGCTTCGTCTTTCCGAAATCTTGTGTGGTAATTTGCAGAGTTTAAAGGAAACGCTTTTTCACCGGAACAGTTCAAAGACCACTGTATAAAGAAATCACGGCATACATTTTATGTTACAAAATTGTTACAAGACTATTTCTGTAAAACTGAACAATCTTTGTCGTTATCTAAATTTAATTGTTGCAGTATTAATATCTTAAAGGTGGTGAAACGAACAAAGCATGACATGGAAACAGTGAAGTTAAATATGTCAGACTTACACTCAAGTAAATGTCTTCTGTAAGAAGTAGATGTGGTGCTCGTTTATTATATGTTAATATAAAATTGGGCAGTTTAGTCTAATAAAATCTACTATATTTTATCTATGCATGCAGTGTTATTAATATTCTACAGTAAGTGGGCTGATCTGCAGAGGAGTGAATGGATGATGGGTTAGAGATAAGAAATGAAGACGAACACATGATGAAATATAAATAAATATAAAAAATCTGTCACACAGATTTTTGCAGCGTTTACTCTACTCTTTCTAACCTTCATCTCTCATAAATAAACAGAGGAATAAACTTTGCAGTCCTGGTGTTCACATGTTTATGTCGACACAGCGGTGCTCAAACTCTGGGGCGGCTCCCCCTGGTGGGGCACAGAGACACTGCAGGGATCTTTGTGCACCACCAGGAAAATTATGCAGAGAGACTGAGGTGATAATTTGTGTGTGTGTGTGTGTGTGTGTGGGTCACTGATGATTTCCTGACATTATTTTAATAAAATCTAACTTTTTGTTTTTAGTTATTCATAAAAATTGTCTTGTGTGCATCATGGGCTTTTTTTCTTCTTCTGAGCATGCCTGAAAAGGTCTGAGAAAACCAAATTCCACAGTTCGTTTATTTTCCGCAGACACATGAAAGAATCTTTGGTAAGATGTGGCTCTCCAACCACGACGACTCAAGTGATGGCGAGGAAAAAACGCAGAGGGGTAAGGTCACTGTTTCTGTCAGCGGATGTGTACAGGAGTATCCAACGGTGATGATTTCAACTGATTTTAATATTTTTTCTTAAGATTATCGAGAAGAGACGCAGAGACAGAATCAATAACAGCCTGTCGGAGTTACGGAGACTTGTCCCAACAGCGTTTGAGAAACAGGTACCGACCGACAGTCTCCTGTTTACCTGCTGCGTGCTCAGTGGGTGTGTCTCAATTCAGGGGCTGCATCCTTAGGAGGACCTGGCCCACGTAGACCACGAAGGCCAGAAGTGTGAGGCTGTGAAATGGGACGGTCTAGCCTTCAGATTTATGTCACCAGCTGTCTCAGTGGAGTTTAATAAACTCAGCCGTCTGCTTCTTGCTATCTAAAATATGACAGGTCACTGAAGTAAATTCTCGACCCTCTCACACTTCTGTTTGATCAGTTTTCTGTTTGACGTTTATTCAGCTGTGTGTGAACTATAACTTTAATCTCAGCCAAACAGATTTACTCAGGAACAAATGAAAACCAAAAAAGCCAAACAATAACATTTTTAAGTTATCTAAGTGACTTATATATCATGTTTAACCTGAGTAGCGAAAGACCACGCGGGGTCTGAAAACAATGTGCCGGGAGTTTGCTGTTCTTGCCGGGCTCTAGTGAGCCTTCATCACCCAGTCAGCTATCGAGTTGGTGGGTAACAGACGTCTCCGAAAACGACAGAGCACTTTTGGTGATATGTGATGTCTTGATAAACTGAGCAGATATTTGAAGTTTACACACCTACTTTCTCGCCTGAAAATATGTTAAAACTTTATATTGTGACCCAGAAAGAGCAATATTTCAAACTCTTTAGCTGCGCTCCTCCACCATTGCCGCATTTGACAAGAATTTTATATCATTATGAAAATACTATAAATAATAATTTAATTAATAAAGTATTGAAAAGAGTAATAAGAGTAATATTACAACTAAGTAGCTGCTGCCATTGTTGGAAACTGGAATTGGCTGGGCCACGCTATGAATTCTGGGTTAGGTTGGGCCACTAAGGATACACCGACCCATCTTTCAAATTCGGGGAAATGAAGGATGCATTTGTCAGCCTAATTTGGAGCAGCCTTCTAATAGGGACAGCCTTCGTCGCGTCGCTTTGACGTAATCAGCCTTCAAATGCGGCCTCCGAAGGATGCAGTCCCTGAATTGAGACACAGCCAGTGTCTGTGCAGCGCTTCCACTCTCGAGTTTTTGATTTTAAATGAATAATCTGTCCACCGTCAGATCAGCGATGGCATTCACCTCCCTGTGTTTCAGTTATCATGTAACTAAAGAAATGTTTAAGGATTCTGGCTTTTAACTTTTATAAGACAAAGAGAAAGAGAAATACATTTGAGTGTCATCTGCAAAGAAATGTTTTCTTATATGGGGAATTTCAAGATTTGACCTTAGAAGTAGCAGACAGATGGATTAATAATTCATGAGGTCTAAACAGGGCTCTAGACTAACTATTTGACATGGGCGCACCGGTACGCCTAACTTAAAAATTTAGGCGTACCGGCACAAAAGTTAGGCGTACCGGCACAAAAGTTAGGCGCACTCAAATTTTTCAACCGCTTCGCTTAACACCGCAGTTTTACATGTGCACCTTCTTTGGGGGGAGGTCCATACAGACAATATTCATTTCTAAATTATTAACTAACAATGTTGTGCTTAAAGTGCTTTGTCAATATTGTAGAAAATGTTAAACTTAATCATCATCTTGGCCTCCTCTGACGACCTGTTTGCTGTTGCATGCTGCTGAAAGGCAGTGGGGAGAGGGGACACTTGGGCAGTGCATTTATTGCAGCATGAAGTGTGTTTTCTGGATACACTGCTGCTTTTTCAGCATTCAAAGATTGATGGCACTGTGTCAGAGCACTGGCTATGAATTTCAGACGGATCAGGCCTTAACTTAACAAAAAAGTTATCAATAGTTCTTTTCATCTTTTCTTATTACCCACAGCTACATCCACTTCTCTCAGGCCTAGGCTGCTCACTAGGGCTGGGTATCATCACTGATTTCTATAATCCATTCGATTCCGGTTCTCAAAGTCCTGATTCGATTCAATTTAGCCTCAGACAGTCAGAAATATTATAATTCTGATCATTTATCAGTATTGACACTTGTGAGACTTTATCAGAATTGTGAACATCACAGCAGATGCCTTTGTGTAAAAGTAACTGAGAATAAAACACAGAAAAACATGAAGGAGATTTTCCTGGTCTGGCGTTGTATAGCAGATAACCTTAAAAATATTCTGCAATATTCTGCAATTTTGCATAATTTTAAGAAGTTTAAATTTCTTCAGTATTGAACAGCAGAAATTAGGCTTTCTTGTCGGACGTCATTTACATGAAAAAAGAAAAAGACAGCGCTGTAAACAACGGTAGACTGGTGGGTAATAAGTGAATGAATAATCCAGAAAACAGAGATTTGAGACGGGAAACTGTTCTTGAAGTACACACAGGGAGCTGTGTAGGAAGTGTAATTTTTATCGTGGGGAAGCAAAACAGCAAAAGTCAGAGGGAATTCATGACGACATTGATCAAATGTGAAGCGCAGTTTGCTGCTTCTTTTTGGCTCGGCGAATTTTGGTTGGAGAGACAAAACCTGCAGCTCAGAATCAGCGCAAAAAACCGCAAACACAGCGCGGACCCGACGCATCAGAATCGCTAAGCTCCGACAGCGTGTCCGTCTGCGGGCCGTCCGGTGAGAAAGCCGAGAAAGACAAAGCTGATTCTGATGCGTCGGGTCGCTCTGTGTTTACGTCTTTGTGTGGAATCCGTTAATGAATTGATATCGCCTTATTAAAGCTACTCACCTCCCTCTTCTACCTGCACTTTCCACTGGACCACGGCCAATCAGAGAGGTCCCGCCCCTGACTATCTCTGATTGGTTTAGTCCACGATAGGGGCATAATGTGTGTCTGCTGTTGACAACATGGAGAGTTGCAGAGATTTTTTTTTGTTACCCAAACAGGTGCGACCAAATGTTGGTAACAGTTGGTCGCACCAGTGCGACCAAATGTTTTTTTTAGTCGCACCACGGAAAAATTTGGTCGCATTTGCGACCATATTGGTCGCAGTCTAGAGCCCTGCTAAAACTAAACACTAGACAGCAGAAGTAGGCAGTGAGGAGTTTCACGTACGTGTCACAGCGAGAAGAAACCTGAAATAATCAACGTAGTTGTCTTGAAAACATTTATCACAGCGTGCATGTGGGCTTGTTTACAAATTGTTGCTCAGTGCATTAAACTGTCGCAGTCTTAATGGATTTTACAAAAACATAGATATAATCTACAACAGTTTGTATTTTTAGATTACTAAGCATTAATCACTTGGATGTTACGTTCCAAGTGGAAGATTTTACAAATGATGAGTTTTCTTTGCTTAGCTGTTACATTTTAATCGGACTTTTGATCAGAAGCTTTTGTGGATGGACAGCTGCAATAAACTCACTCCAAGTATGCTGCAAACATGGTTTTTATTTCATGTAAAACTTCAGTACTTGGTTAAAGTGGATCAACCCGCAGGCCTGGTTTGGAGTCACCCTCAAAAGATGATGTTTTACTGGAATCGGTGTGAACTTTATCTGTCGTCCCTCTCTGTCAGAGTTCAGCTAAACTGGAGAAGGCAGAAATCCTCCAGATGACTGTGGATCACCTGAAGATGCTGCAGGCCACAGGAGGAAAAGGTACCCACATTACTCCATACTACCACAATATGATTTTCTACGCTATGGTAACAACAGCTGATTGGTAGCTAGGCCATGACTGATCAGGGTTTGGATTTTGATCTGCTGACCTCGCATAAAAACAGAGTTTGGGTATGTACTGGGAGGTCGTCAGTGTGGAAGTGATGCACCGTCAGGTTTTGGAATATTCTAAGTTAAGTGGGCAGAAAGTGACTGAATGTACGTCAGTGTGATGTCCTCTGAAGTGATACAAACAGGACTGTGTGTGTGTGTGTGTGTGTGTGTGTGTGTGAGAGAGAGAGAGAGAGAGTGAGTGAGAGAGAGCGAGAGAGAGAGAGAGCGCGAGCGGTGGTGAGTCCATGGGAAAACGCTGCAGGGATAAAAGCAGTACTTGACCCTGAGCAGCGCTGTTTGCTTTCATAAAGCGGATCGGTGGAGGTGGGGGGCGGGCAGTGTTGGCTGCGTTCACAGGCGGTCTCTCTGCAGCATTTGTTTGGGTTTACAGCAGCAGAGACGGAGCTGAGAATGCGTCTGGCTCTCACAAACTGAAATCATAGTGCAAACGTTTCTCTGGAAGTCTTTGGGAAGCAATGACGGCCGTTTCTCACACACAGTGAAGATGAGCGTCACTTGAAAGTGTTGTCACTCCACAGGCTTACATCACTTCCGATCTTCACTCCTCTGCAGACCTTTTCAGTAATGAGATACGTCACATTGTTTAAAAAAAACGTGTCGGGTTTCTGGGATTTAGACTCAGGCCACTTTTGTTTTAATGCTCCTCAGAGCTTCAGACAAACATGAATGAACCAAGCCACAGTAAATGCAAAACTTAGGGACAGTACTTTTTATGGTACATCACATGGCGTAGTGCATTAGGTCATTGTTTTCTCAACTTTGGCATTTTATTATAATTGTGGCTTTGATTAACAGAGATGCTTGTCAAACCTGGGTTTTAGTAAAATTTAGTAAGCGAATAAGCTGAAGGTTAAAAGCAGCATCTCACCTGTCTGAAGCGATCAGGCCTGCCTCCATGTTCAACATTTATTTAAAGAAATTTAGGCATCTCTGCTGTACTGCATGCTTAAAAGTGTGCAGCACTGATTTTGGAAAATGCCTGCAGCCAGTTACCTTCCAGTCCACTCCTGAAGCACAGCCAGGGTAAATAGAAGACGAGACTTTATTTTCCTGAATTACTGCAAAAACAAAGAAACAAATTACAGCTCAGGCATAAAGATGTCTACAAATAAATAAATGAATAAGAAAAAATGAGGCAGAAAAGTCAAACAAAAAGAGGGAGTATGGCAGGGAATATAGGGGAAGGGCTATTTATACGCACTAGCCTGAACATCCAGCAGCAGTGCAACAAGACAAAAGTGAAAGCAGTCACACACACACACACACACACACACACACACACACACACACACACACACAGGTCAAGACAAATAGGAGAATCAATGGGAGCAAAGGTAATACAGGACATGAATAAGAAATAACCAAAGGAAGCTGAAACAGACACAAGAAGACTCGCAGTGAACACGGAGACAGAGACAGAAAAACAGGACTGACAACCTGAACATCATCATTAGAGTCCAAAGAAAATGGAAACAGAAGACTCAAAGGACCGAGACAGAGAAGAACACAAAAGCTCAGATTATTGGTTAATCCAGAGCACAGGTGTTGAACTCCAGGCCTCGAGGGCCGGTGTCCTGCAGGTTTTAGACACGTCCAGCTGATTTAAATGGCTAAATTATCTCCTCAACATGTCTTGAAGTTCTCTAGAGGCCTGGTAATGAACTAACATTTGATTCAGGTGTGTTGACCCAGGGTGAGATCTAAAACCTGCAGGACACCAGCCCTCGAGGCCTGGAGTTCGACACCCCTGATCCAGAGGTTCCCAAAGTGGGGGGTGCATCCCCTGGGGGGGGCACAGAGCCATTGGGGGGGGGGGGGTATGAATAAAAACGGGTTGGGCTCTCCAAATCACGGACACACAGTATCCCACATTCTGTAATTTTAGTTCACAAACACTTCTTATAATGACTAACTACTCCTGACATTTTGGAGATGTTAGCTCTTTATACAGCAAAGTTACAGTGGGATACAAATAATATCAGGGTGATCCTGCCACAATTTGTTCCCCCGGTTCAAATCACAGACAAACAGTATCCCGCAGTTGTTTATGTTTTTGAAAATGTATTGATAGCAATGTTGAATATTATTACACAGAAAAAAAAACAACTACACGTAAAATAATTACACCGTGACGCCTCTGCCTTTCTAATGAGGGACAGGAACTGCGTGTGTGTATGTAAGCGTGTAAAAAACTGCAGATAGTAAGAGTACCAGTAACAGTATTTTGTCTCTATCCGCCATTGTAGAAATTCATCTCATGTAAATAATAACGTGGCGCACAGCGTGACGTGAAAAAGGGCACATACCTTTGATGTTGCGTGGGGGCCTAGCAAAAAAAGTTTGGGAACCACTGGATTATTCTGTGCGGTCACATACATGCTCAGTGAAGACATGAGCAGAGTTTTATTTCATAGACATTTTAATGTGTAACTGATGTCAGCACTGCTCTGTGTGTCCCAACATGGCACACAGACACAGTGTTTGCATCACCTGCTCAGGTGATCGACTCTTTTTTGTTGTCTTCCTTGTCTTCTACTCTTTCTTTTTATTCTTCTTCTAATTTTAATGGCCAATTAACAAACCAGCTTACAGGTGCACTACTGCTACATTGCATAGATCCCAGCATGATGCATAAATAGGAGAGACTGATCAGACACTGAACCCTGAACCTGCTGCCTCACCTACGCTCACCTGTCCTCCCACAGCTGAGCTTAAACCAACACCCCGTCACCCCAAAGTGATCGAGGGAAAACTGTTTAGTGTTTCTGGTGACGTTTGTGTTTCTGGTGGAGTTTGTAATGACTGGCTGCCCTCATAATTTTTCAATTTGATTTAGAATCTGATTTTAAGCCCCGCCTTCCCCCATGATGTTAACCCCGCCCTTTTCTGCCTGCAGGTTATTTCGACGCCCACGCTCTCGCCCTGGACTTCCTGTCTCTGGGCTTCAGGGAGTGCGTGACCGAGGTTTCCCGCTACCTGAGCGCTGTGGAGGGGCTCGACTCCAGCGACCCACTGCGCTCCCGCCTTCTCTCCCACCTCGCCTCCTGTGCCTCCCAGCGTGACACCGCCGCCCTTGCAACTGCCTCCCATTCGTCACACCACCTCCACCCCCACCCCCAGCAGCCCCACCCCCTGCCTCACCCGTTCCACCACCCGCACCATTGGGCAGCTGCTTTGGCCGCCTTTCGTCCTTTGCCCTACAGACTTAGCGGGCTGGTTTCTCCGGACGTTGGAGGAGGCGGAGGCTCCCAGCGCGGTGTTGTCTCCTCCTCCTTTTCTTCCAATGCAGACTCCACCTCCTCCTCGCCTTCTTCCTCCTCTTCCTCATCCCTCGTGCTCCCCTACACCCCCACCCCTCTCTCCGCCTCCCTGCTTTCCCTCTCAGCGTCGTTTCCCATCGCCCTCCATGGAGGCATCCCCATCCTCCCTCACTCCTCCTTCACCTCCTCTGCTGCCAGTCCCCCCGTCTCCTCCTCTTCCTCGCAGACTCCACACAGCAGCAGCGGTAAACCCTACAGGCCGTGGGGAACCGAGGTCGGAGCTTTCTGACTGTGTGCTGCTCACTAACCTCTGCTGACAGTTTAACAGCCTGGAAACGTTTGAGCTCCACGGCTTGTGTTAGCATCTCGTTATTAACTTCTTTGGGATGTTTGTGACTGACCTCCACCTGCTGCTTTCACACACCGGCTTGAAATCAGAACAGGAACGTGTGGTTTGTCTCCTCTGAGCATAGTTTTCATGTTTCAGCTGCTTCAAACTCACATAAACTTTGTTGTTTAACCAAGATAAGTCAGGTTAAATATTGTTTATTATTAATTTACCTCAACCCCACATATACAATGCTACTTGCCCAAATGCTCACTAAAAGTTGAGATGCGAATGAGTCTGCCACTGAAAATAGGTCCCAACAGATGCCCAGTTTCCTCCTGTTTGTTAAAAACTGGTTTATTGTTCCAGTTTTTAAAACTGAGAAGCTACCGACAAGATGCCAAGTAATGCTGCTTTTCACATGCCGTCGCACCGTCACACACCAGGTGTTTTTTCACTTTGATGCACCTGCTGTGCGGTCCACATCAGGGGGCTGCAGGGCCGGGGTAGGCACTGGTCTCATGTGTCAGGTTTAACAGCCAGCAGGCTGTGGTTGGTGTTTCTACTTCCGCTTCCTGTATTTAAAATACAGCCCTTCACAGCAGAAACCCTGTACGCTGAAAAATGGCTGTCAGCGTGTCACGCAGCACTGTGAGGGACACATAACCAAGCCGCACCACCAGCTTACTGTGCACCCCTCAAACTCAAGCGTCCCGGCCGGGCCAGGTCACCTGAGTTTGACTCTTTGACTCTCTCAGCTGCACTTTGATGGTGTTAAAGAAATCTGTCCACACAGGTGATTATGAAGCTCCATCTACAGGTGATTAACCACAGACTCCAGCGTCTTTTAAAGCAAACCTGACACAAACTCACGTTCACGTTTAACCTGACTAACACAAACGGACTTCTGTCGTATTTGATCGATTTGATGGAGAATCTATGAAGTGACAGAAAAGTGTTCCCCAACAGACTTCAGAAAGCTCAATATTAAATAAATAATATTGCTATTTGATTATATGAAATCTTCTTTAAAGGTTTAAAAAGGTGAACTGTCACTGAACTTTGAGCCAAATGTCTCTGATACCTTGTGTGCCTTGTACAAATAAAGACGACTAAACAGAGTTGCTGCTGTAGTGAAAGCTCGAGTCGTGACGTCTTTTTCTTATTTTATTTTATTTATTTATTTTTTATATCTATAATTAAATTGTGAACCGGGCTCTTTACCTGTCGCTCTACTGCAACCCGAAACAGCAGCTCTGCTGCTGTTTTTGACTCTGACGTGTCAGGCAGCGTTGAAGTCTGTAAAATGATTTTTCTGCTTCATAAAAGGTGTTTTTTTGTGTACTGACAAGCGTCTCCAATATTTTTCCACCATCATGTGTGTTAATATGGTGGACAGAATATTCAGAAATGTGTTTGCAGTAAAGAGTTTATGACTATTTTTTAACAAAAAAATAAGAAACAACTTTCAGCAATTACTGAGGGTTAGTGTTCAGAGAGAGATCTCAGGTAAGGCATGAGATCTCTCACAATGTAAATGCCACCTCATAACGTCATAATTACCACAGTAATGAGGTGGCAATTACATGCCTCTCAGGTAAGGCATGTTTCATCATTGTGTTTCACTGAACCATAAAGAGACTTACTGACAATAGAAAGACCAGACAAAATTAAAAACAATCACAAAATGTAAAAAAGAAACAGAAAAATGTCCTTAAATAGACACAATGACAAACAAGTAAGACTTTAAAAATGATGCCAAGAAGCTACCATGAGAGAAATAATATCCTTAGTTATTTGACAGAAAAAGGCACAAAAACAAAAGAAAATGACCACAAAAAGACACAATGACTATAAAATGACCAGAAAGTGGCAAAAACAATACAAAAAGATGCTTTAAAAATTCCAGAACCAAATCATAAAATTGGCCATAAAGGGCAAAGTACAAAGAGATACAAAGAGCTGCAAATATACACCAGAAAAACAGCAAAATGACAGGAAAAATGCAACGACAAAAACAACATTTCTACCAGGAGTCACAAAATGATGGTAACCAAAAACAAAGAGACAATTACTCCTTTCACAACATGAGATGGAAAAGTTCAGAGAAACCAGAAAGACACGAGGAAAGGACTGTAACAAAACAACAAAACAATCCTGAGACAAAGTGACATGAATACAAAGACACACAAAAATAAGACAGACTACCTTGCAGAGACAACACTACAGTGAGGGGGGAGGGGCTTTTACATGTGTGAGACCAGGTGGGCTGACTTCACCTACTTCAGTCAGGTCATGTGATCTTCCTCAGGGCTGGACAAAACAGCACGTCTTCCACCACGAGGCAAACGTTTTTACCTCAGTATGTTGGCAGGTGTGACCAACCACACTGTACACACATGCACGCACACACACACACACACTTCTCTTTGCCTTCGTCTTGTGGCTCAATCGCCGTTACAGCCGGTAAATCCTCCCAGAGCAGAAAACAGTGTCACTTCCAGCTCAGTGGAGGATTAAAGGCCGACAGGCCTGGGAACGACGCTGCTGGCCGTAAATCTGCTCCGGTCAGCCGACACAGTTCTCACGCTGCGACGTGGCTTTGAAGCGAGCGGCAGTAAATTAGGTGACATGATTCATGCTTTATATCCTCACAGAGAGAGAGGACGGATTACAGCGAGGAGGACGTGAGCTGGGCGCTGTAGTGAGTACTTACAAACTGATGACACATTTTCATCTCTTAAATTCATCAGATTCCATTTACTGCTCGGCTGTTTGACTTCAGTTAAAAGTGCAAATACCTCACAATAAAAATACTCCATTACAAGTAAAAGTACTGATAACTGTATAAAATACACAGTGACAGTTTCGGAATCCTCAAGCTGAACATGGTCGCCGTCTACCATCTTTAAACTCTCCCTCAGATTAGAGCTGAGACCTGTTTGCTGACACAGGAGTCGCCCTCTGCTGGCCAAGACAAAGAACACAGGTTTAAGGCGCTTTAGCCTCATTTTTCAGAGCAGGAAATCTTCCATCTTTTATATACAGACAGTGTGTGCTGCAAACATAATTCTGAAAACTGAATTTGTGCAAAAACAAATAAAAATGAGTCAGCACAGAAAATAAATCCAGATTATATTTGATCAGAAATAAATACGGTAAGCAGGATGTTCATGCGCGTGCAGCTCTGTGCACTCATACAGATGTCTGACATGAATAAACACAGCTTAATATTTGTATATCACTCTTACTACATACCATTTCAAATAAATGTCATGAAGTAAAAAGTATGACCGGTACACCCAACATATAGTGGAATTGAAGTAGAAAGCAGCATGACATAGAAACACTCAAAGTCAAGTGAGTTTATTTCTATGGCACATTTAAAAACAGCTGTTCAGCGAAGTGCTGCACATCTGGAATAATGAAAAAAACCAGCACAAACAGCTCACAGAAATGTAAACTCATTCTGATTTCAGTGAGCAGGTTTGACCATCTGTGCTTTAATCCATTTAAAGCGTAAATGGGCCACATTACTTTATTATATCCTTTACTGTTAATATGACATAACGTTCAGTCCTCCTCTGTTTCAGTGATGCGACTCTAAGACGACATGAGGGAGAACATGTTGTTTGGACTTAAGATCTCGATCCAGTATCCATCCGGGTCCTGAACGAAGGCCAGACCCTTCCTTCTACCTGCGACAGCAGAAACAGACTGTCATCAGTGAAGTTCAAGGAGAGAAGCTGACTTCCATCCACTCCTTGCAAAGTACAGGCCTCAACTCAAACAGGCGACCTGACCAGCTGTGTCTGCGCGCCCCCTGCTGGTACAGATGTGTCAGCAGCAGAGCGCAGACGAGGTTCTTCAAGACTGAGGAAGATTTTTTTACTTTTTCAGACTTCACAATGTTTAATCTAATCATCAGTCACAGAGGCTCAAAAGCTTTTTCACTTTAAAAAAATCAGTTAACGAAAGGCCACCTGCAGGACAGGTAGGGGCTGATGAACAGTGGAGTTTGGCTTCACTATGGTGGTGTTTTGAACCCACACATGACGAGCCGGGGCTGGACCGCTGACTGAAAAACTCACCTGTGTCTGGTTTCTTGACAAACCTCACTCCTTGCTCTTCAAATAACTTGCAGGCAGCGTAAACATCGGGAACAGCAATGCCGATGTGACCTGCGTGGAAGCAGGACAGCAGTGACAACCACAACAAGTCAAGCATTGAGAAGCAAACGAAACGGTCTGAACGTTGAACAAACAAGTTCTCACCAAATCCTCGCGGCTCATTGTTCCCGTTGTGGTACGACAGATCTGCATCAGACTGCGAGCCCCAGTTACTGACAGGTGGAGGAATATTATTTATTATAAATAATACTCATATCGAGTTTAACTGTTGAACTGGTTGTTTCCATACGTACTGCGTGAGCTCCAGGGTGGCTCTGCGGGAGAATGTCCACGCTGTCCTCTCCTTGACGTCTGCCGGGATGTCCGCCTTGTCCTCGTAACCCAGGGAGTAGAAGGTGAAGCGCATTGAAGGGAAGTCGATCTTCTGCAGCAGCCTAGAGAGCACAGAGCACTGGGGCGGTTAGAGCAGAGCAGCACGGGAGAAGTTTGGGATCAGACTGAGGACTCACGTCATGCCCAGGATTCGAGTGTAGAAGTCCAGCGAGCGAGCCGGATCTTTGACCCTCAGCATCGTCTGCTGCAGCATGTAGTCCTGCAGAGAGCAGGTGGGGGAGACCAAAGCAGAGCTGAAAGAAGGGTAAACACTGGACTCCTCTGTGCCTGTGCACTTCAAAATAAGAGCAGGAAACACAAACCAGAATCCTTCATGTGAAATTTGTCATTTCGTGTCATCCAGACGTCGTTTCATGTCACTTTGTGTTTGCTTTGCATCACTTTTGTGTGTTTCAGTGTGACACAGAGGAGGACACGGATAATGAACTTTAACATGAATGCACTGAGATTCAGGATAACACGACGGGCGAGTCAGGAGCAGCGCCCTTACTCAACCTGACCAACGCCCATCACTATTCAGTTCAATTCAATTTTTATTTAGCAGCGCCAAATCATAACAACAGTCACCTTATATTGTAAGGTAGACCCATACATATGAGAAAAACCCAACAATCATATGTCCCACTATGAACAAGCACTTTGGCGACAGTGGGAAGGAAAAACTCCCTTTTAACAGGAAGAAACCTCCCGCAGTACCAGGCTCGGGGAGCGGTGGCCTGCTCGACCGGTTGGGGAGAGTCATACACAGTGACTGGCTTACAGCTCCCAGAACAAACTGTGAATGTGCTGTGGCGTCAGTCTGTAAGTCTGTGTACTGAGGTACATTCCACAGGTGCTGGGTGGGGATGGGCAGGACGCCTTCAGTCTGATGGTGGAACGATAACAACGTTTCCACATAAAACTGCAGCTTCACATAAAGCCCTTAAGATAATTCGCGATTATGGCTTTTATACTCATTATTTTAACAAACCTATTTTAACAAACCTGAGTTTCAGGTGTTTAGCCTGTCTGTGAGTGTTGCTGTGGTCTCCTGCAGGTTTACACACAGCCATTCAGCGATCAGTCCTGACTTTTGACCCTGTGCCTGAGCTATAGAATCAAATCTGATCTGTGAGGTTTGAAGCACTGACCTTAGTAAGGGCATGTCCCTCTGAGCAGGCGGCAGACGCAGCCTCGTCCGACAGTCCTTTCCCCTGAAAGTCCATTTCTCAGATTCCACTGATGAACGCTCAGGCTCCTCCACAGGCTCCTCTCCGTGGTGCTTTCAAGTGCTGCTCGGAAAATTGTGTTTTAAAGCGGTGAGGAGGCTGGAAGTGGGCTGTGTAGTGTGCAAAAAACCTAAATAAAAATAATAATAATAAAAAAAAATTATGTAAAAAAACAACAACTTTAAAATCTGGTTATAAAGCCTAATTTATAAGATCATAAGTAATAATTATAATATAAAAATGAAAATGATTAAATAAAAAGGTAAAACGGAAGCTACAATTAAAAAAAATTAAATATCAAAACTATAAAATCAGAAGTGATTTTTAATAATCAGGATGTTGACCTTTTGAAAGATTTTTAAAAAATCTTTGTATTTGAAGTTATAAAAGAATTATGTATTTGAATATTTCAAACATATAAAAACAGGTATTTTAAATATTAAATTTATCATAGTATGAATTGAAAATGAAGATCATTTATAGCAGCGGTAACACTGCTTTTTTTTTTAATTGCTAGACCTCGGTATGAGCCAGGAGTTGATTCAGACATTTCTGACAAACCTTGAATGCAGCAGGAATGCAGTTCAGGGAATTGAATTATTGTGAAAGAAACTCACACCCATACTCACACAGTGAAAGTTCATCAGAGCATGAAGATGAAAATCAGAAACACCAAAGTTTAAAAAGCAAAGTGAAATAAAAACCCGACACGGCGTGAACGTCTCACAGGAGAGCGCGTAAATAATCTGATGTTTGCTGCAGCTGCTGGTCTGAGCAGGTAACAGCGAACTGACAGTAACACACAGTAACATGCAAAAACATGAAACACACACGCTGGGTAAGTTTTGGTTGTTTTTCTTTTGTTGAAGTTGAGACTTTAAAAAAGAGAAAAAAGTTGTTTTAAAATTTATTTTAAAAGATGAAATCATAATGTCTCTATAAATAAACATGCAGGTGGTGAACTGGGGGTGTGATTAAAAAGCTATTTAAAGTAAAATGCATAGTTTGAGATTATACAGTACACATTAGTCTCTTTAAAGTCTTCATTATCTGATGATAATCTGAGCTGAAATCACCAGATTCTAAAAAGCTGGGACGCTGTGAAAAATATCCATAAAAACAGAATGTAAAGATTTGTAACTATTCATCATAAAAAGGCAGCGACACGTCTCAACGGGGCAACAAAAGTAACATGACTGGACAGAAAAACAAAAAAAATATGGAATCATCTACAGTAAACACACTCCTGATCAAAAGTCTAAGACCACTTGAAAAATGGCAAAAAATCATATTTTTCCAAGTAGAGCTTCAACATGCAGCAAGAAGAAATGGGAGTGAGACAAAACATTTAATGAGCATGCAATTTATTGAAAACAAAGCTTAAACTGAAACAGGCTGTTTTACAGCTGATCAAAAGTTTAGGAACACACCTCCAAAAAAACAGTAATGAGTAGCTCCACCGTTATTGTTGATCACTTTAAAAATTCATTGCGGCATGCTTGATGCAAACGTTTCCATGAGGTGAGTGGGAACATTTTTCCAAGTGGTGAAGACGGCCACACGAAGGGCATCTACTGTCTGGAACTGTTGTCCATTTTTGTAAACTTCCCCAAAGGTTCTCAATCTCACTGAGATGAGGGGAACAGGCAGGATGGTCAAAAAGAGTGATGTTATTCTCCTGGAAGAACTAACTTCTCCTGCTGGCGTTGTGTACTGTAGCATTGTCCTGTTGAAAACCCCAGTCGTTACCACACAGACGAGGGCCTTCAGTCATGAGGGATGTTTTCTATGCGCCATAGTGGAGCCATAATGATCTGGGGTGCTTTTTCCTTCAGTGGAACAATGGAGCTTTAGGAGGTGCAGGCGTCAAACGGCCGCTGGCTATGTCCAGATGCAGAGACCATTTCAGCTGGGATCTGCTTGTCATGCCAGTAACACTGGAAACCTTCAGGACCAACAATGTTAATTTTTTTCTCCTCAGAGAAAAAAACTTTCTTCCACTTTTCAATGTCCCATGTTTGGAGCTCTTCTGCAAAGTCCACACGGTCAGTTCTGTGGCATTCAAGCCCATATGGAAAAGATATATATAAATCTTATAAAGTTTGTATCTGTCTTGTGTGAAACTTGTATGAAAAGCATACAAGAGTGAAAACAGATATAAGATCCCTTGAAAAATTATATGAAACTTGTATGTTTTGGATACTTACTAAAACAATATACAAAAGTAATGAGAAAGTGGCCACTTTCATAAGTAAATCATAAAAGCCTTATATGATTCACTATGTGCAGTCTGATGGTTATGGGGCTGCAGTCGGCACCAGTAACAGCCTTGATTTGTGAGAGACCCTGCTTATGCACTTCAACAACCCGACCACGTTCAAAGAGGGAAAGTTTCATGACAGTGTGACTACCTGATACTCCCCATTTCTTCTTGTTGCATGTTTAAGCTCTACGTGGAACCTTGTTAAGATCAAACCATTTAAAATAATATTTTCTGCCATTTTTCAAGTGGTCTTAAACTTTTGATTGGGACTGTAGTTATTACTGAATCAGGTGACCATCATCAATATCATCATCACCATCCTCTAGTTATGCTGCCAGACTCACGCTGCTGCAAGACTTCCCATGATGCACTGGGAATTTTATACGTCACCACTCCCTTTCATTAACTTGATTTCTCTCTTCTCAGGTTTGTTTCGTTCTCATCTCTGCTCCTCTTGGAAGATTGCTGCTTGTCTGTGATCCTGGTTCTGTCTCGTTCTGCTAAAAGGGAGTTTTTCCTTCCCACTGTTGCTGATAGGGGATCATCTGATCAGAAAAGCCCCCTTATCTTTCATTTAAATGTAAAAATATAGACAAAAAATTAAGCTTTATATTTGAAATCCATTTTCTTTCAACATAACTGACATAATTCTCTGCCTTTTCAGTGAGGCATGCTTGTTATTATTATTAAAATTATTATTACACCTGCGTCAATGACAGAAAGATAAAAATAAACGCAGTTTAACAGAACATGAAACATTACAACTTGTCTGCAGTGAACATAAAACACTCACAGGTACAAATATCTTTACATGTGACTGTGATAATCCAGAAATAAACCCATGAACTACGACCATCTGAGATTTCCACTAATATCACACAAAAACATTTTGATGTTTAATGTTTCTCATCATAAGATGAATTAAGGAAGCTGAAATCAATGCTGTTTTTAAATTTAGAATAAAAGCGTGTCAACATTTATGCTTTATCAGTTTATGTTTGTCTCCTGCTCATCTTAATCTTAATCCCTATTTTTTCAGGCTGGGACATTTACCAAAGTTCCTGCCTCACTTACTTCCTGAGATTGTCTGTGACACAACAACATCAAATTTTTGTGTGTTTTGATTTGTCTGGTTGTTTTAATGAGAGAAGATAAAGGTCAAAAACAATCCTGACGCTATAAAACTTCCTTAAACACTGAAAAACGTGTTACAGTGAAGCTTCAAACAGACTCTATCGTTTATTGTTTTACAAGGGGAAAAAAAAACAAAATAAAATTGTTTCACAAAATGGGAACAAATTCAATTTAAAAAGTGACCTAAGAGAAATATATATTTATGCATTTGTACGAGCTGAAATGCTTCACTCCTCCCGTGACGCGTTCACAGTCCGATGTGTCAAAGAGTGTTCGCTTAAACGAGTGCAAACGGAGGATAAACAGCAGCCTTTTTTCAGAGCGAGGCACATCCGTTATCTCCACACCGTCTTGCGGTTCTCCAGCAGCAGCACCACCAGCCGGCTCTTAAGCGTGGGTAGTTTGTTGCCATAGTTCTCCTGCAGAACGGTGTTCATCCGGCAGCGGAGGCTCCGCAGGCTCGGCAGCGAGCCGCAGTCCGGAATGTTCAGCAGCGTGTGGAACAAGTCCAGCCACAGGTCGCTGTGAGGGTTTCTGGCGGGGGGGGGGGTAGAGAGACCATCAGCACACATATGCACCAAAAACGAGGTCAGATAAAGACAAATGGGAGCTTCCTTTGAGCACTCACCTTCTAAACACGCCGTTCGTCTTCCACACGCCTCCTTCGTTGGTCACCTGCATGTACGTCCCAAACAGCATGCAGTACACGGTCCCCGCAATCCCAAAGTAGTCGGTCTGAAATCCAAACAACAGCCAGACCTTCAGAATAAAACTTGTTTTCCATCTTTAAAGGGAGTCTTCAACAAAATCTCCAGATGTTTATTTCTATAAAACATCTGGGGCTCCAGATGTTGTGGTTCACACTGGTCTCTGTTTGAGACCAGAAGGCGACAAGCTTTTTGGCTTTGTGTCAGGAAGTGATCTGTTATATGAAGGCACAGCTGAAAATAGCCTCTTATTAACCATCAAAAACAGTCATCAGGTCATGAAATGTGTTCATGACACTTCCCAGTGTTCCTCTGAGTGTCTGAGGGACACCTGAGAGTGATGATCAGCTGAAGTTTGTCGAGTTTCTGGAGGTTTTTTTTAAAAAAAACAAACATTTTATTTACACAAACTAATACAATGCAGGAACACCGGTGTTAATGACCTTGTTATCACAGAAATAGATTACGCTTCTATAATCCCCTTTAAATGGAGAGAACTCAGCTCATACAGCTTATTTTGGCTACAAGATCATTTCCCATAACATCATGCTCTTTTCTAAGGTCAGTCAGCTGACTCTGAATGACCTCCAGAGGTGAAACTCATCATACAAAGACACAGGCTACCATCACAAACTATCAGCTGTGCAAATCTAAATTTGAATTATCGTGAGGAAAATGAGACCAGCAAAACCTTTTTAATAAACCTGGAAACTTGATAAGCTGAGTTTTGGACTTTCCATTAGATTAACAACACTACAAAGTTTCCCCGTACACGACTCCAGGGACAGAAACAACAAACACCGGGCGCTAACCCACAGAGACATTACTCTTAGCTCTCAAACACATACAGAGTTATGAGAAGCTGCAGCTCAGGAAAAACCGCACTACTGTCCAATGTTGCTGAAACGTGACAGTGTTCGACCCTCCCTGTGTATGTTAATGCCTCTTCTTCTCCTCACTGTGCTCACCTGGTAGTTCCACGGTTTTCCACTCAGCATCTCTGTGCACTGGAAGCCCGACGTCAGGCACTTGGCAGTGAATGCAGTGCCTGCTGGGAAGAGCTCCATGTCGATGCTCTGCCCGAGGTCGACAAGGACCAGGCCGTGGTCCGCGCTCTCTGAATCGAAACGCTTGTTCTCCAGGAACCTGAAGGACACGAGTGATGACGAGGTGTTTCAGCAGAGCCTGAAACTGAAGTGTCGAGAGGGGAGGACCGGGCCTGCCTGCCTCACCTCTGACACTTTTCTTTTAAGCTGCAAAGACGAGCAGCGCAGAGATAAAAGCAGCGTGTGATTGGTACCTCTCTCCCAGCAGGAAGTTGTCAGGTTTGATGTCGGCGTGGATGATATGGATGCTGTGCAGCAGCTCCACCATGTGGAGGATGCAGACGGTGAAGTACATGACGAGGGGCTGAGGCATCACTTTGTCACAGAGGGTTCTGTACATGTTCACAGCGTTCTGCAGGTGGAGCAACAGCATTACAGTGAAACAGAGAAGCTTTAAACCGACCGACTGAATAGTCTCTGCAGACTCCACAACAATGGTTTAAACCCTCATAACAACTTATAGGGGGAAACTGTTTTTATTTGTTAAGGCTTGTATTTGTAAAATTTGATACCAAATAGGCTGCTAGGCTTCAATTCCACTAATTAGAGCCCCTGAACAGGACGTCTGGACTGTGTGCTGTTTTAGCCTTTTTGGAGCATTTTTAATGACATCATCTGACGAATAACACAGCTGCTGTGATGTTACCGTGCCAACAAACCGACCCACATGTCCAAGCTCAGCTGTGACAAGCAAAACTCTAGTATTTAAAGTTTCTCTTCCTTCATACTGATTAACAGTCTTTGTCATCCATGTTATGGATTCATTATGTGCTCAACTTATTGTTTGATTCACTGAAAAGTGACCACTAGAAAATTCTGTAACAAAAGTCTAGTTACGTAAACACAGATCAAATCCGAAATTATGGCGCAAAAACTAAGAAACCAACAAATTACTGGATTTTAAAAACATATATACAAAAGTAAATGTATATCCATAAATCGACGCTGACGGTAACTGACCAGCAGGGTGCCGTAGCTGTGAAGCTCGCCGAGCAGCACGCTCCCGTTGTGGAAGAGGTGAGCTGAGTGCATACTGCTGTAGAGGTGACGGACGTCGGGCCTCAGCCGAGCGTCGAGCTGGGTGTTGATGTAAAACTCCCAGGGATTGGCCGGCTTCTGAACCTGCAGCGAGGACACATGTGAATCCTGCGGTCATGTCCAAATGTCTCTGAGAACACGGTTCAGTGAAGCATTTCTGAGATGATACAATAAGATTTGTTTCACCACTACATTAAAAAAAAGAGCCGAGTAACACAGAGACAGGGACGCGGCACTCTTCATCCGCAGCCTCACCTTTAAAACGGTCTTCTCTAAGGTCGCGGGGTTCGTGGCCTGGTAAACTGTCGCAAAGGCTCCCTCTCCAAGAACGCAGTCCACTCGGAGGGACTCCTTTCCTGTCATGACACAAACATTCATTGTTTCAATCAATTCAGCGTACAGTTTTTCTCTGCAGCTAGATCAAAGCCAGACTTCCACACCTAACGGAGCAGGCGCTGCAGATCTTACCCATGCTGATGGTCATTTTTGGAGTGATGTTCGGTATGTTGCACTGCCAGGTGGTGCAGCGCGGGTGAGTAGTGAGAGGCGGGCTGAGTCCAGACAGCAGGCTGGAGATTAGTTCGGTGTCCCAGGGATCCGACACCAGCTGGACTGCCCCCGTCTGGGCTTTCTGGGGCGTGTCACTGTTCATTGAGACGTCAGCACTCAGCCTCAGCCCCCTCTCTGGACTCATGGGTTCGTCCTCCCTGCTGATCGATGTCGGGCTCATGGGCACGTCAGCACAGAGCTGTGGATGCCCTGGACTCATGGGGAAGTCCAGATTCTTGGGCTGACGGGGACTCAGGAAGGCATCCAGGTCTGGCTCGGCCATGGCCTCTGGGCTCCTGATGGCTAGCCAGTCTGGTTTGAGAGCACCCTCGGGGCTCATGGGAACGTCACAGACCTGATTCTGGGCTTGCTGGGGGCTGCTGGGGGTCTCTAGGTCCTCCATGATCTGAAAAGGTTCGCTCTTGGGTCTGCCTGAAATGAAGGAGGCCTGTTTGGGTGGCTGTTCGGGGCTTGCATACACCTCCCAGCCGGGCCCCGCTGTCCTAGAGGAGTCGGCAGGACAGAGCGTCTGGTCCCTGAAGGACAGCACGGCGGGAGGAGGAGGCTGCACCATGGTGATGGAGGACGCAGTAAGGCAGTGCTGGGCCGCCGCAAGCTCCTCTCCCACGATGGTGCCCTGCCTGGCAGAGGAGGGCACTGTCTGGCCGACGGTGCTTTCGTCAGTCGGACTCTGCTCCAGGATGGGGCTAACAGAGGAGAGGACACATCTGTGACATCTGCACTGATAACAGTGACACAAATGAGCAGTGGATACCTGAAGACTGATTACCTCAGCTTTTTGGTCTGACGCCTCAGGTAAGCTTCTTCATCAGCATCTCCTTCATCACATTTATTCTCTGTGGGGCAGAAACACTTATTATTTAAGGAAACTTTAAATTATTTTCAGCTCGTTATTAAAATGAGACAGGTGCGCAGGCTGCGGGAGGAATAAGCCGCAGGTTTGGCTCCTCTTACCTCGGTCCTCGAGGAAGTCGCTGCTGATAAAGGTTTTGCGAGTGAATGGCGTGGAGACGAACTGAGCCAGCATGGCAAAGTCTGTGGTGCTGTTGGGACAGGCGGCAAGCGAGTTGAGCGAGTTGTAGCGAGCTCCCCACATGGTGCTCTCATCTGGGATCAGATCTGAAGGAGTCTCCTGATGAGGATCAGAAAAACACGAGGATGTGAACCAGAAACAAACACACCAAACACTCGTCCAGAAATCTGGAATTTAGCTTAACATGCGAAAATTCACTCACGTTGGGTTTGTCTGCCTTCGACACCGGGATTTCAGCCAGAGCTCTGACTCCTTTAGGCTTCTCAGCATCAGCAGGAGCAGCGGCACTAAACAGCACAGGGACAAAATAACAGGAACACTTGGCTGTTATGAAGATGCACTTCATTTTATCCTCAAGGTTTCACAGCAGCACAAACATTAAGATGAACTGATCTACAAAAAACATACGACAGAATGAAATGTGTGCCGTCCTGCACCTTGACCCCGGCAGCTGAAAGAGTCCACGATGAACAGGAATTATTTAAAAACGGGAGTTTGTGGGTTTTTCTCATAAAATAAGTGAAAAATATGTCTATATTTGTTTTAGCAGCCTTCAGCAAACACCATTTCCCATAAGCCTTGAGTGTTTGTGAACTAGGTCTCTCCTAGTAATGACATTTAAATCTCAGTGTGAGTTCAGTGAGACCTGAAGCTGGAGATCACATCAACATCTGAGTGGAAATCAAAAGTTAAATCCTCCTGAAAGCTCTTTTATTGCATTCACTACACGAGCTAACAGAGTAAACAACTGTTAAAAAAGTCTATAAATTACCACCTTTGTCATTCATATTCAAAATTAAAGCACTAAAGAGTCCCCGAGTCTTCTCAGGCTGAAGCACAAAAAAGAAGATGGATGGATACAGGACATCCAGCACAGACAGAATATCACACAGGTACAAGTACATGGGGGCGTAACATCACAGCTGGGGTTTAGGGTGTCCACAGTGTGAGGGCCATATTTACCTGCCGTTTTCTTTGTTGTCGTCATCCTGAAAGATGGTGAATGGAGTGGTGGTGGGAGGCTTAGATAATGAGGAGGCTCCTCCTGCTAATCATCAGAGACAGAATAATTAGGTTATCTGGAGCGAGACCAAGAATCAGTCTCAGAGGTTCAGGCCTGAGTTTGCTTTGACTCAAACAGGAGGAACATTAATTTTAAGCACTGGTGACCGGATCCAGTTAGATTCTGTGAAAATTATCCCGACTGTGTTCAGAGCCTATTTACCGCCTATCCAGAATCCGGCTTCAGACTCCTTCTCGGCAGCGTGGAGGACTGATGTGCTGCTGAACGGTTCCTCGAGTAAGGTCGGAGCCTGGAACATGTCCATGATCACGCCTGAGTCGACACAAAGAAGAAAACAACTCAGTGAGGGAGTTTTTACCACAGCCGCCAAAGCCTGAGCAGCAGTGAAGAGCAGTTTGATTAAAGGACAGAGACATAACATGAAAGTAGCTCTTTGAATCAAAAAACATTAAATTTGACATAAAAACACCTCTGACGTGACAGCAAAGAGACAAACTGTCGTGCTCACCCAGCGCCTCCCGTGTGTTGACAGTAGGTGACGGCAGCACCCGCGACGGTGTGGCCTGAACAAAGCCGAGCGAGTTATTAGGAGTGACGTGAGACAGGTTAGCTGTGGCTCCCTGCGACACTGAGAGGGACAGAGAGGGCTGTGACTACATCCACCAGAGACACCCAACAGCTCGACAAAATAAAAGCACACTTACCATCAAGCTTGTCCTCAGGCTCTGCAGGCAGACCCACATCCCTAAGAGAAAGACAAGATCAGTAACGCATCTAAAATCATTTCAATCAGCCAGCGAAACCAGTGAAATCATCATCATGTGTGCAGGAGAATTTCTAATAAAATCGGAATACAATTCGTACACGGGACGACTAACTGACTAGAGAGAAAGCTGCTTATTACTCCATTACTTATTGTCACAAACTTTATGGCACAGGCATCATGTAGAGTCAAGTGATGAGCCCATCAGCAGGGCTTGTTAGCAGGGACTGAACTTTAACAGAAATCAGACTGTCCAATAATAAAACGATCGGTTCTCTTGGAGGGACGGAAAAATAAAAATAAACTTGTGTGGGAAACACGGCGTACGGGGGGGTTTTGTTTCCTGAAAACCGTCTCTGTAGCTGTTCTTACATCTCGCATTTTCATGAGATTAAATATTAGGTTCAATGTTTTCCTTGCACAACCAGAAACCTAGGCCGTTTCTCAATTCTCAAGTACGCGAGTACGTACTCGCGTTCTCGGCGAGTACGCACTGGCCGAGAACGCACGGGAGTACGGACTCGCCGAGAACGCGAGCACGGACTCGCGATGTGTACAATTGGAACACCAGCGTACGTGACGATGTCACAGGTCCGGAGTTTCTACTGCCGTCCCCTCTTAATTTAACTGTGAGTAACATGTTATGAAGCTTAACTTTAATCACAGCCAAACCGGTTTACTCAGGAACAAATAAAACACTGAAATAAACCAAACATTAACATTTAGAAGTGATCTAAGTGACTTATATATCATTTTTAACCTCAGTAGTGAAACCTCTATTAATAAAAATAGTGTACATGTACATACGTGTACATACCTTAATAAAAACAAGCAGGTGAGATGTTGGAACGCTTCTATTTTTATTTTAGTGGACACTCAATACTATAGACAGCTGCTGGGGTTTCTTTAACCTGAGTAGTGAGAAGACCGCGAGCGGGGTGGAGGGGGGGTTGAAAACGATGTGCCGGGAGTCCGCTGTTGAGTTTTGGACGAAATGCATTCTGGGATATTTAGCTGTACCAAGTCCACACAAGTCTCCACCGATGCATGCTCAATAAAACGGGCGGAGCGAGAACACATCCGGGACTTTTTCGCGTTCTCGGCTTGATGCGTACTTCGAATTGGAACAGTACTTGGTCTCCGACTGATGACGTATCACGAGTACACGAGAACACAAGTACGCACAAGTACGCATATTGATAAACGGGGCTATGCTCCACAGAGTATCAGAAGCAGCGTCGAGGGAGTTAGAGGGTACTCACGTGGCATTGTTCTCTGAGGGTGGGAGCCTGTCTGTGCTCTCAAAGCTCACAGGCTGATGAAGTGACATAGGTGGGACCGCTGAGGCCCAGAGGAGCGGCTCCCGATCTGCAGACTTCTGCAAACCCACCCCCCGCTCAGCTGGGACAGAGGGATGATGGGATGCCACCGAACTTAGCGTGTCAATGTTCTGCTGGTGAGGAGGTTCGGGAATGGTGGCGGCGGCCTCTTGGATGAAGGTCGGCTCGGTGTTTAATCTCAAGCCAAGAGAGCGCCGGCTGCTCAGACGGTTTGAGGGCGGAGGTTGCTTGAAGGAGGGTTGGGTAAGACCCGGGTTCACATCGGCAGCCGTTTCTGCTGCAGGCGGCTGAAATAAAGAAGAAGAAAAGCCTCTCAGACTGACAAAGTGAACCCGATGTGCTTATCACTCACTGTTTTCATTCTTGGATGCTGCTAGAGCAACTTTGCATGATTCGCAGCTCAGACTAATCCTTATTTGTCTTTTTTTTCCTTATTATTTTTGCTGGCACTTTGGCTTTGAGCCTGAAGCTTAGGCCTCTGATGCACATCCAGCACAGCCTATTGCATCAAGGTGCTTTTGTCTTACCTTTTGAGATGAAGTCTGTCTGATTTCAAGATCGCAGAAAACTTTCTCCAGCAACCATTTATTCCTCTCCTCAAACTCGCTCGGTGTCAGCGCTGACATGAAAACAATAAAAAGCACATTTACTAGAAATCCAGACAAGTGATCGCAGCACGGATTTATTTTAGCTGCAGAATTAAAAACTCACTGAAGTCTGTCTTGTCTTTCTCCTCCTGCTCACGGAGCTTGCGGAAGTAATTCTGAGCTCGGGCCTCTTCGAAGCATAGCTCAGATTCGTCGCAGACGAGATCTTCTACCGTGTACTCAGACACGGTCTGAATGCCAGAGCCTCGACTGGTGGGAATCATCCCGGAAGTCTCAGAGCGAGAGACTCTGAGCGACAGAAGAAATCAGGTGACATCATGCTGTTAAGATCCTCAAAACTGTGCGAGTGTAAATGAATGTAAAGTGAAGCTCTTCTGCTTCTATTCTCTGTCACAGAAAGCCCATCCCAGTACAGGAATTTTTACATTAACTGGAAGAAATTCCACATGAATCAATCCCTGTGAGCCCAAAGCCATCATCAGGCAAAGCTACTCTAGGATCAACAGCTGACATTTGCCACATTATGACTTTCTAAGATGCTTATTCCACCTTTGATGAAATAAAGGAAGACAGATTTAAAAAAACAGAAGATCTTTTTCCAAAAAATTCCAAATAAAACAAACAAACCCTCCTAAGACACTTTTATTTACTGTTCCTGTGGTTAATGTAAATCTAATTTGCTTCCAGAAACACTGTTAAAGGATGACTTAAACTCTTTTTTCCCTATTTCTGTCTTTGAGCCTCTTCCTTTTTCATCTCATGGCTGTAACATGTTGTGTTGGTACGAGCGCACTCTGCTGACATCAGAAACAGGAACCTCAAAAACTGAGTTCAGTGTTTCACTCACATGTCGATGAATTTACTCGCAGGTGGTTTGGAGGGACAGTCCACAGACATCTGTGACAGAGGACGCACAGTGTGAATGGTTAAGCAGAAAATGGCATTCATGCACAATTAGGATGAAAAACCAGAGATAAACACACCTTGTTCTGAGTGACGGGCTCTCTGTGGGGCACCTGATTGGTTAAATTGGAGTTTTGCAAAGGGTTTCGACTTCCTGCTTCATAAAATATACATATAAAAAATAGTCAGACAGTAGAGCAACAATAAAAATTTCTAAAGAAAGAAATCCAACATTATATAATAAAGGAACTTTTAAATAAACCATCTTACCGGACACTGCCGTCTCACTTCTGGTTCTGGTCTGAAACTGCCTGCAGATCAGAGTTTCTGTTAGCAAACAGTATATAACATACAGCACAGTAACATACTGCAGTCACTGCATGTGTAGAGTGACTACACACAACCAGATATCATTCACTCAGTGACTACACACAGCCAGATATCATTCACATTAGAAGGCCAGATTAATATCCAGGCTTCAGTTGTTAACACAGACTTTAAATTCTTTCACTTCTTAATCGCACCATCCCTAAAAGATTACAGCAATATTAGAGTTTCCACACCCCAGATTATGTGAACGTCCTGCCCGGACGAGAGTGACGTAAATGCCATCATCAGAGGGTGCACCCAAATTTTTCAACCGGCTAGTCGCACCGTGTATGACCCAAGATTTTTTTTTTTAGTTGCACCATTGAGAAATTAGGGCCTTGGAACATCTTGCTCAGACCAGAGTGATGTAAATGACGTCATCAGAGAGTGAACACGAGGCTCAGAGCGGATGTTCACACTTTATTACTGCCAGGACTTTCAAGCTGCTTTCATGCTTCTTTTAGACCAGGGGTCTCAAACTTGGGACTTGGGACCAAACTTGTGTTTGACAGCTGCCTATGTCTGCATACAAGTGTAATTCTGATCTTAGTCATACAAACTGAAGAAACTATATCCAAATACCAAGACCACACCAGTGGTGATGCCTGACAGATGAACATCGGCAAATCTCATGTCCTGCAGAGCTGATGGCAGATGTTCAGCTCATAAATCTGAGCATCTGTAGAATTCAGCGCTTTCAAGAGCACTGTAAACTCAAACAAATACTACAGTATCTGATGTCTGCAGGTTCCTCAACATTTTTAGTAGTTACACTGAAAACAAACCACCGGCCACCATGATGATAGCTGCCCACTAGTGAGACCACATACGTGCGTGTCCTTTTAATACTTTTAATACAATAACAGGCTGGCAGTTGGGTTAACAACAGCTACACCACAACACAGAGGTTAAACCACCTCCACACATTTCCACTGCCATACTTTCTCTACAAAACACTAGGGATGGGTACCGGTATCCGGTGCCATTATGGCACCAGTTCTGACATAAACGGTAGTAACCAGACCGAAAAGCAGCGCACATTTCGGTGCTTTATTTCCCCTGAGATGTCATACACTTTGGATTCTAGCCAATCATTTTACCTTTGCAAGCGTAGTAGGCGGGCCCAGGTACGTACGTTCTTTTAGAGCAGAGCTACAGATTAAAAATGCCCAAGGCGAAGCGGTCAAAAGTCTGGCTGTACCTCACAGCAAAATATGCAAACTCAGCAGCCTGCAACAAGTGCTTTAAGGTGATACTGTGCAAAGGAGGTAACTCCTCGAATCTGATGAAACACCTAGCGACGTATAGCATTTTGTTAAAAGCCGAGAAATGCACCGTATTTGATAGCTTGCTGCGAGACCTCACACATCTACTGCGGGTGTGGTGCCTGTTATCGGACCCGGAGTTAGCAACATCCCCCAAGAACCCGAAGAGGAGAGTCCTGGCCCCTAGCCCTGCCAGTGTAGCAGAAATGATGACGGATGATGATGGCAGCAGCAGCCGTTCTTCTCTGGGCGAGTAGCTTAATGTTGTTCGTGTGTAATTTACCTTGAGTAGGCTAACCACCAGTGTTGGGGAGTAACGGAATACATGTACCGCCGTTACGTATTTAGAATACAAAATATGAGTAACTGTATTCCGTTACAGTTACCGTTTAAAAAGGTGGTATTCAGAATACAGTTACTTTGTTGAAATAAATGGATTACACGGCGGTACTTTCCTGTTTCATATTGTCGCGGGTCAGGACTGTTTGGGTTTGTTTGACAGCTACGCTCTGTAGTTCCAGGCGGCAGCGTTACGGTTGCCATGGTTACAGGGTGACGCTCTCTCTCTCTCTGCGTGTTTCCTGGGTGAGATAGCGCTTTTTTGTTGTTGTGCTAAGCTAAAAGGCAGAATGCTACAGGCATGGCCCTAAAGAATGTAGCCTCATGGGCAGTGTAGTCCGTGCTGCAGCGAGAATGGACTGCCATACACGTTATGTGTCTGTGAGCGAGGGAGGGAGAGAAAGGAAAAGTCCGAGCTGTCACGGAGCAAAAACGGGAGCTGGAAGCATGTAAATATTAGGGGTGCAACGATACTCGTATCGATATTGAACCGTTCGATACAGTGCTTTCGGTTCGGTACGCATGTGTATCGAACAATACAAAATTTTTAATTTATTTTATCAACTTTTCTTCTGACGATGCTGTCTGTGTTGAGAGCTCAGTGGATCTGTGTTCGACTACTCCGCCTAGGCTGCACTGTCGAGCGCAGATCCACTGAGCGCAGCGCAAGCTAGCAAGACAGAAGCTTAGCTCGTTGCAACATGGCAAATTGAACCTCTCCCACCCTCATTCAGATCTGGCCTTTGGAACTGTTTTGGTCTTCATGTGAAGTATGACCCTGAAGGTAAGCGCATCATGGACAAAAGTAAAACAGTATGTCGGATGTGCCACGCAATGCTCAATTACATGGGTGGGAACTAGTGCTTAGCGCAGTTTGCTCGTTAACGTGTTGACGCTGTCCAGCCCCACGCACGGGGCGATCCGCGGTAGCTCGTTAACGGAGATTTGCCGTGTTGTGGCGTTAACGTCATTTCAACGAGATTAACGCTGACAGCACTAGTGGGAACACAACGAATATGACTGCAGATTTACTCCGACATAATCCTAGTGCAAAGACAAGTGGAAGCAGACAAAAACAACAAGCACGCATGCTACAAACTTTACCCGAGTCATTTAGACAGCCGTTAGCACATGATTCTCCTTATGGGGACCTGATATGTTTAATATGCTGCTGAGAATATACCCCAGAAGAAGCGTATAGTATAGCTTTTATTTTGGAAAGAGCCATTTCTCTGTAATAAACTCTCTTTTCCAAAGATGAGGGATTTCTCCATGAGATATTTATGTTTTTATTACTTTGTCGTTTCAGCAACATTAAATTTAAAAACTGTACTTTTGAGTTAAAATATATATTTATAATTTTAATAAATGACAAATTAAAAAAGCATGAACATTTTTTGTATCGAAAAAATATCGAACCGTGAGACCAAAGTATCGAACCGAACCGAACCGTGAATTTTGTGTATCGTTGCACCCCTAGTAAATATAATAATAACCACTGCAGCCAAGAAGAGTGCCTGACGAGCCCATTTGTAAGTAAGCTATTAAGACTCAACTGTACACTGTGTTCGTGTTTTCCTCCGGAAAAAATAAGTTCCGTTGGAGCAGCCTTTCAACGCCTCTCTCTGTCTCTCGCTAGCAAAGTTGACCCAGACAACAAAGTAAAGCTAGTTTTCAGCTACGAGCCCGACACGGAACCCACCGTATTAGCCAGATGTCCCTTTACTACGGTTCGGAGCCGCGGACCTTCAGTAATAGTAATAAATCACAGCAATAGTACATTCACGTAGTTGTAAACAGTATGATAATATATTAAGTAATCCAAAGTATTCAGAATACGTTACCCTCATTGAGTAACGTAACGGAATACGTTACAGAATACATTTTGGGGCATGTATTCGGTATTCTGTAATGGAATACATTTTAAAAGTAACCTTCCCAACACTGCTAACCACGTTATTAAATTAATGCATGTAAGGTAAACTAGCAAACACTGTCGTAGTTACATGCGGCTGTCTTCTTGTTTGATGGCAGATACTCCCTTCACCCTGGCCAAAAAGGCTAAAATGACCAAAGAAAAAGAGGGAAACAGCTAAACCAGTTCGAGCACAGTTTAAGCACCGGCACCGTTTCAAAAGTACCGGTTTGGTACTGGTATCGGATAAAACCTAAACGATACCCATCCCTACAAAACACTCTGAAAGGTATCTACATAGGCCAGACTCCCACCGACACTGGCACAGACAGCTTTGTATTTAACCGTCTGAGGTTACCACGAGAAACTTCGTCTCACTCTTCAAATGCTTACTTGTATTCATGGAGAACAGTGCTGGCTGGATGAGCTTGGTTCTCCAGCGCTTTCTGGTACACTGCATCAGCCTGTTCATGCAGTCCTCTCTGTTCAAAGTGCTGAGCCCAGGCCACATACAGGGCAGCTGTCCTGGTGCCGACGCCCCTACTGAAGACCTGACTGTACAGGGAAACAGGGTCCACGTAATAACTTGCCTGTAAGACACAGTGAGGCGAGAAAAGAGCTTGAGTAAGACTTTATCCAACTTAAAAAGATACAAACTATGGAGACAACTAGGGCTGGGCCATATCATACAACAGTATGATATGGCCCAGCCCTAGTTCACAGTAATACCGGTATAATGTTGGGCAACGATAAGAAAATGAAATACCGCGATAGAATATGGGTAAAACGCGCATGCGCAGTGCCTTTGTTTTCATACGCACATGGCGGAAAAAGCATGGCGGCAACGGAGAATGAGAAGGGCGAAAGCGGATCGTTGAATGAAACGGATGAACCAGAATTGGTTTGTTAAAATGCTGCAACTTCAGTGGTGTGGAACTGGTTTAGCTTTCGTCAGATACACGACAAAGCACTATTTTTGGTAGAGCATGCTAGCGGGCCGTTGTTTTAGAAAATACGGCACACTTAAAATCAATCCTTTGATTTTTCAGAAAATCGACGTGTGCCTTATGTATGAATTCTGGTTGTGTTTACTGACCTCGAAACGATTGTATGTGGTACACGGCGCTCGAAAATCTGTCAAATGTTTTAGTACGACTTTGCTAAGCTATGAAGCCGCACCGCTTGATGGATTGTCGGAGCATTACGGCTACCGTGGTCAGGAGCCTCGCGGAGTGATACGTACTGTGCTTCAACATAATATTACCATATTGTGTGTGTATAACCTCTTTTTAGGTTTTGTGGATATTATACATGGTTATGCTGAGGATATGTCGGCCAATTTCCACTGAAAATGCCTTTAACTTTAATGCACATAAAAAAACAACTGCTTGTTTAAGTGAAAATACATTGATGGTTTGTTTGGGTTTTTTTTGCACTAATAAAGTTGTGGAGTTGTAAAGTATTTTGTCTAGTGTCAATTATATCGTCAGTTATTTCGTTATCGCAAATTTTCAAATGTATATCGTGATAAATATTTTTGGTCATATCGCCCTGCTCTAGAGACAACTGTAAAAATACAATGTTTTAATCAGACTTACACATTTGATGCAGTAGTTCACATATCTGATGTCATTCGCGTATTGCTCGATATTCAAAAATCTCTGGATGAGACGCTCAAACACCAGCAACATCCCTCTGCCACCATCTGCAGGTAGCCTCTGCTCCAGGTACTCCACAAACCTAAAGAAGCACCCAGAGAAACTCGCCTTCAGTACTTATCAGTGTCTCAAACATGGAGACCAAAAGTCATCAAAATTAAAACAAAGAAAGGCTGGAAACATTTCATTTTATGTTTAAGATCTCATTTTGAGTACATCTTTTTGTATTAAATCATCAAAAAATGATTCACAATATTTTTAAGACAGACTATTATTGTATTTTATTAAGATATTACGCAGTTATTTATCTTTGAGGCTGGTTGGTTTGCTGTTTTGTGTGCTCTGAGACAAACAAACATTTGTGATACATACATTCAGCCTTAATATCCAAAAGTGTTGTTAAATAACCTAAAGCTGGAAATAGACGGTAAAGAACAGGAAGTGTGACTTTGAAAAGTAAATCCAGGTTTACTTCCGACGTCAACACTCAAAAATGAAATAAGCGCACGATCATTTGTTGTGTACCTCCTGTGTTTAAGGCTGTCTCTTACACTCTTACAGGTTTCAATATGATTTCAATGGCTGCAGGACTAATAACTTTTCCTAAATTACTATAAAACATTACACATCAATGAAAACAGTCGAAATTCTCACTTGATCCAGGGGTCCAGTGGGTCGTCACCTGTGTATGAGGTCAAACTGTTTTCAAAACGGCTGAAAGGTAGAAGTATGAGTAATTAAAACATGTCTGACAGCTACGTTGTTTATGAATTAGTTATAAAACATCCATACATTCATGTTAGCACTGAAGCTAACCCCTTCAATTGAGCTAACAGCGGCTAACGTCCATGTTCCATCGTGACTTACTGTAAATACGAGGCGATATCCATTTCGCATTAAGTTAAAAAAACGTTCTCCCAAGAAAACCGACAGTAAACTTTTTTGTAGCGCTTAATTCCTCTGGTTTGATAGTTTGCTATCTAAAAAAATCGCATATTTAGCCTTGTTGTTGTCCTCCGAGCCGCTAACGTTCCCCTTACATTTCAAATTTCGCGCTAAGCCAATAGCGTTTCAGAGGGCGTAGGAAATCCACGCCCATAACACGTGACGCACAGGCGTAAAAAAAAATTAAACAAAATGTATTAAAAACTAAAAAACATTACACAAAGTCCCGTCTATATTGCCCTTTCTGTGAGATTCAGTTTATGTTACTGAGAAAACAATGCTAAGTTTTACTATTGAAAAATTGAAATGGACGAACGCCATGATTTTAATTTTAATTTACAGGTTCTCCAGTTCAAGGATCAAAGTAAATAAGACTTTACTTTTAAACAATCAGGAAGCACCTGGTGTCTATGTGCTTAAACATCTTCACAATAAAATCGCAAGAGAAAAAATAATCATCTGAAATTAATTAATTTACTCTAAAAGCAGTGTTACATTTACACGTACATTGTATAGAATATACATTTAAACAAGCAGTATATTTAAAATAAAATACAGACATCTCTTTGTTGTTAAATAAAATAAAATAAAATAAAGAATCACTGGTTCAACGCCACCGTTCGAAGCCCCAAAGTAGCCCGTGAAAAGCAGTTTCAGAAGCCCCGTACACGCAGGGGCGGGGGGGGTGGAGAAGCGGAGTTTGCGACGTTACGTAGCCGCCATTTTGTTTCACCGGGAGTAAAGAAGCCAGCCTGAGATCCCCGGCGTGAAAACTTCCCCTCATTCGGACTACCTAAATCACGGCGGAGCTGCATCGTGCACCCAAATTCAGATTCGCATGGTACGTACGCTCCCGAGGCAACGAGAGGGGATGTTAAATTCGGCCATTAACCTGCAGCTTTCTGCACGCTAATGTTCGATGCGTTGCACGACCGGCTGCTGTTAGCATAGCAGCTCGTTTTCATGGCTAACCGGCATTTTGGAAAAAAACGGGCCTGTTTGCATTCACTGTTGGGAAAATAAATGTGCTCTACGTTATGAGTAATGGGCCAAACACACGGAACCACCACAAATTGCACGTGCTTGACCTTTGGACCTTGTTTAATTAATGCTAATCTCGTGCATTTTGCACTTCCATGCGTACCGCGCTCGGTGAGGCCTGTGATCTGTATGAGCCACAGATGTTAGCTCACAGAGGCGTGGTGACTACATGGATGCCGCCTTTTCTGCTCACTGCTTAGCTGCTTGTTTGTGTGCTGTTTGGGCAAGTTTGTTTTTCCGCTGGCGTCTAACACGTGGTGTTAGTTTCGCAGCGTCCGCAGGACTTGCCTGTAAACCAAGTGGACGATGGCGCCAAACTGCACGCTTGATGTTATTGTCCCACTTCAGTCCGACGAGTGCGTTGCTGCTGGTGGTAAATGTTTGCTCACTTCTCTGCGCAGATGTCTGAAGACATGGCCACAGATCACGTTAACGGGAACGGGACGGAGGAGCCGATGGACACTACAGCCGAGGTGACCCACTCGGAACACTTCCAGGCTTTACTGGAGGCAGGTTTACCTCAGAATGTCGCTGAGAAGCTGGATGAACTTTATGTAGCAGGTAAGAGAATGCCCTGCCTCCGTTTTCAGCCCACAGTGTGAAAGTCAGTAGTATCTGAAATTTGTGAATGAAATGTAGTACAGTACCTGGAGAGGTGATGCAAACATTACACACACAGGAGTGGTGTGCTGGTCTAGCCTGCTTGAGATGACATGGGGTGGCCCGTGAACCAAAGTTGAGTTTGACTGAGTTAAAATATTTGTCATGAACTCTTTGAAATCCTCTGCCACGTTCTCCTTTGCTGTTCAGGTATGTTTATTAGTGTTTAATTACCACTAAAACCTTCCTGCTCCTGAAGGAATGTCAGCACAAGTTAATGAAATTTGTAATTCAGAGCAATTTTAACTCTTTTTAGTGTCTTTACTGGTTATTTTGTTAACCAGTAATAAACATAAAACAATGACAGTGAATTAAGCAACACCCTAACTGAACAACAGTGAACAGGGAGCTGATTCAAAGTAGTTAAACCAGTCGTATCAGCTGCTGACAGATGGCTGAGGGAGCATCAGATTGATCATTGTCACACTGAAGTATAGAAATCGGATCAAATGAAAGAACTCCTGTTACTACAAAGGCCTGAGTGAAGGTAGATGGAGGCCAGCTGGCAGGAACAAAAGAGCAGCTGTGTGTCCGCAGCAGGTCGGCAGGACTGTCTGAACCTCCAGCAGATGGTGACAAACACTGAAAGGAGACCTCCGGGCTTCTTCAGCCTCCTGAAACCTGGCAGTATGACAGGAAAACTTTGATGTCCATAATAATGAAACTGCTTCATACCTTCAGCTGTTTTACTTTGCTTCCTTTTGGATCACATTGATGATCCTCAATCCTCTGTTGCACAACTGCATGAGTCCCACTGCCTCTGTGAACCTTCTCACCTGTGCTGAGTATTGATGAAGTTGATCAGGTTTCTAATGTCGTATGGGGGTGTTTCTGGTGGGGTCATGTGCGTTTGCCAGTTATTTTGAGGTGTGTTTTGTGTTCGTCAGGCCTGGTAGCACACGGTGACCTCGATGAAAGGGCTATTGAGGCTTTGAAAGAATTCAACGAAGATGGAGCCCTGCAAGTGTTGGTGCAGTTCAAAGAGAGCGACCTGTCACACGTGCAGGTGAGTTTTAAATCATGCGAGACATGAAGGGAACACTCTGCTGTTTATTTTTACCCCCTAACGGCAGCTAAATGTCCAGGTTTCTAATTTTCTGCTGTTTCTTATTCCCCAGAATAAAAGTGCCTTTCTCTGTGGGGTGATGAAGACTTACAGACAGAGAGAGAAACAAGGGACTAAAGTTTCAGACTCCATCAAAGGACCAGATGAGGCTAAAATCAAAGAACTCCTCGAGAGAACCAGCTACACACTCGATGTTACAACCGGCCAGAGGAAATACGGCGGACCCCCGCCAGAGTCCGTGTACTCGGGTTCTCAGCCCCCTGTCGGCACAGAGGTACTCCTCGTCAATTTGTAGAAAATAGGGTCTTGAATTATTTCCTGACATGTTGCTCTAGGTGTTACATTTTTACATCATGTCATTGGAGAATTTGGTTGTTTTGAAATCAGGAAGCTGTAAATAAAAGGCAGGCACAGACAGGTGCTTTAAATGGTTAAACCCACGATCAGAGTGGCGTCAAGATTCACTTCATCAGATCCTGTGAAGCAGGAATTACTGCTCTGCTGAACAGGCATAAACATAACTAAAGTCTGGTGGTGGTTTATAAAATCTTAAGTATAAGTAATCATTTTGACAATATTTGGTCTGAAATAATATATTTACAGAGGTTTTAAAACTGATACATCAACACTGAGTTTGATTTATAAAAAGTGTTGGGAAGAACAAGAAGCAGAACGAGTTTCTTTTAACGAGGTGAAAATTATACGAGGTATCAGTTTCTCACTGCTGAGGAAAAAAGATGTATAAATCAAACCGAGGACCTAACGAGATGTACTTTGAGTTTTAGCTCCGCACTGGTGTGTTTGGTGTATTTAGATATGCTGACTTCGCTGTGACAGGTCTCGCAATGTGATGTGGGATTTGGATCTGTAGATGTTGATGTGAATTGTTGGCGTGTCGTTGGCTTCACGTGGACGGGGGGAACGAATGCACTGCTCAGTTTATTCACGGCCTGTCATACAGTCGCGTAACGGTGCAGAACAAGGAGCATTTCTTTACTAATCTCCACTTAATCCAGCAAAGTTTGGGCTGTCAGTTCTTCTATAGCATGAACAGTTTCAGCATTCTCCGTAGTTCCTGTGGTCCGATACTAGCACCGGTTAACTCGTCTTAACAGATGAGGCGTTTGTGCAGAAGGCCCCTGACGGTCCAGCTCAGTTATTTCTGCCTAGTTTTTCCCTTCAGCTGTTTTTACGTAGGGTTCTCCACACAGTGTGGTCACCTTTATCTCCTCACATGTTCTCCTCCTGAATATCAGTATCTCACACGAGGTTTTTCTTCGCTTTTCATGAGTTATGGTGCAGTAATATTTGTTTCGGCATTATCACAGGACTGAGCATAGCCAGTTTTAAACTTCTTAAAAAGTGTGCAGCACAAGCTAACCCGACACTGTCTCAGTGTTTACCAATGTCAAAATGCAAGGATGCATAAGACTGCAAATATTTCCCGTGCATATTTTATATCAATATAACTTTACTGAGATTTTTAACATGCCTGTGTTTAAAAAGGCTTAAAATGTGATTTTCCTGTTGGGCAGCGTTTATAGGAAAAAGCTGCACAGACATGAAGTGTTTTCAGACCGCTTCACTGAAGCAACTTTAAGAGTAACTCCTAATTAACATAAACCGCACTGTTGAAATGAAACCATTTTCAGCTGGTTAACTAATAAATATTCAATAAAACCAGCTGCTTGTGGGTGTTTATATTTAGAATATCCTTCTTTCTTTTTTGTCCTCTTGTAGATCTTTGTTGGGAAGATTCCCCGTGATCTGTACGAAGACGAGCTGGTTCCTCTGTTTGAGAAGGCCGGTCCGATCTGGGACCTTCGGCTAATGATGGATCCGCTGAGTAGCCTGAACCGGGGCTATGCCTTCATCACGTTCTGCAGTAAAGAGGGGGCCCAGGAGGCCGTGAAGCTGGTGAGTTTGTCAGGAGCGCACGGCTGAGCAGGTCGCTTTTCTAGAAAGTGACGGCGTTCAGGAGACCTGCCACTGTGTAACGGAGAAAGCTGTAGCTCAGAAGGTGAAGTGGGTTATATTCTGATTGGAATGGGTTGGGCTGGTGGATCGATCCCTGCTCCAGTCTGCATGCCAAATATTCTTGGGCAAGATGCTAACCCCAGGTTGCTCATGAATCTGTGTGAATATTAGATATAAAGCACTTTCGCATGAAAACCATAGAGAAAAGTGCTGCATGAATGCGTGAATGAGGCGTGTTGTATGAAGTGCTGTATGAGAATCGGTCAATTTACCCCAAAAACCTGTGTGCTGGAAAGGTTTTGAATCTAATGAGAGTTCATCGGCTTTATTTTTTGCAGTGCAATAATCATGAGATTCGCCCTGGCAAGCACATCGGGGTGTGCATATCTGTCGCCAACAACCGGCTATTTGTTGGTTCAATTCCCAAGAGTAAAACAAAGGAGCAGATTGTTGAAGAGTTTTCCAAAGTCACAGGTAATGCTTTCTGACAGTTTTGTTTTTCTAAGAATGCCCTGCTGTTCTCGTTATTCTGCTCATAAACACCCAGACTCTTAATATTGAACCACAGGCAATGTTTTTGTTTTCTTTCTTCACCCAGAGGGCCTGAGTGATGTCATACTCTACCATCAGCCCGACGACAAAAAGAAGAACCGAGGCTTCTGCTTCTTAGAGTATGAAGACCACAAAACGGCCGCTCAGGCCCGTCGCCGGCTAATGAGCGGCAAGGTGAAAGTTTGGGGCAACCTCGTGACCGTGGAGTGGGCAGACCCCATCGAAGACCCCGACCCAGAAGTCATGGCCAAGGTGAGCATTGGGAATCTGAAGTGTTCTTCAATCTTTAAGCCAACCACCCATGAACTTGATGCCACCTCTCACTTTAAGGTCTGAAAGGCTTTTGTCCAATGAGTGATTAAAAGCTCCATTAAATAACCAGTAACTAAAAATAACCTAAAGCTGTGGGATTTAAAGATTACAAGTTATTTTTTTCCCTTCTGAGCTATTTTTAATGCTGAACTGGTTTTCTATTGAAACGACAGCAGAGCCAGAGTTAAAGCTGTTAATGAAGAAGGAAAATGTTAAGATCAGATCTCAATCTTTGGCTCCTTTTGATGATCGGATGTCAAATTCTTGCATTTGTAGCTGACTCTCCAAAGCAAAGCATGTCTGTGCTGCTGATTCCAGTAGGAGGCCCTGCACTGGCAGCAAAACATCAGTGCTTATGCCCTTTGTGCTGTCTTTTTTTTTTTTTTTTTTTTTTTATACACGAGATAACAAGCTAGATGACACACATCAGCATTATAATGAACTGTTGTATTTTTAAATGTGACGGTGGGTTCATAAAAACTGAATCTTGGCCTGTTTTTCCTCTTAATTCAGTGATGCAGAAAGTGCTGTTAAACAAACAATACCATATATATAAAATATTAACAGTTAACTACATTCGTGTTGTTGAACATAAATCTGTGTTTGTTCATATTGTGACCCTTTGTCTTCTTTAAATCAATCAAGTTTTCCAAAATATGTGATTTTACTGCCTCAATAAATGCGCAGGAGGAGATGAGCTAATTAAATCTGAGGTTTTTTTGTGTCCGTGTTGCAGGTGAAGGTTTTATTTGTGAGAAATCTCGCTAACGGCGTCACGGAGGAACTCCTGGAGAAGTCCTTCAGTGAGTTTGGAAAGCTGGAGCGAGTGAAGAAGCTCAAAGACTATGCCTTCATTCACTTTGAGGAGCGGGACGGTGCGGTGAAGGTATGTGTTACCCTGATGGTTAGCGCTGGATTAGAAACGAGGTGCAGAGACGTTAAGTCTTTTATTCTGTGTCCAGGCACTGGAGGAAATGAATGGGAAGGAGTTGGAGGGAGAGCCAATCGAGATAGTGTTCGCCAAGCCGCCCGATCAGAAAAGGAAGGAGCGCAAAGCCCAGAGGCAAGCGGCCAAAACGCAAATGTACGAAATGTCTTCTCGAAGCTTTCTGAGCAATCAAACCTTTGTTTTTGTCAGAGCTGTCTTTCTAACCCGTGCCGTCTTACTCTCATCAGGTACGACGACTATTACTACTACTCTCCCCCTCCCCACATGCCCCCTCCCAGCAGAAATCGGGGTCGAGGAGGGAACAGAGGCGGCTACGCCTACCCTCCTGACTACTACGGTTACGAGGACTACTACGATTACTACGGCTATGACTATCACAACTACCGCGGTGGCTACGATGACCCCTACTATGGGTATGATGACTTCCAGGCCCCAAGCCGGGGGCGGGGCGGCAGCAGGGGCACGCGGGGCGGAGCCTCCCCGGCCAGAGGACGTGGCGGCTCGGGGGCACCCAGAGGGAGGGCAAACTTCTCCCAGCGCGGCGGGCCGGGACCAGGTCGTGGCGGGCGCGGCGCAAGAGGAGGCGTGCAGCTGAGAGGGCGAGGAGGGGTACGTGGTGCACGGGGTGGCCGCGGTGGAAATGTAGGAGGAAAGCGCAAAGCTGATGGGTACAACCAGCCAGATTCCAAGCGTCGCCAGACCAATAATCAGAACTGGGGCTCTCAACCCATTGCTCAGCAACCGCTCCAAGGTGGTGATCATTCTGGTAACTATTCCGGTTACAAATCTGACAACCAGGAATTTTATCAGGATTCTTTTGGGCAGCAGTGGAAGTAAACCCCGTAGTGCTTTGATAACAAAACCCGTGTTTGTTTTTGTCTTTTTATTTAGAGACTTGATCTGATTGGCCCTCAATCCCATACGGTTGCCTGCATTTTTTTTCCTTTTTGTTTTCCTCAAAATTGGTGACATCTGGCAAGATCTCCTTTTTGTACATATTTTAATAATCCGCTTGGACTCGAGTCGTAGTCACACTCCCACCTGTTTCTGGCGAACTGGTTTTCTCTCTTCCTTTTGGGGTTTTTATTTTTTATTTTTTAAAACGACGAAAAGAAAAAAAAATACGATGGGCGTTTAAAAGATTTTCCATAACGGAGTTTGAAAAAATTTTTTAGATGCAAATGTGCTCGAGCTGTCTATTTGGCTATAGCTTTATGTCTGTTTTTAGAAATTCTGGTTACCATGTTTTAAGTAGCTAACGGCAACAAAGCATATGTCTCCTAAACATGTATTTAAATCCAATGAATACGATTTGTATTGTCAAAAAGTAATGCGTGTCTTGTTATTGAAAAGAAGAAGAAAAAAAAAAAAGGACCATCGTAGTCCTATGGTTTTTCTTTTTTTTTTTTTTGGCTTTACATTTTGGCTTGTATTCTTTGCTGTTTGTCTGCTTTAATAAACATACACGCACTCGTGTACAAAACTTCAAATTGTGTTGCAAATTCATGTTTCGGCAAATTCTCTCTTCAAATTACCTTCAAATTTAAGGCTCCTTGTGGAAGAAAATGGACCAAAGGTTTGCCAAATGTTTGGCCACGTGCTACAGTGTCACCTTGCATGCCATCAAATTCAAATCACCTTCTGATAGTCGGCATCTCTCAAGTGCTCTGTATGTGTAGTGACATACTCCATCCTTATGAGTTTCTCTCATGTCCAAAAAACATTGTTTCACAAATTGGTGTCCGAAATTCACTCTCAGCAGCGTCAGGGTTAAGCCCCGCCCCCTACAAGTCTCTTAGACTCCTTGTTATCAGCTCTGGTTGGGGGTTTTTTTGGGGAGGGGGGGCATAAAAGCACAATTTGATTTGTTTCAAAGTGAAGCTTTTCCTTGTCCCAGAAGGATCTACTTAGCTGTTGAAGGCCTGGATACTAATCTTGCATGTTTTACTCTGGAGGTCTGATAGTTGTGCTCTTGTGCATGACCTGCTTCTAGGTGTTTGTTTTTATTTTACTCCCCTTTTGCTTTTATTGATAATGATGGCTGCTCTTACCCCCTCACCTGCCCCCTTACCTTCCTCCCCCTCCTCCCTCCCTCCCTCTGTCTGTCTTGAGCCGCGTCTCACCTGCCACACCTCGGTTTTACGTTTAATAACCGGCCCGGCTGACTCTGCTCGCCGTCTTCTCCTTAAGGCATTGCCATGTGCATGTTAACGTCTGAGCTTGTGCGTGTGAGCTCCAGAAACTGTAAATGTGTGTAGATGTGATGCAATCCTGTTTTCCGTTCTCTAATTGCTTCCTTTTGTTACCTGACTAGCAGGAAAAAGGGGGCGAGGCTGGTCCTGATGTGTTGCTATGAGGACTGACGGCGACGCATGCTGCGGGCTTCGGTGGATGAAATGGTAAGGTCAGCTGACTCAATGGTCCAATGGTTGTCCAGCCTTTTATTTTATTTATTTTTTATTTTTTTGATTTTTAATGTAAAGGAGGAAGGTTTTTTTTCATTTTGTTTTTGATCATCTTCGAACTGCCATGTTTGAAGATGATCAGAAGAGTAAACCCCACCTCCTCCAACCCTAAGACAGCCATGTGAGATGTACTGAGGTCACGATGGACATCCTTCTGGAAAAGGCTTTGCACTTTTTTTTTTTTTTTCTTTCTTTTTTAAATTGAGGCTTAGAGTGGTGCAGTGGGACTTGTTTCTGAGTTTTTGGACTGAGACGTGTGAGGTGCCTTCACCTGGGTCTCGCAGGAAAACTGGTTCACGAGCTACCTCGGTTTCACGGAAACGCCTCAGATCACCTACTTGAGGAAACTGAGACAGGGCTCGAGCCTCTCCGGCCTTGCAGCAGAGCACTTGATTTAATTGAGGTTCTCGCTGAGACCTGGCACCGGCCGGTCCTGTGGGAGCGAGCCTGAACATGCCTTTTTTGCTGTCTTTGTACATGAACTGAGTGACGATGAAGTTAACGGACAGATTGTTTTGTCTTTTATTTGTAAGGCCTGAAAACCACAGCCCTCCTCTTCTTCATGTCTTCCACAGCCTGACCCAACAGCTGTCTTAACTACAGCTTTAGGATGTCATGTGACATCCTGCCATGTCTAAGAGGGTCTGGAAGAAAATGGGTTACATGTTTTGCATTGTATGTATGCCTCTGTACACTATCATGCCATGTATGTATGTATGTGCTTATGAGAAATTCTCACTGGTGCGAGTGTAAAGGAGAAATTTACTGCTGGCTGCTCAGTATTTGGAAGGGTGGGAGTTTAAGGCTTGTTTTGATTGAGAAGAAAATGACCAACCAAAGAGCCTGAAAGTAGTTTTAACACTTCTGCAATTTAAAATTGGTTAAAAAGAGTAAAAATATAGTCAGACATGTTAGAGTGAGAGTAAAACATTTTAACATCTGTCTGTTTCAGCGTTAAACGTTGAAGGGAAACGCAGACTTTGGTCTGTGGTTTTATTTGAATCAAAAGGAGAAAATGAATTTCTTCAGAGGACAAAATTTAAAACAAATAAGTTTTTATGCTCTCAATGTCAGATAAACGCTCTTTTTGTTTGTTTTTTAACCCCGACAGCTAGGGCTGTGCGATATGACAAAAATCTCATATCCCGATATAAGACATTTATCGTCCTGACAACGATATAAATCACAAAAATGTAATATTTTCTGTAAATTCTGTGACTCTCGTCCAACTCGACTTGCTTGAAGTTTTTCCAGCTGGGCGTCTTTTACCTGGATTCGAGTGTTTTAACCAATGCATGAAACTATACATTTTTAGACATAAGTTGTAACGGCCGCCATTTTCTTTCAAAGTTTGAGTCTAAGGTTTATTTTTTTAGCACCTGAGGGCTCTAATATTTTCTTCTCATCCGTAAAACTCTCTGCATACTCTTTCACGTGATTCAGTTTATTTTGAAAAGTCTCAACAGGATCTTGAGCTTTATTGTGAAAGGTTTACGTGGAAAACAAACAAGCGGACAGCAGAGCCACGCGATGGTTTTACAGTCATTGTTGCTAACGACAACACGTAAAAACAGGCGCTTGTCCGTCAGTAGTGTGGTTATATATGAGAAAGAGAGAACTTTAAGAAATTAATATAGCCACTACAGTGACCATCAAAACGATGAAAAAAAATATTGCTGTAAACAGATTATTTTAGGACACCACGAAACAAACGATAGCGTAATAGGAAACGATAGACGTTTTTATATCGTCATCTGATATATATCGTTATATCGAACAGCCCTACCGACAGCCGTAAAACGCCACTGCAGTTTTGTCGTCACGCCACTCGAACAAGGCTACTTACAGGGTCGGCCATGGTTTAAAAACATTTTAAAATGTGTTCTGCAGGAATACTCGTAACTCGTTTTCCACTTGATGTTTCTGTTAAAATACTATATTTGGAAAATATTTAGTAAAAGGGGTGATGCCTTTTTCCCCCCTTTTCATCTTTTGTAGAAACACCCATAAGTCAGTGTTTTTAAAAACACTCGTCTCTAAACACGTAAACATCTGTCGTCCTTTAGAGCTGAAATTTTAATTATGTTGCATCTGCTCTCATGAGAGACATGATCTCTGAGCATAAAAGTTGAAATGTATGCCTCTATGACATCGATAAACTCTGTTTTTGTGGTGTTGCACCAGTTTGACCATTTTGAATAATTTCAGAACTTTTAATAATGACAATATAATGAATGAATAACTAAATTATTTTGTTTAGAAACTTGTTTGGAGGTAAATGGTTTGGTCGCTAGGTTTTGGTGGTGTTACCCCCACCATGACGCTTTCATCTTTGTTCTACCTCGCACAGAGAGATCAATCACTCTGATCGATTAGTAGAAAGAAAAGGATGATCTGTTACACGTCCCTTTAAAGTAGAGGAATTCTGGGAGATCGGCGGCTCCAGAGTCAATGCATTGTAGCCTTTGGAAGGACGATGTGAGGTTGGATTTCTCCTTTAAGCTCCTTTCAGTGCATTTTTGTGTCTCTGCCTTGTGTTGTGACCTTTGACATGAGCCCAGAGTCTTGGTCTCATGTTGAGCTTTGTCCCATCTCTGAGGGCCGTGCTGCTGCTGCTGCTGCTGCCGCCGCCCACGCCGCCTCCTCTGTGGGGAAAAATAGAGCCACATTAGTGTTTGTTTCCATGTTAGACCAGACTTGATTTTATGGGTCAACAATGTGTTTTTGTTTGTTTTTGCTAACGAGTGTGTTTGCAGTTTGCAGATGAATTGTTTTATACTGTACAGCGAGGTGACGTAAACCTATTTTTCTAATAAAGCCATGGACTTTGAACTCGGCTCTGTCTTCTATTTTGAATTTTTCCTGTGCATAATCACATTTCAGAGGGCCTAGAAATATATTAGTGATGTTTAACATTTATTAAATGCCTTAGCTCAACCCAAGCTCAAAAGAAAAGTCTAGAGTGTGATTGGCTGCTCCTGGTGAGGATGATTTGCATGTCCATCTGCAAAATGAAAGTGACCAAACATCAGCATTTATGTCTAATGTCATGTATATGCTTCTGTAGATACCCAAACAGTTTTGAATATCCAATTTAAATCAGATCAGAAATGAGAATGTCCTGTCCCCCTGAGCATTAAATTATCGCACAATAAACTTGTTATGAAAAACCTGATCTCAGATTATTTACTAGTTAAAGAGCAGAAACTCGCTTTCTAATGATCAACCCCCAGCATTTCTAATTCTCACTGTGAACTTATCAAAACAAACCGCCTTACCGGAAGTGGCGTTGCTTGGGTCCAGGGTTGCCATGTCTGCTGAAGAAGTCACGGTTTCATACAGTTACAGTAAAATGTTTTACTCAAGAAAGATAATCAAATCATTTTTTATTCAGCTAATATACAGATTAAAGCACGTGGCCCAAAGTAATTCACAGCTCGATGTTTAACTGATTTATAAGCAATACTGGGAGTCCAGCGTCTCAATGGAAAATAAATATACAACAATTTTGTTTCTTGGCATATAACTGATTTAATCATATATCAATATATTCTATTATTGCAGCGGCTGAATTTAAAAATCATGAAGTTATATGTATGTGTTTTAATTATAGTGAACTATACATGTTAGACATCTAATTTTGACATTTAAACTCCGTGCAACTTAGAAAACAAATACGATAAGTAATGCTAATATCAAAAATAAAATTCCGACTGTCCTAAAATCAAAGTAACTAGATGAATCTGATATTTCTTTATTGTTTACACTTTAAATGACACTTCTTTGTACACACATAAATAAAATAAATAGTAATCCCTGTTTACTGACGTATCAAGTGGAAAAATCCCACCCTCAGCTTCAGCTGACTGTGTTTGAAACGTGTTTATCTGCTGGTCATGCGCCCATCAGAGAGCCTTTAAAGAGGCGGGTACCGATAATTTTTACGTTTTTCCATAGACCTGGCAACCCGCGGTGGGATTACAACTCTTTCCATCTGTTGAGGAAGTGTGTCAGACGTCGGAAATTATTCGGAAACCATGAAGTGAAAACTTTGTAAAGTGAAGAAAGTGGGTTTTGTTCGGGAGCAGAGTGCGCAGCAGCCTCGGCTCGTGCCACGGAGCCTGTTTTTGTGGCTGTTAGAGTCACGGCTCTGACGCTAAGCGCTACGTTCAGGCTAATGCCCGCGACACCCGGAGGGTTAGCCGTGTACTGTCAGGCTGTGCGGGAGAAAGTCCGGATCAGGCCCGAGCCGTGCCCGGCTGTTTCTGGTCATGTCCGAGCTGCCGCTGCTCTGACCGGATGGCGGGAATACTAACGTGTGTGGAGGACGTGAAGCGGCGGCTGAAAGTGGACGTCCTGCGGGAAGCCGGCCGTCAGTATCCGCTCACCTGCTTCGTCCTGGTGTCTATGCTCGCGCTAACGGTGCTGCTCAACAGGTGAGCTCACACGACCCCGTTCACCTGGAAGATTCACCGACGTGCAAAGTGTCAGGCGGTCCGTGTGCAGCACTGTGACCTGCACCTGGTCAGTCAGTAGACCAAGGAGCAGGCGAAGGGCAGAACTGCCTGAAAATATTTAGTTTTTAAGCTTTGTTCTCTGTCAGAGCACCTCCCCGACATATATCTGTACAACAGAAGTCACAGAACAAACAAAGCAGTGCCAAAGGCAAATTCGGCATACTTTATTTCACAAAATGTTAACACTTGACATTTCCTGAAACACCAGAGGTGGCAGTTTATTAGGCAGGTCTTTCCTATGTATCTGGCCTTTTTTGGTTATGGGTTTCCTCCAAAGAAAAATCACATTTAATTTGCTTAAGTTTTGCTTTAAAATGACCAAAAAGTAAAATGGGAAGTGCACAGGCATCGGCAAAGCCAGGTAACATACACTCTTTGCCTAAACTAAATGCAGTCCAGTCATGCTTAGGTGTGCAGCGTCCCCCTCAAAGGTCCACTGTAAACTAGGAAAACCCCTGTTGGGTACAAATCTTTTTTAGAGGTCGTCACAGTGGACCATCTGCCTCCATCTCAGCCTATCCCAGCATCCTCCTCTGTCAACCCTCTGCCTGTACTCCTTCATTACATCCATGAATCTCCTCTGAGGTCTTGCTCTTTTCCTCCTGCCTGGCAGCTCTGAGCTGTCCCTCTGATTGACTCATTTCTATTCTTTCCATTTCCATCCTGGTCACTCCCATAGAAAATGTTAACATCTTCAACTCTCCCACTTTCAGCTTGAACTCCTGTCTTTTTATTCTTGGACTCTACTGAAATAGTTTTGCATGAGTCTGTCTTATATTGGGCCTTAATGCAGCCCCTCAGTTCAAGGTGTATCTAAAACAAGCTGTTTAAGCTCCACCTTTAAGCCAGCTTTGTTCTGATTGGCTGTCCCCTCATAAACAGAAGGTTTGAACAGCAGGTGGGTGGAGCTATTCTGCCTCAGATGTTTGTTCTAAATTACATGGATATTTACAAGGAAATGGGAAGCATGAGTTTGCTCTGTCACACATAAATTATGCAAAATAAAAGCTAGAACCAGTTTCTACTTTTGTTCCTTTGCCATGTTTTTGTTTTTCAGATTTTTAAGCTGAAACTATCAAAAACTTCACTTTTTCTTTACTTGCCTGAAATAGAATATATGACCCTGTGTCTGTGGAAATCACATGTCCATTGCTGCAGTTCACAGGGAGTGAACTCTAGGTGGTGCCCTAGTTCATCTTCTCATTCACATGGAGAGTCTGTGTAATGCTCTCCCTGCAGGTATATTCACATCCTGATGGTGTTCTGGTCGCTCCTGGCTGGTTTCGCCACTTTCTACTGCTCCCTCGGACCAGAGACTCTCCTTCCCAGCATCCTGTTCACCGCGAAGCCCAGGAGCAGAGTGAGGCACACACCTTGACCTGAGAGGCTCTGACTGAATGATGATTTCTGCACACAGACAGGTTCTCTGTGATGAAGTGTACAGCTTTACTGACTGATGTTTCTCTTCCTTTGCACAGCAACGGGAGCAGGAACTGTTTCCTCTGGGTCACAGCTGTGCCGTGTGCGGGAAGGTCAAATGCAAGCGTCACCGGTACGTTCACCTGACCTCTGACCCCACGTGTTCAGACTAGAAAACGTTTAACAGATGATGTTAGTCTGAAAGATTAGCAGTACTGTCGGCTAATTGGTTAACAGCAGAAAAGATTTGGTCTTAATCAAGGAAACACTTCACGATCAGATAATCAAACTTTATTTGTGGATTTTTTCGAGAGCTTCACAGAGATGGCTGAGCTCTGAGATGTTTCAAAGTAAATCAAACTGCAGAGAAGAGATAATAGTTCTCAACTATTGTTATTGTTATTTTCAAAAATCTGGCAACATCTTTAAATGCATTCGCAACATGAAAACCTCCACTTGTAATTTCCTGTGTGGGGCTTGACTCTGACTGGTTAAACTGAGAAGATAACCACCATTTCTCAAACCTCAGAATAAGCCAGATGATAACTGTACCTCAATTCCTCTGCAATTTATTTATGTACCAATTTAACAAAATACATTTGATTAGATATTAACATACAGTTTGTGCCGCCTGTCTGCGCTCTACATGGATATTTTCACCTTTCTGCACTCCTTCCTGGCTGAGGAATTGTAAGTTATTACTACTGTTATAGAGTGCTGGCCGTGACTGCACTCAGAGCAGTGAAAGCACAGCCACTGACACCTTGTCACGCACGCTGGTCTCTTATCAGTTTACTGCTGTCAGATTTTTCCACAATGCATGTGCAAATCGCCAGAAACAAGCTTCTGGCCTCTCAGCTTGCCCAGCTCCAGTGATTGTTGATGGGAGATGGACACGCCCTCTAGACAAAGTCTCATATGCCATTAAGAAGAAGCTTTCAACAACAATTGCTGACTGCTGCCACAAGATGGCAGTGATGTAAAGCCTGGATGCATATGTTAATCAACAGGTGAGGAGTTTTATGACAGCGCTGTCTGAGATGAAAGGAGAGAGATCGCTTTACTTTGGTACATTTTAACTTATGCCTATTTTTAGATTTGACAAGGCAACCACTGCATGTCTTGCTTGTCCTGACAGATTCAGCAAAAGGACTAGATGTTACAATCCCTGATAGTGCATTGCTTCAAATGGAGAAAGTACGGTGGCCCTGAGAGGCCAAACGGAATGCAACTTAAGAAAACACCAGCAATAAGAAAAATGCTGCAAAAGCACACAAAACACAACGGAAATAGAAAAAACAAAACAGAAATAGGAAAAAACACAAGGGAAGTGTTTCTGGGGAGACAATAACCCGACGGACCAGTTGCAGGAACCCAAAATATGGTAGGTGTGTTTTATCATGATTCATATAATAATGATGATGGATTTTTAGGCTAATAGTTAGGCTAACACACTTACCTCTCATCTTTTCTCTCCTCACAAAACCGACAGATCCTCCACTTCTTTTAAGTGTCTCCCAGCGCAATTCTTAGCATATTTTGGTTCCTGCAACTGGTCTGTCGGGTTATTGTCTCCCCAGAAACACATCCCTTGTGCTTTTGGAAATCTGTTTTTCCTATTTATGTTTTCTTTTTTCCTATTTCCGTAAGAAAGTCTTGAGGGATGGCTGTTATGAGGAAAGGCATCCCAGAAAGTTAACCAGCGGGACACATCGTTGTGTGCCTCAACTTCACAGGGTGTTTCGTTCTTTTATCCCAAGCTAATCTACCATTTTTTTCCTTCCTTGGTTAGGTTTAGGGATTAAGAGATCTGATCGAGGTGATCATATTAAAATTTGGGACACATCGTCAGTAGTGGACCTTGGATTCATCGGGTGTTTTGGCCATTATCACTAGACACCCTCATCCAAGAAGGCCCTGCCAGGGTTGATCAGGCCCCGGAGTGTGTCACTGGTTTATGTTAAATTGTTATTTCTCTTCTACTTTCTTCTGTTTAGTTTTCTACAATTTATTTCTTCTATCAATTCTCTGCAACTGAGAAGTAATATTTACCTCCTTAATATTTATGGAGCCTGACTTCTTCAAAGGAATAGAAAAGGTGATAGAGAGAATTTAGACAAAAGAGACAAGATAGGAGAGAGCAGAGAGGAGAGCCGAAAGGAGGCGCCTGATCTGGCATCCCACACCTCTCCCACCGGATCAACTCCAAAGATTAGAACAATCCCCACAACTGAGCAAAGATTCGTGCAGCTCCATCGGTCTTTTTGTAAAAATCCTGCAAACAGACGAAACAATCAATCATAAACCTGACTGACTTTCTTTCATTAACCGCAGGCCGACACTGCTCCTAGAAAACTATCAGCCATGGTTGGACCTGAAGGTTCATTCAAAGGTGGACGCCTCAGTAGCAGAGGTACCTCAGCTCAACAGCTGGACATGTGCTTAAGTGAAACATCCAGATGTGATTATGTGGTCCTCTCTGACCTCTCTACTGCCCCCCCCTCGCAGGTGTTCGAGTTAGTCCTTGAGAACTTTGTGTACCCCTGGTACAGGTAGGAGGACAGCTCAAAGCATGTTTTTACCCATGTACTGGTAAAGACGTTTGTTTTTTTAAACTGCCGCCTCTGGTTTCAGAGACATCACAGATGACGAGGCGTGTTTGGATGAACTGAGGATGACTTTTCGCTTCTTCGCGTCGGTGCTTGTCCGCCGAGCTCAGAAGGTGATGTTCTGTCTCACAAAATAAACTGAGAGGATTACAGATTTGCTCTACTGAAAATGAGATCAGCAGCTGGTTTAGAGTGAAATCCAGTTTATAAATAGTATGAAATAATATTTAAAAAACCTTCAATATGTTTCCAAAGCCACAAGTTTTTATGACATTGTTTATGTGGTTGATTTTTAGAAATAGAAGTATGACCGCTGTAATTCCTCGGGCCTTAAACTAATCAGATTTGTTTTAATTACTTATCCAATTACAGGTAACGTGTGAAGTTTATTTGATTATAGCCGAGCTGAAAGACGGGAAAAAAAAATATATTGTAAAATTTTACATAATAATAATGATAATAAAGATAAAAATTAATAATATATTTAGTAACAAAGCTTGTTTGGCTCTATTTTGTTGGAAGTGTCAGTGAACTCTCCTGGAGCGACTGTCAGTTTTCTGTTTGCTGCAGTAAAATTAAATCAACTGGATTACTCAGATTTCCGTTCAGAAACATGTTCCAAATCTCAAACGGGTTGGATGCAGTGCTGTTTTTAATGATTGCCACCCGCCGTGTCTGGTGCCTATTTTTGATGATTTTTGTGTTAATCGTTACTTTTTGTGTGTTTCTCACTGTTGGCAGATTGATATCCCTGCTGTGTTTGCAGACAAAGTGATGAAAGCTGCGATGAAGCACATTGAAATTATTGCAAAAGCCCACCAAAGAGGTATGCACGTGTCCGCTTGTGCTTCATTTCTAATATGCGTGTTATATTCAGTCGTCTGTGGGAAGCATGCTGGCTGTGGTTGTGTGGCGTGGGGTTCACTCGGTGCAGGGTTGCACCCTAATATTTATGTCTGTTTGTAGTGAAGACTGTAGACGGCCTGCAGCAGGCGGCTCTGGACGAATACGGCGCCGACCTTCACGTCGCTCTGCACAGCCGGAGAGACGAGCTACTGTACCTGAGGAAGCTCACGGAGATGCTGTTTCCCTATGTCATGCCTCCCAAAGCCACAGACTGCAGGTACAGAGACGACCGAATGAAGTGTTTTTCTGCATCTGAGACTTTTTGAAATTTTCACACCTTCATCGTTCCGCCGTACAGAGACGATTTCTGTTCTTTCTCTTAGATTTCCATTGTAGCTCTCAAACTCTGAACAGGAGATTTTCAGTCCAGTTTCCAGCCATCCATCGATTTCTTCCACTTATCTGAAGTTGGTTTGCAGCTGGTTTCTTCTCAGACACCTTCAAATGTTCTAATCTGTCCATCAAGTTCCGAGTCGGTTGGATCTAAAAAACCATAAAACTTCTCTCTTGCCTCTTTAGGTGTTCTTATACGACTTTAATGCATCGCGGGAGTCTAAGGCAGAGTTTCTGATAAATTTCTGAACTTTGGTTTTTGCTTCATGTGGTGCAGGTCTCTGGCTCTGCTGCTGCGGGAGGTGATGGCTGGATCCGTCATCCTACCAACCATGGACTTCATGGCCGACCCTGTAAGTAGCCACATGATCGCGTTGGTCTGTATCTTTGGTGGATCAGAGTTTGATAAAAAAAACAAAAAACAAATATGTGTACGTAAAATCCCCAAATCAGTTCAGTGTTTTGAACTGTTGAACTGCATTTTCTCAATCACATAAAAATATATAAATTAAAACAAAATTAATCAAGATTATCTGTTAAAGTGGTGAAATTTGTTTTATACAATATGAATCCTAATGTGATGATGAAACGCTGTGACAGTATAAAACTTTTTTTACATCATGTCCTGTTTCTCCTCCTTTTCAGGATACAGTGAACCTCATGGTGCTCCTATTTGTTGATGATACTCCAGTAAGTGAACCGCCTTCCTTTTATCTGCGCCCCACAAAGTTTAAAGGTCAAGTGTGGAGGAGTGGAGGAGAGCCAACATTGCTATGACAGACCGTGTCACAGTGTAGATTCAGGAGGCTCATTTTAATGCAGTTATCTCCAGCTGAATTAAAACCAACAACCTTTCACTTCAGCCTGTCAGCTCCTTTATAAGCTCCGCGTTGAACTGGAGCTAAGGGTGACTTCGGGGTCTGATGAGGTTTACCGTTATGAACAAAGCGCTAAACATCAGACTTGAGTCCGGCCAGTAGGTGATCTAAATCCTGCACAGTGGACCCTATAACATACACTGTGTCCAGCATGGAAAACAAACACATTGAAGATGAAGAGTCTTTTTTTTCACTCGTTTATACTCAAATCAATTCATTTAATTGTAGTCAAGTGTTATGAATTAATAGCCTCTTTGAATCTGTCCTGTCTAGCCGGAGCCAGCCACAGAGCCTCCGTCTCCACTGGTTCCATTTTTACAGAAATACGAAGAAACTCATCAAATCAGAAGCCAGAAACCGTCTGTAAGTACCTCAGAGTGCGACAGGGCAGGAGAAAAGCTTTTCCTCCAGACTGCTGTGACTTCAACAGCTCAAACTAAGAATGAAGGTCTGATCACACTTCTCCTGATAGAGCTGGGAATTGTTTCTATTTAACGCAATTTAAGTCAACTTAAACAGCGCTTTCCCAACTTCGTAAATTAAAATATAATAAATAAATTCAAGTGTATATACATTTACTGAACTGGTGTTTCTAATAACAATAATAATAAACCTTATATGGTAAATAGCCACAACGTTGATCCCTAAAACATGATCCCCTTTTGTTCTTAGCCTGAATAATAATCGATGCTCTGATTTGAGGGTCTGGAGGCTGGTGTAAGGTGTTATTTATAAGTTGTATAAACATGTAGTGATTTATAAAAAAATAAAAATTTTCTGATCAGTTTACACACAGTGTGAATGTGGCGCAGATTTATTTTTGAAGCTTGTCTGACCCTCCCTGTGTGGTGCTACAGGTGCTGAAGCTGGAGCTGAAAGAGATCAGGGAGCAGCAGGATCTCCTCTTTCGTTTCATGAACTTCCTGAAGCAGGAAGGAGCCGTGCATGTGCTGCAGTTCTGCCTCGCCGTGGGTAGGAGGAGTCCATGCATTTGATCTCCTCAGACAGCTCATCCTGTAAACAGTTTTGCTCCACTTACATGCAGCAAGCGTGAAAATGTTTCTCTGTCAAGCAGTTTGTAACTTGATTAATAAAGTTTTTTTTTTATCATTATTATGAGTTGTTAGACATGCAGTGAGGTCCCTGTTGGAGCCTGTTATATAAATGTGTCGGACTGACTGTATAAAACCTTTTTTTTCCCCAGAGGAGCTTAACGATAAGATCCTTCGTCCGGAGCTGAGCGACTCTGAGCTGCTGCATTTGCACGGCGAGGTGGTGCACATGTACGAGACGTACTGCCTCGAGGAGAGCATCGACAAGATCAGCTTCGACCCGTTCATCGTAGAAGAGATAAGGAACGGTGAGAGTTGCTGTTTGCATGATCGTTACCTCGCCTTTAAGCTTTAACACCTGTCACCTGACCTGAAGCTAAATGTGAAAGCTCAGAGATGAGCTGTGTTGTATGATGCTCGGTAACTGCAAGCGACAGATTGTGAATGATTTCATTCACATTTCTGAAAATTAAACTCTGAATTTTCTTATGAAATATTCTTCAAATTCCATCAAATTTCTTGATACAGAGTGTTTTGGAGGCATTTTATTGTCCAATTCTACACAAGCTTTTTTAAATCCAGTGATTACCTGTAACAAACTGTCACTGATTTGACCTAAAAAAAAAAGGTAAAGGTCACCAAAAACTACTAAATTATTGCAAATTCACTGCATTGTCCAGTTTACATAGCATTGTTGTTTCTTGGTTAAATAAGCGTGGTCCAAAAGTGGTCCAATGAGCATGATTACAGGTCTAAACACCAGCCAGTCGGTGCCATATGTGGGGCCATCACATTTATCACCATTGTTATTATAACTCAGGTGACTGATTGTGTGAGATTTTCCTGGCGGCAGCAGGGCGAAGATGGGAAGTTTTGTTTGCGTCGTGGCTCCATTTTCATCCAAATGGTGTTTGATATCGAACATCGTGAGACCCCCTGAACCTGCGCTGGTGAAGATGGTGTTTCATTTCACAGCTTGTGGATCCACAGCTGGTGTTTGCATCAGTTTAAACTGAAATATTTTAATATTAATATTTTGTTTCAAACATTAGCTCTGATTATCGACCGTATACACTGCTGGCCATGCAAACTCTTCTGGCACTCAGTTTCTGTGAGTGTAAGCTCATTGCATCAGCTGTATGCACTGACTGGGTTTTCATGCACATTCTTCCCTGTTAGCCTGTGGGGATATCTCAAGTTTCAAGTTTTATTGTCAAACAGTATTGTATATAAACAGTGTAGCCACATTTATCCATAATGAAATTCTTTGGCTTGTGCTCCTCAGCTTTACATGAGCATGTAGAGAGTGTGCAGTTATATTAAGAAGAAAATAACAGAATTTAGCAGTATAATAATAATAATAATAATAATAATAATAATAATAATAATAATAATAATAATAATAATAATAATAACAAAAAAGGGAAAAAAGAGAAAAAAGTATTAAATATGAGAGAATTGAAGACTAGTTGGTATTTACATTTAAGACAAGTTGGTATTTACAAGTCTGTGCAAGAGTACACAATGACAGCTGAAGTGTTGGTATATATTTAGTTAAATCCTGTGTTTACTGAAGCAGCTGCTGAATTTACTGAGTTGGACACTTTAAATATTTCTGTTTATCTTCTGTGTTTTGCACACGTTCTGGTTATTCTTACAAAGAAAAAAAAAATCTGTTTGTGCTTCGTGCGTATAAAGATTTTGGAACCTTGTACGTGTGGACGCTGTTGGAAAACAGCCGCTCAGGTTTAATCTGATCCAAAATTCAGTTTATAGAACCTGTGAAACACGACTGTTACGATGGTGTTTGACGTGCCCGTGTTATCTATGTATATAGCATGTTCTCTAAGCTCTGTAACTCAGTAAGCGGAAGCACGCAGTGACATCAGCTCATGTTCTCTGTCAGTCGCCAAAGGTCCGTACACTGAGGTGGTGAAGCTGCAGCAGATGCGCTGCCTGTTTGAGGCGTACGAGCATGTCCTGTCTCTACTGGAAAGAGTCTTCACGCCCATATTCTGTCACAGCGATGAGGTAAGACCTCTGAAACCAGACTGACCCACACAAACGCAGCACATCAAAGCACAACATCACAAGGTCACCGGTTTGTGCTTCAGCTGATAGCTGCCTTGTTTGTTCCACTTTGTCATAGATGTACGGGTTAACCTGAGCCAAAAGCCCAGCCTGCTCCATACGCTCAGCTTAAGAGCCGATATCCCTAATATGGTTGATCTTACGTTTGTGAGGGGCAGCCAATCAGGAGAAATCAGGAGAATCAGCTCAAACACAGGGACCTAAAAAGTTTTTTTTATCATATTAACTAAGGCTCTGCATCCAAGGTCCAGTGTGTGACACATAAAGATTATTCTGAACTGTGAATCATGCAAAGTTACTCTAAAGTCCAAGAATAGAATTATGGAGCAGAGAAGTGAGTTTAATTTCTTATTCATTAACAGTGTTGAGGTAATAGCTATATATACACGAAGCTGTCAGTTATATAAATGAAGGGAAAGTTGATCTGACTTCTATTTGTTACACTTAAAATACTTTTTTACAAGATTATTTACCGATTCTTTTTCAGAAATTTGTCCAAAAACGTACCTGATTTAAATTTGACTGCTCTTCTCCTTTTCTCTGAAATATTTTGATTACACCCCATCGTACATTTATCAGGAGTTTCAGAATCTCATATTAGTCACTACTTATGTACCTTTTTCTCTTCTCCGTGCAGTACTTCAGACACCTGCTGAAGGGGGTGGAGTCTCCAGCGAGGAACTCGAAAGTCAGCAGGTTTGTGATTTGAACTAAACTTCACGTGTTTGATAGGTGTTCAAAATTTTTTTTAAAAAGTAACAATGAAAGGGGGTGGGGGGGGGGGAAGCATTTATTCTGAAAACACAAATTTGTCAACGCGTGCATAAACACAAACACGTCCGAGTAATTTGGTTTGTTCCTCCTCATTTTGAGCGTTGTGTTCGCAGTGACCACCGTAAACCTTTCACTGTGAGGCAGCACACAATCAGAACAGCTCGCTGTGCTCACGTTTATTTCTCTGAGGTTGTTTTTTGTCCAAACACCCATCTTTAGATGTGCTTCTTATTCCAGAAGCTTCAGCTGGGACGAGACCAGGTAAGCACTCGAGCAGCATGTTGCTCGTCTGCACTGAAACTCTGCCTGCAAACAGCACACGGTACGATGCATGCGGATAGAGCACTGCTGACCGCAGATTTGTTTACGTGATGCTCGCTCAGCGATTTTAACCTCCTGCTTGAGAAGATGGAATAAAGATGCTGGAGAGTCATTAGAATTTCTCCTTGTGGTCGGATGAGCAGCACTGAGTCTTTGCATTGCATTTGCATTTTTGCATGACACTGATTTTTCGTTTTTAGTCACTGTTCTTGATTCAGGACTCGGCAGTCGTGCGTTTAGTCAAACGGATTTTCCCCAGATGTCCTGCAAAATACAAAATTCTTTCAGATGTGGCTTTAGAAACACATTTTCTATAAGTGGACATGCTCTGCTCTTCCTCGTGTTTGTTATATGCAGATATCTACCGTTCCTGCAGAGTGTCTGTAGAATCTCTGAACTCACTGATAACTGGAGGACTGTCACTGCAAACCTTTATAACATCTGTCCAGACAGCTGTTTTCTGCCGCCACCAGGCTAACGTATATTAATGTCAGCGTGCTGGCAGGAATAAAGTACACATCAGTGTTTGAAATGCAGATTACAGACATGAAAACATGCAGCATCACTTTAATTTAAGTGATCCGAGCTCAGGTCTCCTTTTCTTCCTGGAGGTTGCGTCCGAGTGTCTAAGCTACAGCTGAAGCTTTTACAGCTTTCAGGTGTGCTCTGGAAAGTTTGTGAGGAAGAAGTACAGACATGCTGATGCTGGCTGTCCTTTCTTAGTGCATGCCTGCTGCATGACTTGTGCACCACACAGCACATTTCCAAAGAATTTAGGGCAAAGAACTGTCAATAATAATAATAATAATAATAATAATAATAATAATAATAATGATGAAAAAAGAATGCACTCCTCTGCAAGTCATTTCAAACCTGTGTTACATAAAAATGATACAAACCCAAAATCTAATGACGTATCTTTAAAAAAAAAAATGCTGGCACAGGCTGGAAAAATCGTGTAATGGTTAAAAAAAGAAGTTAATTACTAAGATGATCGTGTATGAAGACACTTTAGAGAAGTAAAGTAGAGCGAGACCGCAGGAAGTTTATAATGATTTAAGTTTGAGTCCAGATATGAAAACATCTGGAGTGCTATGAAAGCAAACTGAGCTGTTGAGTCTAAAGAGTGTTTATCAAGTTTCCAAGCGCAGACCGAGTACTGTTAACGGAACGGTGATGCAGCAAAGTGCTCTTTTGTACTTAACTTCATACGAGTTTGACATGATTTGCAGATCATTGTATTCTGATTACGTTTTACTTGTCGCACATCCTAGCGCACAGAGAAATCCTCTGTGTGAATTTGTCCTGCAGTAAATGGAGTTCAGAGAAACGAGATGAAATATTCTGTTATCTTTAGAAACACGTCCAAACGAGGGGAGTCATTCGGTATCAGAGGAATTGGCAGTAAAATCAAAGGCGTGTTTAAGAGCACGACCATGGAGGGCGCCTTACTGCCGCCCAGCGCCATGAATGACGTCGACGACGATACGGTGAGTGCAGCAGCGTTTAAATACAGATCAATGGTTTTTCCACATCGGTGCTCGATGTCTTAGTTGTGAGTCTCCTCTGTCCGTCCTGAAGGTGGAGGAGGCCACAGTCGTGATGGAAGACGACTCCCCCGACGAGCCGGCCATCCCACCTGAACCTCAGAGGAACCTTCTGGCCTGGAGCATCACCATCCCCTACATCGACTTCTACGACGACGAGATCAAGAAGGAGCGGATCCTAGTCTTCTCCATCCACGTCGAGCGCAACGACAAGAAGAACGGTGAGCAAGTGGAGAGGAAGAACAAACCTTGGCCAGGTTCTTCCTGCACAGACGAACCTGAAGATGTTTGTAGGAAAATAACCTTTAATGAGGTTTTATTTGCTCAGAGCAGACATTTGTTTGTTATATAATCAGAAATAGTCCTGTGAGGTAGCCCAGACTCAGTGACTCAGCAGTCAGATGATGTAATGGTTTTTGCTCTCGTCTACTTTAGCTGATCACGAAGCAGACAAGTGGTTGGTGCAAAGGAAGTACATGGAGTTCTACGTCCTGGAGTCAAAACTCACCGAATTCCACGGTAATACAGCGTTTACAAAACCATAGACTGTATATAAGAGATGGACTCTGCTGAAAAAGGGCTGAAAGGTAAAAGTGGAAAGTGAAGTATGCATTCTTTGTAATGGCCAACAGATGGAGACTCTGTGGTGGCTCTTGCATCTGGTTTTAATGTTAAAGGATTCCACAAACCACAGGCTGGCTATGTCCTTTCTTCGTATACAGTCTATGTACCTACCTCACTTTATCAAATGACCGTGTTATATTTCAGCTGTTGGTATTTTACCCCTTTTTTCCCCCGCTTGACTTTGTTCTCAGGCCCATTTGAAGATGCACAGCTTCCATCCAAAAGAATCATTGGACCAAAGAACTACGAGTTCCTCGAATCTAAAAGGGAAGAATTTGAGAAATATTTGCAGGTATTGGAAGTCTGAAGTTTGAGGAGCATTAAAGAAGCTAATGAAGCACGGCTGCTGTAGACTCTTTATTCCATATGCAGGTTCTGTTAGTCTATAAAGCATCTCGCCCCCAGAAAAACAAACCTAAGAGAAGCAGTAAAGTTATCAGTTAGTCTATGCACCGCTTCTTTGCCCGATGACTTTGAGCACTTGTTGTATTTTTCTGTAAGTCTTTATTTGAGAGGTGAGCATCAGTCTGACTCTTGGCTCTTTGTGTTTGTGCGCAGGCTCTCCTGCAGCATCCGGAGCTCAGCAACAGCCAGCTGCTGTTCGACTTCCTGTCTCCTCTTGTGGAGCATCAGTTCCTGGACAGGATGCTGCCTGATGTCAACCTGGGTACGTAACCAACGCATCACACATGCCCTCTGTTTTTTGTTTTTTTTATGTGACTATTTCAGAGTAGCTGCGCTAATAAAGGGTGCTGTTAGCTCACCTGTAGCCGGTGGAGACCTGGTCCATGTGTCACTACACTGATCTCGCCACAGCTGCAGAGCAGAACGACCACCGTCAGAAACTGCAATCTGAGAATGGTAGCTAACTTCTGCTCCATTATTTAATGTTGCAAAGCAGCATGATTATGAAGTCGAAATGAAGACTTTGTGCTGCATGTCTTGCACACGTGCAGTCTAAGAGAGTTCATCTTCTCCCACTAAAGAAATAAAACAGTCACTGTCGGTTATTCTGGTTAAAATTCAAACTGACATTTAGAGCTTACTGCTTTGGAGTGTTCATTTATATTTGAATCAGAGGGGAGATGTTATCAGTGCTGACTGGTGTGGATGGATGGCTCAACGCCGTGACTGAAGTCATCTCTTGCATGAAGTAACAAAGCATTCCACCTTAAAAGCTGGCGGTAGCTGCTGGTTTACTTGTAAATGACTAAAAAAAAAAGGGGTTTTAATCAGCTTGTACTCACTGACTTTTATTCACAGTGAACATGCCTGACCTTTTTCTACTTCGTGTGATTAATAATCAGGCAGTGATGCCTTCATAATGTCTGTCTTTACTCAACATTTTCTTTTGCAAAGTAAAATCTCTCATTATTACTTTTTTCTTTTAAAAGAATTTTATTGTGAAACATTTGTATAAAACTCAAACTGACTTAAGAAAGTGATGAAATGAGTAAATAGCATTGGTGTCAGTGGTCGTGACGACCTTCCTAAAATTTCCACATTTTATGTTCATGCTTTTATATTAATTGAATTTGTGCACTGTTAATATCAGTGCTTCTGCATTGTAATCTGTATAAAGCAGTTATGTTACTATGGGAGTAAATATCATAATTTTTCATTCAGCGCTCGCTGCCGCCATCTTTCTCTGTGTTCGGTTTGTGACCCAAGTGTTTTTTTCTACAGGAAAAATCTTCAAGTCTGTTCCTGGAAAGCTGATAAAGGAGGTGAGTATCTCTTCCTGAGCCGGGGATCTTCTCTGTTTTTCTTTTGGCGTTGCGAAGGCATTATCTCAGTTAACGAAGCAAACGTCTCACGTTGTCTTGAGTGATTTTAGAAGCGTGTGAATGTGCAGCTTCTCTGTGTCCCACCTTTAAAAGCCACATCTTATTGGTAAGCTGATATTTCCCTCTGCAGACCCAGAATTTCACTGTGAGCCAAAACCAGGAAGCAGAATTACTCACGATTCGTTTTGTGTAACCTCTAGAGTCGCAGGCAGTCACAAGCATTGGGAATATACACACAGATATACAGAAACAGCCGGAAACATGCCAAACCCCACAAACGGAGTCTGTGATCAATGACATCTGGTGTCATGCAGCTGACCCGACCTCTAGGACAAATTCACAGGGTCTCAAAGAAAAACGATGTCTAAAAAATACATCTAATCGTTTCCTGTTACTGATGTTGTTGCCCTGGTTTTTTCATTTAAGGTGGAATTTACCCACAGAGTAGAGCTTTCTTGTACATTCAAGGACGGAGATGTATTTTGGTTATGGTTGTCTTGGTTGGCAGTGTATATAGCCGTAAGCTTAAAAAGTCTGACCTGGGGGCAGTGCTTTAACTTTTTCTTTTTTCTGCGACCCACAAATTTTGCTGGGTCCCACCATAAATGAATAATAAATGAATAAGTAATGAATCTCGAGCAAATGAGTGGGAAATATCTTCAAGTAAAACAACTGTTTCAGTTAAAAAAACCAATCAAACGATTTTGTGTTGACAAAATCATGAGAAGAATTTCAGGAACCAATACGACAAACATCCTATTCACCAGTGCTCCTGCACTGACGGCCAGAGGGCAACAAGTCAAAGTCATTGTGAAGTGGAAGGTTAAAACAATTAACAATAGAATGAACCTTCCTCAGCACATGCTTGTTATAAACGGCCAAAACTCCGTCTTGCCAACTCCCTGAGAATTTGCTGGCAGTTTTCACCAAAAGTCCCAACTGATTCTTGTTCTTCAGAGTCATGTTACCGAACCAGGCAGTGATACAGAAAGAAATAACAGGTTCAATAAAACTCCTGTAAAATAAGGACAACATTTCAGATAAAAGATCTCATTTTCCATAAAAAGAACAGTGTTTGGTGAACTTTTTTGGTAGTGGCATCAGCATGAGGTTCAAAACACAGTTTACGGTCAAGAACAATCCCTAAATACTTGTAAACACTCCACAATCTCAATATCAGCAGCTTTAATGATAGTAGGTGATAAGCTATAATAGAGTTTCTGCAGATATGTCGCACATGTTGTGAAACTCGCTGACGTCTGTTTTGCAGAGAGGACAGAACCTGGAGCGGTTCCTTCAGTCCTTCGTCAACTCGTGCGAGTCTCCCAAACCCAAACCGAGCCGGCCCGAGCTGACCATCATCAGCCCCACAGCGGGGAACAAGAAGGTAATAAACATCTGTCCTATAAATGCATATGGAAGCTTTAACGCCATGTCTGAGCCTCAGTCATATCCTGGCATTTAGTCATGAATACTTGTAGAAGCCCAGTTCAAAGAAAAGAAGATATAATCAGTCAATTCAGTTTTATTTATACAGCACCAAATCACAACAAGAGTCGCCTCAAGGTGCTTTACATTGTAAGGTAGACCCTACAATAGTACATATGGAGAAAATCCCAACAATCATAGGACCCCCCATGAGCGAGGACTTTGGCGACAGTGGGAAGGGAGAAACTCCCTTTTAACAGGAAGAAACCTCCAGCAGAACCAGGCTCAGGGAGGGGCGGCCACTTGCCGCAAGCGGTGAAAAGGAAAGTTTAATCCTAATCTCAAAAGTACAGATTGTGTCTCCTGAATCCAAGATGGGAGCCTGAAAACTGAAGGTTCTGTGTCCCATTCTACTTTGAAGTATATGCTCTATGAAAGTAACACGGTACTGTGGGGTCATTAGGATTCATAACACACAGTCTCCTGTGTGTTATGAACTAAAGATCCTCTGCAGGTACTCGTCTGTAGCTTAGCCTTGTTTTTTCAGTATTTCTTCATGTTTTAAATTATGTCGAGCATTTAATCGTTACGAGGTAATGGTATGTGCTCGTTGTCCTGCAGCTCGTTAGCAACCTGTTCAAGAACAACGGCAACCTGTCGGAGAGGAAGCACAACCCCAACTTCTTCGCAGAGACGTTCACTGTGGACGGCATGTACGACTACATGATGTATGTCGGTGAGTGAGCCTGAGGAGCCGTTAGCAGCCTCTAAAGGCAAGATCACAGCTTTACAGGAAGTCTGTACAGCCTCCGTCACAGTGTCCGTGTAAGTAATCGAAGTCAGAAACACGACGATGATGGGACCAAATCGCACACATGTGGAAATGCTGGAAGCTGGAATTTCCTGCAGTCAGAACATTTGAGGGAAAAATTACTGCAGGAAAGCATCCAATGATTTCCTGCAGTTTTCTACGTTTCACTCCTCCTGCAGCAGATACTGTGGCCTTTAATGGTAACATAATGCACATTGTACTGATAATCAAAGCAGGGATGAAGACACTTGCATTAATCACAGACCCACAGTTTAGTTTAGAAAGCAGCCATCGTGCTAACGTGTCCCACCAAACCTCTTTTTACTTTTGTTTCTTTAAGCAGAGATTTTGCTTTGAACGCGCAGACCTGTTATGATTAAAAGACTTTAGATTGGTCACCTAAAGCCTCTGAGATGTTTCGATCTGTGTTTCTTGAACTGATTCGGGCCTGACTGTCTGTATCCGTCTTGGTGTTTGAACTCGCAGGCCGGGTGGTGTTTCGCATGCCGGACTGGCTGCATCACATTCTGTCTGCTGGGAGGATCTTGTTGAAGAGCACATTCGAAGCCTACATGGATCAGTACATGCAGTTGAAACTGGAGCAGATCCTTCAGGAGCACCGCGTGATCTCCCTCATCACCCAGCTCCGAGGTAGGACGCCACCCGCACCGATAAAGTCTTTTCTTATTTCCGACCTCAGTATCGCTGCTTTTAAGATGATTTGCAAGGTGTTCGGATTGTTTATGACACCAAAAGAAGCGTCAGTATGTGGAAAGGTCTTTTCTTGCTTTTTAAATGTTACACAAAAAAAGCCTCATGACTCAACCTGAGCATCATTTTAAGCTCCTGCATCACCATGATAGCTGTTCCTTGCTCTGAGCTGGTAGGAGTTAAACTTATCGAGCTCAGGATTTGAGTCAACAGTGAGTGAACAGGAAAGAAAAGAGAGAGTCTGAGTATTTTATTAACATTCACATCATAAAAATGCAGATCTGAATCCTGTCAGCAATATTAACCTGCAGTTAGTACATCAAAGGGTTTTTTTCCAGAATGATTCCTTTTATCCTTCCTCATCCTGCGAAGGGCTCAAAGGGCTAATCAGGGAGAAGGTTGTAACTGCGCATAAATCTCAGAAGCTGTATCTGATTTAAGTTTGGCAGATCTCCCATCTCCTCAGGTGTGCCCAGACAGCTTCCAGCATGCTGCCATCATTACATTCCTTTTTTTTTTTTTTTTTTTTCTTTTTGAAACCTGTCCCGTTTGGCTCTTTTGCCATCAGAATTATTGTCTAAAGGCGAAGAAAGATGCCCAACGGATTTACTTTACCAAATGGACCATCCCAGCCTTGCCGTAATGGTCCATTTGATTTACCTTTTATTGTTTATTTTATTTTATTTTTTTTACTTGCTAGATACGGGACAGGGGAAAAGAAAAGGGAGAAAGAAAGAGGGGGGAAAAAACAAAACAACAAAAAAAAAAACAGCGGAGAAGAGGGACGGGGATAAAGGGCAAAAAACAAAAACCAACAAAATAAGCAGACAAAAAAATACATATATCGATCACCTGGATCACCTGTTGAGAAAGAAAAAAGAAAACAAGCAGAAGAAAACGAGAGTAATAGAATAAACAACATCACAATGATATGTGGGAATATAACACTAAATACTTAATATTAAACATTATTGTGCAGCACGTAAGATCGACAGCGCACAGTGTGCTTTGAGGTAGGAGCCAAAAAGGGTGTAGTTTGTGTGTGTGATCACCTGTGTGTACACCTGTGAGCATGAGCGCGCTTGTATTTAAAAGGTTCCTTAATGTAATGATCTGCTAGAGGGTGTGGGGGGCCACAGTCCCATCCTCCAGGGCATGAAGCAGGTATGGAGGAGATCAAAACTCCAGACATCCAGAGGCCCCCAGAACACAAGAGACCAAGGAAGACCAACAGAGGGGCAGCCGCGCCACTGTCCCAGAAAGAGCTGAGGAGAGTCCCAGATGAGGGGTCACTCAGCAGCCGCGGAGCAGAAGCCAGGGGGGGTTGCAGTGACGTGCCCGTGAGCTCCGCCGGCAGCCAGCTGTGCCTGAGTGACCGAGCCCCAGGCCGAGAGGCCGAGGGCACCCCACCCCCGAAGTGGCCCGAGCGAGCCCCAGGTTCCAGGCCCGGATAAGCAGCCACCAAGGAGTGAGCCGGTGTGTACCCGGACGCCCACCCCCGGACACAAAGAACCACCAACGCATCGATGTCTGAGGGCGTCTGCCACCGGCAGGGGAAGTGGTGGGGGGAGATAGGCCTCCAAACCTTGGAGGGCCTGAGATGTCCCCAGAGAGGTGGCGTCTGATACCCAACCTGACATATAGACACAGACATACAGGCACACTCAAATACAAACATCCATTCCCACCCTCATGCTCTCATAGGCAATTACTCCACACTCAACCAACGTGGAGACAGACATAAAGAGACGCTGTACTCACAATCACACTCCCCAAGCGTACTCTAAGAACCGGGTCTAGGTACCCAGACCCAGGTGGTGTTACCCTTTTCCCTGCAGTGGGGAGAAGCAGACCGCCCCGACTCCGCAGCAGCAGGGAGGCCCCACACACCAGACCCCAGTCGGACGGCCAACTCCTCCTCCTAGCCCCCCCGCTCCAGCAGGCCGCAGAGACTGGGGGTGTGAGAAGACTCCAAACCTCCCTCTACCCGCTCATATGTAGTGTTGATGTATATGTGTTCTAAGGTGCAATTAAAACCCAGGAGGGCATGGAGCTACCTGCCAGAGAGCAGCAGGTAAGCGCATAGCCCCTCCTGATAGCCCTCAATGTCTACGTGTATTTAAAATTGAGAGGTGGGCAACGACGCCAGGGGTGAGGTGTACACCCTGATGGTAATTTGGAGTCCGTGTTGTGAGCCCACCCCCAAGATCCTATATGTATGTGTTATGAGAGTGTGAGTAATATGAATGTCTAAGTTGTGAGATAAAATTGAGGCAGAGGCAGCCAGAAGGGGACAGAGGGGGGGGATGCCTCCTCTGCACCCTGGTGACACACCCCTACCCCAAGGCCCTGCATGTGTGGGTGATTGTGGTGGAGCGGGAAGAGGGAGGCAGCTGGAGATGGGGAGGGAAGAAAGGGAGGGGCAAGTGACCCCTCCCTGGGGCCAGCTCCCCCGCTGACCCCAGTAGGCACCCCCATGCTCTGCAACCCGCCAGGGAAAGGGGGCCCAGGCCCATCCAGACCAGGGCCCAGTGCAGCAGCGCCGCCCGGCCCCAGAGAGCCCGGGACAGCCCACCCGACCCCACTACAGAGAAAACTGCACCCACCCCATCATCCACATCATTACATTCCTACCTGGAGCTTTTCAGATTTCTTGTATTTCTGGGAATTGTTAATTCCTCACCACACCCACTGCCTCTATAGGCAGTACGCTCGGTTGATGCCACTGAACTTCTTAACAAATCTTCAGCTGAGGTGAAATTGGAGCACTGGGCGCACGTGATCAGCAGCGATGTGTAAATGTGTTGATGCAGAGAACGAAGCACCTTTCAACTGGACAAAAAAACTTGTTTTTGAAGATGATTCATCTTGTGCGACCCTACAGAAAATCTCTGCTTCTGTGCGGATGTTTCAGTTTCCAAAAACAAAGGAGGAAACTTTAACTCTGTGATTTGTTCCTGTTCATTTCTGCAGACGCCGTCTTCTGTGAAAGCAGTGAGGAACGAACAGCAGAGGCCAAACAAGCCAGAGCCAAGCAGACGTTTGAGGAGATGATGAAGTACCTGCCAGGTCGGGTTTCAGTTCAGTCACAGTAATCATTAATAATCAATAATCATCTCCTGGTATGTTTCACGTTGAAGTATTCAGTGAGGCTGTCTCTGCAGACCACGCCGGTTCATGACGTCACATCCTGAACTTCCAGCTTCAAAACTCTGACCCGAAGCTGTGATGAAAGTTTATCTGCTCACTCGGAGACATTATAATTAATAATGACTGTGCATATCAGCACAACATCGCAGTATACCCTATCATATCAGAACATCAATAAAGATAATAAAGTATGTTACTGTATGCGTGTTAAAATCCGACTCTTCTGAAGTTCCAGTGAACATCTCACAGCCTGTTTTAAACACGTCACAAATCTGATTTAAAGTGGGATAATAACATTTAGTTAGCTGTGAGCGTGCAGGCAGTTTCTTTTGATCTGTGACTTTAAAAGTGGAAATGAAACCACAAGACCTTTGAGGTGTTCTCACTTCCCAGTCTGCCGGTCATACTGGATCTAAAGTCCCAGTTTAAACACTGGCATTGTCCGACATGCTTTTCCTTTTGTTATTCACGGTACGGAAGTGATCCGTCTGCTTTTAAAGACACAGAGGTTTTCTTACAGCTGGATTCCTGCACAGAACATAGCTGCTTTAACTACAACCTGGAAACGAGAGCGCCACTTTATCTCCTTCCTGTTATCGATTTGAGTATTTTGTTTCTTACATTTAAAGTTCTGGACTGCAGTTCAAGGTTGCTCTGCTCAGACAAGAGTTTCCAGCGTAATAATATTAATAACTTGTATTGGCCTAGCACTTCATAAAACACACAGTCACAAAGGGCTTGGCAGTTCGAAAAGCTTCTCTGTCGACTGTCCTCCAACTCTTCTACTCTGATCTTATAGACAAACAGTCCTGGTCTTTGCTGTGTGTTTTTAACAGGTTTCGGGTCAAACTCAATAAATCTGCATGCTTCACATACCCATGGCTTAATAAAGCTGGACGATGTGCTTCGATTTCAGACTTTGTGGTGAAGTGCATCGGCGAGGAGTCGAAGTATGAAGGTATCCAGCTGCTGTTTGACAGTTTTCAGCAGCCGTTGCTCAACAAGCAGGTAACGGTCGTTCTCCTAATCCATGGTTCAGCTCAGCATTTACGAGAGCTTCCTGCATGTTCAGGCAGGTTCAACGGTGATGTGTAATGTAATGTTAGGGTGCATTTTCCATTAGCATCAGGGTGGGTCCAAATGTGAGGCCTATTTTTCTGATATTTTTAAGCTCTGGTGACTTTTATAGGTACGGGAGATGTCCATGTGATATTTTCAGGCCTGAAAGACAAATTTAAGCTTAGTTTAAAAGCAGGTTTAAAGTCAAAGTCTGGTTTGCTGAGGCACCACAAGTGCCATAGCTGATGGTGGTCATTATGTGGTTGCCATCTATGTCGATTCATGACTAGGGATGGGTACCGATATCTGGTGCCATTATGGCACCGGTTCTGACACACACGGTAGTAACCAGACCGAATAGCAGCGCACATTTCGGTGCTTTTTTTTCCCCTGAGATGTAATACACTTTGGATTCTAGCCAATCATTTTACCTTTCCAAGAATAGTAGGCGGGCCCAGGTACGTACGTTCTTTTAGAGCAGAGCTACAGATTAAAAACGCCCAACGCCCAAGGCAAAGCGGTCAAAGGTGTGGCTGTACTTCACAGCAAAAGATGCAAACTCAGCAGCCTGCAACAAGTGCTTTAAGGTGATACTGTGCAAAGGAGGTAACACCTCGAATCTGATGAAACACCTGGCGACGCATACCGTTTTTTTAAAAAGCCGAGCACATCTACTGCGGGTGTGGTAAATCTCCATTAGCGAGTTAGCGCAGATCGCCCCGTGCGTGGGGCTGGACGGTGCTTATCATTTTGCAGAAAAAAAGAGACTGCTAAAAATAAAAACATAAGAGGTTTTTGGACAAAGTTTGTGTTCTCCATTCTTTAAGCACCGTTTCAAAAGTACCGATATGGCACCGGTATCGGATAAAACCTAAACAATACCCATCCCTATGCATGACGCCTTGCACTAAGCGCTTTCACTTTGTAGAAAAGACAGTTGTTTGATAGCTTGATTATTCTGATGCAAGCAGACCTTCATTCTGTCAGAGAAGAATTTAAAGACACTCTAACTAACAGGAAGTGCTTAAAACCACTGTGTTAGAAAATATATTTTGTGTCGCTGGCTCTTATACTCAGAAATGTTGGCAAGCGCCACGTTTGGACCCACTCAAGTAACTTAGAGGGGCTGTAACTGTGAAAATATTCATAGTACGAAGGTAAAATCTTACATGGATTAATTCAACATGTCACTGTTATTGTAAATCAGCTGGTTCTAAAGGAGTGGGGCCAGAAGTTTATTCAGATTGACTTGATTTTATACAAAGCTGCAAAAAACAGAATCACTGCAGACCTGCAGCCTGTGTAGGCTGTGCTCACAGCTGTCCTGATTTACATGTTTACTGGTCCCAGCTTTTTCACTTACATGTGAATGTTTCCCTTAATTCCCTGTCAGTCCACGAAAGTTTTTAAGTTCCTGTGAGCGGTCCTGAATCTGAGCTTCAGTTAATCACAATTTCTTCCAGTGTAAATGGTGTGAACATGTGTTAAACGACCACTGCAGCAATGCAAATTTCTGTGCATTCATGTTGGATTTTTCTATATCTGTTAAACAGATGAGTTCTTCTACATGTTTACTTGCGAGCTCTGCTGCATTGTGTAGTTTGTTTGCACATAAGTGCAAACACATGCACACACAGTAAAAACAGAAAACACGAGGTTATTGACGTCAGGTGCCTTTTTTTCACTGGAAGTGTTCTTTATTAAGCGCGCACGCGCGCACACACACACACACACACACACACACACACACACACACACACACACACACACACACACATATGCCAGTACTTGCTTAATGCCACACCCTGAGGATGCAAGCCGATGACTTTCAGTTGAGCCTTTCATGTTTTCAGCTCGTCACTGTGCAGCTCTTCCCTCTCACATTGTACTTAAACACCTCTAAAATATATTTCAGGGATCCTCTCAGGCTGAGTTTACATTAAACTGAGTCATCACTGGTTTATGACTCAGGGATAATTTGCTGCTCTTGCCAATGGTGATGTTTGAGTGAGCAGAAAGACTAAAATGCATGTTTTCTGAACTATAAGATAAATTAATATCTGAAATCAGGAGTGTTTGGATGTTAACTTTCAGTACTGACATACTTCCTGTATGTTTTCACTTTGTCTTACTGGCACAATGAACAGTCAGAGGAGATTAATGTTTCCCCTCTGACTCTAACTGGCCTGATCATTTCTCTTCCTCAGATGACGTACGTCCTGCTGGACATCGCCGTGCTGGAGCTTTTCCCTGAACTCAGCAAGGTAAACAGCTGACAGTGGGGAATGTAAAGAAATAAAACAGGATGAGCTGGAAGTTAAGATAAGACGCCATTCTCAGAATATATCAGGCAGGAAAAGACCTGTTCAGGAGTTCACTGTATGTGCACGTGTGCATTTCCAAACATGAGTTTTTTTCCTGGTCAAAACAGATGTTTTACTGCACATTTAAGTGCATGTGGTCTGCAAAAGCAAAAAGGTCTGTTTCACCTTCACCGACAGACATCTGTGCATCTTGAAAATACAGTTTTAACAGCAGATCCTCATTGTGCAATCTTTAACTGCATTTTTTATCCTGTCATCCATATAGTGATGGAAATACATTTGAAGGCATTTAATGGATACTTAGGGAATGCTGGACTTATTTTGTGTGTTAGTGAGCAGATTTGTTGCTTAGACAGGAAATAAACTGTTGTAAGCAGCTCAGATTCTCTGTGAGTCTGCTAACCATTAGTGCTGCTGGCTACAGCTGTGGAGGCTCCTGCTGGCATCTACACTAAGCTTGGTCCTCATTTAGCAGTTTATGATGCTTGAATCAATATCTAATTAACATGATGACGAACGACTGAGTGGATTTGTTCTGATGAATCCATGTCGTGATAGTCAAACTGAGGCTGCAGATTTCTGCAGGTGAGTGTGAATAAGCAGAGGAAACCTACGGATAGCAAAGCTATGCATTAAACTGAATTTTAATTTGACTTATCGTTATTAAAACAAGATGATTGAGATTAAAGGATTGAGTAGTGACCAAAGGAACCAGGATGTTGCAGATACATGTGGAGGAAACTGGTATAAACTGTTGTCCGCTTCCATAGAAATCTGACCACAACAAAGAGCGAGGATGCAGGAGGGAAAAAATGCCCAGCATGTTATGTTTCAGTCGGCTGACACTGGGACACAAACACATAGCAATTAGCACATAATGCACCATCGTGAGCATCAGTAGCACCAAGGATCTCTCTACTTATGTAGGTGATGTCGTACCTTTAGAAAGATTTCCTGCAGGAGATCAGATCAGGCATTAGAGAGAGGGTAAGGAGTTCAATCATTTGAGAGTGGTTTGGGCATCTGACAAGGATGCCTCTGGGGGTTTCCTAGATGAGGTTTTCCAGGCAGATCCCACCAGGACACGCTGGAGAGATTATATCTCTTGGGCTGTCCTGGGAACGCCTTAGTGTTTCCCCAAATAAACTGGAGGAGGTGGCCGGGAACAGGGAGATCTGGGCTTCTCTGCTTAGGCTGCCCGGTCCTGGTTAAATTAAAGAAAATGAATGGATGATTTATTGTGTCACGATCAGGCTTTATTTTGTTTTTCATCCCCCAAACATTGATTTTTGTTGCTTCTAAAATCAGCTTCTCATAACTGTTCATTTTACTTTAAAGCCAGACTAATTTCACATTGTGAGCAGAGAAACCTCTCCTTTCACTGCAGCTGTGACGGAAAACCAGCTGATAGGGATTCAGGCTGGTTTCAACCTATTTAGTCATAAGAAGCTCTTCAGTCAATGCTACATTTAGTTCAGCATCTTTCCTCCACGTCCCAAGCAAGTGAAACGAGAAACTGTAATGAACGGTGGAAATGCTTCCATCAACCCTGATTTTTTTTTTTCTTCTTTGTTGTAAAGCGTCTTTAAAGCTAGTAACATAGGCAGAGTTAGTTCAGCTGGATTGAGATGTGGCAGCGCTCTCTCTCTCTCTCTCTCTCTCTCTCTCTCTCTCTCTCTCTGAGAAACCACAGCTCACATTCAGGGCGCGGTGTGGATGGCGTCTGTGGTGCCTCATACTCGTCTGACAGTGACACTAAAGCAGAAACGCCCACACCTCCCTCTCCCCAGCTACCTCCTCCAAATCTCCTCAAGCCAGCTGAGAGATGCGTCCCGGATCTAATTCCAGCTGGTCGCACCTGAAACGCCTCACCCAGGAGACATCCCAGTCATACATTTGAACCACCTCAGCGGGCTCCTTTTGATGTGGAGGAGTAACAGTTCTGCTCTGAACCCCTCCTCGGGGAAAATGGACATTATGCTTTCCCCGTCTGAGTCTGCTGCGATCCGCTTTGGTTCCATTGATGTAAATTTCATCATCAGACAGTTAGCGTGAGGGTCCATGTGGACATCCACACACCAGCTAGTTTTCTGTGAGCACATGACACAACTGTGCTTTCATGCTCTCACACTTCTTAGGCGACTTCGATCCTAACCCTGAATGCTGTGATAGTTTAGGGTGATATTTAAGATTGTCACAGATCGGGCGGGCGTCGTTCTCTCAGACACTCGAATGTGACCTCACAGGTGTTTCCTGTTTCCTCCTCAGCAGGGGGCGAAGGAGGCGTTCATCGTGTGACCCGGACGAGGAACCGAACTCCGTGCTGGAATGTGCAATACTGTCAGAATATTTCCAAAGGCTCTGAGACCATCTCTGTATTCCGATGTACATTAATGCACTAATAAAGAGATATTTATTGATATCACACTGCTAGTCGTCTTCTCTGCAAACACCAAGGAGCTCATCTGCTCATCAAAACTTTTTGCTGCTTCATCCCAGCTCAGCTTCACATACAGTGGGGCAAAAAAGTATTTAGTCAGCCACCGATTGTGCAAGTGCCCCCACCTAAAATGATGACAGAGGCCAGTAATTTGCACCAGAGGTACACGTCAACTGTGAGAGACAGAATGTGAAAAAAAAAAATCCATGAATACACATGGTAGGATTTGTAAAGAATTTATTCGTAAATCAGCGTGGCAAATAAGTATTTGGTCAATAACAAAAATACAACTCAATACTTTGTAACATAACCTTTGTTGGCAATAACAGAGGCCAAACGTTTACTATAGGTCTTTACCAGGTTTGCACACACAGTAGCTGGTATTTTGGCCCATTCCTCCATGCAGATCTTCTCCAGAGCAATGATGTTTTGGGGCTGTCGCTGAGCAACACGGACTTTCAACTCCCGCCACAGATTTTCTATGGGGTTGAGGTCTGGAGACTGGCTAGGCCACTCCAGGACTTTCAAATGCTTCTTACGGAGCCACTCCTTTGTTGCCCGGGCGGTGTGTTTTGGATCATTGTCATGTTGGAAGACCCAGCCGCGTTTCATCTTCAAAGTTCTCACTGATGGAAGGAGGTTTTGGCTCAAAATCTCACGATACATGGCCCCATTCATTCTGTCCTTAACACGGATCAGTCGTCCTGTCCCCTTGGCAGAAAAACAGCCCCATAGCATGATGTTTCCACCCCCACGCTTCACAGTAGGTATGGTGTTCTTGGGATGCAACTCAGTATTCTTCGTCCTCCAAACACGACGAGTTGAGTTTATAACAAAAAGTTCTACTTTGGTTTCATCTGACCACATGACATTCTCCCAATCCTCTGCTGTATCATCCATGTGCTCTCTGGCAAACTTCAGACGGGCCTGGACATGCACTGGCTTCAGCAGCAGAACACGTCTGGCACTGCGGGATCTGATTCCCTGCCGTTTTAGTGTGTTACTGATGGTGACCTTTGTTACTTTGGTCCCAGCTCTCTGCAGGTCATTCACCAGGTCCCCCCGTGTGGTTCTGGGATCTTTGCTCACCGTTCTCATGATCATTTTGACCCCACGGGATGAGATCTTGCGTGGAGCCCCAGATCGTGGGAGATTATCAGTGGTCTTGTATGTCTTCAATTTTCTGATGATTGCTCCCACAGTTGATTTTTTTCACACCAAGCTGCTTGCCTATTGTAGATTCACTCTTCCCAGCCTGGTGCAGGTCTACAATACTTTTCCTGGTGTCCTTCGAGAGCTCTTTGGTCTTGGCCATGGCGGAGTTTGGAGTCTGACTGTTTGAGGCTGTGGACAGGTGTCTTTTATACAGATGATGAGTTCGAACAGGTGCCATTCATACAGGTAACGAGTGGGGGACAGAAAAGCGTCTTATAGAAGACGTTACAGGTCTGTGGGAGCCAGGGATTTTCCATGTTTGAGGTGACCAAATACTTATTTGCCACCCTGATTTACGGATAAATTCTTTACAAATCCTACCATGTGTATTCATGGATTTATTTTTCACATTCTGTCTCTCACAGTTGACGTGTACCTCTGGTGCAAATTACTGGCCTCTGTCATCATTTTAGGTGGGGGCACTTGCACAATTGGTGGCTGACTAAATACTTTTTTGCCCCACTGTATTTTTACTTCTGCTTTAGCTGAACTGCAGTGAAAGGCTTGCTTGGTCTGTTTCACACTGAAACAAGCTACCTTGCTCTCTTTCAAACCCAGCTAGTTTCAGTTGACCTGGGAACCGTTCTGCAAGACCGCATGTAGGTCACTGTACTCCCATCTGTTTTATATCTGCCAGATGTGTGCCAGATATAAAACAGATGGGAGTACAGTGAGCTGACCTGTGTTGTCAGGAGTTCAAACCTCAGCTACAAACTGGCTAGTTACAGATACGTGTTAACCACTTTCCAGTCTCTACGGACCGTGAACTGCCAAGTTGTTGTAAGCTGCAGGAAGCCATCAGCTATAACTTTAGGATAGTTCAGACTTTTTCCTGTGTTTCCAATTTCTGTGTGCAAGCAGAAGAAGACAAAACCATCTGGACGAACGGACAGAAATCTTAATATATGTGCAAACAACATAAAAGTGATGGATTCTGAAGGCGCAATTAAAGTTATTTATTACATTATTGCCTGCAGAGAGAAAAACATTACATTTTCTGCCTTGATTTAAATTCACAAAGCTCTGTGAAGACTTCTAATGCACAACAATGTGCCAAAGTGAGTCAGAATTTCCACTAAAAACAAGGTCAGTCATAGGCGTTCACAGCTTTGTTTTAATCCAAGGCAACGAATGCAAGAATTAAGCAACAGAGTTCGTTTTTTGTTTTTTGTTTTTCCCCTGTGGGTGGGCCTTCAAATAACACTCCTTACATAAGAAACCGTTACTGGAACCATTCTGACTGGCGATCAAAGAGTGGTGATTATCATCCTGTCTGTATGAGTTTACAGTTAGAGGACCACAAACAGACCAACATGAGTTCGGAGAATCCCTGAAAGCTCCTTTCAGGGGTTCTCCAAAAGTAAAAAGAAACGTAAAACCTGTCCCAAGTGTGTTTCATTGTCGGCTGCACTCTCAAAGAACGCAGACAGAGAGCAGTTCTGCTTCCAACATTAGCAGGCAGCGAGCGTTGTTTGGGAGATCCCTGACACAGAGGAGGCCTTGTTTAGGGTATCGCTGGGAAGCTCTGGTTAAAAAGGAAAATTGAGGTAAGTGCTGACAGCCACAGGAATTTCCTAAACTCTGCTACAGGAAAAAAAAGACATGAGGGAAATGGCACCGCCTATTATCTACCCTAAAAACAGTCTTTGCACATCTTTGATTTTTTGTTTTAGGGGCAAAATTAAAGGGCTGGCAGTAAAATCTTCCTTAAATACTGTAACATTTCCATGACAAAATAGGCAGTTTCATTAGGAAAAAAACTAATTTATGACAAAAATGTAGATTTTGAAAGAAAAATTAAAACTAAGGAAAGATTATGAGAAAACAATGGCAAATTTACAAAAAACTTTACTTTTACATGTGTTGTAGCATTCAGTAATACCTTAAATGGTTCAGTATAATGTGAACACTTTTAAAACTTTTAACTTGAATCCAAAGTCCTGTTTAAATATGTAGTATATGCAGTTCATCCATCATCACAGGTGTGGTGTAATAACCTGTTTTATTAGCTCTAGCTTCATATTTACCATTGAGACATGATCTGTAGAGGCTTTAGCTTAGCTTAATTTCAGCTTTTCTGATTTGACCATTTTTGTTTTTATGCAGAATTGTGACGTCATGTGATAGTTGAGTTCAAATACTGCAGACAAACCGGATAAAGCAATTTAAACATGTTGCAGGACCGATTTTTTTAAAAAAAAGGGAAGAGCAAGCAGGCAGCATTTAAACTCTGTCACAAATTCAATTAACAAAGCTAAATCACTCCAGAGCTTTGCATAAACTCTGAGTCAGGACGGCGTAAACCAACTCAACTGTATGCAATTCACTCTACTGCTGCTGACACGTGCTTTCATCTTTAACCCTTACAAATATTCCATTCGCCTTTCAAATCATTTCTTTTTGATCTGCACAGAGAAATGTGAGTTTATTTCAACAGCTTAATCTTAAATTTACCATCTTTCATGCACGTAGTTAGAGAGTTAACTACTCAATCACTGCAGTGAAAAGACATCGCTGAGCTCTTTAAGGGTTTGTAAACTACTTAAAGTTCAGTGGAAACATCTGTGCAACACACGTCTTAGATTTGAAGGTCACAATCAGCTGTTTACTGTTTTACATATTTAATTTCGAAATTAAACAACCATTTCTGCCAGCTTCCACACTTCAAAGGCCTAAAATGATTTCCTAAAGATGTGGAAATTTGGCTTAACTTTCCTTGAAAGAAACTTTATTTATCTGCAAGTTGGAGCATTTAGGTACAAAGAGGTGAAAGGAACCCCACAGTGCCAAGTATCCAAACTTAGAAAAACAGGAAAGGCAACATGAAACTGAACTTAAAGTCTGAGATGGGGTTATAGACCCTGACTGACTCTCACAAGACATGACACTGTAAACCAGCTGTTATTAAACCCTTGTTTTGTGAGTTTAAAAGTTCTGAACCCCTAAAAGCTTATGAAGATTTTAGCTGGTTGTTAATTCATTTTTCTCTTTGGCAACTAAAACACATTTTTTCACAAGTCCTGTGACACACACCTGTCACACACCTGTCAGGGGTTTATCCCAGCTGTTGCCTGTGACAGCAGGGATAGGACACCCTTTCACAGCTTCAATCCCACATGATGAAAACACTCTTTAGTGCTTTTAAAAGTGGCCCACTTTAATCTTAGGCAGGCTGAACCAGTGAAACTCCTTTTTCTGTTGGTGCAAAGACTTTGATATAGAACATTTAATCTCTGACATATCTTAATATAAGAAAATGAAGTGCAATTTCAACAATACCTCTCAGTTTTCTGCATGACTAATGTGTAAAATAACAGGAAAAAAGTTCTAATACTTATTGCCCACAATGTTTTCTATAGTAGAAAACTTGGTAGATATGGTAGATACTAGGAAGAACGGGAGCTTTTCTGTTATTTAAATGTTTATCTATCATATAATTTTGGTGTAGTATGGATGGAAATGGGGTACGTGGCATCTTTTATTAACAGAAAAAGATGTTAAACGACAAAATACAACGAGAAAATACAAAGTTCAAAATCCATGCACTCCATCACATTTTCTAACGCTTTCCAGTGGGCTGCACTGGAGTCTTTGCGGCCCCCAGGCTTTATGTTTGACACTAATAATAAAGATGGAGTAGAACCTAGCTCCATTTAGTGTGCTAACATGCTAATATTAGCAAATTAACACAGAGCATGTTTGGCCATAAACCAAGTTACTGGAGAAACTCTGGAGAAAAAGCTGACGAGATGATGGTACTACATTAAAAAGCCAGAGGATCACCAAAGTGGTTGTGTTTCCTCTTTAGGCAAGCAAGATATCTAAACCCAACAATTCCATTTGTTAAGGAGAAAGAAGTTATTCAAGCCAACCTGCCCTGTGTGAAAAAGTAACTGTCCGCTAAACCTAATAACCTGTGGTGCCACTCTTGGCAGCAGGAACTGGAATCAAGTCTTTGTGATAACTGCAACGAGTCTTTTACACCATTGTGGAGGAATTCTGGCCCACTCATCTTTGCAGAATTGCTTTAATTCAGCCACATGGGAGACTTTTCAGGATGAATGTCCAGACTTTGACTTGGCAACTCCAAAACCTTTGTTTTGTTTTTTTGAGACAATCAGAGGTGGACTAGCTGCTGTGTTTTAGATCATGCTGCTGCATAACCAGAGTGCTTTTAAACTCCAGGGCATGAACTGACGGTCGGAGATTCTCTTTCAGGGTTTTCTTGTATGAAGCAGAATTCCTGGTTACCATCAGTCACAGCAAGTCGTCCTGAAGCAGCAGAGCAACCCAGACCATCACACTACCACTACCATGTCTGACTCCTGCTGTAATGTTCTCTTTATGAAACGCTGTTGGTTTGATCGTAGATGTAATGGGATTCAAACCTTCCAGAAAGTTCAGCTTTTGTCTCATCAATCCTTTTGGGTTTGATTATCATTCGGGATTAATAGAATGTTTAGTTTTTCACTGATTGAATAATTACTTGCAGACATATCAGTATAAAATAATGCGCTGAGGCAGCTGTAGACACGATGACTGGTGCCTGATATCCATTATAGCCACTTCTTAGCTCAGGGCCTGCAAAACAAGCAGCTTCACTCCACCAGTTTTAACCAGTTAGATAGATGCACATTCTCATATAAAGCTCTGTGAACTGCTAGAGAGGCTAAGCTCTTCTGGAAAGTTGGCTGCAGCGAACTGTCTTAATCATTCAATGCTTTGATAAATAATCAAAAGAAGAAGTGTTTCACTGGTGATTCCTCAAGGTGGATAAACAAACACTTTATCAGTCCGCAGAATATTTTCCCAGATGTTTGTTGGCAGATATGAGACAAGTCATCGTGATCTTTTTGGTCAGCAGTGGTTTTCTCCTTGAATTCTCCCACGGAGGCTATTTTTGGCCAATCTCTTTCTCATTCTTGAATCATGACCTCTGACCTTAACTGAGCCAAGTGAGGCCTGCAGTTGTTCAGATGTTGTTCTGGTTCTCCTGTGACCACCTGGATGAGTCGTCCATGTGTTCTGTTGAAGTGATTTCTTGAGAGGTCTGACAGTAATCAGGTCTGGGTGTAGCAGTGAAACTAAACTTTTTCAAAAAATTTTCTTTATTACAGTCAATTCATGAATCATGGGGGGATAACTACTGTTTTTACATGAGGCAGGTAGGTTCGGATAGCTGTTTTTTCCCGAATAAATGAAATCATGATTTAAAAACTGTGTTTGTTCAGGTTATCTTTGTTTAATGTTAGAAAAAAGTTTGATGATCTGAAACATCTAATGTATGCAAGTCCCCATCACCACACCACACCAGACTACACAAACACACACAAAAAATCTCTGTATTTCACTCTGGTCCATTTTGGTAGAAAGACCAAGTGACCAGCTTTCCACCAGCTAACAGCTAAACACTCAACACACACACTCAGTTTTTACCATATGTTTATTATGAAATGGTGGCGCTGTCCAGCTTAGCAGTGCAATACCCGTCACTACCCAAATGTGCAAAATATTAATACCACTGTGCATCTGCCACAGTAGGCAGGTATCTGGCTAATGGTGTGGTGTGGGGGAGTCTGATGGTTCCTCCGGATCTCACAGTTAGCAGAGCTTAAAAAACATCAAACACAAAAAGCCTTGTTGGTGCTGATTTCATTTTGAGGCCAAAGTATACGGAGGACGAGAGTTATAACTACACACAAAAGATATTTACACATTTTCTTCTGACCACAGCACTTTTTTCCCCTCGAGGCTGCCAGTGATTACTGGAGAAACCGCAGCACTTGTTTCAACTCTTGGCTGCGTTTTTTATGCTTTTGTCCAAATTTGTCCCTAGATGGAAGCGAAAGATATTACCACACTGACATGGGGCTTCCCTTTTCGTTATAAAAAAATATTAGTCATTAATGTCAGGGTTTTATGAAGAAAGTTTTCCGGTCCTACATGATTACATCAGGGTGTTATTTTAATCCATCGTGGTTTCACTGCCTTTGAAAACAGTTTTTAAAAGTTAGATGTTTCCACGGAAACTCCAGAGAAGCACGAGTGAAACCATAAAAACCAGGGAAGCTGTTTGGCCCTCAAGTCCAGCAGCTGAGTTGTACAGCTTGATGCGTCCTTCGACAGAGGGATAAACTTGTTTTCTTTGTGTGATGTATCTTGACACGACTGAAATGTCCAAATCCCCTGGAAGCAAAAGAAACAAGTGTGAAAAGAAGCGTTGGAAAAAATTAAAGCAAGCGCAAGACTAACAAAACCCTCACCGCTGTTATGTTTTAGGAACCCGTCTTTGATCATCGAGAATCCATCGCCTCCTGTCACCATGTATGACGGCAGCACCACCTTGTAAACCATCTCATTCTCGACGGGTTCATAGACAGGAACGCGGCATTTGGTGCAAAGGATGCTGAGGCTTTTGACACGATGCTGCGGCGGTTTGGAGAGGTCAAATTCTACACGAATTCCTGTTGGAGGAAACGGAGACACTATCAGTCTGAATCAGATGCACTGCACGGGAAGCCAGAGAGTAAGAACAGAGAACGTTCTCTCCAGCTCCTTATACATGTGGAATATGTATAATGTGGAGAGAGAGTCTTGACACAACAGAGTACTCAGGTTCTCTCTGGTGCTGACTAATTCCTGGGTCAGATAGATCCTGATTGAAACCAACCGGATGATGATATTTTTAAGTTCTTGCCCGGTTTCTAGTACTTGGACAACATTTGAGGCACGCTGTGCTTTTCAACACTGGATTTAAGTAAGTAGGGCACAATCTATCAAATGTAGCTGATGTTCTGTACATCCACGTTATTCATAGCTTCAGATTCTGTTGCGTTGCAAAAGACAAGACTTTGCTTTAAGTTTTCTCAATGAGGCAAATGTTGATGGCACAATCTAAAAACTAAGTAATGACACCATCTACATGAGTACATCTTTCCAGGTCAAACTTTCACAGTTCTTCATCTGAATGAAGAGGACTGTGTAACTTTAAACCAGAATATCAATGATGCAGTAGCTCATGTGGCTCAGGATCCTTTACAATTCACAGGTTTTTATAAAACAACAAATGTGGCCAGTTTGGGTGAAAACCCATTTGGTGAACACTGTATGGAAGTTGATTAGATTCTGACCAATAATATAGTAGGGGGCGCCACTGTGAAATTTGGAGAGATAGTCGCCTCAAAATGGCTTAAGCTCATTGTTCCTTTGGCCGGATGAGCTAAAAACTGTTCTCATAAGCTGAACATAAACAGGTATTTTAAAGGGGAGAGCAAATCCAAAGCAGCAGGGATGGGTGGGCTGTGTTCCCACAAAGATTTCTTCCTACTTCAGGGTTTCTCAAAAAAGTTCAGGTTCAACAGATTTAGATGCTTTACTGAACTCTTCCCATCCGGTACCATCATCATATTAAAAATTGAATTTGTCCAAAATGAGATGCAATTGATCAGACCCAGTTCTGGATGTAAAGAGTAAAAAGAATGCTTATATAAGTTTAGCTCATCTACTCTTTGTGGAGGTGTACAGAAGTTGTACAGAGATACACAGGAAGATGATGTTGAAGGGGACAGTGGCCAAATTTAGAGAATGTATGGCTTTTATAGTGACATTTGGTAACCTCATATTGGACTATCTGAAATTATGAAGTAAAAGCGCTAGAGGGCAATGACATAAGTTTTTGTACCAACAAAATCACAATTGTGCACTTCGAAGCTGCACCAGAGTAAAAGTCAGAGGATCACATGGTTCCACTGGACATCATTTAAGATTGTGTGCCAAAAAACTGCTGATAATTCTGTCTGAACCAAATAACCAGAGTAGATGTAAATGTGCAGATACCGGACACTTGAAGGAACTCTCCGGTGCTCTGGCCGTATCTTCCCACCGAGTGTTCGAAAGCTTTCCTCAGCGTGGAGCCCTTTAGCTCCACCAGGTCAAAGGTTCCGCTAAAGGGTAAGACGGCTATCAGGTCCTCCATTGTGATTGAACCTACAGAAAATCCATCACAGAAAACAGTTTTATAAAATCCTCTTGACACAAATCAGAAACTGCTTTGAAGAAAAATCCCAAGTAGTCAATAACAGGTTGTCCCAACGTTCTGACTCTGCACATGAAATACAGCTCTATGTTTATTTGACTTCACCATTCCTCGTGTGCTCGTCGATAGATGCCCGAACGCCTCCTCCGTTCAAGATGCAGGCGCTGACGTGGTTCCACTGGACATCATTTGAGAAGCTGATGTAGTTGTCGAGCTGAGGAACAGAAACCGGAAGCAGATTTCCTCGGTCATATGTGGGTCTATTGCATGTTGCTACAACTTCTCTACCTCTGACAGATGTATATGCTAGCCGTTATAGTGCTTTTATACTGTTTAGTTCATAGTTCTGGAACTTTGGAACAGATAGCACTGCCTACACTGCTAAACTGGAGTCAGTCTGAAGTTTGATTCATGGAGATGATGCTAACTGCTAACCCTCAGCTACAAGCCTCTGAGAGCTAGGAGGAGGAACATAATAGTACCCAAGTATTTCTATAAAGGCTCACCATGGCGTCGCAGATGAGGTTTCCCAGGTTGCATTCCTTAAAGCGGCAATCCTGAGTCGACCCGTTCAGGAAGACCAGAGTCTTTCCCACCACCTGAGCCGAGTAGTTGGCCAGATTCTTCTTCCATTCCTCCACATCAGCCAGCACCTCCAAATCTGTGCAAGACATTATTCAGTTTTAAAAACAGTCAAGCAGTTAACAGTTTTAAATGCCTTCTTTACTGCTTTGACACCAAGCTCCTAATCTACACGTCATTTACATAACCCACTCTGTCTGACCAACTAAAATCCACTCCACTCCATCCAAGCTCCCTGCTTCTCTTTTACAATCTTCTGATATCAAAAACAATAAAAAATCTGATAAAGAAAAGATGTCTGTTTGTAAAAAGCAGAGCTTTGGTATATGCACATGACAGCAGCTAATTTTATTTGCAAGCATACACAAGGTTATAAAAATACTTCCAGACAGAATCCTCAGGTTAATGACAAGATGGGGACTTTGAGTGTGGATCCTCAGAGGTGGTTGTAGCTCAGGAGGCGGATCAGGCCACCCACTAATTTGAAGGTTGGTGGTGGCCAAAAAGTATTTTTGGGCAAGATACTGCCTGTGTTCATCAGACCGTGAGTGTTGGATAGAAAGACATAGAAAAACATGCTACATAAAAACCAGCACATTTAATGAGCTCTTGCTCTCCCCATAATCCACAATTTTCAGCATAGCAAGTATAAAAGATGGACGTAGAGACTGGATCTAAACAATGAAATCAGTATGGAAGTGCCTTTAACCTGGATTCTTTCTAATGATCAGCAGGGGTTGCAAAAGAGAAATATAACTGGAAAATGGTCCTTGCCTCCCTCATCTGTGACCTTAAAGACTTTCCTGATGAACTGATGGTATCATATTGTAGCTTCAAATTATACTGAATACTAAAGAAGGTTTGATATTTGATTGCTATGTAAATTACGGCCAACATTACACTAATAAAAGACGGCGGCGACAGTGAGCGCACTCATCTTTTATACGCCTTCTTTAGCACAGTAATAGACATGGGTAGAAGCTACAATTTTAATGCATAACAGCATGTTCTTTTAACATCAACGGCTGTGCAGCTCGGAAGGTGTCCCAGGGGCTTTTGTGCTATTCATGAAATTTAAAACCAGAACCGTAGCACAAAAATGGCAAAATACATTCAGAGAATGTGAGCTCTAAATGTGACAGCCAATCAGATTTGTCCAATTTGTACCAAGTAGAAGAAAAAAGATCCCGCAAACTCTCTCAAGGAAAATTCAGATTTCAGCTGCTGAGGCAAAACATCCACAAAAGACACCAGAGATCCCTCATGTGTCCTGTCACCCTGTGACAACTACAATCAGAAATCCTCCAACAGCACAAAGACGGCACAAAGAATCTGGTAAAAAACAGAAAATGAAGAACAAAGATGGCAGACTCTGCTTCATTACCCTGTTTGATGCTGCTGTCCAGGAGGATGGGGTTTCCAGTTGACTCGACTACATTCCCAGCATCATCAAAAGAGACCTTCAGATAACCCAGATATTTTCCAAAGGCGTAGGCCTGCACAACAGGAACCTTTCGCCCGTCCTCTGAGGTCACCATGAAGGGATACGTACCGACTGGGACTTCAGTAGAAGGAGGAGTTCCTGGAAAAACAGAGCAGAAAAAACAAAAGATGGAAAGTAAAAAATGATAAGTTTTCTGAATATAAACTTGAATTATTGAAGTTATTGAATATAAACTACACACAGATTTTTTTTCCTACGACTAAAACATGTTCACCACACTTTTTAAAAAGCAGTAATTCACATCATAAAGTGTAAAAACTGTTGTCAGCTGGTCTTCCATTAATGGTCTAAACATCTCATCACTTAATCACGCGGCAGTTTCTCAGAAATGAAGGATGAAACTGCATCAAATGAGGCCTTCAGAATACCTGGAAGTCTCCAGGAACCACAAAACATCCTCAGCTCTTTGTGTCAAAGGGCACATTTGAAAAGCTTCATCCTCCACGGGAATCTTCCTGGAAGGAAGCCTCAAAACTACAGCACAGAACGGGCCTTCTGAAGTCATGTGACCTGGGCACAAAGAGCTTCTTGTAGTCTGATATCAACTCAGTTTGATCGGGTAGATTAAACTTGTTTGTGACATCACTCCGAGACAAAGATGTGAAATCTGCACTTATAAATATTCATTCATTCATTCAAAGAAATTCCAAACAGTTCTCTTTTTTTACTCTCCTGTTCTTCAGTAACATCCTTTCACTGCTCTGAGGTCTGATCTGTGCATTCGTGACACTTCCAGGGGAATGTTTTCCATCACGAAGAAGCTAAAGACTGAAAAAGAGCAACGTTTAGAATATGCACTAACCAACGCTGATTAATGATGCTTGGCTGTCTAAACACAAGTCCAATTCACTGTGCAGGTTTATCTGCACAACATCAGCACAACAGGAAGACTTCAAGGACTCTCTTCCTTCCTGAACCCCAAATAGTGATGACGCGCTGCCCAAGCCTCTAAGTGAAGGCAGTTCCACACTGCAGGAAAACATCTCTGTGCGGTTAGAGGTCCAAACCTCGTCCTGCCCATTTACATGCAACACTCCAGAGTTATTTATAAGAGGCTCACTCGCACAGACAGCCTGTTTACTCCAAAGCGAGTCAGAAGGATGAAGACTCAAAGTTTCCTCCCATGAAGAAACAAAGACACGCCTCACAGAGACGGACTGCGGGAGAATGAAATGCATGAAGCAAGATGTAAATGATTTTACAAGATGCATGAAAGAGCAGAGCCACAGCAGCAGATCGAAAAAACGAAACTAAGATTGGATGGATGAAAAATCAGGTCACTGTTTTTACCGCCTGACCATGAAGAGAGCAAAATCAGCTGAGGTATGAGGAGGATTTTACCCGTCTAAGTAAAATCTGTTGTTTCGCTTATAATGCTAATCAGCATTGTAGGACTTACAACACTGACAGACCACTGAAACAGATTACTTAAAAAAAAAACATAAAAACAAGCAAAATAAACCTAATTTAAATGCATTCAATAACCTGCTGATCAGTTTTAAATCATTAGAAACTGCCTGAGCCTTCAGTAATAGTGTGAGCCCACAGTGTAGGTGACAGATGTGACAGCTGTATTCGCCTTGCTACCTGTATACAGGAACGTGTTGGTGTGTCCGCCGATGACAACGTCGACCCCACGGACCTTCTTGGCAATCTTCTGATCCACAGTGAAGCCAGAGTGACCGAGAGCGATGATCTTATTGATCCCCAGAGTCCGAAGTTTGTCCACCTGTACCTGTAGAGAGGTCACCTCGTCCAGGAACTGCAGGTGAGGTCCTGGGGAGAAACACTGGCACCGGTCAGTTTGTGCATGTCGGTCTGCTTTTCTGCCAAATCCAAAAAACAGCACAGGCACTATTTTCATATTTATATCTGTGATTTATCATAAGTAACAGTTATTTCTGCTGTGACCAACAAACTTCTGTGAAGAGGAGGAAGAATAGAGTATTTCTATGTCCTGTCCTTATTTCAGTGTTCATGCAGACCTGAAGACCATTTGCTGGCCAACAGACAAGGATGTTTTAACAGCTGTTAGAGAGGTGGAAGAAAGTGTGTCGAGTTAGATAACAAAGTATATTCATCCCATTGTAAGGAACAATGAATGGTGTATGTTCCAACACCTGGGACCGGCCGTGGCAGCACATTCAAACCCGGAAGTCTTCAGGAGCCCCAAAACATCGCCAGCAGATCTGCAGTCTTCGTGTCAAAGGCACATCTGAACAAATCTGACCTCCACGGGAAGCTTCCTGGGGAAATAACGACTCGACTACAACACAGAATGGGCCTTCTGAAGTCACGTGACCTGGGCGGATGGATCAACGGTCTTCTTGTCTGGCCACAGCCCCAGCTGGCATTTTTGAAACAAAGAGCTTTAAGAAGAACTTCACAGCAACTGTGAAGCATGGCAGTGGAAATGTTCTGCTGTGGGGTTTCTCCACTCCGCCGGTGCAGTCATTACCAGAACACATCTAAAATGCGTCGTACTTTAGATGTTTTATTTGACGGTTGTTTCCAATCTTGTCCAGTGAAACACTTTGTAACCTCGATTTAAAAGGATCTTAATAAATAAGATGAATGGAGGATTATGGAAAGGCCCAAATCAGAGCTTGGGTTTTAATCCTCATGGAAATGCTGTGGCGTTATTTTCCAAATTAAAGCGTGATCCCAGTTCCTGATACCAGTTACTTCCTTTCACTGGAAAACACTACATCCACTGATGTATTTGTTCATTAATAAACCATTAAACAGTTTCCATGGGACTTTTTTCACATTACTGTAAATGTGTCAGAAGCTCAGAGGAGCCACTTACCAGGCTTGGAGAGAGCTGGTGTTTCCTGTGTGGTGTACCCCACCACGCCCACCTTCTCTCTGCCAATGGTAAATATCTTATAAGGTAAATAAGTGATCCCAAACGTTGCGTTCAGAGTGTGGTCCGGTTTGATGTTAGCACTGAGAATGGGACACTTGATCTGTTCCAGGAATGGTTTCATGAGTCCTTCGACTCCGTTATCGAACTCGTGGTTCCCAAAAACCTGAAAAAGAAAACAAGGAATGAAGAGCTTGGAGACAAATAACGGACTGATCAGCAGAAGTTGGTTGTTACTCAAAACACCCCACCAACCAAGCTCACGCTGTGTCCTTCAGTTTCTTCTGGTTTGGACCACTGTAGCTGCCTTCACATCAGCCATGGCCATGAAGCCGTCCACTCACTGACTAAAACCGCGGAACCTTCTCAAACATTGCTTTCATATGAAAAACCTTCTCTTGCTTTTGAACCTGTTCTGGTTATATAGACAGAGTTTCTTCTGAAAACTTAATTATTTTCTTGTTTCAGTGTTTGGGGCTAAAATAAAAATCCTGCTGCAGCTGGATAGTGTAGTGGTAAGAGGCCGCAAGTCAGATTCCTTCCCAGTTTACAGTAAGGGTCCTGGCTAGGCCCCCCATGCCAAAACACCAAGCCATGGAATGCCGCGGCTACGTCCACAGCTCGGACACGACACATTTCACTGCATGTTGTACTCTTTATGATTGTGTACGTAATCAATAAAGCTCCTTTCTTCTTTCTGTGTGCACTTCCTGCACTTCTATAAACTCACCACAGACCTCAAACCTTCATACAAAGAAAACTTTAACCTTGTTAAACTGCCCAGGTGTAATTTCTGTTTCTGGTGATCAGAGTTGAGCAAACAACTCGGAGACCAAACAGCAGTTAGTGGAACAGGCCACATTTAAGCCTGGAGGTGGCTCATCAGCTCACAAGCGCTTATTTAGGAGTTTGCTGTGCAGGATTGTACACCTTGAATTCTCCTGTTGAGGTGACACTTTGTGCAGAAACGTCTAGTAAAACACCCTGAAGCCTCTGAAGGTGAACAATGACAGGAGATAAGCTGGAGTTTCCAGGCCAAACCAAAAACCTTTGACTGGGGCAAAGATGACCTTCAAATATGGATGGTGCGAGTTTAAGTGGGCGTAGTGTTTCACCTAGCAGCAAATTGTTTTGCCTTATGGAAACCTGCTTTGTTGTGTGCTCACAGTGAATTTTTTCATATTTTCACATAAATTAATTAAATGCAATTAGGATTTTACAGTAATGTATTTGGGTAATTATCAGATCAGACCGTCTGAATGCTTCACGTTACAGAGCCGGGATCCTCCCTCGAGCCTACAGCTCTTACACTAACTCAGGGACAGCAGCACCATGCACTCGGGCAGTGGCGGTCCTAGCCTGTTTGGCGCCCTGGGCGAACACCCCCTCTGGCGCGCCCCCTGCCTATTTGCCTGACAGCGCGTCAGGCAAATAGGCAGGCTCCATCCCCGGCCTCTAGCGACTGTGGAAGTCGCTACACTCCTCCTCTTCTTTTCTCTTTTTTTTTTAAACTTTAAAAACGGGTTGTGTGTGAGACTTTAAATCAACAAAATATAAAATATACATTTTAAATCGTTATTGATCCCTTTACCCCGAGTCCTAAAGTGTATATTTATTTTCTTACTCTTCTTATATTTATTGTTCGTTTACTTGCACTGCTGTAACTGGAGCCTCGTCGTCTCGTCTCTCTATATACTGGACTTATGTAGCGGAGATGACAATAAAGTTTACTTTGACTTCAGCAGCAAGCAGGCGCACCGAGGGCTCTCGCGCTCACTTTCACTTATAGAATTTTGAAAAAACATCGGTGCAAATTATAAGTCTGTATCATAATGTCTGCTGTTTTCGTGTCTGTTGGTTTGTTTTTATTTTGTTTTTTTTTTTGCGAGTTGGTAAATTTTGCTGCTCCAGCCGCCCCGCCCTCTCCTCCCTGTGCCGCAAGCAGCAGGTGCACCTCGCAAACGGAGGGCGCCGTTACTCCCAGCTAATGGGCGATAGAAAACCGATCGGTGCCTTTGCCATTCCCAATATGCGCTGGCATGATGTCGGGGCAGCATGAGTACGAGCAATTTTTTTTGCCGATGCCCGTGATGCCGCCCCCCACCACGATGCCGCCCCGGGCAACCGCCCGTGTCGCCCGTATCTAAAACCGCTACTGCACTCGGGCTCTCAGCTGTTCTGTTTCACCCCTCTGAGCTGGTGCACATGTGGCTGTGCTCTCCAGATGTGAGTAAGCAGCTCTCTCTCTGCCTGTTTTGTGCTTTTTTTCTTCAAACTTTGGATCTCATCAGCTGAGAAACATTTTCTAAACTTCCTGCTCAGCAAAGGGGGGATTTCAGTCCTCCACTGCACTTCATCAGACCCCCCCCCCCAAAAAAATCCTTGTTTGTCTGGTACCAGAGAGGTGAAGGAGGTGGAAGGGGGGGCCATGTCTGTGTGGGACGGGTAATTACGATCACTACCATAGAGAGTAATCTGATTACTCAGCATCAGTTAACCCAGCATCTACAGGACCTGAACAGCGGAGCTGGGCAGGACAGGAGGCGCTCCTACCGTGGCGTCGTAGCGCAGCTTGTTCATGAAGTGTGCCGCCTCGGCCCCCTTGTAGAAGTTGAACCACACGGTACCCTGGAACTGGTCCCCGGCGTCCAGGAGCAGTACGTTGTTCTCGGTGCTGCGGATCCTGCTGACCTCCGTGGCTCTCCGGGCCACGCCGGCGAAGCACTGCCCGTTAACGCCGCATTTCCCGGAGTTAACGTCGGTCTCCTCCACACGAGCGTGTACGTCGTTGGTGTGGAGCAGCACCAGGTCCCAGACCGCCGACGAGGACGCGAAGAATCCCAGGAGGAGGAGGAGGGGGAGCAGGCGCACCGCTTCCATCGCTGCGCGCAAAAACAGTGCAGGAGGAGCCCGGAGCACGGCGGCTCTCTCTCCTCCTCCTCCCCCCGCCCTCAGACCCGCTACCTGCTCCGAGGGGGCAAATAGAGCATGAGAACCTGGAGCAAGTTTTTCATCTTTTTGGAGCTTCGCCTTCTTTGAACTGTGGAGCAGGACACATGCTCGCTCCCTGCTTTTTTCTGAACTTTCTGACGTTTCACATTCGCCTGATGTTTGTTCTGAAACACTCAGTGTGATGTTGAGTTCACGGACTCTGATAAACGTGCTGCATTCACTGTTTGAGAACAACAAACATTTCAGACCCAGTGCCCAGTTTTCTTAAAACGAACCGGCCACTCTCACATAACCTTAAATATAAGGATTAAACCTCCTTTGATCAGTCCTTATTATCCAGTCCCCTGGACACCAAAGTGCTTGCTCATAGGGGGTCATATGATTGTTGGGTATTTTGTCTGTATTATCGTATCGTATACCTTACAATATAAAGCGCCTTGGGGCGACTGTTATTGTGATTTGGCGCTGTATAAATTAAACTGAAATGAACTGAATAGCGATGTAGCAGAAAGCGGCATCTGGTCAGAAGGACAAACAACCAAATGTGGAAGAGTTTATTTGTCCAAAATGAAACATATCTGCGGTGGTCGGATGTGGGGTGATTGACGGTTATGGCCTCCTGAAATAAAGACGATGGATGATGTAGCACTTTTTCTTCCCACCAAGGCTTTTGGAAAGGGAACAGCAGCCGTGGCAGTGAAACAACAATCTAATAATCTCCACATTTATTCTCAAAATGATTTATATCTTGGTTTCATCTGTCCAAAGAATTTTCTGAAGATCTGCGCAGCTCTTTAGATGCTTTTTTGTGAACTTTGACCTTCCCATTCCTGAGTGTAACCAGCGGTTTGCACCTTCTTGTAAAGTCTGTGTATTTCATGAAGGCATTTCTTGAATGTAGACCTGGACAGTGATACTCTGGCCCCTAGAGCATCACTTTCGTGGGTTAAAAGTTTTTTTTTTAAGCACAGAAATAATTCTGTCATCATGCATGTTTTCAGGCCTTTTGTTGTTGCCGAGCTGCTCAGTGACATTCAGATTTTTCCACCTCTAAAATGTTTGCTTTCTCTCTGGTTTATTTTAAATTTTCAGCCTAATGATGGCCTCCATTAAATCACTGACCTTCCTTTGGAGCTTTTATTTTAGAGTTTCATGGAAAGAGAAATTTCACTGTGGTGAGATTTCCAGTTTACAAACCAAGTGTGCAAACCCTGGTGGACAGAAATGTTCCTTCTTAAGCAAGAGTGTAATCAGTCCCACAGAGCTCAGTTTGATCTTGTAGCGCATTCCTCCATTCATAAATACAAACCCTGAGACTTCAAAAAAGACACCAAGATTAGTTTTTATTCCACATCTCACTTCATCTTAAAACCCACCATCATATTAGAAAACTTCATTTGTACAGCTCTCCCCGCAGCACCCCTACCTGAAGCATGTTCCAATGGGTGTGACCTGCAGAGCTGAAAGATGTGCCAAAAAAACCGCAGTTCCTCTAACGTCCACTAGTGTCCTCTAAATATCCAACTTTACAGCAGAAAGAAACCTGTTCAATAAAGGTGGCCATCACAGCAAGTACATCCATCTTTTGGATCGGTCAGTCCGATTTGGAGAAAACTATCTTAAATCTTTACAGGTGTAAAGAGAATCTTCACTTTTATGAGGATCCATTAAAATAAAAGATATAAATATAATAAAAATAAGCAGCTTTTCTTCCAACATTACATACACAGAACCATTTACAGCTCACTGCACAACACACGTAACTAAACAGCAGGAATGTTTGACATCTTTATGATTCAGAATTTGTTGATATATAAATATACTTTTCAAAGATTTTCATCCTGCTCTGTGATGGCGAACAAACAGCCGAGCCAGCACGGAGACAACAGAGTTGTGAGCGTGACCGTGGCCTCCTTTTGGATGTCAGCATCATTTTCAGGTGATCTGTGAAACAGGACGTGATGAGACTGCAGGGATATCACTGCACATCCATCAGGCCCGTGACCCTCTCTGCTCTCTAACTTCATTCAGCACGCCTTACATGAGCAGCTCAGTCCTCCGCAGTGACACGACCTTTAAATTTACCCTCCTCTGCTGCTGTAAAACACTTTGACACATGCTGTACAAACACAGCTGTTTTACTGCCCCATACAGACATGAACTCTCTGTGTACACAGCACGCACACATGCACACAGTGTCCATGTGCAGAAACACACATAAAGCTCATCTATCCTCCAGCTCGCTTTACACTTGTTTATTATTTCTAATCGTGCACAAACACTTCAGTGAAGCTGCTTCACCTGCAGCGACGCTCAGACTGGAACGAAATGTCCTCACAGCCTTCGCTGATGGATGACTGAATTGAGATGGGGCAGGAAATAAACAGCTGAAGGTGCCGCGGTGTCGACTTACTTTTTGCTCCTTTATTATGAAACCAAAGAAAAAGATGAAAAAAAAACAACTACAGACTGTGCCCAGATGTGTTTTGCTCAAAGTTTAAAAAAAAAGAAAGAAAAGATTTTATTAAAAATGTGACTCAGGGTGGTTTCATGTGGTGTACAGCAAGCCTTTTTGAGTTCACACCCGACATCAGGCCGGGAAATAATTGTCAGTTGACAATAAAATCTAATAATGGTCACCCCAGCGTTTGCATAAATGAAACAGTCCACAAGCTCCTTCTGCTGTTTCAGGAAGTCTCTCCAGCAAAGATGTGAACTCGGAGGCAAATTTCTGCTCTGTGAACAGACCAACACAAACCTCAGCCCTGGAAAATGTAATGTTAACCAGAATCCGCAACAGACACGTCTGTAAAATATGATGCTGCGCACAGAAAGAACAGAGCAGTCAGGAAGACGAGAGAAAAGAAAGAGAGAGCTGAAAACACGGCAATGGTGGAGTAAGAATGGAACAGGAATAAGTCCCCGGAGTTATGTTCATGAGTTCTGTCCTCTCCAAAGTGCATGAATCCCCCCTGTGGTGAGCCTTTAATGCTTCGTGTAACCCCTTCTGCTCATATACAGTCTGGTGGATCTTTGTGAGTGAGCATATTTGGAAAACCACCATCACCGATGGAAGAGACATGCAAACAGAGCTTTCCCTCACAGCGTCCACGGCTTTGCTGAAATGGACTCTTTGTAAGCCACAATCTGTTCAGTTAGAAGTTCGATATGTGCCGCTGTCCCTTCGAACACCAGCACAGTGTCTACACGTGAACCTGGGACAGCGGCTCAAAGTGAAAAATGTTCCTATATGAGGCTTGAAGGTCAGTCTTGAAGCATAAACACAGCAAGATATCCCCCAATCACACTCAGGAAAGGGCCTCCACCTGCCGTGACTGGAGGTGAGAGGAATAAGACCAAAAGCTATTCTGTCATCGTGAATCTGCTTCTCAAACCACCAATATGGGACAAACTCTGCATCACAGTAACGAGTGCACAGTCATCTCCTGGTTTCTCAGAAAGCAGAACAGAAACCTCCCTAACGTCTGTGCTGGGGTTGGCTTTATGGTAAATTATGAAGTCTGTGAACGTGTTAGTCCTCCCCCGTGTCTGCAGAAGCGACCACACAGGAAATGAGTTTCAGTTCTGTGTTTGGCTTCAGCTGTTCAGCAGGTGAAGTCAAATTTAACCCAATAATTCACTCGACCTCAGACTTTAATTATAGTGCAGCTCGGACACAAAAACATCTCATTACGCTGAGCTGCTCCTTCTAACCTGAATAACAGATGACTTGAGCACAGGAGGTGCGTTTGTTTTGGGTTTTTTCAGACTTGACAGTCTCAGTTTGTTAAACTGTCTGCACACTTACACCCACAAATCAAATGGACCCGGTGAATCCTCACCGAGGTTCACTATGGTAAACGATTAAAAGATGTGGCGTTTTTATCGGGATGACCTGATAACAGCGTGTTCAGTGTTCAGCCCTGAAGTTAATGCTGCTGTTTAATGCATAACTCAAGTCTTTCCAAGAGGAAAGAACTGCAGAAGACACAAATAACCAGAAGTCTTTGCCACCTGGTTCTATTAGAGGTTTATTCCTGTTTAATTAGAGTTCTTCCTTAAACTGTCACCAAGTGATGCTTGTAGCAGCAACACTGGTCAGGTTTACGTTAAAAAAAAAGAACAAATATGAGGGGAAAAACAATAATCCCTGCACCACAGCACTGCTCAGCAACTTAAGTGAACAAGTTCTCTCTCAATGGGAGAACGTGACAAGAGAAATAATAAAAGACTTTCTGTTGTTGTTCTCTAACTTTTTTTCATAAATGTGACATGTGAATGTGCCACAGCTCAGTCATCATCTTTACCCATGTGTCACTCATGAAATCAGCCTGCAGTCACAGCATGAATCACAGCGTGACTCCTAACCCGAGCCAGTCACACCCACAGACGGCGCTCTCTCTCAGGCCTGGTATCTGCTCAGCGAGGGCCTTTTTTCACCCGTGAACTAGGCTTTTCACTCCACGATAGCAAAACAGTACACAGACTTAATATTTAATGAGAGAAGCTCTGAGCCGCAGACTGATTAGCGGCGTTAGTGCTGTTGAATGGCGCTGGCTTCAGTTTCAAGCTGTTGGCTTTGGTTTTGGCTCCAAACACTAAAACACCAAACCTGGAACTTAGTTTTCACTGAAAATGGTGAAAAAGCTTGGAAACATTGTGCTTGTTGGAGTCTCCTTGCAGTAAACTCATAAGCACAAGCTCTTAAGAATGACAAACTCTTACTACAGAGCAGGGCACTACTGCGCCTGCACACCCAGGTAAGAGGACTTCAATCACATTAATGAGGCTCGTTTTAGTGAAAATGGACCATACTGCTTACTTATCTTTATACTCTATTCTTCTCCCTTATCTTTCCTGCTTGGCTTCTCATGTCTTTTGTATAGTCTCGCTTATTCTCTAACCCTAAGAGAGTCTCCCAGACTTGTTCTCTAAAAACCTAAAGAAGAATTATGGATTTGATCAACTGGTCCCTTAATGAAACTGACACCCTCCTGGGCTGGGGAGAGCCTGATTGTCGTGCGGAGACGTTTGCTGCCGGATACTCGATGGTTGGTTGCATCGTGTGTCTAGCGATACTCTCAATGGAGGATATTGACCATTGACCAACATCTACGGTAACAGAGTTCTGGCTGATTGGAGCTGGCTCGGACCTGGCTTATCGAAGAACAAGAAGCGGCTACAGCTGTTCAAAATCCCACAAGGCTGGCCGACATGATAGACGATGGGCAGGGCTGTGAGTACTCAGACTGTGTTTTTTTGATCTCCCTGCTGGAGCTCAGTCTGGGGGGAGTTCTTTTTTCTCCTCGTCTTTCCTCATGTTGTGTATTTTCCATGGTTATACCTCTCTGACCTGTCTTCCCCGTGATGTTTGTGTAATGTATGTATGGTCGGAAGGGTAAGATGGTGCTGGCAAGGCTGGCAGCCTTAACCCAATTTCCCTCGGGATGAATAAAGTATTATCAATCAATCAATCAATCATTCAATCAATTGAACCAAACCTGAGGCAGAGCCTCATATAGCCGATCTGCAGCTCCTGCAGGCCGGCACGTTCAACTGCATTTGTCTCCTGGGTTTCTGCCGACTTCCCTTCCTGCGCTCTTTCATGTCATGTGATTCAGTTTTGCAGTCTGGTATCACTAGAGGGCAGCAGAGGGCAGGGAAAGCATTAATTTAGGTACAAGTCTCACACAGAGCACAACAGATTTAAATGAAAGAAGCAAAAATTCTAACCTGTCAGCTAAAGTCTGTGAGAATTTCATTATGTTTGGACACCGCCTAAAGCATACGAGACCTGCAGCTCATTCCAAACCCTTGATTAACCTCAAAGGGAGCGCCCATTGTTCCCAATTCTACACGTCAGCTGCACTTTCATTTCTGCTTCACTGTATGATTCATCTGAAGCAAAATAAATCTTTGAAATGATAAGCTGCTCGATTAGAGAAGGAAGATCAACCTGCCTCTGAGACCTTTGATTGTATGGATGTGGAGAGCCTGGATACTCTTCCCAATCTTTACACTGCCATTTTGCATCACATGCTACTCTGGGAGGAAACAAGTGTGAATTCAGTTAGTCCAAGAAAAGGAAGGCCTGAAAATGTGCCAGATGTGTGAATTCAATTTTTCTTTCTGTCTTTTTTAAATTTACAATAGAAAGTAAGCTTAGCATTATAATTATGTATATTTCACATCTCAGAACACAAGGATGGGACAGGAAACATCGCCCTCTCCTTCGCTGTAACTGCACCAAGACATTTGATGGAAAACACACTGCAGAAATGGAGGACATTAAAATAAAGGCAAAGCAGATGAAATCAAAACTCCATAAAATAAATGATTAAAGTCAGGACTACTTAAAGCTGAAACAACATCTGGAAAACCAGAAAGAAGCTCACCTAAACTGTGCCTTTTTACTACTAGTCCCATTCACTCAAACACATTTATATACATGCTTTTTCTATACCTAACATGTACACACACTCACACTCCAGAGTTTGTTTCAGCTCAGGCTGACCTCTCTGAGCAGCTCTGTGAGGATCTTTAGGAACAGTTCTTCGGGTTTCTGGAAGGATGTTCAAAGCTCTTCTTTGGATGTTTCTGCCTTTTATTGTGTTCTCTGTCAGGATGATCTCACACTGCTTCAGTAATGCTGAGGTCAGAGCTCTGATAGAGTTCCCCTGTGTGTTTCTATCCAGGTTTTACTCCACAGCAGTGTGTTTGGATCATTGTCAGGCTGAAACATGAATCTGCTATAATCAGATGTTTCCAGATGTTACTGGATGATGGATCAGACTCTGATGGAACTTTTCTTCTTTCATAATTCATCAGTTCATCAAAGATCTCCAACACCACTGACTGACCTGCAGCTGAAACCATGACAGAGCCTCCACCCTGTTTCACTGATGGCTGCAGACTCTCACAGTTGGACTTCCTCCTGACCTCATCTTATATATACTGATCATGATGTGGATCCATCTCTCCATCAGACCTGTTCCTCTGATCTTCAGACCTCAGCCTTTCCTCCTGTTTCCCTTCATTAAGAACGGCTTCCTGTCAGCCGTCCTTCCTCTGAGAAGGCCTGTGATGAGGCTTCAGAGAACAGTAGATGATCAGCTGACGGTCCTGAAAATGACTAGAAAATCTGTCTCCTTGGAAACAAAATATAAATAAATCAGGGCTGGCTCAAGACTTTTGCACAGTACAGGATTTGGTAGCTTTCCTTTGGAATTTTCAGCGAGGTCCGAAGAGATGTCAAAGATGTTAACTATGCTAGAAAATCAAACTCAGACTCTACATTTATGATCATTTTTCAGAGTGCGCCAGGTGGAAGTGAGAAGACGAGCGGAGACCTTTTCTCTGTGTCTCATTAATGTTAACTGGACGCGTTGCAGCCTCCTAATTGGATAATTGTGTCTGACTCGATGTGAATAAGTTGTTCTAATGAATCAGGCAGTAAACGGAGTCCCGTGGTGGTAATCAGTGTCTCCCCTAATGAGCACAGCTTTTATTAATCCCCTCTCATTTCAGCGGCGCTGACTTGCATCTGACCTCGGTGTAGATGAGATGAAATCCCCCCACAGAGATCAAATGCACCATGAAGACTCCACATGGGGGGCAGGTCACCATTTCTCCTTCCTTAAAACAGCTGCAAACCCTCCAACAACACATCAGCTCGGATTCAGAGCCGTGAGTAGAGGTTTGGTGGGTCACAGAAGATTTCCTGTCAGAGGTATGAAATATTGGTGATGTGTTTATTTGTTTTCTGACCTCTGATGGAGTTTTCCTGGTTACTGTCCCAAAGCCTGATGTCGATCAAATATGACATTTAGAACATGTGCAGGTGTCACAGAGCTCATGGCCTGGTTTAGATTTATGCCCACTTTTCATTAAGAGGCTGGGTGAGACGATCTGCTTCCCCTCCTTTCGTCGACCTCTGTTGGATCCCCGTATTCTGGCCTCCTACCTGTGACACCAACCTGCTGAACCTTTTTCTTTTTCCAGCAGAGGGCAGTAGAGTGAAAGAGATGAGTCTGGGCCAGCCTCTCAGAGGCAGAAGAGTAACAAGTGAAGCAGAATTAAAGCTGATTTGTCTCCATGCGTGTCTCTGTGTGTTTGTATGAATAATGGACTGGTGGTGCTGGTCTGTTATCATGAGGGATGTTTGGGTATTTTGACGGTCGCTCTGGGGGAATAAAGGAAATGGATGAGGGTGTGTGGACCAGCAGAGTGACGCAGCCTTTTCCTTTCAGCCTTTCGTACTCCGGCTGATGGATAACAACGGCTCTCCAGAGAGAGGCCGGCCGTATCAGGAGGACAAGAATGCAGCGGGCGTACGGCGAATAATAAAACTCCTCCTTCACGCCTTCATCCTGCTCGTCCTGCATTAATACCGCACGCAGTGACGGCGCGCACCCACGGATTCATTCTTCTTCTACTCTCTGTTGCACCTAAAACCCATTCGACGGCGAAGGTGACGGAACATCAGCTGCCATCTTTGTGAACTTGTTTCACCTTTCCTCCGAGAACATGGAAAATGGAATTGAGTCACGAGGTTCTGTATGAGGGATGAGACCCTGTAGATGAAGGTGATTCGTGTCCTGCGCTCACACTTGGCTCATCCGAACCCGAACGAACGCCTGCAGAAGATACCTGGACAGTTTTGGCTACGTTCACTCTGGATTTCATTTAATCGTTATTATTCATCTCTGGCTCTCTTCCACAGCGTGTCTTTGTCCTGTCCTTTTCCTCTCACCCCAACAGGTTGTGGCAGATGCTCACCCCTCCGTTCTTCCTGTTAAAATGGAGTTTTCCTTTCCCACTGTCACCAAGTAGTAGCTTATAGAGGGTCGTTTGATTGTTGGGGTTTTCTTTGTATTATTGTAGGGTCTTTACCTTATAATTTTAGGAGTTCATTAGTGAAGAGGCACTTCAGAAGAAGCACGGTTTCTAATGACCAGCAGTGGGTTAATGGTTTCAGTTGTTCATTTCAAGTTTAACTGAATGAAAAATCATGTTTTTCTTTCTTTCAGGGGAAATTATGATACTCACCAGAGTGAAACAAGGGTACAATGGGAATCTCTTGCTCGAGCTTTGTTTAAAAAAAACAAAACAAGATGGTGATGGCAAAAACAAAAACACTCAGCTTGATGCTTTAAAGCAGTAATCTTAACACCACTGGTTGGCGTCACAGAGGAAATGGCCATCTTTCGTGTAGAGTCAGTGACTCATTAACTGCCTTATAGGGGAGATTTTTCTAATGACTCAAACATTTGGATTTTATTAAGGCTCAAAGTTTCAACGATTAATGATCAACGATTAACTGACAAATTACATTGTTTACTTTGAGGTACTTGATATCCAGTTTTTATTAAGGTCCCAGATCCCAACAAACACAAAAACACTGTTTCATATGCAACTTCAAAATCTAATAAATTGTGCATGTCACCGCCTGTCATTTAGGACAAACTTTAGCACATGCAGGCCAAACAGCTCATACTCTATCACATTATTCCTAACTCTCTTCCTGAGTAAATACAATAAGGATAAAAAGGAAGGTTTGTTCTTAAGGTCTCGTGCAATGGTCTTCTTGCACTCCTTTTATTTCAGCTGCTGTCCTGCTGGGAACAGTTTTTGGGCTTCAGTTTGGATGCAGTCAGACTTTTGTTTGGCATACTTTTATCTGATACTAATACTGAGTCACGTCACACGCATTTTCCCTCCTGTGCCAAGCAGAAAAATAACTCTAGCCAAAAAGACACAAACAGTTTCTCAGAATATACTGGCCTTCATCTTCTGTGTGATAGTTTCTATCATGTTCAACATAAGCACCATTTCATCGATACAGGGTGGCACAGTGGAGCAGCGGTTAGCACTGCTGTCTCACACTGCTGTCTGGGTCGGCCAGGGCCATGTGGGTGGAGTTCCCATGTTCCTCCAGTGTCCTTATAGGTCCTGTCTGGGTGCTCCGGCCTCCTCCCACAGTGGTGACTTTAAATGGGTCGTAGGTGTGAATGGTCTTTCTGTGACACACTCTCCAGGTGTGCACCAGCTCGCCACGAGCCTGAAGTGGAAGGATGGATTTCATCCATACTGTCATGGTCAGAAGTTCACTTCACCAGGAGGAAATCTGCTGCACGTGCTCCTTTGGGACCTCTGACTCTCTCATGGTCACAGATGGACCACACTGGAGGATTTTTATTCAATGTTATGATACAGAGACACCACATTTGCTCCTCCCGTGGTCAAATTAATGCTGTTAACATGACCTCCACTCCTCATGTACTGACGTTTCTCCAACACTGCCATCGCCTTTTCTCTCTTTCATGCTGTTTGTGTTGTTTCCTGTCTGTTGTTCTTAGCGATTTATTCCTGTTAAAAAGGAGTTCTTCCTCTCCACTGTCGCCAGATTCAGCCCATAGAGAATCGTGTGATTGTCGAGGTTCTGTTGTTATTATTGTAGTGGCTTCAACTTATAGTGTGAGAGTCTAGAGCTGATAATCCCCACACAGGCTGCTTCACCTGAGGTGGAGCAAACAGCGAGTGGTGAACACAGTGATTTACAGAGAAACCCATCTGTCAGCAGAACATGGGAGATACTACAGGTTAAAGAAGGCTCAACACCCGCCAACGCGCCGCCGCCCACCTGTCACGATTTGCGTCACGATCTCCTCTCCGGCCGTCGGCGCACATCAGCTGCCAGCGACGCGCCTCCCACGGCGAGCACAGCGTGGAAGAGGTCTGATGATGAGGTGAGATCTGCTGCCCTGTCAGAGCCGCTGAGAGTCAAGACCTCAGCTTCAACTCAATCTGTCAACCCGTCCGTGTCTGAAATCCTTCCAAACAGGCAACGAAGACATCGGAGAGGCCCCGAGGACGGAGAATCAAACTGAGGTGCAAGGGGAACACCGGAAGGGGTTTCTCTACAAAACAAGATGTCATAAATGATGGAGAGCGTGTTCTTCTCCTCATACGCTGATGTCATTTTAAGCCTCAGGTGTACCGTCTACCACCCAATCAATACATGTCAGTAGGTACAAAGAGACACGGCAATCTTCCAGAAAAACACGGTTTTATTTTTACATTCACTCACATTCAAAAATAAGCAATGAAGACTTCTGATGTGTAAATCACAACTTAATGTGAATCTGAGGGGACTTAAATTGCAGAAACAGAAATAGCAGAATGACAGATCGAGATCAAACTGACAGAACAAACTTCATCATGCCTGCCGTTTCCTCTCCACCCGTCTCTGAATCTTCATTAGATTCTCGTGATTTCCGCTACACGAAAAGCTTGGATGTTTTCATTCCTCGTTTTCCACCTCTCATGTTGAGAAAAAGCCATTAAGGTTATTATCTGTTTAAAGACAATCATTACCACCACCGGAGCAGCCACGCTTCTGAGGATGAAATCTGCAGTTTGTAAACGCAGTCACATATCCTGGCAATCACATTTTCTTCTTTTGAAGACCACAGAGATGGAAAACTTAGATCTGCTTCCCTAAACCAGCCTCTGACTCTTCTGCTTTCACCAGCACTTCCCAGAAATACAGACAAATATTCAGGGGCTGCACATCATTTGTCAAACGATGAGGGGATTAATAAAATATTTGATTAGATATATGAACAGGAAATACTGCAAAAGCAGTTCAATAAAAATAAAACAGCCAACAGCTCACAGATTTTACTGATCATCTGTATTTTATTAGTCATGAAATTGTAATAAATCTGGTAAAAACCCAACATGAGCTCATTAAATGCTTTGCTCCATTATGTGAAGAGTTTGCATCTTCTCCCTGTGTCCTGGTTTCATAAAGGTTTCTTTTCTTAGGGGTCACCAAAGTGGATCATCTGCCTTGTTCTCACCCTATCCCAGCATCCTCCTCTGTCACTCCAACCCTCTGGACGTCCTCCTTCACTACAACCTACAACCTCTGTGGTCTTCCTCTTTTTCTCCTCCCTGGAGGAGCCGCTACATTTAAAGGATTTTATACTGGAGCGCTTCCTGACACTCCCCTACCCCCACTGATCCGAGCTTTGGGCTTACAATATGAGCAGACTTAACCTGCAAGTTCCACATTAAATCTGAACCTCACGTTACAATATAAAGCACCTTTAGGTGACTGTTGTTGTAATTTGGTGCTATACAAATAAAACTGAATTGAACTGAATATAAAAGGTGAACACAGCAATTGATCACCTGCTGATTGATGGATGTTCTTTGGAGCCAGAGGTGACCATGTTGTACAACCGAAAGCCTAAAATATGAATAAAGGTACCATAACACACTTGTTGGTTTTCAGCAGTGACTCTGGTGTTCTGCCTGCCGCCATGTCGTTTCAGTCTCGGGGTCTGAAGTCACGATACATGGATGGAAAGATGGATTTCCTCTGTTTGTGCTTCTACTACAAACTAAACTCTGACCAAATGTCATCGGGACAGAAAAGCACAAATTATGTTGTCAATCAGTCCCTCACGTGTTGAGCTGCACATTTGCACAACGACGCTGGAGTAAGAGCTCAAAAATCATTACAGCCTTCATCCTCCGAGCAGGAAATGTATCCCCCACTCTTGGGTAGAGGGTGAAAGTAAAATGAGCATCACAAACAAAACATAACAAAACGATGACCTTCGGGGAGCTGGGTGGAGCGGCAGATTGCATTTACAAGTCTAATACAGTCGGCATTCAAACACACTCACCGGTCTCCGGGATTTCCGAGGACGAAGAGGGAGCTATCATCGTTGGCTTCGTGGTACGGCTCTGACGTAAGCCTGTGCACCCGAGAGCCTGAAAACCAAAACTTAGTTAAACACATCAGAAAAATGGAGCAGTATGACATTTTGGGAAATAACTCTTTTCAACCTGACAGGAATATTTTCCACCTGGAGCCAGGAACTTCCCATCCAGATGTCCACAAGGACATCCACAGTGGAGAGACTCAGACTACCCCTTAGCACCCATTCCCCCCCACTTCAGTTAAGTAGTACTCCTGAAGTTTTCTATTATCATGTAAAGCCACATGAGGGTTTTACTGTTAAACAGTGGTGCCAAGGTTAAGGTTACTTCCTCTATATGAGACATTTTTGGTGAATAAATGACTTTATAAAATAAATAATTGGTTTTATTGTGAACTAGCCCCTTTTTCTAGAAGGCACAGTTTCAGAGATGTTCCAGTATGACCTCAGAGCCAACACTTTCAATCACTTTTCCAAGGTTTTTTAGGTTAGTGTGGTGGTAAAGACGAAGAGTGAAGAAAGCAGCAGGTTATTCTGAAGGAAGGTTATAAGTCACCTACCCAATCAGAAAAAGACACTGAAACTGTGAGTGCTATTTTTCTAAATAAACAAACAAACAAACAAAAAAAATCAACCTTGAGGGCTGAGAGACTGAGTGAACATGGAGATGGCATAAACTGCAGTTCCTCAAATGTCCACTTGAGGCTCTAGGTGAGTTAGTCCCCCCAAAGACTTCCATGTTAAAAAGTCTGCCTTGTTTACAGCCTGATATTTAAGAGTTTTGGCTTCTCTGAACAAATCTATCTCTTCATAACAACTGTCGGGCTACCTGAAGGGTTTTCTAAAACGACCATCTCCAGTCGTTTTCACCGCTACGCGAATAGTTTGCAAACGATAACCATGACAATCCACTCACAACCAAAGCCATCGCAAGAAGGTGCCGTATAGCTCTTTGCAACCAGTCTCTAGTAACTTCCAGCAACCACTCGCCAAACAGAAGAGAAATGTAGTTTTTTTCCCTAGCAGCTGGTAGTTACCAAGGGTCGCACTGACTGGTATCTAGGCCTCCATGACTGAGGCTTAATCACTGCTCTGGATGCTGTAATTAGGGGATTGGTCACTTTGATATTGTGACCATAAAATGCATGATGACACCTTGATGTCATTCCATGTTCTGAGGCATTAACCTCAGGGTTTTGTCCCAGCCCTGCCCCATAGCGACTGCTGGCCTGCACCAGTGCCGTTCGAAGAGCCGATGAAGGTTTAAGGTGTGACACACTTACAGTTAGTAGAGATTATACATCACCAGTCCAGGATTTCTTGGCTCCTTCAGAGTTCGTGTGAGATGTTTGCAGAGTGTCACAGGCCATAAATCAGTTTGGGGAGAAGATTTAGCGTCCACGCAGACATCAAAAATGACTTGGATTAACATTTTGATGAGACGTAGGTGGAGGAGGAGAGGAATATTATTCATTCATTTCCCCACACATATTTTTTCCCAGATGGTCTGGAAGTTGGAGCCAGTGATTTGCTGCTCACACGCCCACTTTTCTAACCTTGAGGCTGGTCGGCAAATGACAGCAGGCAGTTGGAGCAGGAGGAGGATAAGAAATACTTTCTGCCCCAGAAAAAAAGGAGGATCAGGGAAAAAGATTGTGCAGAATGATGCTGAAGATGAAAGAGTAAAGTTGTCTTATAAGAAGTAAAAACGGCGCCTTAGCACGGCCGTCCAAATCAGCGTTGCTTCTCTGCAGCATAAATTTTCATGCAAATGTTTCACAATAGTTTGTTGTGAAGATTAGATTTTCCTTCAACAAAAGCCAGATGGTTAACGGTGTGTGAAGTGCTTTTGAGATGGCTCGATACCAACAGCAGCCTGCCGTTTGTGAAAGGAAATCTCTCCGAGCATGCTCAGAGACCCGGGGGTGCTTCAACCATGACATGATTAATAACCCTGCACTTAAAATAGGCTTCACAAATAATTATAGGAGATGGATGGGGGAAGTGAAGTTTCTGAATCAGAATCACTTTAATTACAGAGTACAAAGGACGAGGAAGGATTTGTGTTGGTGGGATCAGTGCCGAGTCAAAGCAACGATAAAGGCGAGGTCCTCCGGAAGCGAGGGTCTGATACCGCCAGGGAGCGCTGGGTTAGACCGACTCAGCACAAAAAGGCGAAACGTGCACCAAGCGACGTGGAAAACTCAATTTCCATCACATTAATCCATCAACGTCCTCTCACCGCTGACTTTGTTTGATGTTTGGTTGCATCAGTGCCGACTCCTCACAGCAGGTTTCAGACAGAGGTCGGGTTTGATCTTCAGTTTGATCTTCTGAGCTACATGCAGTGAAGTGATGAAAGGGCCGCTGGGTTAAAGGTGAAATGACAAGAAAAGGGCCAAAATGAATGCAAGTTACAGTGGAAATGATTGACCAAATGACTGATTACATCGTTTTAGTGGGAGCGTCCACTCATCTGCAGACGTCTTAAACATCTGGAGCAGAGGGTGGCATCACCCAGGGTAAAAACAAGAACTCATGCACAACAAAAAACTGAGCCCCGAAAACAACGAACAACAAGATCCACTCAGAGAGCGCCACCATCTGCCAAGGCAGCGCACAACAGGCAGTATTTACTTTTAAGGGATTAGTATTATATTTTCTCTATATTCAGTTTTCTTTGTTCCTTTAAGTTTAAGATGTTTGTAGTGCAGCAAAACCAGTGTGAAGTGCAGCTTATTGTGTCGTTTGCCCCACTGAAACTTGTTTTAATCTACCATAAACTTTATGTGGATATAGTACATGTGCAGCACTCACTGTTTAGTACATTTTGCATTTTGTTTAGTACAAAGGCACCCATGAGTTCATCTCTGCTTTTCTATTGGCGGATTTGGAGAAAGTTGACTGGACATTGGTCTGATCCAGACTCAGGAAACTGAATCGGGCACGGTGGAAACAGAGCTGAGGTTTCTGACTTGGGTCGGTGTCGTACTCATGCAGCAGGCCAGCAGCAGCAGCAGAGCTCTAACAGCAGCGACATCATCAGCATCTCTTTGTACGTTTGCATGTTTTTTCTACTTAAACCCAAACTGCTGCCACGGATCATGGAGACGATGACGATGCGTTCTCCTCACAGTTCTGGGAAACTTTTATTACACTTAAGGTCACGGTAACATGTTTCCATCAACTCGGTTATTAATATTTACCCCACCTGTCTCTTATCAGGTGGTGACACAGAGTGAAAGCAGAAACAGCACCGAGCTAGTTCAAATAAATGAATTTCCTCAGTCTAATTACTTTTCATTTTATTTATCCTGGGCCTGATGCCGCCTTAAACATAAAAGACACTTGTGTATTAAATTAACACTGAAATCAGATCACGCTCGGCACAGGCAGACAGCCAAAGCCAAGGTACTGGTATCAAATCAGAAACAGAGGAAGTTGGATCGGTACACAGCGTCAGAAAAAGATTTATCGAATAACAAACTGTGCAGCTGTAAAACTGTTAGCCTGGATGTTTTCCAGACCACAGACCAACCCGTGATTCTGGTAAACAATAAAAATGTCATCCCTACATCACAGCAGGAAGATAAACCAGAAGAATACTCAACACAGGAAGGCGACAACGGCAAATCAAAAACAAACAATATCCCATAAAAACGCTGTAAAGCGATTTTCACAGTCTGCATCAAACCGGAGCCGCCATCTTGATCCTGTTCCTGGTCGAATGTGGTTTTATTGGCCCCGCGTGAATCAGCATCTCGGTAAATCTGTGACATCTTGTCCGTGCATGGCCGTGGAGAGTATTGACGAAAGCTCAGATTGTTATTCGAGTACAAATTCAGTGGCTTTTGGGGCGCAGTGGCTCATCTGGGTATTGACTGTTTGCTGCCATAAAATGGATCTGCTGGTTTCCTTTGAATAAAAGTTCAATAAGTTCAATAAGTTCATAATAAACCTCATGTGTCACAGCGCAGTTTTCTTTACACCACCTTCTACATCTGCTCCACACTTGAAGAGGAATAATATGAAGCTGTGCTCTCCATGCTGCTTCTACCAAAGTCGACCTCGATGCCTCCAGAAAGATGAACTGAAGATGATCCACCTGAAAAAGGCTCAACCGAAGAGCTTCTACATACTCGAGAGCTCCCACTCTCTGTGATAGCCGCACTCAAGAAAATGAATACGGCTCGAAACGAGTTTCTTCTGGAAAACGTAATTATCTTTTAAAAGAAGGGCATGAGATGATGGTCTTGTGAATTTTGAGATTTTCATCATGTTTATGCCACAGGTTTGATTTTTGTTGTTTGCTTTGAGTTAACATCACACTGCTCCGAGGCTGGTGCCTGCAGCGTACCCTATGGGAGTGATAATTCACAAAATAAACACAACTTTGGATTCAGTACGACTTGAAACACTCTGAACTGACAGGTTTTCAAGAAAGAGACCACAGAGTGACGGCCATTAGAAAGAGTGCAGGTTTGAGGACCTCTGCATTGGCTTCAAGTGAATTCAATTCAATTTTATTTATATAGCGCCAAATCACAACAGTTGCCTCATGGTAATTTATATTGTAAAGACCCTACAATAATACAGAGAATCAGGCGACCACCTTATGAGAAAGCAGTTGGTGACAATGGGAAGGAAAAACTCCCTTTTAAACAGAAGAAACATCTCTGGAAGAATCAGACTCAGTGAAAGACGGCCATCAGTCATAAATGAATAATAACTAATGATTCTTTGGCTTTACCCCCCAAATACTGGTAACACTATGCACGGCAGCCACTACCTAACCCTAACCCTAACACTAACCCCCTAACCCTTAACCCCCTAACCCTAACCCTACACCAGTACACCTGGTACTGGTACACCATTTTAACTAACTGGGGTCAAGATGGATCAAGATGACTTGCTGAAGTTCTGCCCTGTGAAGATCTACCTGATCTTCACAGGGCAGATTCACTATCTGAAAGGAATTTCAGGAATTTAACCCTGGAGAACCCATGGGGTCAAATTTGACCCCATGGGTTCTCCAGGGTTAAAATCTATTAAACTCATTAAAGCTCAGTCCTTAAAAAATGATTCAGGGTAAATATCTGGTACTATGACAGTGGAATATGAGCTCATGGAGTGATGGATGCTTGAAGAAAACCTCAGATCTCTTATTCGGAGGTCGTCGGGGACTGATATTTGATTTACAGTTTCTCAGGATGAAAGGCAAAAAACCATTCTTTATGATCTAAGTCAGGTGAATGTTTTCACTGATTGATGCATGCTCAATCATCCAGGTAAGCAAACCCCCAAAAGTTGATTCTCTTCATCTGGACGTAGAGTTTTCAGTGGGAGAAACATTTCCTGCAGTCAGACCTGCAGTCAGCTGAGACTGAGGAAGTCACTTGGATGAGTGACGAAACGTTTCTCCTACTGAAAGCGCTACGTCTAGATGAACAGAATCAACTTTTGGGGGTTTTCACTGATATTACAAATATATAAAAATCAGCCAACGTCTGTGGTGGCTGTGGAGAGGCAAGTCTGGGCATCTCTACTTGGACTGCTGCCCCCATGATAAGCAGCAGAAGATGGATGGGTGGAATTTAGACATACTTTGGTAAGAAGCAACTCGCTGCTATCATTTTTCTGCTGCTGCTCGTTTCACGCCTCAATTCAGGGTGGTAGGTGATGTAAAGGCTCAAGGTGGCATGATGGCAAAAACCCATCCATTCGCTTATTTGGGGTCACAGGGGCCTATCCCAGCTGTTATTGGGTGATAGGTCGGGTACCCTGGGCAGGTCACCAGTCTGTCACAGGGAATTCACGTACTGAATTCTATACATGGAAAACATCAAATACTGAAATGGTGCAAATAATGAGGTGAACAAGCTGTTTAGCTCCATTTACTCTGATTCAGTCAGGACTCCGAACAGAGGCAGTCACTGCACTCCCCCCAAGTAATAATCCTTCACATTCGGCAGGTGATTTTAGTGCTGGTTGGGTGAGTCATGTGACTGCAGAATGCTGCAGAAGTGGGTTTGAGTGGCAGTGGCAAGATCAGATAAAATGGGAGAAGCGTGGAGTATCTTTATTCTCTGCTTCCATTAGGACACTGGAGATCTGGTCTGATGCTGCAGAGCTGTGAGCGTAACGCCACATCACCTCACAGGCCAGGTGTTTATCTTGTTGCCAAGCAACGTCACTACAGGGGAGGCTCCGACAAAAAGCCTCGAAAGGAAAAGAAAGGGTTTTTAAAGAAATCTCAGTTTAATATCAGAGTGCTGTGAGCATCCCTGACACGTGCAAAATGGCTTCACTGCAGGTGGAATAATTACCTGCGACCTCTTTCAGTAACATCTTTGAACTCAAGGTTGAACTTAAGTGGCGGGGAATTTACACGAGTCATCCATAAACATTAAAAACTAAACACAGATATTATTTCCTTTCATTTATGGTTTGTAGTTTTAGATGCACAAAAATACCTTAAAATAAATGAATTGTAACCACTTTAATGACAAGGCAAATCTTTGAAGTAGTTGAAAATAATTTATCTTTATCTTTTGCTAGCCCTTAGTTCATCTGCCTCAATTCATCCTCTGTCTGAAACAAGGTGTTTTAGCTCCTCCCCCTTTAAGCCAACTTTCTTTTGATTGGCTGCCCCTCGTGATCAAATGGTTTTAATAGACTAGTGCTTGGGCTTTTCTTTTGGACATGTTTAATCCTCTGGAGTCAACAAACACGCACAAACCACGTGAACAGTTTAAGTCTCCGTTTCATCTTCGAAAGTGTGGACTTCAAATTAAACACCAGTTTTTAACTTGTGTTGATGGTCGAGCAAAACTGGAGTTATGATAAATAATGTATGCCGTGCTTTTTACTGAATACTGTTGTTGATATTTAGTGATCTGGCAACGCGCAGCATTTGGTTTCTGAGGAAGGAAAGTTGTGAAAGTCATGGCAAAAGCGAGAAGAGCGATATTATCAGCGAGTATAAAGATTCTAGACATTTAGCGTAGTTAGTGTGCAGTATAATCGAAACATGAGGCAACTCCTGAGGGTCGCAGGTGCTGGCGAAGAACCACCAAAGCCACAAGGAGTGATACACCTGTGTGTCAGGCTTGTGATGTGCCCCTCTGTCTCGTGGTGGTCAGGAACTAGAATGGGACGAATAATCTGTGTTGCATCTTATTGTGACACCTGATGCTTCTGCAAATAGTTGTAGAAGAAACGCCAGAGGCACTGCCTGCATGTTAATGTAAATACTTATATATAACTTTGCTGTTTGCTGAATTTGGACATAAGTTTGCACCTCAAGTTATAAAAAATGATCTGGTCTGAAACCAGATCATGAGAAAGCCAAAAGTTGATGAGGCAATGTGGCGTTACCCCTCCTGAACCTCTGCAGAGCCCCTCATGTGCTCAAACATAGATATCAGATATCCTAAAGCTGACTCCTCAGACTAAATATCTTGACTGTCGATTCAAAAGTACTGCCTGAAAATGTTTCTTCAGTATTCAAACTGAAAAAAACCTGATAAATACAGACTGAAGATACACTCAGGGCTAATTAGCTCCCTGGTAACCCCTCGCTAGCTCAGCAATGATTTCCAAGCATATTGTACGGTGTGCTGTAAGGCTCAGAGAGCCGTGCAGCCGGCTGACTGCTGGGTTCAAGGTGTAATTAGGATGCAAACAAACAGAGACACCCATGGAGCCGCTGACTGTCACATACAAACACAATCTGTGCAAGCAAATCTGGAATTCAATTAAAACTAAAGTTTACTTCACCGAATGTCCTAGGAAAAAAAAGGCACGTTTGCATGTTTCCACTACTCTCTCCTGACAGCTCGAACATCTTTATTAAACTAATTTTACTGTTTTCAACGATGACTCACACACAAAGCTCTTCCAGAATCCAAAAGACTGAGAGGACATCATAAAGCAGGAAATATAAACACAAGTTCATGTAAGTTAGGAAAGAAATCTCCTCTCCTGTGTGTACTCAAGCTGTCCAAGCAATTAAAACCATCATAGAAAAGCAACAGCAATCAACAATGACTGTGCACAGGGAAGAGGTGCTCCACCAGAGTTCCCCCTCAACACCAGGAAGACCGAGAAGAAAGTAGTGGATTTCAGGAAGGAAAGAGCCGACCTGAGCCTGGTGACTATAAACGGAGAGATGGCTTTGTCAACTTTTCCTGAAGTTTAGTTCTGCCCCAATTACCCCAACACAGCACGAGTGGTGGAGCACCACAAACTGCTGTACTGGAGCATTTACCTCGTTTTCACAGAGTGAACTTTTTAAATAACTGATGAGTTCAGATGTAGTGAAGCCTCCTCCCACCAGGGGAAGGACCGTGCCGGGCTAACACATCCACACCTACCTGAGCAAACACAAAAACAGAAAAACATACAAACTGCAGAAAGGTCCCAGCCAATCAGGTGGTCCAAACCAGGTGATGGTGCCAATCATTGCACAAGCGTGCCCCCATGATGGGGCCGTCGTGCTCGCTGTTCTTGTACGACAAACATGACGTCACAGCTACTCACGTATGGCGCGCTTTGGTGTCGTTTCAGCCGGCCATGCATGCCCTGACTTTTGTAACCACACTTTTATGGCGGGTAGACATGTTTTTGGCTGTGTGATGACATCACTGTCAGTATATGAATCGACCAATCCAACGGGCATAATGAACCCTGAGTCACAAGTCTTTGCTAGCAATGATCAGCTTAAAGGTCTGGTGCAGAGGTCAGAGGTCAGCCCTCATGAATCACGAAAATGAAAAGTGTTGAACTCAACTGTTCAACTGCTGCGTATTTACAGGAAGTTGTCCTTCCTGTTTGATAGCAGTAGTTTAAAGAGACAATAAATGTTGAGGAGAAAGTGTGAGCATGGATGCGGGACACGGTCCGGACTCCTCGGGCCATGTGGCTTAACCAGCCGGCCCAAGTTTGCAGCTCTGATTACTGCTGTTCACATCCACTTTGCATTTACAGACTCATGGTTGCATAATGAACATGCTTCATACATATTAATGCAAACATTACGATGCAGTGCCACAAGCACACAGCCCAGCTCGTCTACTGCACACAGACCGCCGCAGTCAGCGATCAATAATTAACCAGGCATTTTTGCTGTTTTCTAACATAACCTGTCAGTTATTTAGTCATATAAAGTGACCAAGGTGATCCAGCTCACTGACCATGATCCATGATCCATTGCCACAGGAAGTATCCACGGAGCAGCATGCAGTGCAGTGTGGGCTGGCTAATGCCGGTGTGTCGCTCAGAGCCACAGTATGACAATGTCTAGCTATAAGCAGTCAAGGCTCTGGGACCAATCCCCGTCACCAGCTGTGCACACGAGACCCACACAGCAGAAAGAAACACAACACAACGTTCAACATCAGGGGCAGCTCCCAGAGCCAGCCCCTCACAGTCAGCTCATCAGCAACAGGCCGGTGTGTTCACACCGAACGCGATAGAGGCGGCCAGAGCGTCAGGTTTACATGTAAACCTGACGCTCTGGCTGATGACACGCGATTGCGGGTCCCGCAAAAATTCGGAAGCAGATTTGCCTCGCGAAAAACGCGTGAAACGGGCGTCGCGCGTTTGGCTCGCGAATAAAACCACGGGCGTCAGTTTTTGTGTTGCATTTTGTGCATACGCGCGTTTCGCGTCTACCGCTCGAGTTGGAAAAATCTGAACTCCAGCGTCAAATCACGCCGCGACAACCAATCAGGAGCCTGGTGACGTGGCTCTGACCTAGGTCAAAGGGGCAGATCCAGCCAAAGCCCTTCATTCTTCATTCAGTATGGAGGAAAAGCTCATCACTGCCGTGGCTCATCATCCAGAGCTGTATGATGCCAGCTGCTACTTCTACCGAGACAGGAATAAAAAGGACCTAGCTTGGAGGCACATAAGTGAGGAGATCGGGCAACCTGGTAAGTTCATTCATTCTTCTTTTGAATTTTCAGACTGACCCGATGAAGCCGCGCAAAAGCTAGCAAGCCCGCCTACTGTCCCGCTATTTTCCCACTGATGTACAAATACCTTTCCGCTAACAAGATAATGTGTTTATTCAGAGCACATCTGCAGGAGAAAGTGGAAGCGCCTCAGGGACACATATAATAAGGAGAAGAGGACAGAGAAGGAGAAGAGGAGTGGGTCTGCAGCAGGATCGGGGAAGCGATGGAAGTTCTTCGCGGTCATGGGGTTTCTGGACCCCTTCCTCACCCCGCGGGAGACTAGCGGCAATATGGTGCGGACCGTGGAGAACTTCCCCCCCGAGGACGAGGGACAGCCCGGAGAGGCAGCAGGGGAGTGTCAGTCAGAAGGTATGTTTACAATGAATTAATGTAGGCAGTTAATTTATGCGTGTTGTCATATAGGAATATATTTTGTTTATCAATAAACAGCACACAGTGGTCCCGCTGTTCATCCGTCACTGCCTCGCCTTTTCGCTGATTTTTTTTTTATTGCACCGTACAGCTTTCAACAATGCGCATTGCATTCTGCAGCCCAATTGACAAATCTCCTCCGTGTCGTGTCTCCTGCGCTTGCCAAACTTATCATGTTTGGTTTTGATAACCATCACGTCCAATAGAAAAAACAGCACAAAAACACTCATAACTATGACCCTCATTCGGAAATACACACCTGCACCGCGAGGGAAAAAGGCGCACAAAAGTGGCGCCGCAGACGGAGAAAAAGCGCGGCATAATAATACTTTTACGTTTTAAAATCGACAAAAGTTTGCACTTTGAGAATCAACTTGAGAGAACTGCGACTACTGTTCATGTGCTGCAATAAATGAGAGACCACTGTATATAATTTCTCTATGACTATTGTTTTCAACCTGTTAACATTTAATATTGTCAACTGATCATGCAGCAGAGCCATCAGCTGTTGCTTCTTCTGGCTCCCCAGTCCCTGGTCCCTCCACTCCTGCTGCTGCACCCACAGGTATGTACATCAAGCACTGATAGCTTTTTACTCGCTTGGATTCCCCTGTGATCACCTTTACTAAATATCTACAACCAATTTGATTATATCCTGTTTTTTTTTTTTCAATTTTGAAAATGAAAATCTAGTATCAGCCTTCTCATTACTTTGTGTTGTTTTGTGCTGTGTTCTACAGGCCCACAGAGGAGGACAGCTCAAAGGCGGTCGAGGGACGGGTCCCAGGACGGTCCATCGGCGGTGGAGCTGGCCATCCTGGAGTCCCTGAAGAGGCCACGCCAGTCTCCAACAGAACATTTCCTCCTCGGCCTTGTTCCTGCTCTGGAGAGCATGCCGCCTCAGACACGAGAATTCGTGAAATTTCAAATGTATAAATTAGTTTTTGAAAACAGCACAGCTGTGTTAAATTTGGAAACATTGGACCCTAATGATCAGTAGTTTTCTGATGAGGCAGCAGGCTCTCCAGGGCAGAAACAATGTTGTTATTTTTCTCCTTCTCCCTGAGGCTCTTCCACTCCAAGCTGGGTCCTTTTTATTCCTGTTTCTCTGTAAATAGTTAAATTTTATATATTTATGTTTAATGTTTTTGTTAGTGAATTTATATATTTTTCCCAATAAACATTTGTAATGACTAATGTCTCTGTTCTACTACACAGCAAATGTTGACACACGACTTGACACATGTAGAATTTATTTCATATTATACTAATGACAAAATATACTAATACAGTGGGATGCAAACGTTTGGGCAACCTTGTTAAAAGTCATTATTTTCCTGTACAAATTGTTGGTTGTTACAATAAAAATTGTCAGTTAAATATATCATACAGGAGACACACACAGTGATATTTGAGAAGTGAAATGAAGTTCACTGGATTTACAGAAAGTGTGCAATAACTGTTTAAACAAAATCAAGCAGGTGCATAAATTGGCAACACAAAAAAAGAGAAATGAAATGAATATTTAGTGTATATCAATGTGTGTGTCTCCTATATGATATATGCAAGTGACATTTTTTATTGTAACAGTGATTCATACAGGAAAATAATGACTATTAATAAGGTTGCCCAAACTTTTGCATCACACTGTATATAGGAACATAGTGAAGACAAGTTATTTAAGAGAGTAAAGAGAGGTTAGTTTATTTTGGAGTAGAGCTCCATTTATTAAGAAAATTTTAAAGAGGCAGGAACACTCTTTAGAGGTTTGTGGGTGGCTCTTAAAAGCCGTTGTGGGGAAGTCACTCGGACTTCAAACAGGCTACTCCTTTGGTTGCCAAGACACAGCTCCCTCCGCCGAGAAGTGGGCCATGAATTTCTCCCTCACCAGGACAGCCTCTCTGGAGGAGTTGTTTGCTGCTACACGACCCAGGCCTTGCAACGGTTCCACCACAGCAGGTGCCACACCCCTCACAGCAGGTGCCCCTCTCTCATCCAAACAGCGCAGAAAATTGTGGAGAACACACGTTGCCTTCACACACTTCTCCCCAATTTCAGGACGGAGCTCCATGGAGTGCCGATACAACCTCCACTGTGAGGAGAGGACACCGAAGGCACCCTCCACTATCATCCGGGCCCTGGAAAAGCGATAGTTAAAGATCCTCTTCTCTAAAGGGAGGAGGCGTCCAGGGAAAGGCCTCATGAGCTCACCCCGCAGCGGGAACGCTTCATCAGCCACAAAGACATGGGGCTGGGCTCCACGGTGTTCTCCACCAGGTAGAGGCTGGTCAGGAGGCAGATGGAGAGTCCCAGCCCGAAGAGCCTGACCAAAGGTGGAGTTGGCCAGAATACCACCGTCGCTGGTCCTCCCGTACCCCCCAACATCAATAACGCGGAAGTGATACCTTGCATCCACAACCGCAAGGAGAACAATGGAAAAAGTTCCCTTGTAGTTGTGGAACATGGATCCTGAGTTGGGGGGTGCCTTCGTCTGGACGTGCTTCCCATCCAGAGCTCCACAGCAGAGAGGGAAGTTCCAGCGCTCCTGGAATCCCTCTGCAATGGACTGCCAGTCTGCAGTTGAAGGCACAGCCATGAAATCATCCACTAGACAGTCCCAGATGGCCGTCGCTACCTGGGGGATGATCTGGCTCACCGTGGACACACCAACTCGAAAACTGAATGCGATGGTCCTGAAGGAGTCCCTGGTGGCAAGGAACCTGGACAAAATTGTTTAAAATTAGTATTATGTGTACTGCAGTTACAAATACATTATTCCAATTCCAAAACACTTTTGTGATGTCAGATTTAAATTACAAAACATAAATCTTACATAAAACATTTTGTAATTATAAGGATAATTACATAATGTATATTAGATAATATCTAAAACAATCTGCGGGGATTATATACAAATATTCAACTATACCAGAATTAAACCAGGTCTAAATAAAAAAAAAAGGAGTGAGTATCACTACAAAGATTAACGCACAGTGGTCTTCATACCACAGTTTGATATCAGCAAACACCGAGAGCATACATTGACATGACACCACAGCCATGCTATCATTGCAAACACTGATAACAGCATAAATCGAATTAAATCGGGACTTGATGAGACCTTTCGAGTATCACTAGAAATATTATAAACAGTCGTCCGTACCACAGTTTGCTATCAGTAAACACCGACAGCATTCACTGTTAGCATAGCACATCCATGTTAGCAGTGTATAAACGATAGTTTAGCATATATTAGCACAGGTATCAATAAAGGACTACCGTATTAAACACTTTTACTAACCTCAGGCAGATGGACAGGCGCTCTGCAGGTGGGATTGAGCGCCTGTAGTTGGTGTCTAGGCGGGCGATTCTGGGACCGACGCGGGACAGCAGGTCCTCAAACTGGCCGAGTGAAAGACGGTGGTATCGTTGGAATCGGCCGTCATCCAGGCACAGCTCCTGAAGCAAATGGTGAAACTCACCAAACTGCTCACGCCTCTGGAGGACCTGATGGACCCAGGTACGGCGAGGACGTCTTTTACGCCGCTGCTCTGCTCTCCACAGTAAATAGAGAAGGGAGACTCTCTCTTCAAGCGCTAGCTCGACAGCTGCCATCTTGCAAAGATACCGTCTGGCACAACTTCCTCCCACATTTCCGGTTATGCAATTTTGAGGCGCGATGGATTTGTGTTGGACACGCGTCGAGGTGCAAATGTGCACGCGTCAAATTAGGGGCGTCTGGGGCGTTTTCGCTCGCGTCTATCGCGTTCGGTGTGAACACACCTACATTTCTTTAATTAATCTACTCCTTCGTGACTCTGCACTGCAGAAACGTTACCTCCAGGCCTCACTCAGAGAGGTCTGGTTTTCTCCTGGTTTTGGTGGTATTCCTGGATCCAGACACACGAGCACAGATGGGAACCATACAAATGACAAACCTTTAATCACACTGTCAGGGGCGACCGGCAGGCGTTGGGGAGATGGACAGAACGGCCACTTCCTTCCATTTGCTTTTGAATCTGGTGGGAATTCAGAGGTATGTGAGTGTGTATCGTAGCATCTGATGTGTGGGTGGGGTTTATCATAAAAGTTTATAAAACAAATTAGGAAGAGTTGATGCTTGAGGAAAAATCTGAGATGAGCTCTATCAGTAGCTCTGATTTTGTCTGACAAGAAGTCAGAGAGGTAAAGATGTAATGAATCTGAGAAAAAGCTCTCATTCAGTAAGCTGTTCAGTATTTTAAGGTTTACATTCATGACAGTCCGGATGATTGAGCATGATTTCGGTTAAGTTAAAGCATAAGTCTGATTTTCATTGATGAGAACAATGCCTGCATCTCCTCTCAACCAACCAAGGCCTTTAGCTGCCAAAATGCAAAATGTTTTATTCACTGTTACCTCGATTGATGGGCGAATATGGACCGAACGTACAAAAGAAATTCTTTCTCATAAATACTGCAATGCCTCTTGAGCTAACAACCTTGATTTGGGGTTTAAAGCAAACCCAGTGTAGCACAGATAAATGCAGCAGACAGTGAGCTACACTTTTTCCCTGTGCAAACTGATTTTGAAGTTAAAACCAACTTTCCCCAGAGAATGGCTCCCAGGAAATGACAGGGCAAAGGTTGAGAAGAAGTTTAAAGGTAGAAAGAGAGCCTCGGCTCCTTCAGTCACACTGTACCTCTCAGCCACAGAGAACCTTTACCCTAATGATTCTCTCCACTTTTCAAAAGCCTAACATGAACTCCAGGAGTCGCTTTTTACTTTCGCAGCTGTGTTCCACTCTGCTGCGGGCCAGGGGATGACCTGCAGAGGAGGCCGGAGATTTAGCCCAGATTTCAGAGTTCAGACGCTCATCTGAAGAGCCGGCACTGCCCTGCTGACTGGCTGCAGACGCTGCCTCCTCAGCCAGAATACTAACAGGCCTCATCTGTGAGTGAAGAGGCTGGAAGTGGAATCTGACGACAACACATCGGCACAGCGGTGAATTAAACTGAAAAGACTCCTGAGTCTTCAGCGGTGCCGTTAGCCTGATCCAATATCAGTATGCAAAGCAGAATAATTAGATTTCTGTCTGCCGGCAGCATGACTAAAATTAAAATATAGATTCAGACCCAATCACCAGGAATTATTCTAATTATACTTCATAATAAAATTTACAAGAAACAGTCAGTTTTAAACACTGAAACAACCCCAATTTAATTAGATTAAATCGGAGAGCAACACAAATGTTTTTTTAATGAAGGTAAATTTTAAAGCTTTAAAATAATTATATTTTCAATTATGATCAAAGACAGGAATAAATTCTGCAACAAACTGGAACCAAGTCAATACGACAAGCAGCAGACGATTAGGGGACGGGTGGATGGGTGGATGGATGAATGATGGATGGTTGGATGATGGATGGATGGATGGATGAATGATGGATGGTTGGATGATGGATGGATGGATGGATGGATGGATGGATGGATGATGGATGGATGGATGGATGAATGATGGATGGATGAATGATGGATGGTTGGATGATGGATGGATGGATGGATGGATGGATGATGGATGGTTGGATGATGGATGGATGGATGGATGGATGATGGATGGTTGGATGATGGATGGATGGATGGATGGATGGATGGATGGATGGATGGATGAATGATGGATGGTTGGATGATGGATGGATGGATGGATGAATGATGGATGGATGGATGGATTTACTGATTAACCCTGGAACTCTGCGGCAGTAACAGAGGCCTGACTGTAAGGCCAGCAGGAACCAGCAGTAAGTAACATGTACTCTCACAGTGACTCAGTCCCCTTGTTAAAATGTCCAGATTTACAACAGAAAGCCAAACTCTCCTTCATAACACCTGAACAGGAGTTGCATTTTCATATATCTCACTTATTGTGTTGGATTAATACTTAAAGTCTGCATTATCTGGTTGGTTTTACTCTTCAATTCATTGTATTTCTTTTAGCTGCTCCCTTCAGGGGTCCAATCGCCTGCCTGAATCTCACTCTGTTTTTAGCATTTTCTTCTGTCACTCCAACCCCCTGCATGTCCTCCTTCACTACATCCATGAATCTTCTCTAAAGTCTTCTTCTCTTCATCCTGCCTGGCAGCTCGATCTTCATTACGCTTCATCCAGCACCTCCACTCTCCCTCCTCTGCACACATCCACACCATCTCAGCCTCGCCTCTCTAACCTTTTCTCCAGACTCTTGGTCCTGAGCTGTCCGTCTGATGGACTCATGTCTAATCCTGCTCACTCTCAACAAAGATCTTACCATCTTGAGCTCGGCCTCCTGTCTTTGTGTCAGTGCCACAATTTCCAAACAAAACATAAGAGCAGGTCTCATTATCATCTTATAAACCTTCCCTTTCACTCTTGCTGCTATTCACCTGTCACACATCATCCCTGATACTCATCTCCACCCACTCCAGCCTGGATGATTCATCCAAGTGCACCTTGCTTGCTAGCCAGAACTAGCGTTAGCTCACAACTCTGCAACGTCTACCCTCTCATCCAAGTATGGTGGCTTCAAAGCAGCAGTCCAGAAGCCAAAGGATGGTGAGATAACTTAAACCCCTGACATCTCACTCTGGAGTCACGTTTAATCCTCCTGAGCTAACTCATGGAAATGACAAGAAGACAACAGGGGACAGGAAGTGGACAAGCCCCAAACTCATAGCTTTGGACTACCAAATGGAAACATCCGGGGTATGTAGGAGACCCCAGAGAGCTGTCCACTGTAGAAGACCATAGAAGACGGCGTAAGACGTCCAGACGTTCTCCTAAATTACACCAAAACCATTTTTCGATTGATTAACAGGCTTTTTAATGAGCTGCAAACCTAAATAAAGCCACCAAACAAGCTTTGAAACTAATTAGAAATGAGGCGGAATAATTACAAGCAACCTTTAAGAAAACAGCCTGTTTTGTACTTATTCCCACCCCTCTTCCCCCCGTCCCTTTGTGACTTACCTCCCGTCTGCTTTACTGGCTGCTGACAGCAGGGTGAGTCCTCCAGCAGAAGGTGGCAACTCTGTGCAGTCGTGACAATCCTGCGCTCATTAGGATCAGCTCTGAAGCGATGCTCTGACTGACTGCAATTTCCTGACTGCTGGCTGTATCACAGTCTCCTCTCGCAGGAGCTCACTGGGTATTTGTGTCAATCAGTCCCAGCTGAAATCATTCCTGCCCGGCCGCTGACAGGCTGTCCAGACTGCTAGGCTGTAACGGACTCAATAAGGGTCTGCAGCACACGGCAGTCCAGATGGATGCGCCACAGGTAAACAAGATGCTGTCAGACACACCAATAAAACAAAAGCAGAATTACTGACATTAGGGACATGCAGCCTGAACTTTAGAGAAAGTGCCCACCTGGCCTCCTCAAAATCAGCAATAATTTTAGCATATCTAATGAGGACATGCACTTTTCTACCTTCATATGATGAAAATTGAGTTACAGGCCTTCAAAATAAATTTAGGCAGGTTGGAATTTGCTGCCAACTACCATACAAGCCATTTCAATCATGGACATCAGAAATTTGAGTATACATCTATCCCAGCTTCATCTGACCTGCTGACCTGTTGCACAATGAACCTGCACACACCTGTAACTGCTGCCTTTACTCAAACTCTATTCTCCTCCTAAATGTGAGGCCATGCAGGCTGCCGTCTATCGTAAGTAATAAACCACACAACCCAGCTTCCTTTTACAGGAAATGCATTCATCAAGCCAAACATCGCCATATTTACAGCAAGAAACAACCTTTCACCCCTCAGCCATCACAAGTGAAGTCCTAACCAACCATCCCAGCCGCAGCTCTTGGCAGAAAAAAGGAACTGAAGACGTGTTGGCCTTATCCTTTTAAAGATTTTCCAGCCCCCTCAACTGGTCTGTTCTAATCACTTCAGTGTTAGTTCTTTGTTTTGGACGATAGTAGCCTTACAGTAGCTTTGTATGACTAACAGTTCAAAATAATCCTTCTTTATCCACTACAGCACCTGTGTTTAAATGGAAGATGGGAGGGGCTTCTGTAGCTGAGATGACCGTATTAAGGGGTATCCTCTCTCTGTGACATCATATAGATCCAGGAGTAAGAAAAAACAACCTCAAAGTGAGTGTTTGGAGCAGTTTGAATAGTTTTTAGTTTGAAGGGATTAAACTGACCTCATTTTAAATTTTAATTACTATAAATATAAATAGCTAAAAGTCATTATAGGTCCACTTAAAGTCATCATGTCGGCCTGTGGAGTCATAGAAACTGAAAACCCACTTTTGTCCTCTTGTAGCTGCAGCAGGTAAAATTAAAAAACACAAATCTGTCTAATTCAGACCCAATTCTCCTGCATTACAATTCCCCCCTCCCTGTTTCCAGACGGGGTAAATCTCATTTTGGATAATTTGTTCCAATTACCAGCGAGTCAATGAACATGATTAAAAAAAAAACATGATGTAGCTTCGGGGAGCCTTTCATCCAAATCTCTAATTGAAAACTGAGATTTTCCAAAGGGAAATACTACAGTGGCCTTGTTGGCTCTGACACACACACACACACACACACACACACACACACACACACACACACACACACACACACACACACACACACACACACACACACACACACACACAGTTACCTGAGAAATGAAGACACTTTTTCTGTCTCCTGCCTCTGCTTTTGAATTGAAAAGGAAACACAGCATTCAGTCACGAGTGATGAAACCGAATGATGAAACCGAGTTTCTCCGAGTGTAACTCATCACCGACTCCACTGCATCCTAATTAAGATGTGTTCACTGTGTTCCTGACAGCTCCTCTGTGATAGAAGTGTAGGTAGTTGTTCAGCACCAAACATGTTCTCAGACGGGATGTCGCGATTTACTGGAACCGACTGTGGAAGACAGATGGAGTTCAACCACAGTACTGTGCAAAAGTCTGGAGCCACCCTTCACTTCTTTATATCGTTGTTAGTAAAATGCGAAAAGTGTACAAAAACAAAGTTTGTACTATTCTAAAAAAAACTTGAAAGTGAATATTTGGTACGACTGCCTTTGTTTTTTAGCACAGCCTGAACCAAAAACAAATTATTTTCGTTGTTTGTTTTCAGTGATTCAGTTCGATCATTTGAGAATCTGCTTGTTGAACTTGAATTTGGATCCAATCCAATCCAAGGATTTTATCCCACAGAAGCAGAAAACGGATCCTATCCTATAAGTTCTGCTGATAATATCCTGTATTATGAAACACGCATGAAATAAAGACTGTTACTCAGAGGTGGGGGGAGTCTGTGAAGCTGCATTCATTTTCTAATATATGCTGATGGAGACTTCTCATACCCAGGAGTATTTTTAAATGTGGGCCCACATTTGTGTTTCCGATGGCAATTGAAGCACCGCTGGGCTGATCTCCTTCCTTCCTTTCAGACCCTCACATGGCTCGCTAATGGCTACAGATGGTCCTTCACCACACTGAAATCTACTTCAGAGGATCCTGGAGGGGGAAAGGTCCTCCACCTCCAAAGAGCCCTCAGCGGCATTCGCGCTTTGTGACTGTGTCGCTTTCCATTTGTGTCCCTCTTTTCTGCCACAAACGCCCACACACACCTGTGGTGGAGATGCATGCAGGTCCATACAGAATCAAACTGATTCACAGAGCGGTCGGACTGTGTCTGAGGGCAGGGTTTACTCGAGTTCCCACAGCAGATGTTGATATTTCTCAGGCCAGAAACACAGATGGCTCATCTGTCACACTACATTGCCATAGACGAGGCATATTCAATATTAACAGGTCATGTTTGTTAGAGTTTATTCACCATTCTAGCAGTGAATAAACATTTTATGCTTTCATCAGTGGTGTCAACTTACTTGAAAGTAGTAATTAGTTACTAATTACTGATTACTTCTCCAAGAAAGAAATCCAGTTAGTTTACTGATTACTTATTTTCAAAAGTAATTAGTTACTTTATGACTTAGTTACTTTTTAAAAAAATGATACACAACCTGAATATGTAATAAAGCAATACACCTTTCAGCCCAATTCTATTTTTTTTCTATTTTTTCTCTAGTTCTCTAGTTTTATTCTTTTAACTTTATGCACATTGCCTCAAGCAAAAATGTAATTATATGCAACAGTCTTTGACTTTAAGAACTGTGTTTAACATTTAAACCCATTTTCTGCATATTCAAGCATATACAATAAAATAATGTTTTGTGTTTACACTCACTCTTTCAATTAGATTCAAGTAAAACACAGAAAAAATAAAAAAAATCAAAGATTCAGCGGCACTAAGTCCTGTCGCTCTTAAATCTATTATCACCTGTTTCGCAGGAGTGGAGCAGGCGGAGGTTTGCCTGGTGCCACAGTGGTCATCTCAGTTTGGGCACCTGCGAGATTCTCTGTGAATTTCACATTCCCGTGGCAGCGTGCTCGGTGCTCGCTCAGATTTGAAGTTGAATTTTTCGCTGTAGAAAGAAGTTATCCTCCCACACAGAGTGAAGAAGCGGACGCTAATGTTTTTGTCAATTTTTACGGAATCAAACTCAAAGTAATGTCAGTACTTCCACGCTTTAAATGCTGCATGGTGGTACTCTCTCCCGCACTCCATATTATCCATTGTTGATCTGCACACGTCTGTTGCTGCCACGGACGCTGCATGGTTGTACGTCATTGTCATGAGACACTCTCACAAACAAAATCACGGTTTAGTAACGCAGCGTGCTTATGGGAAAGTATCGGTAATCTAATTACTTTTTTGTAATAGTAATCCCTTACTTTACTTGTTACTTTAAAAAGTAATCGGATTACAGTAACGCATTACTGCCCATCTCTTGCTTTCATGTTAAAACCAGTGAAGATTCAACTGATGTCAGGAGGCTGGATTTGACCTGCGGGCCCGTGTTTGTCTTTCATTTGATCACTTTTCGACATACTTTTCCTTCCATTTCATGCTCAGCAGCTTTCGTTCTGAAGCTTTTTATTAAACCTGCTGCTGTGTGTATTTATCATTTTAGTTATCAATAACATTATGAATCCCATGACTGATCGGACTCCTTGCCTGCAGATGCCATGTTTGAGAAACTTGGCCAAACATCAAACTGAACTGTTCCCATCGTGGCCCAAGCAGTCATCTCATTTCTCCACGTTTTTATTCACTTTCCTCTGAAATGCATTAAAAGTTTTGACCGCTCGGATTAAATCTTAGCATTCCTGTCAAAAAAGGGAAAAAGCTTCTTTCCCATCCTGATAAAGGAACATCTGCACATGTGCACTTCTGCTCCGTGCTCTCCACTCGCCGGCTTTCATCCCTCGCTGTCCGGAGGAGGCTCCGGCCTGGCAGCTTCTTTTCCCCCAGGAGGCGCACACACAGATGACTTTTCCATCCCTCATTATTCATGTTAGTCACATTAAACAGCCCTGCTGTAATGAGCTGAACTGCATGCATGGAGACCACCACCCAGCAGCCGAGACAGCAAACAGTGTGATTCTGATGCCGCACAGAATCCCTCTGCAGATCCCAGGCTGTGCAGCTTCGATGTGGCATGGCTCATCTGTTTGTGCCCTCGAAGAAAAGCTGCCAATAATAATTCATTCAGTCCTCTTGGCTAAGATGAAAAAGGAGACACTTCATCATCACAACTGTGGGAAAGATTGATTTAAAAACTGTGATTTTATTCGATTAAAGCTTCAACCATGTGTCAGTCGGCATTTTGTACAATATTCTTTAACCAAATAAACAAAATAATGGTTTCAGTTTCTCAAAGGTGAGAATTTGATGCGTTTCCTTCTGTTATATGATCGTGTAAAGACCATTAATGATGAAGGTTAATAGATACTGGAGATGTGATCGGAAAAACAGACTGCTGATCGTATATATGTTAGCAATTCTACAGAGGAAAAATAGGAATAGCAGCATGTAAAACCAGAGATTTGGTCTCAGTGGGAGAAAATGTGGATGAGGGATGTTTGCAAAACAAGTACTGCAGCATTTTATGGCAAAGCATCACCAGAGGAAACCAAACCAGAGACAAACGAGCGCCAAAAGTCAAAGCTATCTGAGCCTTTAAAGAGGTCTCAGCTTTTGCCCATCCAGACTGAGGCTCTCGAACTAAAACTGGAAGTAAAACACATTACAGTACTACCGTTTACTACAGTATATGGCAATATATTGTGTTACTTGATTACATAAATATGCAATGAATGGACAGAAAAGCAAAAAAATCAATGCAAATGAAGTAAACTGACATGTTAATGGAAGTGAAATAATGCAAACTAGTTTAAATTGTTTCATAATGCAGTTTTATTCAAATGTACTCACACATTCACTGACCTCATTATGTGAATAATGTAAGCAGAATAGTTCTTAATATTTATGCCCAGAGAATAATAACTGTTGAATTTCCCGTCTAATATTTGACTCACATGGTGCAACAGGTTTCCAAATATCAGGCTTTTTTTGGAGAGAAAAGCTCACAGACACTTAATTTTAAAAACAATCTGAATCTGCCTGCAAACTCAGATTTTCAATTTCTGAAGAGAATAAAAAATACTTGATATTTCTCTGAGTAACTGAGGGTGCTCTCAAAAATTAAAAGAGGTAACAGGTGATGATGAGAGCCCCACAGAAAGCTACTCGCTATCTTTGGTTAGAGCAGACATGAGCTTGGGTCTGCATCGATGTTACAACCAAAACTGTCGTTAAAAGTCATTAACTTGCATTTCATGAGTGTGTGGTGTGTGTGGCTTCACCTCGACAATCTGCTGCTCCGAAAATCCCTCAGTGCTCCGTAATAATGCCCACGTTGCCATGGTTTTTGTCAGAGATGCTGGATTTATAGAGGGAAGGAAAAAATTAAAAGGACTAAACCGTGCTGCTATCACAAACAGTGGTTGGACAGGAGAACCTGGAAACACTCCCCAGTATTTTAATGCAACATCTATGAATTATTTTACCCTGTTTGAGGGAAAACTTTAACCCACCCACTGACAATCAGAGGGCTAAATCAAAGGCTGGTCGGAATAATGTGACGGGTATAAGTGGGGTTAAAGTGCAGACTGTTAAAGGCCCTTTTTTTTTAGACCTTTATGGAAGCAATTTACGACCTAGTTAACAGTCATATAGGAAAAGGGTGTGAAAAACATGAAGAAAAACAGTATAACATTGCACTAGGGTCACTTTGGGGTTTGTTTTTTTAAATTGAAGGTGGCCGGAAAAAATGGGGCCAAATGAATTGATTAATTAAGAAAAAGATGACAAGTTTATTTAAAACCCCAAAATTTTACAAGAAAACCTGAAAACTTTACGACAGAATATCTGGAAATTTACATGAAATTTAAAATAAGAAAATTGGCAAATTTGTGATAAAACACTGTCAAATTTATCAGAAAAAATTGTAAATTTATGATTAAAGAATGAGTAAATTCACAAAAAAATACCAAAGCAGCAACATTACATTACAGTTCACTGTAACGGAGCACAGGTAACTGTGCGTATGTACAGTGATATGCATGCATGCACAGTGTGCATTGGGTATTGTTGGTGTTGCACAGTCATGTCAAAAGAAGTCAAAGATGGCTCGTTTTACTGAAAATGAGATTGTGATTTGTTGTCGGCTTTAATGGTGTGACTGGAAGAGTGCTCGCTGGCCTTCTATTAATGTTTCTAATGAGTTATTCAGTTCTTAACCTTGAAAAGTGAAGTGATGTAACTCAGAAAAACACTATTTTTACGAGTGTGAAATGTTTGGTGATTCAGTGTAAGGCTGCTTGCTTATGGCAAAAACCATAATCTCCAGTACATTGGTCAGTAAATGTACTCTTATTGATTTATTGATCTCTTTCCCCATAAACTTTAAATATATTTAAGTAAAAACAATAACTAAATAAGCATGCACCACCCTGGTGAAGCATTTCAAGCTGAGGCCAAAAACATTCATTTCAATTCTATTCAATTCTATTTATATAGCGCCAAATCAGAACAGTAGTCGCTTCAAGGCGCTTTATATTGTAAGGTAGACTATAGACCAGGGGTCGGCAACCTGTGGCTCTTTAGTCCTTATAGTGCGGCTCTGCGTGGTTTGGGAAAATAAATTAGAAGTATTTAGCTGAAGTGTATTTTATTTATGTTAGTTCTTTTTTTAACTTGTAGTTCTAAATTGGAAGATTATTGTGATATTGAAATATAAAAATAAAATTATATTCTATTATTTTTTCATCGCTCAAAATAAGCGTCACACTCGCGGAAGCCGGTATACCCGCCGAATCGCCATGCATTTATCGAAACTTTCAACCCCAGGTAGGCCAATTATGGATCTTCGGATCCACATTATGTCAGCAGCTATTCTCCTCTGTGAACTATGTTAAAAACAAACACCGCTCACGCCTCACAGATGACAGCTTACAGTCCTGCGTAAAGATGAAAGTGACTTCGTACAGCCCCGATTTGCAGACGCTGTGCGCAGAGGTTCAGGAGCAGAAGTGCCATTGTACCATGGCAGACCTGACAATGTTTGCATGAACACGCTTTTCAGCATCTCTTTATTGACCACTTTTCACACACGGTTGCTGTACGCGTACAGCCGGCTGTAGCTTTGCAGCTCACAGCCCAACACATACCAACACAACAGCATAGATAGCGCAGACTTTAAGGCGGCGAGGTGTGGTTGAGGGTGCTGCTCCGGTGTGTCCGCCTCCCCTGCAGCGGTGCTGCAGACCACACCCCGCCACACACATTAAACTGGTAAAATACATATTTAGGCAGAATTTTGCAAATATCTATTTTTCATTTTTTAGCAGCATAGTGCTTTTTTTCCAATAATTTTTTAAAAGTCAGGTCAAAGCTCCAAAAGCCCAAAGGCGATATAAGGGTGGCGGCTCACAGCAGTTTTTGTTTGCTACATGGATCATTTTAGTTCAGCTGGGTGTCTTTCCTTTTGTTATATTTCTTTACGTTAAAAATGTGTTAATTACATAAATAAAATGTTATTTTATCTGTAGCACTTCATGGATTTCATAAGCAACACACCTTAGTTGTTCACACAAAGCATAAAGGTAAAAAACAATATATACAGTGTTATCTTCATTTTAGATGTCAAAAAGTATTTGCGGCTCCCAGTGTTTTCTTTTGCGTGGAAACCAGGTCCAAATGGCTCGTTGGGTGTTAAAGGTTGCTGACCCCTGCCATAGACTAAACATGAACATTTTCTTACTACAGGAACCCCTGAGATTGTCTGTGACAGAAAACAGTCACATTATTAGTTAGAAACCTACATTAAAAATGCTCCAAAAGACACAGACTCAACAAACACAGTCCAGAGGTCCAGCTCAGAGTCTCCAATTAGCTGAGGTGAAGCCTGGCAGACAGGTGGAGGAGGATGGAGGTTGGCGCTTTGGGTAACCCTGTATTCAGTATTAATGTACACTGATGGGATCAAACAATAATAATGCTGATTAACTCCAGGAGTGGAACACGGGGAGGTCTGGGATATATTAGTGGTAGCTGGAGTCAGTACGGTGGATGTGACGGGGGCAAACCGATAATAGCATGATGGAGGACGGGGTCGAAGCATCTCCATAATCGAAACATTTGTTGGCACTCGTTCTCAGGCAGCTGCTGGCCGCTGTCAGCAGGTTCTCAAGTGCCACTTTCTTAACAAACAAGAAAACCGGAGTCGGGGAACAACTCTGTGCTTTGAGGGGAAGTCTGGAGGCGGTGGGCGAGATCCTGACTTTGACTGATGGGTAAATCAATGGAGCCAGACATAGAGACCTGTCAAGACTTCAAAATGTCAAAACTGCAATTAGTGCGTTTTTTTTTCTCCTCCTGATGAGACCCAATGTGATTTGTGATAAGGCTGGCTCAATGGTGGGGATATTTCACAATAAAAGTTTACCATCTTTGTTTGAATTCTCTGAGCCTGATAATTAAAAAAATGACATTTTGCACTCCTTATGTTACATCTAAGAAAAACAGTGGAAATTGTGTACGCTTCCAAAACACGAAAATTATACAGTTATTACCACATCAAATACAGTGTAAAGGGCTATCCACATGCTAAAAGAAAGAAAAACACAGTAAATCACTTAGTTATAAATCTTCATGTCATTAGCATTTACTTCTACAGTAACAGCCAGCTAGAGAAAACTTAACTGGCATGGTTGCTGTTGTTATACGAGCATCTCCAAACCTGCAGCTGTGTTCTCGGTCTACAGGCGTCAGTGTTGATCAAAGTGGTCCAAGCAAGGAATAGTGCTGAACCAGCGACAGGGCGGTCAAGGCTCTCTTATGTACATGGGAAGGGAAGGCTGGTCCATGTGGTCTGATTCAACAGACGAGCTGCTGTCTCTCAAACTGCTGAAAAAGTTCATGCTAGTTGTCCAAACACACAGGTCACCACAGTTTGTTGTATACAGTGCTGCAGACCTGGAGACCAGTCAGCGAGCTCATGCTGGCGCCATCCACCACCGAAAGCGCCAACAATGGACACCTAAGCCTCCGAACTGGACCATGAAGCAATGGGAGAAGGTGTGCTGGTCTAATCAATCACATGAATCATTGGGTGATTACCTGGGGAATACCTGGCACCAAGATGCATGGAAGAGGTGGAGATGTTGGTGGAGACGATGCGATGCTCTGGGCAATGTTCTGCCAGGAAATCTCGGGTCCTGCCATCTATAGGGATGCAACTTTGACACTTATCACCTACCTAAACATCGTTGCAGGCCATGTACGCCCTTTAATGGAAATGGTACTCCCTGATGGCTGTGGCCTCTTTCAGTAGGGTAATGCGCCTGCCACAAAGCAGAAATGGTTGAAGAATGGTTTGAGGAGTACAACAACCAGTTTTAAGTGTTGGCTTGACCTCTAAATTCCCCAAATCTCAATCCAGTGGAGCACCTGTGGGATGTTCTGGACAAACCTTACAACTTGAATGACTTGAAGGATTTGTTGCTCACGTCTTGGCGTCAGATACCTTCAGGGCTCTAGTGGAGTCAATGCCTCAATGGGTTCAGGGCTGTTTTGACAGCAAAAGTGGGGCTGACATAATAATCATCATAATGTTATGCCTGATCTGTGTATATATTTACTATGAAAATTGCCATAATATGTCAGCTAAAGCCAGCTGGGGTAGGCTCCAGCCCCTAAACAGATCAGAAAATGGATGGACTACAATAATGATTAGTGGTTTGAAGGAAACCTTCCCCACTGACACTGACAGAGTCTGACAGATGATTCACTTATCATGTTTTTATTCACAGGGAATGAAAACAAACCTGAGATGATTTGTATGGTTCAGACAAACATTGGCAGGCAGTGTTTGTGTGCTAATGGGCCTTCACTCCAGGAGGTGTTGACCAATTCTCAGAGAAGTGCTGTTACACAAACGTCTCAATTAGCTGGCAGCTTGTTCGCCAACAAATGTCAAAGAATGATGGATTCTGTGGTGAGCCTGAAAACGCCCAAAGACCTGCAGTGAGAGGACAGATTCATCATAACTGAGGAGCTGATCTGAAACACGATCACTGTGGAAAAAGGAAGTGTATCTGTGGCCATGAGGTTTTGGCTGTCTGAGAGCTCGGATGCCACAGGTGTTCATACTACCTCTTAAAGTTGGAAATCACTACCGGCTGCCGAAGGGTCCAAACTGATGGAGCAGAACTTGCTCCAGCAGACGGCAAATCAACCTCAGATATATCTCATGTTTATCATTGAACAGGTCTATAGAATAGCTCTAAAGGTGAATGATGTCTTATTTGACTATCGTTTGTCACCCTGGGGGACAAATTCACGCTGCACAGCCCTGTAAATGTTGGAATAAAGATGAGCATCCTCCTGGTTTGAAGGAAGGATGCCTGATTTGCTGCCTTCAGGGTTGGAAACTGTAGACTTGGTCATCATTGCAAACCCAGCTGTTACCACCAGAATGGCTGGTAATACAAAATTATTTTGATATCTGTGGTGAAATCATAAAGACAACTGTAAGTTGTCAGAAAAGGACTGAACATGGCTGAGAAGGAAAGGTTTTTATTTTTATGGACAGATCCAAGAGCCTCTAGGTTAGAGTTAAAGTGACTGTTACACTATTCAAACAGCACTGCCAAATCAGCTAAAAGAAGACACTCTTCACAAAAAGCAGAATTTAAACTCTCAGGGAAACATGTCCAGTCTCTCTGTCTTTAGAAGCACAGAGCTTTTTGGCACAACTTCACTGACTTCTAATCTGCCCAGAGGAGAGGAACACAACCTGAAAAGGTCAGAAACCCATCACATCGATTATGAGTGGGCCTACCAATAAGGTTGTTCTACACTCTACCAAGCAATCCTTGCTGGAGCTTTGACCTCTCCTGTCTCTCTCTCTCCCAAAGTAATTAAGACTGGTGCTGTGGTTAGGCAGGTAAAGACTGTTAATACCCCACTACAGGACTGTAAGTATAAGTTTTTATGCGCAAAATATACTTAAAACTAGTCCAGACAATGACTGTATCTCCTCTGCATGTGTTCATCACCTAAACATGTCAGAGAAGTCATGAGAGAGTGAGTCTGCGTTACGACTACAGTGACCTTCACAGTACATGCCCAAGAAACGACTCAACGAACCTTCATCGTCTTTACCGCTCACATGATTTTTGCTGATGCTGCAATGCTATAGCCTTCATTACTTTAATAAGGTTCACACCTGCACCTCCAGAACAAAGGAGCTCAGTACAAACACAATCAGTTATTCACTGTTTACCGCCCGAGTTAATTGCCCTGCAGAACGGGAAGCGGCAGGATATTAGTCCAGTGACATAACAGCTTGAGGCTAACGATCTGGGACAAACTCAGATTGAACTACCTGCTGTTTCTTCCTGGTTTATGTGCCGTGTTAGCTTGCTACAGTTGACACCTATCACTCACTGCTACTAAGGTTTTGGAAATGCCAGCAACTTTGAGGATGTAAACATCTCAGAACCATAGATTTGTTCTCAATAAAAATGTGAAGAAAAACAGAGGATATGCCATGCCTTAGAAATGAAATGGGTTGTTTTTCGTCAGCAAAAAGTGTCTTTGACCCCAAAATTATGGGCATAAATTATGCTTTTAGACAAGTACAATCTTATTTTGATAAAATAAAAACATCCTGACATCAAACAGAACTGTCAATTCGTTCCAGTCTGATTCTCACCTCCGGAACCAAGAAAACAAAAACAGAATAGAAGAGTAAGTACCTGTATGTGTGTTGACTCGGTAGGGACAATAATGAGAAAAGTTCAGAATAAATATCTGTGACCACTGCAGACAAATATTCTACAGAAAGTCACTGTAGTATATTCCAATAAAAGTTCAAATGTCCACAAAAGGTACAAATGTCAGTTAAATCTAATGATTTTCTACAGCTAATTAAGCAACACCAAGACCTCCCTTTATTCAACCCTTCTGTGTGGACAAGGTCTTCCCAAGCCATCCAAGAGACATAATCTGTCCAGTGTGTTCTGGGTTTCCTTCCAGCTGAACGTGAAGTGCTTCAGCTTCACTAGGATGCTTCCGTTGTGTCCAGACAGGACAGATGCTTTAACCACATCCTCTGAATCCTTCTGAGCAAGAGAATCTGCTCTACTGTGAATCATTTACCAGACAAAGGAAACTCATTTCCACTACTTGTTTCCAAAATCTCATGTTTTTTGGTTACTGCCTGCAGCTCAAGGTCGACATGTTAATCCACAGCTTTGCTTTGACGCTCAGCTCTCCCTTCACCACAACAGGCTGGTACAGTATCTGCATCACTGCAGAACCAATCCATTGGTCAATCTCCTGCTCCACTCTTTTCCCACTTATTAACCAGACCCCAGGACACTGTATCTCCAATTAAGGCATTCCTGGTCCACCGTTTTTCCAGCAAAGAGCCATAGCTTAAGACCTGAAGGTGCTAATTCTCATTCCAGCCACTTCAAACTCTGCTGCAAACTATCCTAGTGCAAGCTGGAGGTCTTTGCTTGATGAAGCCAACAGAACCACATCATCTGCATAGATTGGAATTTGACCCTAAGGCTGTTGAACCACCCTCCTCCTGGCTGTGCCTACAAATTCTGTCAATAAAAGTTACAAACAGAATCAGGACAGCCATGGCAGAGTCCAACGCACACCAGGAATCTTATCTGCAACAATGCAAACGTACAGGGAATTAAATAGCCAACAACAACAGACCCCATACCTCATCCATGCATTTCCCAAAGCGCACAAAACACATGTTAAGTTATGCAAACTCTCACACAACTTCAAATATCTTTAAGAGTATAACGAGCTAGATTGGACAGCAGTTTGCCAAAACTGGTTGTCAAAGTATAAAAAATTTATCAAACTGAGGGAAATTAAAATATCTGAAGGTCAGAATTTCCTTGTGGGTCCACAGACATCCTGCTTATGTGTCCTGTTTAAGTCCTAATTTTTGACAGTTCACATTAAAATAACACCTACGTGTAATTAATACATACCTCTGGCTTCCATATAAATGCAAAGCAGGGCTACATTGGAAGGTTCCTTTGATTAAAAAGAAAGTATTTAAACAAACCAATCTGGACTGAGTGTAATTATAAAAGGATTCCCTGAAGATATTTTGTTAAAATGTGAAAAACAAAATGTAAAAAAAATTAAATAAACATTCATAAACCAAATAAATGAGCTTTGGTGCAATTGCCAATCTCGTTGAGTGATTTCGTGATCTCTGACGCCCCCCCCAGCAGCAACAATCCCGCTCTGTGTCACAGGGCTCTCAAACACATTCTTGCGGCGCTCTCCCAAGCAGCTGTTTTAGCTCTGCAAGTCTAATTTATGTATCTGTGAACACTGTTGTTGCTCCATCAGCCTCCAGGGTCACTGCAGACAATGTTGGGGAATACTAACGCAATGCAAATCCCTTTAATTATACATTGTTTACTCCTCTTTCCCTCAAGGTATAGCTTGACTGCAAAGTCCATGTCTTCCTTCAGTCTGAGGAGCAACAGGAAAGCAGTGAAGTGAAGCAGTGAAGCCTGGAAGTCAGAGAGGACCACTCATGCTGAATTTCTATGGTTTTGAGCTTCATGTGGACAGGTGATGGTTGTAAATGTTAGCAGAAGCATTTTTTCCATTAAAATCGATTAGTGATGAGAGTAAATGTAAAGGTCCATCATATTTCTGAAGTGTAAAGCTACTTCCTGAATCTTACGTCAGCATGATGTCACCGCTGACAGCATCCAGTTTAAAAATCTGCTAAATCAAATGTGCAGAGCTACCTGCTGTGGTGACCCCTTGCAAATATGGGAGGAAGTGAAAGTAGCTGTAGTGATTCTTTTCTAGGTCTTGCATTACTGCATGTTTCATGTATTGGGTTATTTTGGACAGTCGGTAGCACAAAGGATGTGCTGAAAACACTACGAAACGAGGATCTCTGGTTATAGAGGCAAAAGAGATGGTTTGGACATGTGCAGAGGAGGGATAATGGATATACTGGACAAAGGATGCTGAAGATGGAGCTACCAGGCAGGGGGAAAGGCAAAGACTACAGACGAGGTTACTGGATGTAGTGAATGCTGATAACCTCTGAAGAAGCAGTGCTAAGTGCTAAGCTATGAACTAACGCCGGTCACAAAAGCAGTGGTGGCCTAGTTTCTCAGCTGATGAACGCAGGAAGTCCCTGAATTGAAAAGGTAGTACAAGTCCAGGAAATTTGTACTCCAGCTTCGATGAGTATGTTTCTGTTATTAAGCACAAATGAGCAGATATCAGTTTCCGTGTGTTAGAATCGATGGGTGCTATAAGAGCCACTTACTCCCTGTTTTTACATTATTACATGTTTGAACACTAGGGGGCGCTTACTTGTAATATACTGCGTATCAGTAAGTTCCATAGTGACTTACCAAAAAGCAGGTACGTCATTAGGGACACACAACCGTTTCTGACCGTGTTCACTGCAGCAGCAATGTCAGCACTAACAATATTAAGTTAGGCTTCATAATTCAAATTGTTCAAGTCATTAATAAAAGATGTTTGGATGTACATAATGTTCCTAGCAGCGGCTACTGGAAATGATGCATCTTTTGAAGCAAACTAGCTAGAGTTAACTGAAAACTTCACACTCCATCTTATCCAAACATGGTCTTTTTCATGCTCGAAATTCCCAGTGGTGACACAGAGGCTTTAAAATGTGCAGTCTTGTATACACAGTCTATGGCCCAGACAAACATCACAGCATCTTTAATCTAAAGCAGAATCGCTGGGCCTGCCTCAGTGTCCCACGGAGGACCGGGACTGTATCTGCCGGAGAGATGCTTCGAGGAAAATCGTGCCAGCTCAGCAACATCTCCTCTGTAAAAATAAAGGTCAAACGAGCAGCCAGAGACAAAGTTTCATCCTCTGCTGAGTCAGACTGCGCTGCTGCTGACCTTGGTCACTGCTATATGCCTCACCTGAAAATAAAAGATTAAGTTGTTGGTACTCTAAATCAATAGCTACCGGCAGCTTGTATCGACAGTGTGAGGTACTTCTGACAGATATTGTTCTTTACCTTTTCAGAGTTTATTACTTATCGAGCTGCAGCTACAACATGTGACACTAAAATCTGTGAAATAAGAAAAGAAGTTGACCTCATGCTGTTAGTGTCCTCCTTTTCCTTATATGAGGAAAACTTGGAGGATCCTGGGATTTTTACCAAAGCTTCATCTTTTAAAATGTGACTGAAGAAGGTTAAAAAAAACCCCTGAAACAAACATTTAAATCTAATAATGTGGATGATCGTGTTGCTACTGACAGATGAATCATAGCGACATGAGGCAGGTATGAGCAAGAAGTCTGATCATATTAAGCTCTGCACTGTTTACAGCATGACAGAAACGAGCTTCATGCATTTCATCTGAGTCATTTTTTGTCATTTCAGTCTGAAAGTTGGATTCAGCCTGGCAGGGAATTCCTAATTCATTAGTTATCCATACAGAGTGATTAACTGAGCTTTACAGAAGGCCTCAGCCTCATATTTATTCTCTTTCACTTTGCAGAACAGAGTCGAAGGATCACGATGTGCAGAAGACTAGAAAATTAACTTCTACAGGATCATATTTAGCAGTTACTCCAAACAGACACCTATGTGAAGTATGAATAAAGTCAGCTCTACGTGTAGAGACTTGTTCATTTAATCAGCGTGAGTGTAATAAAAAAAAGAATATTTGGTATTAACATCATGAAGCAGCTATCAGAGAAAACTCATGCTTCTCTAAAAAGTAGATTTTGTGAAAAGAGATTATTTTTGCCACCAACCTTTGTATATGTGAATACACATACACGTGAATTTGTGAGAGTAGCAAAGTTTGCAATGATCTTTTTTAGCACGCCAGTCGAATCCTTTAATAAACCAGAGGTTAAGTGGTTGAGTATATGCAGGGATGGCAGCCGTGACGTCACCTGTTTGTTGGTGCTTTAAAACCAGGATTTTTCTTGCACCCAGACGAGTCACCCTGTATGTTTAGAAGCTAGCATCTTTTAAATGCAATCTATGGTGAGAGACCGTGTAAGACAGACTACACTGAAAAAAAGAGCATGTTGGATTTACTTAATTCAATAGTGGATATTGGTTGCACACAATTGTTTTGCTTTGGCAGAAACTTAAACAACTTAGTTAAATCAACACAACTTATTCATATTCAATAAGCCTGTGCATTTTGTGTTGATGAAACGTGACTGAAACATATTCAGATGAAGTAAATTGAGCTCTTGGAATATTTTAATCCTCACAATTTTTTCATTTTATTCCAACACTATACAATAACTTTTACCCCAATACTACTTGGATCTATTGAACGACTACCATCCTCCTGTCTTTATCTGGGTTGCAGGAGCATAACCCCGAAGTGATAGGTTAAGAGGCAGGATACACCCTGGACAACTTACCAGTCTATCACATAGAGACAAACAACCATTTGCACTCACAGGTAATTTAGAATCACCAATTAACCTAACTGCAAATGCATGACTTTTAACAGGTTGTCTGCCTCTTATAACTCTAGTGATTTTCCTGCAGTTTGAAATCTCATGTGATCTTGTAAATTTCATGAGTCCAGCAACTAACCACTCTTACTACAGTGTATCATGTCATCTCAACTTACAGATCCTACATGATTTAATTACGTTCACCATAGAAACATGAAATTATTTTGTTCAAATTACAAGTTAGACTTTTGTAAATGTAACAACCACCCAATGTCCTTTTTTCGGTACACCGAAAAAAGTAGAGGTGACTGCTCGACTTGACTGAGATGGATACCTTCCTCAAACCACGATCCGAAGCGTGCAAGATGAAATCACGTGCGGTGTCACGAGATTTAACATCGCCATATTATTGACTTACTTCGCTCAAACATGATATGAACAATTTAATATACCCTCTCTGCATATCATGTACTTTCTACACTATATAGTTACACTTAACTTTAAAGCATGAGGCAATTGTTTTGAATATACGCAAGATGCTTACACAAATTCAAGAGATGGTCAATCCCTTTTTTTCAATGTAGACGCTTCTCTCTCTTTGCTTCTGAGGGATCTTGAGGTGTTCCTATGGTACATGAGATGGTTTCTGCAGACCTTTCTGGGTTTTCTCCACAAGACACCAAAGGGACTATCGAACAGTCTCCTTCAACTCTTAGCTGCCATCACCAATTGACAGCTGAAATGAGCAAACATGTCAGCAAGTGTTCTGCGGATGGCATAGTGGTGCAGTGGTTAGCGCTGTCGTCCAACCCCAAAAAGTCCTGTGTTTGAATCTGTTGGTCCACTGGGTCCACAGGTGATCAGAGAAAAAAAGAGACTATGAGCTACGATGGCAGAACTAACATACTTGGTGACAGCTGAGATTTTCTCCGTAAGAAAAGGGATGGATGGTTTTTTAGATGGTGCTTGTGAGGACAGGAGAGGTTCGCCACTGGTTTGAAGTTGTAATGTTGTGAAACTGTGCTTGGATAGGATGGAATTTCCCCATTCAAATAGTTTTATGCTTCTGCAGATGACCAAACCAGGAAAACTTAAAGTGTGACAAAAACTTTATAGAGACTGAACAGCAGCTCAATACCACAACAAGAGAAGGGCCTAATGAGTCAGTCAATAACTGAAATGAAAGTGCTTAAATGACATTTGACAGAAATAAAAGCCCCTGTAGTACTCCATTTAAAGCTCTCTGACAGTTTGACATATGATCTTTCAAAATGTCACATGAACTACTTGAGTTACATTTCAATTCAGCTCTCCTGCTGATGGCTGAAGCCAGATGACAACACTTTGCATGATTTACAGCCTTTTCACACCTGACAGCCCAAACCGAGGCTTATATTTTATTACAAATGCATAATATTTGGTGCAGTTAGTTTCTGTTCACATATCACGTACACCCAAGGACTAAATTATTCTACATGACTTACCTATATCTACTTCAAAATGACTGATTTGTAAAGCAGCGTGTGTTAGCATCAATGCAGTGCTTAGAGTATTATTTGAAGAAATCAATTAACAGATTAATTTTGTAATCACACTGTATTGTGTTTGCACACTGCCGCCGCAGCTTTATTGTCTTCTTTAATACCTCCAATACCTTGCCTCATCTTTCTCACCACCTCTGTATTCAATTAATTCTTTTCTGCTTGACTTTCGTCCTGCATTATTTTTTTTCTTTGTTTTGGTTCTAAAGTTAGCCTGACATTCTCCCCATTATTAGTCTGAACTATCCAAAATAATGAACAAAATGTCTCTAGACTGAGACCATCCCTGTTTCCTTCGACCTATAAACTGCTGTTTGGTCAGTCCGGAGATAGATGACGAGATCTGTAAAATCACAATCACGAGAGAATTAATTGTACCAGGCTTAAACAATCAAAGAGCTGGTACAGACCAAATACTGGCCAACATGGTTGTAGCTATGAATGAAGGTTTATCCAAACCTGTCAACTACTTCATGTGCACATTTCCCTTACAATGACAGCAAGAATCACTTAACAGTATGCTAACTACAGAGCAGAGAATTGCCGTCCTTACCAAAAGGTTTTCAAATGATTCTCTGTAGGCCTGGGTCATTTAGGTTTTATATCAAACTAATTCATCTGATGTTCTAGGCCAAATAATTGATGCTTGCATATTTTCTCCTGCCATGTGAAAAAAAATTAGATGCTATTAAACAAAATGTTTAATGTCGTTAGAGACAGAGTGACGAACAAGGTAAGCGACTCATGTTGTAACTGACATCAGACGCCGGAGATTTTGGCGGAAAATTAAAGCGAATGGTAGTTTAGAATTGAACAAAGTTTCTTTAAGCTTCAGTATTACCAAATATACCAATAACTAACAACATCTGTCCTATCATCTCTAACACCCTGGAGGACAACGAGGAGAGTTTAGACGCTCTCCAAGATTACATCGACCGGTGCTTCCACGACCTAGTCATGAAGAAGGCTCAGAGTGCGTCTTCGGCCAAAGTTGAGACGCCGTCATCTAAAAGATGTCGCCCGGCAGACTCCCCCGGCACAACATCGCCTGCCGGCAAAGACATCGTAGACATCCTGGAGTCAATCGATAAGCGATTGTCCAGTTTTGATGCTAGGCTGTCCCTGGTGGAGATCTTACACCGGGAATTTAAATCTCTGAGAGAATCCCAGGAATTCAGCCAGCAGCAGGTGGAAACACTTGCTGCGGAAAATGCCACGCTACGGGACTCGGTCAAATCTCTAACCGAAAATGTGACCCAATTAAACATAGAAAATAAAAAAATAAAAGAGACCGTTATGGATTTACAAGCCCGTAGCATGAGAGATAATCTTATGTTTTCTGGCATTCCAGAGTCTGCCGGAGAGGACCCGAAAACGACCGTGAGAAGCTTTATTAAAACCCACCTGAAGCTGCCGGAGGACACGGTGAAAAACATAGGGTTTGAAAGAGTGCATCGCATCAGGGCTCCGAAGACAGGAAGCGGGAGACCATGTCCTATTGTGGCCAAATTTCCCTTTTTCTCTCTCTTGTCGCTCACCTTGCTCTTTGGTTTCTTTGCTTCTCTTTTCTATCACTGCGGCGATCACCTGTTTCCCTATCCATCCACAAACAACACCGTCTATTTTTACATGCTCACTCTGCACGATCACGCACACACATGCGTTTAAAGGCAACACATGTACAACAGCCACACAGCGCACACAGATATAGGACACACACGCACACATTTGCTCATATTAGTTATTATGCACACACATAGTCAGACCTATGGAGCTTCTCGCTGCGCATTTTCTTCTCTTTATTTACAAAAAAATATGATGTGTTTCCATTTTCCTCACCCGTCTAAGCAAGACACACAGCGTATGTCATTAGCCACAAACACACAACTATGGGCACGCTAAGGTTTGTCTCATGGAATGTGCATGGAGCTGGCTCTAGGGAAAAAAGGTTAAAAATACTTAACCAACTTAAAAAACTACAGGCAGACGTTGTTTTATTACAGGAGACCCACATACCTGTCACAGGTTTGAATAAACTTAAAACACCTGAGTTTCCTAATGTGTTCTCAGCCTGTTGTAATTCTAGACAAAGAGGAGTAGCAATTTTAATACATAAAAATATTAATTTCACAATATTCGACACAGTTATAGATCCAGAGGTCAGATTCCTAATCGTTAAACTATCTATACTTAACCAAAAGCTATGCATTGTAAGTATATATGGTCCAAATGTTGATGACCCCTCATTCTTCCACGGTTTTTTTAGTACACTCTCCGAACACCTAGATTGCACAATTGTTCTTGGGGGAGACCTCAACCTGGGACTAAATGAAGAAATGGATAGGCTCAATACAGTAGGAACTCAGCGTAATTGGCAGTCCACAAATATAATCAAACAGTATATGAGCGACTTTGGTCTTTGCGACGCATGGCGCTCCCTCCACCCCAACAGTAAGGAATATTCTTTCTTCTCACATGTTCATCACTCCTATTCTCGTCTGGATTATTTTCTGGTCAGCAGCTCACTGCTGAGGGACATTTCAGACACTGAGATTCATCCTATAGCTGTCAGCGATCATGCTCCTGTATCTTTAACACTAATGCAGAAGAATAATACCACACCAAGTAAAAACTGGAGATTTAATACATCGCTGCTCAAAGATGAAGAGTTTGGGGTGGATGTTTGTATCTGTGTGTGCCTGTGTGTCTGTGTCTATATGTCAGGTTGGGTATCAGACGCCACCTCTCTGGGGACATCTCAGGTCCTCCAAGGTTTGGAGGCCTATCTCCCCCCACCACTTCCCCTGCCGGTGGCGGACGCCCCCAGACATCGGTGCGTTGGTGGTTCTTTGTGTCCGGGGGTGGGCGTCCAGATACACACCGGCTCACTCCTTGGCGGCTGCTTATCGGGGCCTGGAGCCTGGGGCTCGCTCGGGCCACTTCGGAGGTGGGGTGCCCTCGGCCTCTCGGCCCGGGGCTCGGTCACTCTGGCGCAGCCGGCTGCCGGCGGAGCTCACGGGCACGTCACTGCAACCCCCCCTGGCCTCTGCTCCGCGGCTGCTGAGTGACCCCTCATCTGGGACTCTCCTCAGCTCTTTCTGGGACAGTGGCGCGGCTGCCCCTCTGTTGGTCTTCCTTGGTCTCTTGTGTTCTGGGGGCCTCTGGATGTCTGGAGTTTTGATCTCCTCCACACCTGCTTCATGCCCTGGAGGACGGGGCAGTGGCCCCCCACACCCTCTAGCAGATCATTACATTAAGGAACCTTTTAAAAAAATCAAGCGCGTCCATGTCCACAGGTGTACACACGGGTGATCACACACACAAACTACACCCTTTTTGGCTCCTACCTCAAAGCACACTGTGCGCTGTCAATCTTACGTGCTGCACAACAATGTTTAACATTTAATATTTACTGCCATATTCCCATATATCATTGTGATGTTGTTTATTCTATTACTCTTGTTTTCTTCTGCTTGTTTTCTTTTTTCTTTCTCAACAGGTGATCCAGGTGGTCAATATGTATTTTTTTTTGTCTGCTTATTTTGTTGGTTTTTGTTTTTTGCCCTTTTTCCCCGTCCTTCTTCCCAGCTGTTTTTCTTTCCCTCTTTCTTTCTCCCCTTTCTCTCCCCCCCCCCCCAAAAAAAGATGAAGAGTTTATCAAATACTTTAAAAAAGAATGGACTTCATATTTAGACTTTAATGACATTCCTGGAACATCAGCATCTGTCCTCTGGGAAGCAGGGAAAGCCGTGATGAGAGGTAAAATAATCTCTTTCTCATCACATAAGAAGAAAGAAGAAAACAAAAATATTCAGGAACTAGAAAAAAACATCAAATCCTTAGAAAAAGCCTATGTATCACACCAAGATCAAGAAATATTAAACAAAATACGCAAAACAAAACTAGAATTAAATGAAATTATTAATAAAAAGACTAAATTCTTAGTACAAAGACTTCGCCTGCAAAATTATGAATATGGTAACAAATCCGGACAATTTCTTGCTAACCAGTTAAAAATCAATAAAGAAAAAACAACTATATGTGCTGTTAAAGATTTATCTGGGAATACAATATATGATCTTAAAAAAATAAACTAAATTTTTAGGGATTTCTATGAAACTTTATATACACCACAAATAAACCCATCTAAAAACGAAACTGATCAGTTTTTGGACAACATAACTCTTCCAAAATTATTAGACACCCAAGCAATGGCACTGGTACTTTTTCTCCAAAACTCACAAACCAATATCTCTGGGGTGATTGCATTGATAAATTCTTTCTCAAGAGTCTCAGATTATTCAATTAACTGGTCAAAATCTACAGTTCTTCCGATTAATTGCTCCTTCCATAATTCTTCTCCTACACCACTGCAATCTGGAAATATAAAATATTTAGGTATTAATGTCTCTCCTAAGCTTTCAGAATTAACTAAATTAAACCACATCCCGCTTTTAAAGACGGTAGAAAGTGATCTGGCTAGATGGAAATCTTTACCCATACCCAAATCTTTTCCCACTCATGGGAAGGGTCGCCGCTATAAAAATGATGGTCTTGCCAAAAATAAACTATTTGTTTTCAATGATCCCAAATAAGCCATCACAAGATTGGTTCAGATCTCTAGACTCATATATTTCTAAACTCCTTTGGAAAGATAAACCCCCACGTATCAGCTTAAAAGCATTACAAAGGACCAAGGATAAAGGAGGATTAGATCTGCCTAACTTTAATCACTATTTTTTAGCCAACAGGCTTCAGTTCATCTCTAGATGGTTTAAACACACCTTCTTAGATGAACCTTGGATAGATGTAGAACAGGCACTATGTAATAATCTAGAAATTTCAGACCTACCATTTATCAGTTCAAACATCAAACGACATGAATGCTTTAAAAGCATCAACATCAGCTCTTCTCTGACAGCATGGTGGGAGTTTCTAAAAATGACAGAGTCCTCATTAATCCCATGCAAACGTACACCTATCTGGAACAATCCGGACATATTACAAAACAATAATATGATAAACTTTCCAGATTGGAGTTGCAAAGGAATTAAATACTTGGAACATATATATATATAAGGAACAGACTTTATTTCGTTTGACAGACTAGTTACACAATATGGGATCAACAAGAAACGATTTTTGGAATATCAACAAATTAAATCCATAGTAAAAAAGAAATTTAATCCCAGTGAAGCTGAATTACAAACACCACCAAGTGTGGTACATTTTTTTAATCTAAAACCCCCCAAATTATTGTCTAAAATATACAGAATGCTTTCTAAAATAGATGAATCAATATCCCTTCCTATTGCAAAATGGGAAGCAGATTTATCAATCAGCTTAGACCAAAACCTTTGGTCTCAGATATGCTTAAAAACCTTTCAATGGATCAGAAATCCCAGTTTGCAATTAATACAATACAAAATATTACATAGAGTGCACTATACTGGTCATAGGATGTTCAAGATGGGCTATACGTCTTCCAACAACTGCTCACACTGTCTAGCAAATACACCAGACAATTACATCCACGCTCTTTGGTTCTGTCCACCAGTTCAGAAGTTTTGGCGTGAGATATGTGAAAACTTATCAAAGTGTCTGAAATGTAACATTCCAGCCTCCCCTTTAGTATGCTTGCTGAGCAACTTGGATGAGGTCACTGCAGAAATAAACACAGCCCACATTGTTTTTACAGCCCTATGCATTGCCAAGAAAACGGTCCTCCTTAACTGGAAAAATAAAAATAATCTTAATTCTAATCAATATAAAAATCATCTAATAGATCACATTAGTCTTGATACAGCCTCTGCCACCACATTTGATCAATCCCTTTGGGCTCCTTTGATCGGCTTCATCACCTAGTGGGGGTGGGGGGTCATGGTTTGGTCCTGCCTTCGCTATTGTGGTTGATATGGGGTAGGGACGGCCTTAGGGCGTCTGGGGAGTCCCTAGGGACGTTTTCCCTGGAGGGCCTAACGCTGGGGTTGGGGCCATGACCTGGTTAGGGGCTTTGATGGCTCCTAGATGGTGTTTTCCTTGTGGCTGCGTACAGCGGAGATGGGGGAGGGTCTGTACTGGCGGACGTTGGTTACTGGCCTGGTGGCCTGGTTGCCCCCAGGTGGGTCCGGGACGGGCATGGAGGCTTGGGGGTCTGGGGGTGCTCCGCCCCCGGTCTGGGGTGCTGGCAGGGCCTTGGGGGCTTGGGTCCTGGCTGTTGTGTCGCCGGGGCTGTGGGCGGGTGGGCGCAGGGGGGCTCAGCCCCAGTGCAGGGGACCTCTGGTGCATCAGCCCAACTAGGGGGCTCTCTAACTGGTGGGGAGGCTGTTATATCTTTGCAGGTGGTCTCCTCTCTACAGGAGCTCACTTTGCAGGTGGGGGAGAGATAGAGAATGAACTCAACCTGGGTGTCTATTGTCTTGTGTAGTTTGGGAGATGATTGGATGATGGGGTGGGTGCAGTTTTCTCTGCGGTGGAGTTGGGTGGGCTGCCCCGGACTCTGTAGGGCTGGGCGGTGCTGCTGCTGTGGGTCCCGGTCCGGATGGGCCTGGGCCCCCTTGCCCTGGTGGGTTCCAGAGTTGGGGGTGCCTACTGGGGTCAGCGGGAGAGCTGGCCCCAGGGAGGGGCCGCTTGCCCCTCCCTTTCTTCCCTCCCCATCCTCAGCTGCCTCCCTCTTCCCACTCCACCACACCCACACACATGCAGGGCTTGGGGTGCAGATATGTCACCAGGGTGCAGGGGAGGCACTCCCCCTCTGTCCCCTTCTGGCCGCCTGTGCCTCAATTTTATTCTGCAACCTAGACATCCACATTACTCACACTCTCACATAACACATACATATAGGGCCTTGGGGGTGGGCACGTTTTACAGCATCCAGAGGATGGTCGGTGTATTCCAACCCACCTCTGGCGCTGGTGCCCTACCCTCAATTTCAATGCATATAGACACTGAGGGTTTTCGGGAGGAGCCGTGCTGCTCTCTGGCAGGAAGCACCATGCCCTCCTGTGTTTTAAATGCACTTTAGAACAGCACACAGCAACACTACATATGAGCGGGCGGAGGGAGGTTTGGGGTTTTCACTCACCCCGGTTCTGTTAGCCGTCAGGGCTGGGGGGCTGGGAGGAGGTGCTGGCCGTCAGATTGGGGTCTGTGATGCGGGGCCTCCCTGCTACTGCAGATAAGGAGGCGGTCCGCTTGCCTCCACCCCAGAGAGAAGGGTTACACCTCCTGGGTCTAGGTGCGGCTTGCCCCTCCGGGGGCGGGGGTACCTGGACCTGGGATATACAGTATGTTTGGGGAGTGTGATTGTCTGTGCAGTGTCTATTTGTGTCTGTCTACACGTTGGGTAAGTGCCGAGTATTTGGTTGTGTATATGGGGGTGGGAATGCACGTTTGAGTCTGCGTGCGCCTGTTCGTCTGTGTCTATATGTCAGGTTGGGCCTTAGACTCGACCTCTCTGGGAACATCTCAGGCCCTCCAAAGTACGGAGGCCTATCTCCCCTCACCACACTCCCTGCCGGTGGCTGATGCCCTCAGACATTGGTGTGCTGGTGGTTCTTGTCGACTGGGGCTGGGCACTCATGTATGTACCGGCTCACTCCTGGTGGCCGATTGGCGGGGCCTGGCGCCTGTGGCCCGGCTGGGCCCCTTCCGGGGGGTGGGGTGTCCTTAGGCCTCTGGCCTCTGGGCCTAAAGCTCGGTCCTCTCTGGCGCAGCTGGCTGCCGGCAGAGCCCGCGGGCACGCCACTGCAACCCCCTCTGGCCTCTGCTCTGTGGCTGCTGGGTGACCTCTCGTTTGGGGCTCTACTCAGCTCTTCCCAGGAGGGTGGCACGGTTCCCCCCCTTTGGTGGTCCTCCTTGGGTCCTCGTACTCTGGGGCCTCTGGATGTCTGGGGCCTGGATCTCCTCCATACCTGCTTCATGCCGTGGGGGACGGGGCTATGGCTCCCCACACTCCCTAGCAGATCGTTACATGGAGAAACCTTTGGAATACAAGCATGCTTATCCACACAGGTGTACACATGGGTGTTCACAGACACAAACTACACCTTTCTTGGCTGCTACCTCAAAGCACATTGTGCGCTGTCTATCTTGCGTGCTGTACAATAACATTTAATATTTAGTATCTACTGTTATCTACTGCTAGCTAGTTTATTGTGATGGTGCTGTATTTATTATGTTGCTGTTTTTTGTTTGTTTGTTTTCTCTTCTGTTTTTTTTTCTCCATACAGGTGATCCAGGTGTTTTGTTTGTTTTCTCTTTCTTTCTTCTCCCCTTTCTCACCATCTCTTCTCCCCTCTGTTTTTCTTTCTCTCCCTCTCTTTCTTTCATTCTTTCTCCCTGTCCTATCCCCCAGTCATGTCTGTCCCGACTGTAACAACCGAAAATAAAATAAATACATAATTATAATAAAGGTCAATCAAATGGACCAATATGGCAAGGCCATGATGATCCACTTGGTAAAGTAAATCCGCTTGGCATCTCTCTTGGCCTTAAGACAACAATTCTGATGGCTAAAGATCCAAACGGGACAGGGGGAAAAAAAAAAAAAAAGAGACAGAAATTCTGAAACGGTGCACGATGGCTTAACAAACAATTGTTGTGCTTGTATATATCCAAATATATCGAAAGGCTTAATAATATCCCATCATTCTATGGCTGCCCAAACATATTCAAGACAAACACATAAGAGATATCAGATGCAATGAGAGAGCTAAAGTTTTCTTTTGTACCTCCTTTCGGTGTGCCAGCTAATTTTTATGAAGTTCCACAGGAATCTCATTATGACAACTTAAACTTCTTTCAAAGAGAGCAGATCTCTTCTGTGTCCAACTAACTCGACTTCTATAGGAAGGAGCTTTACTGGTGATGAACTCCTTTACAAGATTGACACTGTCAACGAGAACACCACAGTTTTAGCTCACCACACATCGACTTGACAGATACGCCTACCTGCAAGTTCACCGCCTTTCCCCGACGTTATAATTCAAAGTTTACCATTGTGACAAGGTAGCGGAGATCCACTGAGGAATGCAGAGGGACAGGTACGAAAGGGTAGAACTAAACGGAGCTGGTCCGAGGCTCGATAGATGAAGTTTCCAAGATTATCAGCCTTTACACAAACACACACAGAAATACAGAGGAGGATCTTCAGACAAACTTAATATCTCTCAATATATATCTCTACATAAAAACCAAGACCTTTTTATCGTGTCAATCATATTTCTGACAACCCTTTTCTATCTTTGGAAGTTCCAGAATGACCAGTGAGCACATCTTAGAAACACATCTCTATCAGTCTAGGCAACCCTGCAGGAATATCAATATTATATGCATGGATGGAAATAAAGCAAGAAACTTACTGCAATTAAAACATTATTCTACATACGTAACTTGATGTCATATTACCTGTTTATTATGAAGTATTCCAGATAATGATCGGGTTGATTGCCTAGTTTAAATTTGCCAAATTTAAACTAGGCAAAGTCCCTGAAAAGGTTAACTAACTGTGTTGACAAATGACTGAAATTTGTGGTTTATATATAAAGCCGAGCCAGTTATCTTAAAGAATCATAAACTATAAAGGAGCAAAAGTTCACTATCTTCTTAAAGCACACTTTGACAAAGTTGACTGCTTCCTGTCATGGCCCCAGTTTTTCTAATCTTCTAACACCAGTGGACCCTGGCTCTCACCAGCTTTCACCAATCACTGCCTTCTGACGCTCTGTTTGGATGCCTGTCAGGTGAAAAGTGATCAATGAAGAGTGACAAAAGGTATAAAGAAGGTGATCAATAAAGGATGGCACAAGACAGAAAATAAGGGATTGTTTGGAAGGATGCACGCTCAGCTGCACTCTGACAACCGGAGGCAATGCGAAGACACCCAAGCTCCCGCTGCTGCTGGAGTTCAGCTTGCTATTTGTTGAATATTTTAGAGGGCTGCATGGCAAGAGGGAAGTAATGAAAACCTCACTCTAGAGTGAATTAAGTAGACTCTGACAGAAGTCAGATCAAACCGGCCAGTAACACAAGAAAATGAGGGTCCTTCCCGTTGACTTAGCTCTCACAACTTATTAAGTTGTTCCCACAGGGGTCGAAACACACAGCAAAGGCCAAAATTAGCCTAGATAAATTGAAACTGAACTTTAGCAGTACCTGACATGCTTGGAGAAAAAAAATCTAATCATGGTCATTCTGTGGTGAAGTAACTTAGTGACTAATCAGCAGCTGCTAAAAAGTCATTCTGCTTCAAAGGGAAGGCTCTCTAAGAGGTTTGACAGTTCATTTAGGGTCACTTTTAACCTGTAAATGACATAATAAAAAAGAAGAAAATTACTTAAGGTGGATTTTTTTTGTGTTCAAAATAAAAATAAGACAGCTATACTGTTTATTTTATACAGTTTGATTAAGGAAATATATTAGCTCTAAAACGATCTGGCTGCTGTGTAAGAAGGAATGAATTAAAATCAGATTCTGGCATTTATAGATATTTTACTCCACTGCATAATAATCCTCTGCTGCTGCTTCTGCTTACTCACATATGAGCCAACACTGTTTACAAGGAAAAGCAAACACTCTTCTTGTGCTGCAGGAAAGCTACAAGTAATTTCATTCTGCAAAACAGATTCAGTCTGGCAGGATTTTCAAATTCATTTCATCATCCTACCAATCCAGCCGCCCTGCACTGCAAATACACACTGTGTTTGGTGCTTTATTTCTAATTTTAATAGCCTGGAGCCTTTTGTAGGACATGTCAAAACAAGTACAGAAAAAAACTATAGAAAATGTGAACACTAGTGTTGTTTCTGCATTTCACGGCCATACAGCTACAGTCGTCTACACCAGTAAATTATTTTGAGACAGAACTAGATGATCCTGGTATCAAATTTAGGTAAAAAGGACACCTGTCATATGTTCTCACTTGTTCTAAGTAGCCATCTATCCTTCGTGGTGATACAGCCAGAGGGTACCACATGTTACAGACAAGAAACTGGTACAGTTTTCTGACACTGGGGTATAGCCCATGGCACCAGTGTGCAAAATCTAGCCCACTCGTAAAGGTCAAAGATTTTTATAGTATGAAACTATAGATCAAGGGTCATTAATATACAAAAAAATTGCTGATTCTGAGGGGATCAGATGGGAGCTTTGAATGACTCTATATCGAATGACACATTTATTGTGTCATAATTTAAAAACAATGAGCTGATGATACAGTTAATATTAAAAAGACTGTTTAGGAGAAACTGTACAGAAGTGCAAGAGATAATGACAAATGATTCAGTTCAGTGTAGATTAATAAATAAAAGTATAAACAATATATTCATTGTTGTTGCATTTAATTTCTTTTATAAAGTGTTCATTTCAAGTGAAAAACCCCCAGCAGCTAATATTCAAGAATCTAAGTGTATCAGCATTTTGTAGAAGGACCCGGGATCGAGCCCTGAGGAACACCAAATGTTTGCGCAGTTGCACTAAAAACACAAAGTTTCACCTCGTGTTCAATCGACACCTGGAATCATGTTACAGAAACTGATTTTAAGAACTTACCATGAAGTCTTATGATTTCCTCTCTGGTTTTCATCTGAAAGAAAAGTTGGACAGGTCCTCCTCTCTTTCTGACTGGTGGTATCAGGAAATCCTAGGTAATAGGTTTTCATGATGCAAGACAAAACAATCCTATTTTATTTTTTTAACCAATGTTAAAATATTTCAAGTCATGAAATGTGGATTTGCCTCCGTTTGCATTACCAGGTGCAAATTTCACGTCAGCAAACGTGTACTTCCAGTCTGAGGTGCTAGAGTGGCTTATTCATACACAAGGTTTCCTCTGGAGGCAGAGCTTGACACACCTGATTATGGCATTATTGAGACATCTGTCACTCCTGACTTAGATTTTAGTGCCAATATCCAACCAGTGAGTGAAGGTATAAAGGAAGAGAAAACAAAAGAAAACCCAATATAGGAAGTATAAAGTTCCCATCTGCACGTTATGCCTGGTCTTCTGGCTCCAATGGACTCACAATCAAACAGAACTTTAATCTGCAAAAACATGTACAATTGGACTAGCTACAATGTTGAACCAAGAAGACAACAGCACAGGTGTTAATCTTGAGAATTTTTAGCAGGTAAATCACACTGAAAAACAAGAAGTATTTTTGTAGTGGTGAGAACAATGTCCCCTAGTCTCCTGAGTGAAATTCAAGTTACAAAATAAGTATAGTCCTGAGGTATTCAGGTGGTTCATTTTCACCTGCAGGAGTTTCTGTAGGTTCTCGTAATATGCTTTTTTTTTTCCATGGAGGAAATTAATTAGTGAAAACTGTAAACAGCTTCTTAAACTCTCCACATAAATGTCCCGCAGAAAAGAAGCAGAAAGAAAGTCCGTCAACCATCCAAGAATTACAAATGCCGCAGATGACAAACTCAGAGAGAATGATTCAGAGCTTCGACAGCCTGAAAGAGGAGAGTCTGTGCCACGCAAGAGGTTTTTATCTATGCATTAGCGGGTCGTTATCATTCCGTGGGAAATAATGTTGTTTTGTCAAAGCTGCTGGAGAGTCTCAGTTACGCACACCATGTACTTTGGAGGTGGTGCATGGCACACAGGGTTATGGTATTACTGATATGAGGCTGTCACTCACAACTTCTCGTTTTCCAATGCAAAGGTGGCGTGTTTTTCACCAGACCAGCAGGTTTTCCTAAAACCAGATTTGGCAAGGTAAGAACATTTTGACACACTTTTAGGTGGATGAAGTCCATCATCTCCTGACTGATGACACCTGATGAAGAGAAATGTCTTGGATTAATGGTCCTCAGAAATTTCCCCAAATGTTTCCCCAATGTTCATTAATGTTTTTCCCCTCTTTTCTGGGAAATCTGAGGTATTTTTTCATCAGGGTGGCCCTTTATTCAGGTAATAATAAAGATGGGGTTCCAGCAGTCCTAAATAGACCACGAAAGTCCCCAGAAATATGAAGCTGAGATCCATTTATCAGGTCTAAATTAGGTTCAGGTGCAGAGTGGAATTAAGATGAATGAAAACATTCAGCTGGCTTTTCAAATCAATCATCTGCTTGCAGGTCTTACTTGAAAACTTCCGGACTGGAGATGAGGTCTCCGGGTGGGGGAAGCTTTTTAACAAACATGCACTCAGCCGCTGTGGCGGTGGGACTGGCATCACAAGCAACACTTCCTGCTGACTGTGTTATTGACAGTATGCATCCATTACTGCTTGTGCTCCTGATAAATGAATGTCATTAATGAGGAGCGGACAGCACCTGTTACTGATGGTCACAATCAGCCTCTGGAAAGACTGAGAGCTAGCCAGCAGGAAGCCCTGGAGGACAGATGCTGGCTGTCAAATTAGCCTAAATTAAAGATAAAATCATCCATTTACCAGAGAGGATGGATTCAGATGTGTAAATCAGATTCAGAGGCACAAAGCTTCAGCCATTTTCCTTTTCTTTTATTCTAACACAGATTTAACACGGAAAACCTCTTCTGTTTTTGTATGTTCATGAACAAATATGATCTGCAATTGTTAACATTTAATCAAAGGACCTCTGTGTAACCTTAGTAAACTGCTGATGCTATAGACACCTCCAGCAGGTTATCATTCTGTTCATGTGAAAGTTAGCATTGGCCAAAACCGTGATAAACCTGTCCTGCTGTGCTTTGTTGTTAGTTAAAGCACTTTGGTATTAGCTTTATTTTTAGATAGAGGAAGCTACATACATCCTTTGTACTGGTTATTTACTTACTTTTACTTAACACTGCTAAGGTTAGCTAGTTGGCTCTAATTTAGGCTACTCTGAAAGAATGCGCCAACTTTAGCTTATTGGAAAATTGACAGATAAGATTCCAGATCATTAGATGAATACCATGTTTTGCTATGTCAGTAGACACGCTGTTAGCTAACAATTGGCAGAAGGAAGACTGATGTCCTGCTGTGGAGGTCGTGTTGGTGCTTATGTTAGGTTCTACGATGGAGCTTATGATGAATCGGTGTTTGGAGTCTGACTCTGTGTTTATGCTGTTGGTCATTTGATCACAAGTTCTAAGCTAACGTAGTTAATATGGCTGCCTTTTAATCCAGGAGCAGAAGAGAGGCAGTGAGGTGTTCGGGAGAGAGCATTGATTTTTTCGCTCCACCGAAAGGTTTGAAGCAAGCAAGAGAGCTAGAGAAGATCTCATTTTTTAAATTAAGTTACAATAAACTCACACATTGGCAATAAAATGTTTAATACATGAAAAAAGGTAGCAAAAGGTGAGCCATTTCTAAAATGAGCCGCTGAGATGACAAAACTATGACAGTGAAAATGAGATTTCCTTTCCCAACATGACTCGGTCACATCATGATAAACAAAAGAAATGAGAAATGTGAGCACTTTCCCTGGCTGGTATTTGCTCGACAGTGTGTGCGTTACTAAGAAAAGCTTTATATACTGAGATTGATTGACATCATCTCTTCCCCCTGTGTATTTCCACTGATAAGCTGAGACACAAACCGAACGTGACCAGGGTGGAAATTGTGCTGCAATATTCCAGTGATGCAAAAACCTGTAAAATTAAGATGAATGAGCAGAGTCATCCTGAATTTACAGCTTGCTAAAGCACATTACATTCATCAGCCTGACTGTGTTCCCACAGAGCAACCATGGGAATAAGAGGAGGCAGTCACTATGTTTGCACTGACTTGACAGCAGGTTATTAGGGGGAAGCAGAAGGCTACAGGGACACTGGCTCTACACGGATACAGCTGAACACGTCCGCTGGACTTAAAGACACTTTCTGTTATTACAACCTGCAAAATTTAAAACGTTCACCACCAGGGTGCAGCGGTTTACACATAGTAAGAAGTTGCAGTGAGTATCTGGTTCCCCAGTGGTTGAAGGCTCTGAGCGACTATTTTCGACTACAAGACACAAGGTGGGAGCCAACCAATCTCTAACCTTTTTTCCTATTGTGGCCTGCTTTGGACTGAGTGCAGTCACTCTCTCAATGTTTTTAGATTACTGCTGTTTTTCTGCAATAAGGGATTCAACTCGCCTGGTCACCATTGGGCTGGAGTCTCCTTATATAAAAGCGAGGTTGCCAAGTTTGCTGTAACACAAAAATTTGTGGACGAATTTCTGAACATCTGTTTCACATTTAGGAAGCTCGGGCTGGATTTTGAATCAAAGTGGTTAATAGGAATTTCTGTGCATCTAGACAGCAACAAATTTGTGATTGTCACCAACTTCTCACATTTAATTGCCTTTTTATCACAAATCTGTGGCAAGATCTGAAAACTGCTGTTCACAAACGCTGTCCATCTAATCTGACTGAGCTGGAGCTGTTTTGCAAAGAAGAATGGGCAAGGATTTCAGTCTCTAGATGTGCAAAGCTGGTAGAGACATACCTTAAAAGACTGGCAACTGTAATTGCAGCAAAAGGTGGTTCTACAAAGTATTGACTCAGGGGGCTGAATAATTACGCACACCCCACTTTGCAGTTATTTGTAAAAAATGTTTGGAATCATGTATGATTTTCGTTCCATTTCTCACGTGTACACCACTTTGTATTGGTCTTTCACGTGGAATTCCAATAAAATTGATTCATGTTTGTGGCTGTAATGTGACAAAATGTGGGAAAGTTCAAGGGGGCCGAATACTTTTGCAAGCCACTGTATATATAAAATGTATTGAACTGTACTCTGTTAGTGAAACAATACACAGGGACCAAGATAAATAACACAAAAAGTATTTAATCAAAAAGTCTTTACTGCTCTTACTTCCATACACATTAGTTTCATTTCTCAATGTCAGTGTGCATTCTCAAACAGAGCAGATAAGATTCAGGTGATTTAATGAAAACAAAATGCTATGTTGCAAGAAGGAAAGTAAAAGGTTAAAAAACAAGTGACAAACCTGACAGAACAACAGTGAAAGTTAGTGCAGGTGAGAAGCAGGTGATGAGTTCTTGTCACGGTTCTGGGTCCGTTGGACCCAGTATTTTGAGTTTATTATATTTTGGTTTAATTCTGCTTCATGGATTGTTTTCTTATTCTCGTAGTGATGATGATTATTATTAGTTTCTTGTTTCTGTTTATCCATGCTTAAGGATTTGTGGTTTCATGTATTGTTTGAGTTCCATGTGTTATTTTCTGTCTCTCAGTGTCAAGTCTGCATGCTTGTTTAGTAATTCATGTTTCCTGTTTTATTGTGAAAGTCTTTGTCTGATTGTGGTGTCGCGAAAATGAGATAACCGGGGACGGTTACTAAAGTAGTGACAACGCCACCTGGGGGAGAGCGCCCCAACCCCAGGAAAGATTTCTCTAGCCAATGAGAAGATTGCATTGGCTACCAAAGCCCACAGACTCGTTATTTAAAGGCAGAGGTGAGACAAAGGAAGTTTATAATGCAAAGTTTATTAAGAGAAACTACTAAAACATAACTAAAAGATTAAAAAGGCACCTAGGGTAGCAGGGGTAAGAGTAAAATAAATTAAAACCCTTTATTACCAAACAATAATTAAAACAACATACTCCCTGCCACAATGCTACCCCCCTTTTTTTTTTTTTTTTTTTAAAAACCTGTCCCGTTTGGTTCTTTTGCCATCAGAATTATTGTCTAAAGGCGAAGAAAGATGCCCAACGGATTTACTTTACCAAATGGACCATCCCAGCCTTGCCGTAATGGTCCATTTGATTTACCTTTTATTGTTTATTTTATTTTATTATTTTTTTTTACTTGCTAGATACGGGACAGGGGAAAAGAAAAGGGAGAAAGAAAGAGGGGGGAAAAAAACAAAACAAAACAAACAAACAAACAGCAGAGAAGAGGGACGGGGATAAAGGGCAAAAAACAAAAACCAACAAAATAAGATGCTATCCTAAAACAAGCACAATATATTAAAAAGAAGCAACTAAACAAAATGGTGGAGACCGGCCACTTGAGGAGGCAACCTACAGGGAGGAGTGCCCAAGGGTGCCACCAATTACTCACCCGTGTGATTTCACAGCAAACCTCACTCACACTAAACTCTAAAGGGTGCAATCTGCCTATGCCCGGTGTGTACACTCGCATGCATCGGGGAGGGGATTCCACCTCATGTGCCTAGCCTCTGAACAAGCGGCCGCACCTCCACTAAAACAATAAAAGAAAAGATAAAACGTTAAACAATCAATAAAAGATCAACATAAAACCAACACATCCCAAATCACTATACATTATAAAAGTAGTGCATAACAAACAAAACTGCATCTGACAAGACAGCAGCAGTCTAATGCACACCTGCAACAAGAGAGGGAAACAGTAGTCAGATGCCACAGTATGATAAACAAAGGTCGCACTTACCACTCTCTAAGGGCAACTGAGTAGCTTTCCCTAAGAGATATGTGGCGTTCGACTGCCTAATGCTCGCAGCCACCCTGGATTGCCACAACTGCCAAATGCCTTCTCTCAGTAGTGAAGCGCAGCTGTTTCTTATAGCCAGGTAATTGTCGGCTGAAAGGTGTGGATGTCAGTGGTGCGTTTAGGGACATCATGTAACATCCTAACCCAAAATCTACTTCACTACAATCATGTTAGTGTGTGCAGTTTTGCCTCCCCTTATCTTGTCCTGTCTGATGAGTCCCAGCTGTGCTCTCCTCCTGTTTCACATTCCCTAATTACCTCAGTATGTATTTAAGCCCTGTGTTTTTCCCTGCCAGTTGTTGCGTCCTCCACGTTTGTTGTGTGTGTATTCATTGTCGTCTACCTGCAGGTTAAAGTCATATGCATCTGCAGTCTAGTTAGTTTCAGTTGTTGTTTATGTATTGCCAAGCGTGTCTCACGAGCAATAAAGCTGCCGTTAAGTTAATGTTTTGTCTCCGAGTCCTGCACGTGGGTCCAGCCACTGACAGCCACACAACTCATCGTGACAGTTCTAGTCTTTGGAGCTTCCAAACCAGGGGTGTCAAACATAAGGGCTAGGGGCCATTATTGTTCCGACAATCTGGCCCTCTGGACAGTTTTGGAAAATATGAAGGAGGGCATAGATCTGAGACTTCATAGGTTGTCCTTACTGATAAAGACCCTTCCCATGGTCATTCATACTACAAAGAAAGTAAATGAGTAATAGATAAACAAATGACAGAAAGTTCCTGTTTTTCCACTATCTACAACAGAAATGTATGACTCTTGCAGTGGATTCACTGTAGGAAATTTTAATTAAAGTCTCTGAAATTGTGTCAGGTAACACAAATTTTCAGTTTTGCGCAGACTGTCATTGCCCAGGACAGTCTGCGCAATGAGGTCACAGACCTTTTCTTATAATTTTACACAATTTTCTTACAATTTACACCCATTTCTTTATCAGGTAGAAAAATAACACACATTAGAACATGGCAGACAGGTGATGAGGGTGAAATGTTCTCAGTTAAAGTTCATGATGAGGGTCATCGATGGGCAAAGACAAACGGCATCATACGGTGGGAAGAAGAAGAACAGACCAAACCTCAGCCAGAAGAACACCTTACATGATCCATCCACAACATGAGGTCATTCATTAATATGCTGCTGCATGGTTTGGATAACTGGCTGTGAAAAAGTCCTGATCCTGAGCTTCATGTCCACACGGAAAGAGCGCTACTTTTCCAAGTCTTCAAATATCTGGTGTCCAGGCCACTGTGTGCCCAATTTTTAATGTTTATAAAACATAAATCAATGTAAGAAAGCAAGAACTTTGTTTTTTATCAGATAAATCACATTTATCTGTCTTCTCACGCAGAGAGAGCCTAACAAGCTTATTTGGCATCCCCTCAGTTCAACGAGCACCTTCCAGCCCAGTTATTAATATCCTTTCAAGGGCCCAATTTGGTGTGCCAATTACTCTCTGGTAATAAAATGATTCGCTGCAGTTACAGTTGATTTCTGAATCATCTGTCATATAAAGCCACAGACTGAGCATCTGGAAGTTCAATCAGCTCCCGGATCAGTCAAGGTCACAACTCAAGAAGTCATCTTTATCAGTCTAAATGGATCAACCCCCCAGCCCTCACGGATATAAAGAAAAAGTCTTTATACCTCCCATTTGACTCCCTTTAAACCTCCTTTGAATCCAAAATGTGCCGACACGTAAAGGCTTAATCCTCTTCTCTTGCTCAGAGGATTCGGATGCATGTTTCTTTGAATCAGTTCTCTCACAAATTCAATTCTCTCTGTATTTATGGTGATTCTCATGTTAGCCTCCATGCTGTCTTTTCTCTCTTCACTTGTTCTGCTGCTTAACTCCATTTTTGTCATCCTTTCAAATACAGATTTGATGAAGCATGTGCTGAATTGAATAAACCTGTAGAAAGCTCAGAAACCTCCAACTTCACATTTCTGACCTTTACACCACCAGATGGTTTTAAGTATTTTCCTTATCTATAACAGCAGTGACAGAACATATGGAAAATTAGCTTCAGATCAATCAGGGTTGTGTAGATTGAAGAAGTCAGAGCTCATAAATCATCCAATCCCGATGGGAGAGTGTGGATAAAGCTTAGTGATGCATTATTTACACAACCTGCTCACAGTTTCTGCGGGGCTTTCCACACTAAGCCGCCTCACAGCCTCGCTGATTTATGCTCTTGCAGCCGAACTTCAAGCTCTCTGTGCTTTTCATCATCCCTTCAGTATTTCACGGTCAGCCCGTCCAGCAACTGCCACAAACTAGATTCATCTCCATCACAACAACTCGCAAATAAATAAGTATAAACACACTTGAGGGTGCAGCTTTTCGACCCAACAAACGCCATGAAATTACCAAAAACTTGCCTCTAATGGTTTTCACTTCTCCACACCGAAGAGGATACCCCGTACAACTTCAGCAGTACAAACTTAAATCAAGTTTGTACTTACATCCATTAAATGTAAAAACCTAGCAGGTCAAATCACACAAACAGCCTTGTGAGGCTGCAATGCATCTCTTTGAGTCTTCAGTTTAGAGTCTTCATTATGGTTATAGGGTTGCACTGCCTCCCCCACCGCTCGGTGGAAATCACAGGGTTTAACGTACCTTATTTTCCCTCAGTACATCACTGTAAATAATAATAATAATAATAATAATAATAATATTACAGGCAGTCAAAGTTGTTGAATTAATGATAAGTGAAAAACAATACATCACTTATATTCCTCAGAGAGGTTTGGTCTGCTGTCTAAAGTACCACTGCTCCTTCAGAGGAAGTATAAGAAAACATTTCTTCTGCCACGCATGAAAACTAAACATATTTACTGCTGTAACCAGACTATATTTCCCACTCACACACTGACTCATGTGATCTTCATGACTCACACGATGGGAGGCGGGAGCATCGTCTCTCAGGACGACATTTGAGGTGGTTAAAAAATATTGGGAATCCCCATCAGGTGTCAGAACTGAAGAAGCCTTTTGTTATCCAGGCACCTGTTTATTTGGCATTTTATTCTGCATCCACAGTCTTCTCCTGAGGTTTTGCAGATATGTGACCACCAACTACGTAACTTTGACCTGCTTGCCATTTTCAGTGTGTGAGAAGCAAGGTAGGCTAGCGTGACTGGGGCTCCAGTCACACAGGCCTAGAGCCCCAGTCACACAGGCCTAAAGACTGATCCGCAACCACCTGGCAACCAGTGGTCATTGGGGGACCAATGTGTATTTCCGACTGTTTTGGCTGCTAGCATACCGCTGCAGTCATAGATTGAATGGAAGCGATAGACTCGTCCACAAACACGGAAACTAAAAGTTTTGCCTTTGAAACAGTTTGCCTTGCACTTTCTTGAGTTGTTAGCAACCATTTGCAGATAAAAATGAAAAACCAGGCAATCTTCTAACAACTGAAGTTACCACCAGGAGGTTTTTGGCAGCATGCCTTCTTGGGAACTGATTTCACCCAGCAAGAGCCAGAAACCTCCAACAACTACTGCCAACCAGAATAAATGTCTCCTCAGCCAGCGTTTGCATCGCATCCAATATGGCACACAACCCTTAATTCATGTCGTGTGAGAAATCTCAATACACGCAGATGTCATTTTTCAAACACAGGTATTGCCCCCTGGTCGCCATTAAATAGAATGCAGATTTCAGGAACTTCAGCAGAGGCAGTGACACTAATGTTTACAGACATTATCCAGTCGAAAGACCAAACAGAGCCTGAACCAAACAACTCCTCTATGATTCGAATGGCCTGCTAATATAGAGCTTAGATAACATCAAAGGAAAGAAGATGAAACTGACGTTTGTTCAATTACTAACTTTGAACCTTTGCTGGAAGCATGCAAGAGGAACCACATCACAACAGGGGCAAATTGTCATGTAAAGCTAAAAAGCTAATAAAGTTTGAAGATTTAGAAAGTGCAGACATGTAAAAAGAAGAACAAATGATTCAAGACTCTTTATGCTAAACACAAATAAACCAGGACCAGCCTCTGAACTTCTCATGTTATGAAGTCATTTTCCCATCATCCATCATTGGCAGTGCCTCTCACTGGGGTACTAAGCTGATGACCCAATCCGCCATGCCTGCGCCCGTCAAACACCCCCAACAGGAAGAGACGTATCCACCTCTCCACAGAGGCACATTAACCAGCAGCGCACGTATGAGCGACCCAATTTTATTTTTTCCAATGCGAGCCCTATGCCTGGTTTGCTGTTCTCAACAGGATATGAAAGATGAGGAGATCACAGACGGAGAGGGCCAGAAGCCTGCAGCAAACACAATAGGAGCGATGGTATCGATGACGTACCAGGAAGCTTATTTAGCCGCGCTCGTGCCCAAATTATTATTTCACACGCCGAATGAACAGCAGGGGAGAGAGCAGTGCTGCTGATGGAGCCTCTCGGCTTCCCGAGGAGGGAGTTGGAAACCGAACGATGGCAGCCCACATCATTAGGATGCTGACGCAGATACAGCCTCCATTAGAAGAATCCAATACCAGAGACAGTCAGGGAGTCATTTCCACTCCACATAATAGAGCACGTCTCCTCTGACTTTTTAAAACCTTGTTTTAGTCCCTCTACATTTTTCCCTTCCTAAAATTCAAAGAGAGAGATGAGTGGATGTAAAATGTCGAATAATTTCCATCAGCTGTAACATTTACAATAATTTCACTGTAATAACCAGCAGTGAGTTCTATTTTCATTTATTTTTGACTGCTAATTAAAATCCGAAAAAAAAAGCCATTACTTAAGTCCCAAAAACTGCAGTTCCTCTGATGTCCACTAGGGTCTCTAACAGTGCCTGAGTCCCCATAGGCACACATGTCCAGTCTTACCATAGAAATAAACTTGTTTACAGCCTGATAAAAAAACCTGTTACTAGTTTCTATGTAAAGTTTGCCTGTTAATCAGAGGCAGTGATTTTTTTAAATAACACAGCCTTAAACTTTGCATTATTAGGGCCGTGACTGTTACAATCATCAAAGATTGTGCTCCAATTTTAGTGAATAAGAAAACTTAGTTAGCACTAATTATCAGCTACAGCGTATGGACACAGTTTGGTAGTTTTGATCATTTCTGGCACCAAAACAACTAACATGGTGGATTTAACGCCGAAGCTGACGTTTGTAAGCCGTCAAACACATCGATTCCCTTTGTGGATGACGGAGGAAAGGAAAACTTGAAGCTCATAAAAGACTAACCATTATTTGATCATTATCCAATGCATTCTGGGAAATAAGATCCCTCTGTTTTATTATCCAGATGGACTATTAACCTGCAGGAAACAAAAACTGAAGCTTGATTGCAGTTTGAGGTAAACTGGCCAAAATAAAACCAGAAAACAAAACAGCTCCTATTCACTGCCTACAAATGGTTTGTTTTAAGTGATCAGCCACGTAATGTCTTTGTTTCAGAAAGAAAAACTTTTCTCATTAGTTAAAATGTATTTATTAGATATTCTGTAAGTCTTAAAAACTCAAGTTGGTGCAAACTTCTTTTTAGGTTCATGAAGATGTTTTCAGCCTGCACAGAGATATGGTTATGCCCGGCTCGCTAAGGACATAAAGCAGATTCCTTTGTTAAGTATAAACTGAGGAAAAGAAGGACAAAAGAAAACTACATGCTAACCTATAACCAACACGTGACTGAAATTAGAAATAACTACAAACCAAAGCAGAAAGATGACCTAAGTGGGGCGCCAGAAAGGCACCAGCTTTCTGGGAGGAGAGAGAGTGAGGGGCTGCCATCTTGGAATGATATCAGCTCATATAGACTCCCAAACAAGTGAAGTTCTTTTCTCCTAAAGGATGGGAGGGACCGTTAATGAGGACCCGGACAGAAAGAATCAAAACAAATAGATGGATGGATGCATGAATGCTTGAACCTTTCATTTGAAAGGCTTCTTTAGTTATCAAAGCTGATGAGGAGTTTGAGATAATGAACCTCTAGTGGGGTTGTCATCTTGCGGTGTTGACCATCCTATCAGGGTCACATGGGCCTAATCTAAGGCTGCCATGACCTGGAAGACAGCAAACCCACAGGGACCTGCTGTACATGGCATTTAATAATAAATGGTACCATTCATCATGAGTCATTCATAGTCTTTAACCAAACGTTAACAGCGTGGCCTAAACCTGTACAGGAATTTAAAGACCTCCAGAACGTTTCATCTATTCCATGTCAGATTTTTAATGGATTCATTTTATACCTGCGTTAAGAAATGCATGAATAAAATGGATGGATCAAATTATCAGATCAAAGTTTAAACACTTACCTTCCAACAGCTAATAAGTTTCACAGACCTGCTCTGACTCTGTTAAACACCAAAAGCTCTGATATCAAAGGTCAAGAGCTCCAGTTATTATTCACAGAAATAAAGCGGGTCTGTGTCGGCTTCACGGGGAAATCAATCCTATTAGCGCTCACCGTGAATCATTTCAATTATGTTTCAGTGTCATTCATCCAAAGACAAACACTTTAAAGTCCAGCGAATCCCCACAGAGCTCATAATGAAATACTGAGACAGTTAATGTTTTTGTACCACTTAGCAGAATAAAGACGCTTAAAAAAACGGACTCAAGTAGAAACATTTCACACATTTTTTGTGATTTTATATAAAGTGATAGAAGGAAAATATATTATCTCCTGACACAGGAGCTAACGCAGATAAATTCATTACAAATAGATCCATTTAAGGCTGTAAATAGAGAAAAATACTTGATATTTGTTTTTAATTTTTTAATATGTCTGTGAGACTTCTGTGTATGGGAGGGTTGGGGTCTTCTACCAATGCCAATTAAAGCCTTTCTTTTATTACAATAATAAGGGTTGCTGGAGCTCTGTCTGCTGCACCATCTGACGCCTTTGGTATTTGTGGCAAATAAATGATGTGTTTTGGTTAAGAAACTACAGTGTGTGCCCGCTGTGGCACAAAGAAATGAGATATCTGAAAATAAAGCACTCAAAGGGATACATTTATTTAATGTTTGGGGTTTTTTTTTGTCAGATTCTTTGCATTAAGAGAAATGAATGTTTCCAGACATATCCTATCTGCTCAGAGGGGTAAGGAGACCTCGTATCCCCCACATTCGGATGGAAAATAACGGAAACTCATCGGACAGGAGGAAGACTCGCTGCTCCACATGGCTCAGGAATTCCAACTGTTCCGGGCCCACCTCGACCCTGTGCGCCACCTCGGGTTTCTGCAGGAGCTCCTCCAGGACGGTGAACAGGTAGCATGACTTCTGGTACCGGTCGACGGGAAACGTGTCAAGCACCGAGCCGTCATGCCCCTGTAAAGGAAAATGAGTTTAACCAAAACTCGAATCGATGAAAGAACCTGTTTCCTGTGTGAGGTTTAAGGTCAGAATTCAGCACAAAACAAGGAGTACTTGCTCCACTCACTTCACTCACTGTTACAGCAATACAAATCTCATCAACGTGAGGGGAGAAACGCGGCAAAAAGATGAACAAGGACAAGAAGAGGGGCAAGAGGAAAGACAAGACAAAGAACACCAAGATGAAAGACAAGGATGAGAAGAGAAGAGGAAGGAGAATGAGGACATGAAGAACAAGCAGGAGGAGATAATTTTGTATTGTTGATCTTTTTAAGCGGGGGGTTTCCAAACTGGTCTCATGTGATGAAGGTCTGCGTAGGGTGCTGGCAGGTCTCAGACATGACAACAGTGCGACGAGCTGTCACAACTCATCCTCGTTTTTAAGGAGACTTAAAAAAAAAAACAACAACAACAAAAAAGTCATTTGAAATATTTTAGTGCCAATTAAGGGCTTATTTTCAAACTGAGATCATTGACTTTGAAGACTTGAAGGATCTGCAGGAGCCCAAATGATTATTGAAAGAACTGGAGCACTGGGGTAATCCCTGAGACGATGGGCTTTTAGATGATGAAACAACAAATACTCGTACCACGAGTTATTTACCTGCAAATGAAAGACGAGAAACACGAGATCCGACTGTTTACAGAGCACAAACTGAGTGAAAGGAAATACAACACACAACAGCTCAAATCAAAATGTAATTATTCAAACCAGCAGAAGCTGCCGCATCTCATCCCGACTACATCCCAGCGAGAGAGAGAGTGTGTGTGTGTGTGTGTGTGTGTGTGTGTTGTTTGCATGTAAAAGTTGGTGTGTGAGGGATGTCACAAAGAAAAACAAGCGCCAGATGGCTGTCAGGTATTCCTCCTGGCAAAAACCTTCAGAGAACCGACAGGATGTGACAACAACACCCTCTTAACCCCACACACATACACACACACACACGCACACACACACGCGCACACACACGCGTACACACACACACATACACATACACACACACAGGCCCGGCCCCATCAGCATCAGGTCAGCAGCCATTTTTTAAAATCACGATTCATGTTTTTCTGCCTGAAAGCTCTCCAGCTTCTCCTCTGCTGACACAAAGAGACGAAACACTGAGAGACACACAGATTCACCAAAAACAAATAAACTGTCAATAAATTATTGAAATATTTCAGGGAAATGTGAAATTGTTAACACTTCAAATATGTCATCTTCCACTGTAACAACTGTAAAAATCTAAATCAGATTATTGGAATCTCTGGTCCTCCGGCAGCGCTGATTCTGTGGAGACTACGGATCAGGAACACTTCCAGAAATCACTGAACACAGCTGCCATCGAATTTAAAGTGACTCCAACTGTTTCTCAGTGTAAGCATCTGATGCTTTGTGCGTTGTACTGTGAATAAATATTTATATTTTCCAAAGTGTCCCAACGTTTTTGGGATCCTGGGTGTATTTTAACTTCCGCTCATGCAGAATACCAGAACTGTGTTTTTGTTGTTGTTCATTACCTGAACTCACTGAATTAAAAATGCCTCTGATAGATCCCTGCCAAAACATTTTTAGTCTGACTGGAGAAAGGAAAAAGCCAATGTCACCATCACCAAATAAGATGATATTTAGTCGTGATGAGTTGCTCAATCACTGCGTCATATTTCTGAGGTCAGAGCTCCAGAAACACCTGCAGGTTCCACCAACACATTTAAACCCAAGCAGCTACAGCACTTTAACTAACTAACCTTTAACTTGTATAGTTATAAAAATATCAGTAATTCCTGAAGAGTTCATGAAAAACTTTTGTTGAACTCCTTGAATTAAAGCCAAAAAATTCTTGACTAATTTAAAATCTACTGTGGTGTTGTACAAAGGCAAAGCTACAAAAAATCAGTCAAAATCCAAAAACTTTCAGAATTTAAATGTATTAACCCTTTCACGCATAGTGGTCACTACAGTGGACAGCTATTCAAAGACTGTTCTCTTGTATTTGTGTCAGTGTTAATGGTATACTTGCACATAAACCACTACATTGGACACTGATGTGTCACTCCACACCCTGCCACCCACTGGTCGTTTAATGTAACTATAGATGTATGACATGTTTCATGGTAATGAAAAGAGCTCCCAAAAAGCCAGCTGAAGCTGAATTACAACCCATAAGACACTGTTACAAAACAGATTCAGGGAACACTCGATCGTCTCAGTACAACACAAAGTCAGGGATATCAAACCACTGTTAATCCATTTCAGCTGCTTTCATCCAAACTGATGTGAAAACAGATGAACAGGAGAGGGAACAACAAACCAACCCTCACTTCTGCAGGTGGTGGTCACAGACCGCTGCATTTTCTTCATTGATTTTTCTTAGTGTCCTCTACGTCACCATCAGCCTGTTCAGCTTCATGTTAGCACAGGAAGTCCAGCTCATCCATACGTGTCACCTGAAGAAGGTTTGCCAAGTGTCCCGGCACAATCATGGGGGTGTGAAGGAGACACCAGTAGGGCTGCGAGTTCCACCGAGGCCCAGGTTGAGATAAAGGATGCTTATTATGATCTGTAAATCATGCAAAGCTACTCTAATAGAATCCAAGAGTAACAATACAAAGCTGGAAATGTTAAATTTTTATAGCTCGTTGGAGCGCTCACACATAATGATTATTCAATATGTGCTGTGCTCTTTCCAGACTGCACCACACACATGCAAAGCTCATGCTTATGTAACTGTGCTGTTTATTTAGAGGCATGTCAGTCAGTGTGAGCGTGACAGCAGGTTACAGTCCCGTTAGCTCTGCGTCTGAACCGTGAATTTATGGTGTGCACATACTCACAGCATGTGGTTATATTTGCTGGAACACGAAGAGGCCGCACATATTCGCACAATCGGCCGTCAGCGGCTGTCAGCAAGATGGAGACGGTTTCATCTGATGTGGCGTGAAGGCAGAGACGAGGCTTCGCAGGTCTTTGCTAGAGAGGCGATTCAATCCGCTCCGAGTCCTTCCTCTTTCATGTCGTTGTGCCGCCGACCGGCTTTGGTCTACGATCCGTTTAAAACCAACAAACCGACCAAGTGGTGAAGCTCAGACGAGGGAATGAAAGCGGTTCACACAGAGGGTAAGTGCAGAGAGAATATCATGATTAATTTTTAAAAGAACCTCTCGCTTTACACCAGAAAAACAACCAAAGCTCTGCACTGATCTCAGGAGGGCTGTCAACCAGTGTTTCATAATTTGATTATATAATCAGTTAAAAAAAAATTTAGACATTCATCTGTGAAATTAATATTCGATCGTAGGGGGAAAAAAGCAGCTCGCACAACTGCTGTCTGTCTCCTGAGCAGCAAAGTGGAAAACCTGACAGAAATACATGCAGCTCTCTGTTATTTGTTATTCAAACATAAAAAGTCCTGCTCATTACCTGCAGATGAGCCGGCCCTTCGTTGTGTTACACCCCTCGAGTGAGAACGTTGTTATTGTTTAATCTAAATGCGGCGTTTGATTAGTGAGAGTGGACCAGCACTGGTAGCTAATCACTGAATGCAAACGTCTGTGTTTGGAGCATACTAACAACACCAAGAGAGTTAGAGCATTAAAGACTATTAGTGCATCAGCTCGGCCAGCTGATCCATCGCCTGAGTGAAATACAGCAGCTGTGGATGAGAGCAGAGCTCAGGCTTACATGCTGCTTGGTTAACTGCTGTTTGATATCGGACACATTCAGCGTCTGATTTCAGATTTTCAGTTCAGTCTTACATACATCGGTGCATTTACCCTCAGACATACACTCGGGTCATTTTCTCCAGTTTGCATAAAAATGTTATGATAAAAAGTTTGGACACATATATAATGGTGCCTGTGAATTAATCAGTTAAAATTAGAGTAGTAGAAATCTGTTCTATTCTATTCGGGTTAGACCGTCAACTGATACTTTTGTTTTTGTGGCACAGCTTGTGATATTTGCTAAGTCAAGCATAAAAGTGAAAATAGCATTTTCTTCATTTTTGTGACAAAGAATTTAATAGTACAAAAAGTATTCTGTTTTATTTGAGTATTAATGTGAAATATAAATACATACGATTCAAAAATGATCACTACATAGTTTTTGTGCTATGAATTTTTTTGTTTTCTTTTTAACGCTCAACTAAAGGACTTTGAATGTTTATCATGTTTTAATATGCAAAATGTAAATCACACTTCAGGCTTCACATAAAGCTGCTGTCTGTAGTTCTGTTATTACCTTCACTGAGTTTATGTAACAAAGACATGACCTATCTTTGTTCACTCTCTTGTAATTAGCACAGGCCTAAAAACAACCAGACCTGATCACTGTTGATGAATTCCAGTTATTTTCATTACTACCCATCACTGGTTCAACTAACTGACTTGTGGTTTAATTGATAGAAATCTAACATGACAAACAGGCCAGAGGACACACAGAGGGGCTGTTAAACTGTTCGCCAGTTCAATCAGTCAACTTATTGAGGAACTGGGGAAACATTTCAGTTCTAATAAGGTCACCAAAAAAACAAAGTCAATAATTTAATGGCTCTTATATTATGACTCATCAATATCAGTGAAACCCATCAGCCTAAGAGAAATACTGCAGTTGACACGAAACCAATCATTCAAACCAACCGACAGGGAATTCGTGGTCTCTGGGTCCTCCTTCAGGAAAGTCACAATCTCATTTGTGGGTTTTGGACTGTTGATAAGAGGAAAACAATAATAGGAAACTCAACTTTTACCTTTGAAATATGTGCAACCTGAATGGTTTATTGTCTGCAGACCTGTGCGTCCACAAGATTTAAACCTCTGTAAAGGAGACTATACCGCGACTTTCATTTGACAACAACAGAGCAGCGTCAAGGAGGTCGAGCGGCTTTATGCCCGTGAGGTTGGCGAGATATTCCATTTTAATCTCCAACCTGTCAAACACTCACATGCCCGCGAAATTTATGAAGCCGTGAAGCGGGATTCAATGAACGGCAGAAATCGATAACTGGAACGAGGATCCAGAGGGAGCGGTGATGGAGCATCTGCAAGGAGCATATAGAAACATAATGGGGGCTCGAGCCCCGCTGCAGGAGACAGAAATACTCTCAGAGGACCTGCTGGGCCTCCTCTTATCAAATCTGATTAAGAAAATCAACAACCTCCCGAAGTTTCTACATTTACTCCAATAAAACTCATTTTTCAGGGAGTTTAATGTTTCTTTAGTCACAGGCTGTATTTTACAAAACAACAAAATCAACTTCAGGCTTCATTCAGTGAGCCAAGAAACTCATCAGGAAAGTGTTTGCTGAGGTCACAGAGCAAAAGCACCTAGGGCCGTTTCTGCAACTACAAGAATCGCCCCCTGTTGGCCATTAAAAAGAATACCAGTTTAAAGCACTGAAAGGCTTCATTTTTCAGAATCTGAAGCTGCATCCAGCTTTCTGCATCCACCCACCGGTTAAAGGAGCCTCAGCATTAGCTTTGCGGCTGCTGCCACGTTAGTTTCAGTTAGAGGTCACAGAGTTATTGAACAACTGTCCACCATGTTTACATTAAAGTCTCTGCAAAGACAAACTGGTGGCAGGAAAGGTGAACAGATGTGAATCTGCTTCTGTGGGACTACAAATAAAAAACTTTGGGAATAAAATCAGCTTCACGCCGTGTGTGCTGAGATACTTCCACAGACTGGATTTTCACGATGCCACCAACAGTAAGAAATGGAGGGCAGGTTTCGTCGTTGCTGTTAAATTTTGTTTTACAATACAGAAAAACAGAGAGAGGAAGCTTGGAGGAAAGCGAGTAAAATCATGAAACTTCGTGTTAAGTCCTGAAAACATGTTTGTGATTGTAGCCATCAGCTGATCGCCTCCTCCTCATCCCATTGGCTGGTGGGGTGAATATTTGTGGGATTTCAGTGTGACTACAAAACTTTGCTTCTTATTTAATATGAAAACAAAATGAATGTGCCATAAGGATCATTAAGTGAAATCTGAGCTTGTTTGGCTTTGTGTCATAATTAACTTGTAAGTCTTCAGTTAATTCAGCCTGTGTTTTATGGCATTTGTGTGAATCTTGCAGGAGAAAGCTCACAAAGGAAAGCTCACGATTCTCTTCAGAAACCTTCATTTTGTCCCGTCTTTCACCCGAGCTGATGGGAGTATATTTTCAGGCTGTAAACGTGTTTATTTCTGCTATAAATTCATTTTAACCTAGGCGTTTATGAGGACTGACTGCCAGCCTCTAGTGGACATTAGAGGAACTGCAGCTTTTGGTGCTTCCACGCTGGCTTCACTTCTTAGTGATCAGATATTAGACGCGTGCCAGGGTACCTGGCAGGTAAAGAGCCAAATGATATCTTGTTACAGATCAGATACAAGTCTTTGTGCCATATTAAATTAACGGGATGCCAGAAAGTTCTTTACAGGAGTCACTCTGTGACCAGCTGGGGGTGAAGGACATGCATTATCATGTTATTGCCATAACACAGTGGTTTATTACAGCACCAGTGGACACCGAGTGCATCTATAAGATGCCGCCTGCTTTGAAAACCACACTGACTGCTGCCTGGGAATGATAACAGGCTGGTGCTCGCCTTCACAGAAGTGGGAACAGGATTTATAAATATCAGGGCGTTATTTGTGACCTAAAAACATGCGACGGACAGCCACTGTACTGTAAGCTTCTGTAACATTCAAACACATCTGTGACTTTTCAGCAGACTGCTTAAAGGCAAATACCTGAACTCTGAAAGAGCGCGATCCAGTCCTCCTCCTCCAATCCAAAGTATGAGTACAATGCACACCAAACCAATCAAACCATTTTCTCTCCCTCATCTCGGAGTATCTGCCCCAAAAACACGAGGTACAAATCACCACAGACTTTAAATAATCACTCTTCCATTTCCCCCGCTCAACAGCACATCTAACTCCTCCTTTAATGTGCTGCAAAAAAAACGTCAGCGTGAACTCTGCTGTGACTACAGAACTACAGTCCGACCAGAGGGAAAACAAGCTTTCTGAAGAAAAAGTGGTTAAGAGCGTCCGCATGCAGAGACGAGCAGCATCTCATCTACTGCACTCTTTCTCAGGTCGTCTCCAAACAAAGGAAAGGAGATGTTAAAGAGACTTTCTAATGAGCTGAGACCCCTCCATCAGTGGGTGCTTCTGATCCTTTCTGTGGGTCTGAAAGATTAAAATCTCCCTCGGGTAATACTTCTCATCTTTTACAATCCACCAGATGATTTTAATGAGTAAACACAACCAAATAAACCTCCAGTTAAAACTGTGCGACCAGCAAAAGAACAGACAGCAGCTGAAGGGAACCAGAAATTCAGTGGACCAAGCAGAAACAAACTCTTATTTGCAGAGTTTCTCTTTTTGTGTTCATTCAGCAACTTTGACAGAACTACAATAACAATAATAATAATAATAATAATAAAAAAGCTTCTGCTGCATGAAAAATAATAAAGTTTGTGTTTCTGGCCACACAAGCTTCAGGTCCCTCCCTGAAGAGCGGACCTCCTCTTCCTGCAGTTCTCTATACAGTGATGAACTGATTGTGTTGATTGGTTAACTTTTTAATTTTCATTTAATGGTGCTTACAGGTCTGAGGGCTGAATGCTGCATTCAGCTGAACTAAACAGCACATATGGCAGCAGATTTGCATTATTTACACCCAGGAGGGATATGATAGGATCATTTATACTTAACAGGCTGTGTCTATTATAGGCTCAAAAGTAGCTTTAGAAGTTGCCAGATCCTGGTATAGGCAGGAAGGCAGCAGCAGCAATCATTATAAACTCATTGTAAACGTGGTTATCCACAGAACCACAGAGCTGGCATACAGGAGAAACCAGGAGACAGCAGAGGATAACTGCATGTTTCCTGCTGTAAACGCAAAGCTGGAGACAACATGATGGGCTGAGTGTCGGGTCGTTAGCAGTCCTCCTCTGCAGGCTGACAGTGATGAGACAAGCTGATGCCTTTGAATAATCCTGATAAACTGCCCTATCCCTCCACGCCAGGTACAGATTTTTAATCCAGGCCAAACCATGAGGTCACAATGAACCTAAACATTTTCACAGCGACCTGAGGCTGAGGTCCAGGCAAGTGCCAGCTTTGAAGGCTGGCAAAATGGAGTTTGAGGCAATTTTCTGGAGGAGTGCAGGAAGTTGAGATGTTACAGAGACTTGTCCTCATAAAAGACCACAATTAGAATCAGTTCATGTTTACTCTGTGCAGCAGGAGCTCAGCACCCAGATTTTAGTTTCATTTTAATGTTATTTAGTAACTCCACAGGAAATAATACATTTATAGCATGTGATCAGAGGTGTTGTGTGGTGTTGTGTCATTGTTGTGAGTTTCGATTTGAATATGGACTTAACTGTACTACAGCTCCTGACATGTTTAAAAGCAGCAGTAAGGAGACTTACATGGAGAAAGGAGGAGAAAGGAGTTTGCGCTTCTGACTCTGCAGTTACCTCTTGATATATTTCAGGTGTTCATGACGGTGAAGTGCAGTTGAGTTATAAAGGCATTAAAAACTTGTGGGCCTTTAAAGAAAACACTTAGAGTACCTGATTAAATTATCAAAACACAAGCAAGTCTATGTTTTTACAGTTCCATAAAAAATATATTCTTTAACCAACCGACATAGGTTAAAGAATATATTTTTTATTATATTATATATAATATATTATAAGACTTGATAGAGTAGAAAATGCCAGAACTGACAAACAAGCTTTACTCTTTTACTCTTTATCGGAGCAGTCCATCACATCGATCCAGACTAAAATATCTACGTTATGAGCCAGAGTCCATTAGACTGGGACATACATTACTGTGTCCCTCAGGAAAAGTTATAACAGCTTTGGTGATTTCTAACCCCGTCATCAGTGGGTCGAAATCTCCATTCATTCACCCATTTCCTTCATCATTCATCCAAGTGGGGTCGCGGCGGGGACATTGGCTAACAGGCTGGGTGAATCTGTTAATTACCACTTCGGGGATTTGGAAATATGCGGGGCAATTTGCACTGAGGTGGATGGGTGGAGGACCTGTACTTGGCAACCCTTTTAGATCTGTATGCAACGAGGCAGTCTGAAGCACCACGACCCAGATAACATCAGCTGCCCTGAGATTAAAGCACGGCATCCTGAAAGGTATTTAATCGTCCATTTGATTAGACTCGGAGCTCGTAACACCACAACTGGACCGCAGCAACGCACACCGTTGATGGTGATGGAGGGACAGTCATGCCGAGGTGTTAATAAGAGTTTCTCCAGTAGAAGAAAACAAGAATGGAGGCAGAGAGAGCGAGACTAACAGTAAACAATCACAAAAGGAGTCCAGGAGTCGTGACAATGATGTCAAATGTGTTTCCTGGTCTGAATATCAACTAAAAACTTTGAGCTGAACATCTCTGAACACAGAGACAAGACGCTACCACAGGCCTGATTTTCAAATCTTAAAGCAAAAATTAGACAATACAAACACAAATATGTTCACAGCTGCATCTTCAAGAGAAAAAATACACCAAGATTTGGCTTGGAAGAAGTATCACCCTCCCACCTGAAAGAAAAATGCTTTTAAACCTTCTTTAAAAGCATTTTTAAGCATTTTAAGCCAAATTCAAGCAGGCATATGTGAAACCATGTGATGTATTCAGCTTCCTTGCTGCTCAGATTCATCCTGTTTCCTTGAATTTTCCTTAAGACATGTGGAAAACGTGACTGAAGCCCACCAGCAGCAAACTGAATGGATTCCACAGAGTTAACGAAGACTCGCACCTTTGGTCCTGGCGTTTACACCAAACATCAGGACAACAAAACTCAACCCTCTCTATATGATCAGACCCGAACCCAACCGAGACCGACAATAAAGCATCGAGGATCACACACACCAAAGTTCAGGCCCTTTTAAATGTGAACGGGCTGATTTCTGGACTTCAGTCCTTCAGAGGAGCTTCTTACCATTGCTTTCAAAAAATCTCACATCAAAGTGCTAATTGACGAAACTCCTTTAAAGCAGATAAATGGTGCTAATTAGCTTTCAGCCTTCAGTGACTCATCGCTGTACGTCTGTTTGCAATTCTGATGTAGACTCCAGAGTTTACTCAGTTTTTTATATGCTCTTTTTTATAACTATGCAGGTGCAGACACACAGGAAACCACATGGAAAAGCAGAGGGAAGGTGGTTCACAGAAATTGGTCCAGAAAGCCAAACACAGAGAAAAAGTCTTTTTCTTTTTTTTTTTAAAAAGGAGGAGGAGTGGGAATCAGAGGCAGAGCGGCAGAGGGAGAGGCACATAATGAAGCTGTGCTCGGCCGCCAGCATGAAGGGCAGTAATTTACAGATCAAGGACGGACTCATCTGTCACCCGAGTGCAGGGGAAAGCCCACAGTGAGAGTGAGAAGCTTCAGCCTCTCAGCCCACACTCACAACAACTCTGTCAGTCAGTCAGCCTGCACAGCAGCACCGTACACAGAGCTTCAACCCACCCGCCATCAGCAAGACCCACAACGACGGCCGGCCGAGCCCAGTAAAACCATCACATAAGAACTAATTTTCATGATTTCTTTTGGTGTAAACAAGTATATTCTGCTTCTAAAACGCACAAACGAAAGGCACCATTTACCTTACATGAGAAACTTTGAGTACTTTAATTAAGGTTAACCCACGTGTCTCGCGTCTGTCATTTTCATCACTCATTACATTTATTTCATATGTTAGAAATCACAGAAGACATAAGAGCTTTAGATTTGGAACTAAACTGGGTATTTTACGTCGTTGTGACTCAGTTTGTCTCGATCTGAACGTGCTGTCAGCTTTTAATCACTTTTTCATTCCAGAACAGTAAAGCCTGGAAGAACATGAGCTTTCACTGAGAAACTGATGATAATCACTTCACACCCTCCAGTGGGATGAGTTCTCTCTCTGGGCTCCTGCTCCACTGGGAGTTACAGGTAACTTGGCATGTCACGCGTTAGCTCCAACGACAGTCGATTTTAATTGCTCAGAGTTGAGATCAGTTTAACTTCCTGTTGAGTTTAATGATAACCGCATCGCTGTCAGTCTCTTCTTGTTACTGCATAAAGTGTTGGTGGAGTGTTTATATCTATGTCAAATTTTAAGATACAATAGTAGATTTTAAAATCTGGTTTCTTTTTCCTTTTAAGGGAAATCTGATTTGAAATTTGGGATTGCAAGGTTATTCTAGATCACTAAAATAAAAAATAAAAGCTTGACACTGGAAAACAAAACTATGTGAAATGATTTTGTTGACTCTGAAAACTAAATTAAAACTACAACTAAGCCCTAGCTTCAGTAATTATTAACTTGGAGAGAACTGGTTATCACAGTTTGCAGATGAAGCTTAGATGGGCCTGTTTATTGAGCCTTTGGAGAGTCTTTCAGAAGATTCTGTGTTTTTATGCTGATTTCCCTCTGGCATTAAACTAACACTAAAACTAATAAAAACTTAAGCAAAACAATCAAAACTCACTCTGGAAACTAAATGAGACTAAAGTGAATTAATAACAAAAAAGTCAAAACAAACTAAAACTGCAATAATTAGAAAATACTCCAGACGTGTTTGGATGTGAAGAATTGCTTCCTTTGTTAAAGCATGATCAGTTTTACATTGTTGCGCTGCTCTTTCAGGCTGACTCACTGCATTTATTAGCTGCTGTTTATACTGTGAATCCAAATGATCAAAGTATTTAAACATGAAGTACTGTAAAGTTGGTAATGAGCATTTCGAGCAGTGACTATTCACTGAGAACTATTCGAGTTCAGCAGTGGCAGACTTTTTGATCTCTGAATGTCTGCATGTATCAAAAAGCATCTGTTATGCTTTTAGAAATATTATTTCCACATAAATAAAACCATAATAATCTTAAATTTTATGTTTTATTGACTCTGTTTACCTGGACCTAAGGTGAAGCACACAGATTATTCCTGTTGGTTCTGCACTGACGTGAACACGACCACTCTCTGCTTTCTGCACAAACGGAGGAGGAAACAACTCCCAGAAACTGACGGCTTCCTTTTTCCTCTCTTTGTCCGTTCAGGAGCCTCTCCTACCCGTGTTTTATTTTCCTTCCCCCCTAACCGTCTGGTTCAGGGTGGTCCACTGACAATCCACTGATTCAACTGACAGAAAGTCGATCCAATCTCATCCTACTCGGCGTTCTCTCGGCTCATATCTTGACATCTCGGCTGCCCGGGGAGGTGGAAGAACACAGGTTTCTCTCTAACACACACACACACACACACACACACACACACACACACACACACACACACACACACACACACACACACACACACACACACAGGGACTGTATCCTCATTTTCTGTGAGTTTCTCATGATCCGAAACCTAAAAAATTCCACTGGGTTGGGTGATTATTTTCTTTTTGTTAAATGGTCTCGTGGGGCGGTCAGAGTTACAGTTCTGTCATATCTGTCGAGTGGAGGTGGCAGATCTGACAGCGGCGTTCCCCCAAAGACCAAACCACAGTATTTACAGTGTTTACCCACTTGGAAAGACTTGATAGAGTAGAAATGCCAGAACTGACAAACAAGCTTTACTCTTTTTTCCTCCTTCTGTTTGCCTCCCTGTCTCTGAAGCCTCTGAAGGTCAGAAATAATCCAGAATATTAATGTTCAGACACATGATGCATCAGCTCAGGTTAAAGGACTGTTGTAAAGTCTGTTTATTACACATTTAACTAAACTGATTTTGCTGCAGTTACTTGTTCACAGCTCTCCTGTGCAGTGACACATTTTATCGGAGCTCACTTTCAGTTTAACATACAAATGAAGTGGTTCATAAACCACTGGTTTTAATGTTAACGGCTCAAACTTAACAAACATAGGCCAACAAGGTCAAGAAAGTTCTGTAACGGCACCACTGCCAAAGCTTCAGCACTTCAGTCTTTCCATCTGCAGGTAAACTTTACTTCACAGCCTCGGACTGCGGCTGGTCAGGTTAGATTTGTTTTTGACGAGATCAGGGGAGAGCTGGTGACATCACGCAGAACCTGCAGCAGGTACCGAGCTGCTTCGTGTGCCACGACACCACCAACACCAAAACTGAAGAACAGGACCAACACAATCGCTGGCTGCAGGTTAAAAAGCTGGTGTTCGCAGAACAGGAGCGCCATTAGAGAAACAGCTGAATGACACAGAGAACCACCATAACAACACCACACCAGGGAAATTTCAGTCACTACTAACTCACTACGAACTGGGCATGGAGCGCTAAATATTTAGCTCAATTGGCAAACTACACCTTTAAATTGTACAGGTACAACACACTACATGGATACTGATACACTGATAAAACAGTTTTATTACCACCTTCTTGGGTGGTCTGCACCACACAGGAGGCCTTTTTTGAAAAAAATTAATTAAAATGCTCCAAATGTCAGCAGCAGCAAACACACAGTCAAAAGTTCCAGTTTAATGACTTGTTCATTAAACTGGAACTTGGCCACCACACCCCTACCTTTAAACCTTCACTGTAACCAAATGGATGAGTTATTAATAAATGAATCCCCCACACAGCTGTTATGTAGCAATAAATGCCAAACAGTTTTAGTATCAGGCTGTAAACATGTTTACCTCTGCTGTGAAGTTTTAGCATGAATTTATAGAAGCATTAGAGGAAATGCAGTTTTTGGTATGCTCAGGACAAAAAACTGAAATAGTGAATGCTTTTTATGAGAAATAATCATCTTAGAAATTCTAAAATTAAGATTCAGGCAGTAATCTTTCCCCTTTTGTAAATGGATGGTCAGAATGTTAAAAGCCTGTTTTGTATGACCTCCTCATGTTTGTGACTTGTGAGTTTTAACGTAACCCCTCAGAGGCTCCCAGGTTTACTTTTCTAAAGTGACTTTGATCAGCTGCTCTGAACGTTCCTCTAATGAGGCCGGTGTGCTGTGAGGACAGAGGACAGCTTTGATCTGCAGCTAACTGTCCGTCAGTTTATTCGCCTCATCCTGTTTAATCTGACCGTTCTTCAGATGTCACAGATGCACCGGTGGACGGACAGAGCCCACCTCACCGCACAGAGAGGATGTCCATCATCAGGCTGTTTAGGCGGAAAACCAGCCACCAGTGGTCTCTAACTCTAAACAGATCTCTAAACCTATGCTGAAAGCTGATGAAATATCTGCAGTTTTAGGAGGCCTCTCAACCTCATTTGTCTCCGTTATCAGATTAATGATTCAATCTGGTTCTGATTTAGGCCAGAGTTATAAAGGAGTAGAGTGAAAATAGCTGGGCTTAACTGCAAATATGCGTAGTTCTGCACTGGTAGCACTGGTAGCACGCTATGGACTACCAAGAAAACCTAAACACGACAAGAAATCAACAGCCAGGAGACTTAAAATGGCGTCTATCAGCCAACAGAATTCACAAACATACTTTTCCTGTTGTTCTTGCCCAAATTTTGAATTTGATGTTACTGCCATCAAATTCAAAATGAGCTAATTTTTTTCATGATATAGAAGAAGCTCTCAGTTTAAAAACCCAACATGTTTTTCCTGTTTTATCGTGAGTTAAATATAGGGTTTGGTGATTTGTAAATTGCTGCGTTCTGTTTTTAATTCACATTTTACACAACATCCCAATTTATTTATTTTTTTTTTGGGGGGGGGGGGGTTGTATGTGAGAGCATACGTCCTTCATTGGGTTGTGTTTTTAGATAGAAAAGGGGGGCTCTTCAGTAAGAGTTTGCTCTCACTGAATATGAACTTGTGTGTTATTTATTGCCTCTCCAATAAAAAAATTGTCCTGATTGCTCTTTTCGTTCGAACAGATCTGCTAAGGTTCCTTTATGAAAGTTTAGCACCACTTTCCAAGAATAAAAAAACCTATTTTACTACCGCTACACCACTGCTAACACCCTTAACACAACCTTGGTTAGTTTTGTCTCTCCTTTGCCTACATTATGTGCTTCTAAGGTCGCTAAAGTTAGACACATCAGTGGATTTTGGAAATAAACTGGCAGACAGTCTCTGTCTATGTGAGCTCAGTCATAACTTGGATTATAGTCCAGAAAGTTTTGGCGAAAACTGGCTTTTGTCTGCCAAATTTCTGCTCTTTAAATGTACTTGGCAGCACCGGAGATCGGTCTAAATATTGGCTCAATTAATTTTACATTTTCTCCAGCAGTGACAGCCAAAGTTGAGCTGCTATGCAGACAAACCACAGTGTCAGGATGATGTAAGTTGCTTCTCAGCAGATTTGTAGGCCAGTCAGACGGTAGCTCAACTTAAAATGCCAAAGACGTTACGACTGTGAGGAGCTGGTAGCTTTACATGAAAATGCTGCAGCTTGCATTTACGTGGGGCACAATTAACTGACAGTAAGACACAAAATAAAGCTTTTGAGGACTAAAAAAAAGAGTCAACGAAGGGAAAGAGGAATATCTCCTCTGTCTTTTCTGCTTATATTAACTCCTCATGTCACATGAAGGCCATAAAGGCGATGAAACCATATATTTCCCATCCTGTCTTTGCCAATTCATTAGAGTCAGTGCAGCTCCTCGATGTGGTTATCCATCCCGAGTCGCCTGACGCATGTGATACTAAAGACTAAGCAGAAAAGTGGATCCAATTGATTATTTAAGTGACAGCTGAGACAGGCGGGCACTGTGGGAGGAAGACGACAAATAGAGATAAAGACAGCAGACAGCCCGAGAGCCCAAGAATGCTAATTAATTAAGCCGTCGCCACAGATGCCACCAGAGCTTCAAGACAAAGGATGCAAAGGAGAAAGAAAACTCCCCAGAAAAAGAAGAAAAGCATAAAAATGACATTAATTCTACTGTGTGGCTTCCATCTTTGACTTTAAAGAAAATAACAGACCTGCTGCTTACCACACTAGTGTTACACACATCATAATCATCATCATCATTTTCCAGATCCCGCTGGTCTTCATTCTGTAATCCAACATCTTCTTCAGTCAGTTTCACGCCTCCTCTTGGTGCCTGGCTCCCTATTTCCTCTTAACAAAATGACATGCCAGCAGGAATGAGACAGCAATTTCAGATGATGCTCGAGATCTTCAGTGGGCTTTTGCAGAGCTGCATGCTAGTGATGTAGCTCCTCCAGGAAACAGGATGGTACGAAGGATGCAAGAGTAGTTTCCATTCAGTGTCTTGCTCACCAACTTGGTCAGGGCCCCAGATTAAGAGCTTTGCGGTTTCTGGCACAATTGGCAGTGCTTCTGAGGTGCATGGAGAAGATCAAACCTCTGACTAGGCTGAAGTTCGAGTAACATCTGGAAGAACAACTTTACCTCTGGACCAGCACATTTCAGCCTGTAGCCTTCATCAGGATCATCGAGACATCTTCCAGACATACTTTAAATAGCACAGATGTTTGAGTAGAAAATATTTCTAGTGGACAAAACAACCAACTGTAAATATCCAACATACACATCTACCAATGGAGCACCAGCAGGGATGGGCTGGCCATGTGGTCATTCAGTATAAGGCCAACTGAGGAGTGACCAATGTAAAACCTGAGTTTTAGTCACAAGAGTGCAACTTTAAGATGGTCTTCATCAATAAATGTTGGTGAGGAGACTAAAAGTTCATGCCGGGGGTCCTCGATGGCCTCGCTGGGCAAACTCCATCACACAGCAGGAAGAAGGCACCATAAATGGAACAAACTTCAGTCGAAGAACATCTGAGCACCGGGTTAGTCATTAATATGTAGCTGCGTGGTTTGGGCAACTCGATATAAGTGTTCTGATCCTGAACTAAATGTCACCACTAAAATCTGAGTGATTCTTTTCTTGGTGTCTGGGACATTGTGTGGCCATTAGGCCAAATCTTAAAGGTGTGCTGCACGTAAACCGTGAAAATAAAAAGCTGGAGAGGCAGAGAAGACAACAAGAAGCAAAGCACTGCAGCACATGACATGACGAGAACCTGATCGGACAGATTCAGCCAAACTCATGTATGCTGCTAGATTAATGATGTTGCATCTTCAAGTGTATTACTGTAACAGCTATGGATGACTGTGGGTAATCCTTTAAGTCATTAAGTTTATTGAAAGGAGATGCTAAAAAACTGCAGCTCCTCTAATGTCCACTGGAGGTGGGCTCCAACAGAGTACATGCCTCAAATCATGAAGTGGGTAAATTCATGCGTTCTTTCATTCACAAAACCATAGATTTGGGTGAAGTTTATTGTCTGTGTCAGACAGGAAACTTAATTTTAAAAAAAAAGATAATTTCTTATTTTTGGTACCAGAAATAAAACGTTTAATGTGGACCTGCTGATCTGCCTTTTTCAGCCTTGTCAGCACCTGACGGTTCACTGATTGTTACCTGACAATGCCTCCCATGTCCTCGACCGCTTTTCAACGTACTGCTGACTCAACTCAACATGGCCGCATTCACCAACTTTGGCGCCGCCTCTAGCATTGATGTCATCATTTGTTTTTCCCGTTAAGGTGTTTTATTGGTTTTCTGTCCCCGCGAGGAACAGAGCGGAGCTGGTGAGTGAGGATAAATAAGGAAGCCGAGAAGTCCTGACAAAGCTTGCTGCAGGAACTCCAGCTGAGACTTGGGCTTTTTATAATTCACTTTTTAATGTTCATCCACGTTTTCAGAGTATAACTGACAGAAATGCACGCTGCACACTTCGCTTGTGAGCATAAGATTCATATTTTTCCCTTTTGTGTGGAGATGAGATTCAGCATCACGCACAGAAAGGTCCTTTTTGCTCGACTGTTTCTTATCAAACTGACTCTCTCATCACCATCTCAGTGTGATGTCCTTAAACCTCAGTGTGAATCTTCTGTATGAAGAGACATTTGTGGGAAAACTTACCCAATTCCTCAATACAGCAACCCATCATATTGTCTTCAAATGATGGGTTTTAACAGCTGATTTACCAATGATCACTTTTATCAGGACTTAACTGAGTCAAGGATTTCAGTTCTCACCGTCACACCTACAGAGGCTGAACGCTTTTTGGAGATTTCATCAGTTGACCTCTCATCTCTCCTTGAGACTTTCTCCTTCAGAACACCTCTGCCACTCAAACTGAAAGCACAATCCCATTAAAGCCACATTTTTCTGAGTCAGAGATCACCAACAAGCATCAGGCGGCTCTGGAGAAAAATAGAGGACTGAGTATTTGAAAGTCCTGATATTTGAAGATTAGATGCAACACACAGCTGCGGCCCAACAGTGCCAGTGTCACCGCCTAGGCTTTGGACCCACAGTTTGGGGTTTCTGTGAACAGTTGTGATTCTGTTTTAGTTTTGAGGATCATTTGTGTTTGAGTTTTGCTCCTTTTGCATCACAGGCTGTACGTTTATGTTTTACCTTTATCTTGTGGAGGTCTCTGTGATGCTTGGGTAAATAGTATTGAGTTTATTCCTTTTGTGTTCCTTTCTGTTCTGGTCTTAGTTTTTTTGTCCTTCAGGGTGTCCTGTGTGGAGTTAGTCTAATCTCCACAGTCATCTCCTTCTTAGGTTTCTCTGCCTTTGTCTCATAATCCCAATTATCAGTGTCAGCTATGTTTCATCATATCACCTGTTTCATTACCTGGTGTGTGTATACATACTGTCAGAGTCTCCTTTTGTCCTTTGTCGCATCATCCCTCATTGTTGTGTTTCCTTGCCCTGGATTCCCTGAGAATTTGGTTTTCTCTGTATTTTGAATTACCACCATTAAATCTGTGTTTTGAGTAGACTCTTGGTTTCCTGAATCGTGAGCGTGTGGGTCCCTAACCTGCCAGCCACACAGCCATCAGATGTGTAAAAACGTACCTGACCCCCAAATCCAAACTTAGAATCATTTAGCTTCCTGTCTTTGATGTTATTTATGTCACAAAGAGCTTGGTAAGAAATATTCACATTGGAGAAAGACTGGAAGACTTGATGTTATGGTTTGTGTGTTCAAAAGCGTACAGAAAGCAGGTTTTCCAGCTGCTGCTGAGCGTGCAAACGTCTTGAAATCAATAAATTTTCTCTCTGCTTTAAAATGATGACATTTAGTTGAAAGCACCGCTGTGTCAGAGCAGACTACTACAACTTCATATAAAGCGAAAGCAGTCATTTGCTTAGTCACAAACCACAGAGAACCTCATCAAACGTTGCATGCTGATCTCTTCCAGCTCACAGTTTGTGTTTGGTGGCAGCAGCGGGTAGCTGTTTTCATCAAACTAGCTGCAGTAAAGTCACCAAACACCACCTGCCCAGCACAAAGCAGCAGACGGACACAGGCAGGAAGTGAAGAAAGGCAGACGTTTAGCATCCAGAGCCAGATATTTGTCTCTGGAGCCTTTAGAAAAAAAGCCAGTTCTGCCTTCAACTCCTAAGATGTGTCCGTTTGTGTTTTTTCTCTCTTCCTCGTCACTTTGTGCTCACTGGCAAACTGTCATGCTGTTTATTTTCCACCATTTACCGAGTCCAAACAATCATCTTCTCAGGTATGTCCACAGCTTTTTTTTATTTCTGACTTCACTGCAGACCCCAAACTTGTTTCAAACTGACCTGAATTTATATTTAAGGATCGTCCTTTCAGAGCTGGCACTGCAGCTGAAGAGTCCGCACTTTCCAAGCCCGGAGGCAGCGCCTCAGGTAACCAGGAGGATTCACCGGATCATGCACCGTGAATTTGTCCCCAGGGTGAGACTGAGAACTTGAGACCTACCATGATGTCCTGAGGCTTGAGGGAGAAGATTCAGAGGCACCAACAGAACTGCAGCGGTGACGTCACATCACGCTGAAAACGCTTTTACCACACCAAAGATTTATTTCCTGCCATTTCCTCCACATCCTGGAGATTAAAATTGACCTGAAGGAATATTAAGTACCTTCAAACAAAGGGAGGCCATTTTTATGGGTCTGTTCTCACAACTCTGTTCTTACATCTCAAACATAAATAATCTAATCAGAAAGCAGCTTACTTAAAACTGATTTTTAATCATCTAAGACTTTTCCTAAAAGCTTCAGGAAACCAAAAACCTCATCCTGCATTTACTCTGTTAAACTGCTGAATCTCAAAAAAGCACATTTATCACCTTTAGCTTCTGCGTAACGCCACTGCCTGCCTTCAGCAGTCCGGTTTCTAACCTTGCCTCAGTTATTTTGTTCTTACCCTGTAATAATTTTCACTGGATTAATGTTGATTGTTCATTGGTTTTAACTTTTGATTCTTACATTTTTAAAGTTCTACTCTTGATTGTAATCATTTTCTGTCTTCTGTAGTTTTAATAAGTGTTTAGCATCCTCTTGTTGCCTTTCTGTTTGTGTTTGCCGGTGACTGTTGTTTCTTTTTTTTTTCCCGTTGTTTCTCATTTTTATCTTATTAATTAACTTGCTCACGTCGGTCTGTTGACCGAGTTTTACATCTTCTTGTGTCGTGCGTGCAGTTTCAGTGCTAGTTTATAGTGTTTTGCCTGATTTGGGCCCATTTACACCGTAAAGACATTTATTTGTCATCTGGTTTTCAGCTTGTTCAGCAGCTGAGATTTGGTGCTTTTGTCTGTTTTCACCCTCCTAAAAATCTTCTGCACTATCAGTTTAAAAAAAAGAAAAAGAAAACAATGAAGCATCCACTGACACTTTTGCATAAAAGGCAGACGCCGGGACAGCAACCACTGAGGGTGCATAGTAATGGTGTCAGAGTGGCATTTACACTGCCCAGAGGTTTGGCGGATCTCTGCGTGCTTTGTCCTAAGGGGCTGCCACCGAGTGTCACGGACCTCTGACAGAACAGCGCAGCGTCCAGATGGTGCAGCTTATCTGTATGCTGCGTCGCTCCAAGGACAGCGGCACTGGGCTGGAGCATCTCTGAGGGCGTATGTCAGACAGGAACGCCCGCCTACACAGTGCCGCTGCCCCTCATCCTCACGCCCTCCTCACTACTCACTAAGAACTCGTGTCCTTGAAGCCGTGCATGTGAAAAAATAAAAAAAATTCTTCAGTCGTGACAGCTCTGAATTTCAGTGATGCGCGGTTTATCATCTTGCACCTCAGTGTCATCATATGGAAGTTTACATGCTAGTGTCTGCTTTGGTTTAGTACAATCATCAAGTCTACCTACACATTAACACAGAGCCTAATCACAGACTCACATTATCTGATTATCAACATTGTAATTCAGGTTTATGATGAATTCTTGACCTCCAGCGGGTCAGTGTGCATTTTAAAGCTCCTGGTAGGGCGTAATGTGCTACAACCATCAGAGGGTGGTGCTAATGCAGCTATAAGCAGGTTGCAAACCACTAAACAAAAACAGAAGAAAAAAAGGATGACACTGCCAACAGTCTTCAAACAGGCGTTATAGGATCTCTCCTTCAACTAGGATCAGAAGGGTAAAAGCGACGTATATGAAAATCCAAAGACAGCCACAGCTACCAATTTTGCATTTTTATGCTGACGATACAGTTATTTACTGCTATGGATCATCTCTTACTCAGGCCATTGAAACCTTACAGAAAGCCTTTGTTGCTTTCCAGCATTCACTTATCCAGCTAAAATTAGTTCTCAATGCTGACAAGACTAAGCTAATGTTGTTTTCTAAGTCAAAGAAGGTCCCAGAGCCTATTCCAGTGGTGTCCACCCTTGAAGGAAATGTCATAGAGATAGTTCATGAATATAAATACTTTGGTGTCTGGATAGATGACTCCTTTACCTTTAAACCACATATAGAAAGACTTGTAAAGAAACTGAGGCTGAAACTTCGTTTTTTTTCCTGTAATAAACAGTGGTTTTCTTTTGCAGTAAAAAAACGTCTTGTCACTGCAACCTTTTTATCTGTGTTAGATTATGGTGACATTCTGTATATGAACGCTTCTTCCTCATGTCTTCTAATGTTGAACACGATGTATCATGCTTCCTTGAGGTTTATCACCAATTGTAGATATCTGACCCATCATTGTGACTTGTACTTAAGAGTAAATTGGCCTTCTTTGGCCATTAGAAGACAGGGGCATTGGTACACTTTTATTTACAAAGCTATGCTTGGATTGTTGCCTCCTTATATTTGTACTTTGGTCACAAGGACAAATAGTGGTTCTTACTCCTTGCGTTCAAATGATCAGTTGCTGCTGTCTGTTCCCCTTGTCCGCACAGAGTTGGGTAAGAAAGCCTTTGTCCACTCTGCGCCTTTTTCGTGGAACCTGTTACAGAAAGACTGGAAACTGACTGAATTGTTGTCTTTAAATGTTTTTAAAACTAAACTCAAAGGCCTACAGACTGCCTCAATAATGTGTAATTGTTTTGTGTAATTTTTAATCTTGTTTGTTTGTATGTATTTGTTTGGAAATGTGCTGCCTCTTGGCCAGGACTCCCTTGAAAAAGAGGTTTTTAATCTCAATGGGACATTCCTGGTTAAATAAAGGTTAAATAAATAAAAGCTACCCATCTTTAGTTAAGTCATGTAACCCCACTGGGTTAGGACTCTACTGTGTTAGCACTTCTGACACAGCCATGTTGGTTTTTTAATACAATCTTTGGACAAGAGGGAGGACTCCTAAGTTATCAGCTAAGTTATCAGAGCTAACTCTGGCTAGGTTAGCGAGTAAGCTGCAAGGCAGCGACACAGATCCCAATTAATCATTTCTGAGTAACGTCCAACTTTAAATCCTAGAATATTACTCACTAAAACTGGAGCTCAGGTGTCACGGACAGCGTGACGATTAGCTGCACGGCACCATCCACCTGTCAGTCCAAGAGACCACACCCCTAAGGATTCAAACTTTAAAGCCTTAATAGAGTTTAATGTTCACCAGCTGCCTGGACTGCTGTTAGGAATACGGAAACTATTCCTAACAGACAGCAAAACAGTTTATTCCTGGACATTTTAGTAATGCACGCAATGAGAACCGACTCTCTGTTGGAGCCCCTAGTGGACATTTGTGGAACTGCACGTTTCAGTGCTCCATTTTCCAACAAAAACATTATTACAAGCTTCGGCCTGAAGAAGACAAATCTGTTCCTTATGATTAATCTAATCAAACTGTGGGACTAAATAGTTTGTTGGGTCTGTCAGTTAGGCGGCTCGTTCAGTTTATATATTTATAATAGGAAAATATCTCAAACTAATCTGGGAAGACATTTCTACCTTTCAGAATGTTTTTAAAGAACATTTTTGAATTAATATATCACAAATAATACATATATATTAAATTATACATTTGTATGTGTTTTTGCACCCAGTATTGAATGCTGACTTATTAAAACCAGTTTAACTGCTGACATACTGACATATAAACTGTAATAATACAGTTCACAATAGTGTCATCAGCACTTGCAGCCACTGAAAAACCAACAAATAACATCCCTGTGCTTGTATCCATTTTAATTCTCGCTTGAATGTGCTTCCAGACTGGCTCATAGCACAAGGTTCAGGTCTCTGACTAGATGGCACGAATGACAACAAGGAAATAAGGTTGATGATGTGTGAACCTGACACCACGCCCTTCAGCCATCATCGCCTGTCCTCTCCACCTCTGGAAAAAGAAGGCCTGAGTCAGCGGAGAGTCCCCGGACAGATGGGAACAATCTGCTCTCTGAACCACCAGCTGGAGAAAAAGAGGGCCGGCAGTGTGCCGATGACCTGACCGCTTCAATTAATTACTGCTTTAACAGTATCCGTACACACAGCCAGCCAAATGAAGCGTCCTCTTCATTTATTATTTAAAAAATGTTTCCATGTATCAACAGTTACTGGTACAGTGCACTTTAAATGGCAACTGAGCATAAAACAGTTTCAATTTAAGATATGGAACCAACATGTTATTCCGAACACTTGTTACGCGTTCGTAAACCTGAACGCCAGTGCTCTCTGGTTTCTTTCCAGAAGGACAAAATTCTGATTAAAAACAACAAACATGAGCACAGTATTTGCCTTTTTTTCCCCGTGTACTTCCAGCTTCCTCCCACAGTCCAAAGACATGCAGTTAGTGGGGATAGGTTAATTGGAAACTCTAAATTGCCCATAGATATGAGTGCAAATGGTTGTCAGTGTCTATGTGTTAGCCCTGCGGTGGACTGGCAACTTGTCCAGGGTGTAGCCTGTCTCTCGCCATAAGACAGCTGGGATAGGCTCCAAATGGATGGATGGAAAACAAACATAAATTATCTTTTTTATTTTTGATGGGTTTTGTTTAGTTTCTGGGTTTTGTCCAATTTTGCTCATTTCTATTAATATTTATAAAAACAAGAATACAGATACTGTTTTAAAATGAAGCTACTTAATGACAAAAGTGGGGTCTGAACTCTAAAAAGACTTCAAAAAGGGAAAACCTGCCTCTTCAAAAGTAACAATAAAAAATCTAATGACTTTATAGTGAGATTTAAAAATTCTTGATGTTTCCTCAGTAAAGCTAAGTAAAGCTGTGGGAGTTTATAGTTTGACTTGTTTATCATGGCTTACGTCTTCGACAGCAACATTTACATTCTTGCCTTTAGCTGAAGGCGGTACACTGGTCTATTACACAAAAATCAATCAGCAAACCTTTGCAATAAATGTTCTGGACGTGAGTGAAGCACTGCACAAAAAGGCCAACAATAAAACCACCATTATTAAAGAGAAAGAAAACTGCGACAAATGATTTGCTAAACTTAAAGAAACAACCAAAGGGGGAAAGAAAATAATCAAAACACAAGGTGAAAGGTGAAAGGTCTTGAAATAATCTAAAAAGTTTCAGTTTACTGAAGCACAGGAAAGAGGCATTCCAAATATTAAGTTTGTCCATTCAATGGAAAGAAATTACTGATTAAACAATCAACTGTTCAATTAACCAGCCTATCAGCGTCATTCTAAAACGATCTGGTAGGTCTGCAGCCACTGAATAAAACTGTGTAAATCCAACATCCTCTTACTCACCGCCTGAGTACCTCAGTTTAGCCCTCAATGATGTATTTCATTTCTAGGGAAATACAGCAGAATGAATGCCAACAGAAAGCTGCATTTATTTTCTTCATTTTTCAAGGCAAAATCACAAACCCAGGGAGAGGCACGCTCTAACCAAACAAGGTTTCAAACCAAGGTTTCTCATCACTCCAGCTCCCAAAGGTTTCCTGTAAATTTCAATGTGCTGCTCGTATGACTAATGCTTAGCTCTGATTAATGTAATCAGTGTTTTTTATCAAGAGTAGACAGAAATGCATAGCAACTCACTACTTGATGGATAACTCATGACGCACACAGCTCTATGATCGTGTGCTACAGGGCAGCAGCGTGTTTGTCAATGCAATCCAGAGTTTAACGTTGTTTATATGTATATTTAGCTTGTCCGGTGTCACAGATCTCCCACAGGAATAAATGACTACGAACATTATTAGATGCTGTTAGACAGAAAATCAACTGAATGACATGACAAATCACAGACACAATAAATAAACTGACCTGCTGATCGGATGAAAAACATGTTATTTTTGCGAACAAGTTATTTACATCGTTCAGGTATTACATGAAGACAATAAATCTAGAGGAGAACTGTGCCAAGTTCTCCCAGACCAATTCCAAAACAGAGACTAAAACACACCAAAATATGTCCAAACCACCAAACCACGTTTAAAGCCAGTCAAAAACTAAATGTACTCCAAACTCATCTGCCATAAAGTTCAGCCCGTTCTTACTCCCAAGGCGTTCCTGAGGAACGCGAAAGGTGACCTTCAGCGTTCTTATGCTACGTGCCGGGTTATGGGTTAAATCCAATAGAATTACGGTCCCGCGGTAATACACGTTCCAGCCATGTATTCCAGCCCTAACCCTAACCTGATCCCTAACCTTAACCAGCACTATAATGACGTTAAATAGCGTTTTCCAAAGCGATTTAAGTAAAATGAACAAACATGTGTAGATTGATTCAAAACGGTCTCATGTTTCCTCATTTTTCCGATTTCATCATTTAGGGACGTGTTGGGTGCCCAGAAGCGTAATATGTTGACGATTTGTCACCTAGTGTAAAATATTATGCTTTGGGAGTAAGAATGTGTTGCAAAGTTTTAGTCACTTTAAGCCTGCGTAGGGCTGAATCTGATCTGAATCATTAGTTTAAAGATGAAGGTTAGCCAAAAAACTGCAGTATCTCCAGCTGAGAACTGGATGTACTTAAAATTTATACTTATGTGGCCGGATGGGTTGCGCATGTCAGTGGAGCTGCTGTCTTGTCTTGTCTTCCGTTCTGTTGGCGGTCCAGTTTTGTTCCTGCTGCTTTGCCTCGCCTCGCCTCTGGGGGCTTTGGGTCTCACTTTAAGCCCCTTCTGGACTATTGTTTGCACTCCAGCTTTCGCAGCTGGCTAGGGCGATCCTCAGCTGCATAACGGGCTGGTGCTACAAAACTGGTACTGCCTCCCCTGGTTGCTCCCAGTTTGTGGAGAGCTGCACAAGACTGAGTGGGGCTACGGACAATCGTAACCAGCACCAGCTGTGGGCTGGCTCGCAGAGTGCAAGTATTTCCAATCTGTGCTCTGTGGTGTGTGTGTTTTATTAAAGATTTCAGTTTTTCTTTTAATTCTTTTTTTTAATTATATAGAGAGCCTGTTATTTGGTGTCCCATGTTTTATCCTTTTAATGTGTATGTCTTGTGCTTTTATTTCAGCGAACTAAGGATCTACCAGCGGCCGTGGGACCTCAGGTGGCGGGTCATTTTCCACACTTCCTTTGTTGTACAGCACTGGGTGAATAGACTGTAGTGGGGTTTTTTGTGTGGTTTTCTTTTTGGTCCACCGCTGCTGGTAAGTCCCAGTTGTCTGTTTTATTTTTATTGTAATTTGGGACACAGTTTTAGATGACACTACATTCAGTGCTCTGTCATTGTTGATGTTTTATCTTATTTTATATTAATAAATAAAATTGTTAATATTTGGGCCGGCCTCAGTGTGCATCCCTGAACCTGTGCAAACGTTGGGTTTTTTATTACATTTTATTCCCAAACGATTTTATTTCCTGGGGGTGAAATTCCCCTAGGTGGCGTTGTCATTTTATTACTTTTTTTTTATAGCCCCGCCGACCACTTGGTCACACTTACATATATGTAATAAAAATTTACACATTTATTTTTATCTTTCACTCCAAATGGTCTATTTAATAACTGTATGCTCATTAGTAAAGTTCACAGAACACTGACAACACCAGAAATAAGTTAAACTAAACAAAATCCTGAATCCAAGTCTAAAAATCAGTCCAAATCCAAGTTCGAAAACCAGTGAAAAGCTCAAACTGAAGACTAAAATAAGTCTAAAACAAATCCAATGATAAGACTGAAGTCTTAAACCAGTCTAAAATGAAGACCAAAGCAAATATATATTTCTCTGCATTTAGTTTAAGAGTGCAGAGTATGTTTAGAATTAGATTAATAATTAACCTAAGCTAAAGGTTTAAAGGCACCGTGAGGTGAAATAAAGACACACCACTGGGTATTTTGTTTTGAAATGAATGTGTCGGTGATAAATTTCTGTCACCCAATGATGTGCTATTATGAAGGAGTGTTCACTTTCTCTGATGGTCCTGTTAATGTTGGCAAGAAAAATCAAAACATTTGAAAATGAAAGGAGACAATAAATAAATAAAATCCACCCACTCACTTCTGCCACTGTCATGATGGTTCTCCTGTCAAAAGAAATCCTCCACGCTGAGAACTACTTTTCACTCAACACTGCTCATGGGGTCTGCTGCTGCTGACAAAGAGCTGAGGCAGGGGTCTGTTCGTGGCGTTGACTCAGCCTGCCGAGAGTGTGAAAGATCTCGGTTCTGTACGGGGTGAGCTTGTAACTGCAGAGCTCAGTGGGTTTCGAATGACGAACAAGAAGCTCTTAGAGGGTCTTTGTAGAGTCCCAGCGGGTCGCCGGCAAAGTAATATGTAGTTTAATGTCACTCCAAGTCACGCAGTCAGTATTCGTGACATAAACATTCAGGCTGAAATTAGCTGCAATGTGTGGTGCCGTTAAGGAATGTGCCAGAAAGTTTTAGTGATTTTAATGCTGTATAGTGTTGAATTGGTTCATTAGTTGAAAGACTAAAGTTAGTCATTAAAAGAAGAATCTCACAATCTGAGGATTTGAAGCACTTTGGACTTTTTCTTTGGGCTTTAGAAGCCTATTATATCACTTTAAAATGTAGTCAAACTATTTTTACCTAAAAAATGCAATAGAAATTAAGTAAATGTTAAAGCATTCATTCTAGACCCCAAATCTAAAATTTTGGATTTTTTTCTGACAACATAGTATTTTATTCTATTGCATATAGTATTGTATTCTATTGTGTATAGTGTGTTATTCTTGTTATCTTATCCTATTCCATCATTTTTCTTAAATTTTGCTGCTAAAACAAAGTCTAAAACCAGCCCAAACCCAAGATCAAAACCAAGTCTTAAACCGATCAAATCCCTAAACTACCCAAAACTAAGTGCAAAACTAGATCTAAAACCAGTCCAAACCTAAAACAAAGTCTAAATCCAGTCCAAACCCAAAACTACATCTAAAACCAGCGCAAACCCAAAACTAGATCTAAAACCAGCGCAAACCCAAAACTAGATCTAAAACCAGCCCAAACCCAAAACTAGATCTAAAACTAGTCCAAACCCAAAACTAGATCTAAAACCAGCCCAAACTAGATCTAAAATGAGTCCAAACCCAAAACAAAGTCTAAAACCAGCCCAAACCCAAGATCAAAACCAAGTCTTAAACCAATCAAATCCCTAAACTACCCAAAACTAAGTTCAAAACTAGATTTAAAACCAGTCCAAACCCAAAACTAGATCTAAAACCAGCCCAAACCTAAAACAAAGTCTAAAACCAATCCAAACCCATAATAGATCTAAACCAGCCCAAACCCAAAACAAAATCTACACCAGTCCAAACCCAAAACAAACCTATCTAAAAAAAGGCCCAAACTCTAGAACAAAACCAAGTCTCAAACTTGTCTAAACACAAGTTCAAACCAAGCCTAAAGTAAAGAGAAAAACTTACCTAAAACCAAAACTAGATCTAAAACTACTCCAAACCCAAGCCAAAAAGCCAAATCTAAGTGTAAAATCAGTACAAACCCAAGAATGTTGACCTTTAGGCTTTGTTATACAAGAGTTTACATAGATCTCTACCTCTGTGTATCAGATTATTTATACACTGTATGTATTTTCAGGAAACTAAAGGTGCTGGAGCATTTTAAGAACCTCACAGTTGGGGAATGACCTACATGCACAAATCAGACTAGAGCCTGTGACTGCTTTTCAATCTTCTTATCTATGACATAGTACAGTTTTCACTGAACTTTCACTGGATGTTTTTGTTTCACCACTTAACATCCCGCAAGTCTCTGGTGAAATGTTTAAGGGGTTATGTTTTACTCTACTTACATTTCAGCCCAATAGACCTGAAATCGCTGTTGTTGAGGAGTCTGCTTGGTACTTAAGTTAAAAATGAAGTTAATTCCTCATGATTCCTCATGCTGACAATGAGTCTCATTTACTTTTACTTTGAGGTTTTTTTTGTGCCCTTCACCCCATGGGTGAAGGGCAAAATCTTTTAAAAATCAGTCTGAACTCATATAGGCACTAATCCCCTAATTGGACATAGCAGTCTTACATAAAGCACTTCTCACTTTGTCCTGAGGCTTTCCATTTGGTTTTACATTAAATAAGTGGACAACTCAGCAGTTTCCCCTTGTATATAAAACTGTACAGAGTGCAAATAATGGGTTTAAAACATTTTCCTGATATAAAAAACTGGCCCAGTGTTTTCTTTTTTCCCTTTTTTCCTTAGGCAAATGTATGCATTTGCTTTTTGTGCAATGAAGCAAAAGTAGGACCACAAAGCTGAGTGTTATCACTCGAACATTTGCTGTAACTAAACACAATGGTATATTTGGGTATTACACTTCTGGCCATATAACTTCTAAAGCTATAAGGCTGTCATGTTGATAAGATGGAGGAGCATAGGTGAGACATGAAGAAAGCTGAGGCTTCCATATAAACATTTTTGGGCTCCATAATAGGGGTTGTGGTCTTCCACTGTAGGAAAAATCACCAGGAATTTGGTCAAAATTGTTTATTCTGAAGTAATGTTTAATCTGCTACAGCTTAAAATAAATGTTTGTTTGTTAAAACAAAGGGAAAATGCACAGTATGTAAGCAAGCAAGGTGATTCAGACTTTCTTTTCTTCATGTGGACCAATCTCACTGAAGGTCCATTTTGGGGCAGAAAAACTACTCCAGAGTCAAAGACATCCTCTAATTTGAGTCCAGCCAGCTCTACCCCAAACAACGAATACATTCTATGTGTTTTTAATAGCATACTTTGTTAGGAGAAGGCATTTAAAACATATTGAGGACTGCAGGCTGAAATAGTTTTCTTCTGAAGGCTGTGATTGAAGAATTGAAGGTTCAACAGAGGCAGCCATCATCATTTACTGTGAAGCAGAGCATGATTGTGTGTTTCAAATGCTGCTCTCCAGTTTTTTACATAATGGGAGCCACACAGCTCTTCCCCCGAGAGGCTGAACCACAGAGAGCTGCAGGCAAATATGGGACCCCGTCTGCAAATACCAATCTCAATCCCATCTCTCTAGCCTTGAAAGAAAAGGGGAAATAAAGGCTTGTGGGGGTGGTGAGGGGTGGTCTCTGAGACATTTCCATGGACACACTGATGGCTGCCCGTGTGCTTGGAAATGTCACACCGTCATAGCAACAGGTTTAACATCCTGCTTAATTCAAGTTCGCAATTACAGGCCTGGTGCATGCACACAGGATGATAACAGGGCCGCACTTTTATGAAGGACTACCTCTTCAGAGTCTTGCTTACAGATACCCATTACTGCTAGTTTGCTGGAGACAAAGGCTTCACTGCAGCTCAAGGCTGTTTTGTATTGTCAATATCTCCAGTGAACAGTGTGTTCAGCTGTTTTTCCTCTTTAACTTGGCTCTAAAAAAATGCAGCATGGATAAATTTCTCTTTCTGGCATCGCCTGACTCTCGCGGCTCTCTCGAGAAGAAAAACAGGCACAAGTGAGCGTGACCGACCCTGCTGAGTGGGAGGGAAGCTCAGCAGGAGCAGTGAAGGGGGAAAATTGTCTGTATCCTTTTTTTAAATTTTGATTTTTACACATTTCCATTTCGCAGGACCCCGGAGGCATGACACCTGCCTCTGCCTTTCACAGGAAGCAACGCCGGTCACATGCAGCTCTCACCTGGTCAGTGAAACCCACTGAGAAACACTTGAATACGGCGGACAGGAAACCTGTAGGAAGCGGTATTGATTACGGTCTTTCAGAAGCGACCGTGGCAATGAGTCGATAAGGGCAAACTGTTTGGGCCTTAAGCCTCGCACAAAGGGCGACTTTGAGGAGCAAAAAGGTCAAATAAAAAATAGATGTATGAGAGAGAGACAGAGAAAGAGAATCTGTGGGGAAGAACAATAAAAACAATAAAAAAAACCAGTGAGCACGAGTCACAGATTTATGATCTGAACATGGTTTTTAAAAAAAGAGCTGCAAAGCTGCAGAGACTGGGAAAATAAACCTGCAGTTTATCAGCGGGCAGCGGAGGGAGAAAGAAACAAAAGGGATCAGCATTGTCACTGAGCCAAAAACAAAGACGCAGGAGAAGAGGAGGAGGAGCAGGTGTGGGGAAGGCAGCGGGGGCGTTTACCTGGAAGGCTTGCCAGAGCTGATCGGCCAAGGCGCCGATCTCCGAGAGGATGTGACGAACGAGCAAAGATGCTGACATGCGGCTGCTTCCCAGCGTGATCACGTACTCCATCAGCTTCTCCGCAGGCTCGAGCTGAGTTTGGAAAAACACCACGATGATGCTTCCTTAGAACTTTAGAACTTAATAACACAGAACATAAAATCTGTAAATACACTGATTCTACTTCTCAAGATTCTAAACTAATCATAAACAGAGTTTCTGCAGGATTCACCTCCAGCATCAACAGTTCATCATGATATCATTAACTTTGTAAAATAAACTAAAACGTGGACATCATTTAGTGATGCATTTAACATGGATCTCTCTCCACTCACATTTTACAACAGACAAAATAAATAGTTAGTTTATGAAATTAATAAAGCTTTTTCTATTGACACATGAGGAAAAGGTAGAACAATGTTTCCCAGTTCAAAATAAGCTTTCTTAATCTGATACTGGGCCTTTGTGCAGCACCTCATATCAGCCTGTGGCTGAAATAAGCTTTTTTTTAACAGATAGTTTCTCACACAGCAGCGGCACGACCAATGCCAACTCGATAACGACTTGAATTCACCAAACTTTTATGAAAAAAAAAACACTGATGTAACAAAACAAAGAAAACTAGAATCAGGATAAATCCTGATCAGCAGGTCACGAAAAATGCAATAAGTGTGACCTTTTCTGAATAAACCCAGCACTGCCTCTACAGGTAAGTTTGGTTTTTTAAATAAAGACATAAAAAAGAGAAGAATAACATTGTTATGTTTAATGTAAAAAATATGGTAGGTTGTTTATTTATTTTAGAGCTTAAATTACTGATTATTCTACAGAATTCAGTTATAAATACAAATAATGTTCCTGCTATATTATTACAGATTAAGCTACCTATTAAAATATTTTTGGCAATGAATTGAATCAGTGTTAAACAAATAACAGTACAACTGGTCAGCACAGTTCACGTCGAATGGCTCCAGTTAATGGTTCAACCTGAGCCAGAAGAAACCACTTTCACGATCTGTGATTTTTTTTTTTAAATTTAATATAATTTTTATTTAACCTTTATTTATACAAGTAGTGATATTGAGTCTCATTTAAAAGAGAAACCTCTTTCAGACAAACATACTAAAGTATTGAATATTATTGGCTGTAATTGTACTTAGAGCAGGGCGATATGACCAAAAATATTTATCACGATATACATTTGAAAATTTGCAATAACGATATAACTGACAATATAATTGACACTAGGCAAAATACTTTACAACTCCACAACTTTATTAGTGCAAAAAAAAAAAAGCATCAATGTATTTTCACTTAAACAGCAGCTGTTTTTTATGTGCATTAAAGTTATATAAAAATTTAACAGTGCAAATGCAAATTCCTCGCTGACAGTTTAACCAAAAGACATATCCTCAGCATAACCATGTATAATATCCACAAAACTTAAAATGAGGTTATACACACAATACGGTAATATTATGTTGAAGCACAGTACGTATCACTCCGCGAGGCTCCTGCCTACGATAGCCGTAATGCTTCGACAATCCATCAAGTGGTGCGGGTTCGTATCCATCAAGGGGGCACTGTCGATTTTCAGAAAAATCAAAGGATTGATTTTAAGTGTGCCGTATTTTCCAAAAAACACGGTAATAACGACGGCCCGCTAGCATGCTCTACCAAAAATAGTGCTTTGTTGTGTATCTGACGGACGAAAGCTAAACCAATGCCACACCACTGAAGTTGCAGCATTTTTACAAACCAATTCTGGTTCATCCGTTTCATTCAACGATCAGCTTTCGCCCTTCTCATTCTCCATTGCCGCCATGCTTTTTCCGCCATGTGCGTATGAAAACAAAGGCACTGCGCATGCGCGTTTTACCCATATTCTATCGCAATATTTCATTTTCTTATCATTGCCCAACATTATACCGGTATTACCGCGAACGGTATGATATGGCCCAGCCCTAATTGTACTTTAGGTTTATTTTATGTCACATTTATTTACTTAATTAATATTAGTTAGTTGGTTGGACACAGATTATAGGGCATATCTAACGCACATCTTCCCTTATCGTCTTTTATTTTCTGTATTATTTGACTTTGTCTCAGTAATGATGAATGGATTTATAAGAGATCAGGACCCTACCTATTTCAGATTTTCCTTTTATTTTTATGTGCGCCACAAAGAAACTCCTCCACACACCAACACATCCTCTGTGCTGCTCCACAGCCTCCAGACGCCTCACATTTAGAACAAACAAACACTGCCCAAAGCTCATTAACAAACTTTTTAAATTATTTCAGCTGCTGATTTAACTCCAGTCGGGAAAAAAAAATCTAATTTCACTGAAAAGCTCTGCTGAGCTGAGAAAGTGCTCCGACACCCGATGACAGAGGAGCAGCCAAATATTTTTAGTCTTGAGAATATTTTAGAGCATGATTTATAGCAGCGTGCTCAATATCTGACATGGAAATACTCAAGTGGAGCAAAAATTGCTCCATTTTGTAAAATAATGCAGTTGTGTCAATGGAAAGTCCAGAAATGAATACAAAAGAATAAGCTTTGGCAGAGTCTGACACACACTGACTTCAAGAGTAATTTAGGACACGACTTCAATGATAAAACACTCAGATCTCGATCCAACCGCAGCAGAGCTTCTTTCCTTGTTTTCCTATAACTGGATGCCCCAGGTGTAGAAGCAGTAGACTCAGAAAAGCTGTTTTTAAATTCCAGATTACGCTCAGATCGCATCCTCTGCCAAGGCTCCAGTTTTGCAAAGATGGACGGGTAAACTGAACTCCAACATTTTTCTTTTCCTTTTTTAAATCAGTCTTGTCAGTTTTCCATTGGTGGAAATCATAAAAACATCTTTATATGAAAACCCTGTGGTGTATGTGCTGTATGTGTTACATTTCCACTTTTACTTTTTCATGTTAGTTCCCTTTCTGCCAAATCAAACACGTGGATCTCCTCGCTGTGGCGACCTCTCGTAAATAAATACCAGCTGAAAATAACTTTTCTAATTATCAATTAAACTCTGTGAGTCTTGTCTGTGAAACCAAAAAGAAAAATTTTTTGCTTGTGTATCTAATACAGTCACAAAACATGTATTATTATGCATTATTCTGTTAAAGAAGCTGGGGTTCACCTACCTTTACTTGCATGTGTGCGGTTATTTTGATCGGTTGTGGTTTTCAACTAACGTGCATATTAGAGGAAAATGTCTTTTGTACTGTACTACTGTAGCACTAATTTAATTTTGTAGATTCATCTCATTAACATAAGTTAATAGGTTTTTACAGATTAAGTTACTCGGGAGTGTATAAAGTAATTAACACCGACTCCAATAATTCCATGTATACAGTTCTGCATAATGTGCACTTCCAGTCTGGGAATTTAAATATACTTTGACACATTTCCAGTAGGATTATTTTTGTTTCATTATTTCAGCTTTTACTTAATGATCTTTCACCTGTCGACTGGGAAAAAAAAAAGAAAAAAAATTATGCTGGTGGATCGATTCTGTGGAAAACGGGTGCCTTATATGTGATAATTAAATATTGATTTGGTGAAGATTATGTGATTTTTGTGGTTAAATACTGTGGTGGTTGGAAAGGTCGCCAAAGCAGGCTGAATGTGCGACTGAATCCATCGTGAGAAATCCGCTTTGTGAGGTTAGCTCCTGTCTGAAAGTTCTTCAGAACCTTCGATGATTGTCATATCCTTCGCTTTGTGCAGCATGAATATTAGAACAGACTTCAGTCACAGTCTTAAATCCTTCTGAGAATTCGCAACTCTCAAACACACGAGAATCCTGACGGCAACACATCACTCGACACTGATTGAGGCTGGCACTACGAATTTAAATGACCTCCCAACCAAACAGAAGCTGCCCGATTAAAGGTTCACAACAGAAACCAATCAAACAAACTCAGATTAATATTCTCAGGTTGGGTAAAACCAGCAGATCACCAAGTCCTCACTCGGTGACACACATCCAACACCTCTTTAAAGACAAAGCTTTATCTTTAAAAAAGGGGTCTGTACTTTAACCAGGCAGCTGGGTGATGTTGCACCCATCAAACATACAAAAACAGTGCATTTGTTTAGGACTATTTTCAGTGGCGTGTTTGGCGCTTTCTTGAGTATTCGTGGCAGCAGGACTCTTCAGGGTAACAGTGCAGCTCACTGGCGTGTTTTTAATAGTTTTAATGGAGCTCATAAGAGGCTTTTTGACTAGAATATTAAAATTATACTAATTCCAAAACACATTGTCAGCCGTTTTACAGCCGACACATCCAAACTGTTCTCTGATGTAGTTCCGCCTGGCAGCGCCAAAAACAGCAACCAGGGGGTGAAATACCCAACTCTCAGACTTCATTAAAACTTCAATTTAGAGCAGGGACCACATCCAGTTAACCTACGACTGACCTGGCAGTTTGAAGCCCAGCAGAGAGGTGTAAATCTTTATTTATTTATATGAAAGAGACAAAAAGCCAGCCTGCATCTCCTTTCTGCTGCTGGAAACAATTTTTGCCTTTCAACCAGTATGAAACACTCTTTGTAAAGGTTTGTTATTCTCCATCTATTCAGCTGTGAGACAGACTGAGGATTACTCACAGTCTTTGGTTTGATCGTTGGAAGTTTTTTTTTTTTCCTTTAAATTTACTGCAACATCTTCTTATTTCATGTCTTTCATGCGTTACCTGCACATCCTTTAAAAATGCATTTATTTTGTATGCCTTTGGAAAGATGATGTTACAGAGTACAAACCTGTGCAAGAGGCCTAATTTTTTTAAGCCTAGCTTCATGATTTGTCTGCATATGTGAAGGCACTGTAAGAGTGAAAGGCAGCACCGTCAGAAAAATTAATGGTGTGATATGAAGGCGAGTTTAAACACTGGCTGGATCCAGGGTGTGAGAAGGTAATAAAAGTTCGTCCAGCAGACAAAAGGATGACATGGGTAAGATGAGGCGGCGGTGGAGTTATAAGAAGCCAGACAGACACCAAACTGTTCACCCTCTGAAAGGTTACTGCATGAAATATGTCTGCAGTTCAGCACAGAGGGAGAGTGACATTTGAACGAAGCCGCTCGGGGATCCGGAGCTGGCAATTTCACCCTGTGAGCTCTTCATCTTGTCCAATCTCATTCGTCTTGGCACACAACAGCTCGTCCAGGTGTGTCTGAGAAATGCAGGCAGAAATAAGAGCTCTCCGTGAGGACCTGAGCAGCTCTGAAGGCAGGACCTACCACCGAGTAAACTGCAGCTGTAAACTGAGGCTGTAAACTGAGGCTGTAAGCTTGCAGAGGACTCTTACTCAGCTGTTTTCACTGTTTGAATACACAGCCAGGGTTTCAGAAAAAGGCCAAACAATGATGGTATAAAACTGTCTAAAGCTGTCACATGGGTCTCCGTTTTCAAATTTAGTAACACCCAAACAGTGAAACCTCTTGTTATTCCTTTCTGCACGACTACAAAATGACTGAGCGGCTCAACAAAATGCTGAAATGCATCTAATGAAGACTGTAACTGACAGAAGTGATCAAGTTAATGAGCACAAAGGGGGTTAAGTGCTAAAACACAGGCATGCACAACCTGTAGCAACTTATCCAAGAAGTCTGGAGCATGTGAATGAATACGAGGTTTCAGTAGGTTTGTCAGAAGATCGCAACTTTTAGAAAAATGTTAAAATTATAAACACCCTGTCTCACAGTGATGCTGAAAACCCTTTCCAAAGTCAAAGTCTTGAATAATCAGGCCCCATCATACCTTGAAGACCTCATAGTAACCCAGCAGAGCTGTTTGCTCTCAGACTGCAGGCTTACTTGTTCCTAGAGTATTTAAAAGTAGAATGGGAGGCAGAACATTTCAGGCCTCTCTTCTTTGGAGCCAGCTCCCAGTTGGGATATAGGAGACAGACATAAATAAAACTGGACCTTTTGAGTGTTATTGAAGGGTGAACTGGGGTATTTGATCTATTTAAAAACTAGTTGTATAAACAGCAGCAACAACAAAAATAATCTGTGTAAAAACATGAAGCAAATGACCTGAATATGAGCAGATCTGTAAGGTAACACTTCATAACTGCCAGTTTAGCACTTATTATCTGTAACTAAACTTTAGTTAATAGTTTTTATTAAAACTGACATTACTGACATTCAGCATTGAGCTGTAGCGACTGTCTTTGCTGTGATTCTGACAACGCTGACTGTCACTACATAACAGACATTTAGCTGCTTCCTCCAGCACAATTCACTACTCAACCTTTCTGATGATGAGTGCCATCTAAAATGTCCTCAGAAGTCAATGTGCCATATGATTGCATTAGCAATAAATTTAATAACGCTCTATATTAACAGTTACACACTATATAGAAGAACTTTATAGAATTATATTTGTTCGCAGATGTTGGCAGCTATCAGCGAATAGTTTTCAGCTATTTTGAAACAATAAAAAGACACTTTTTATCCATAACAAGAACTCCATAACAGCAAATGAACTGTACAACAGAAAATGCAAATGCTATTTATGGTCTCCTCACAACAATGATAAGAAAAGTAAACTGGGCCAATATGGCATGTTTGTTAATACAGAGATACACATGTTAATGTGATCTCTGGTCTCCCACTCAGAGACACAGGTCTACGAGTGTCCAGCATTCAGACGGCTACCTGAGGACACTCTTCGTGTGAGAGAAAACCTGCTCACACAGATATGTAGAGCCAAATACTGTCAATAAGGCCTCTGCAATGTTCTGAAGACAGTTAAACTTGTCAGGTAGTGATGTCCAGCAGGTGAAAATGCAAGCTCCATGAACACGCACAGCTATGGATTCCAGCTGCGTTCGTAGTTCTGCAAACTTCGACCCCCACAGAGTCGAGCTTTTCAGTTCAATCAGCTGCATTTCGATGTCCTCTGTGTCCAGCCAGTTAATGCGAGACAAATCCAGCTGCTCATTAAAGCTTTCTGGTTTGATCAGAAATGAAAACATTGGTCCATACACAAGAAAGTCCCGAAAACGCATTGTGAATTCTGTCTCGAGTCTACGGATGTATCCGTGTATTTCCGCGGTGCTGATACTGCGCTGAGCGGAAAGCTCCTGAAGCATTTGGAATGTGGACATTTCAACATTGCTTGAAAAAACTGCCAGCTAGCAAGTTATTTTTAGCCAATTACAAGTTTAATCTGGTAGTTGGGGTTGTTAGCTAAGATACTGTCATTAAGAAGTGGCACAACTAATGTGTCTATGCAAGCTAATTTGCGATGTGCACCACTGGCCAGGTCATTTATTTTTTAATGCACCTTCTCAGATTAATTCACTGTGTGTCGTGCCCAGGGCTGGACTGGGACAAAAAATTGGCCCGGGCATTTTGACTAGAGACCGGCCCTCCAGGTATTATAGGAAAGGCCATAAAGCGTTTGAATGAAAACAAACGCTGTTGTGACAGTGATGTACACTGTCTTGTTGGTATATGTATGATTTCTATACATTTTACATCAGATAAAAACTTTGGTTGTAAGCTTCAGATAATTATTTATTAATTAAGCCCCACGCCCCCGGTATCGGGGGCAAAAAGGAGGAGATCACGTTTAATCGGTTATAACACGGGGTGAGAAATATAAGTCCAGACATGTGTGGTATCCACAGAAACCTCTGAATCTCAGCTAAAATGTCATATAAACCATTTCTACAACCACCAAACACACCGAAAACAAGCCGCGATTAAACGAGCAGTTACGTAAATGCGCAAAAGTCCGCTAAACAAACAAAACCGAACCAGAAATTCTTCAGACTTCATGTAACCGGCTAAAGATAGGCTGGTTAGCTTCCAGGGCTATCACTGACTGCACACACCAAGTTTCACCACACTCTGACCAAAATTCACTGAATGAGCCGCAAAAGAAGACCACAAAAACACACAGCGGCGCAAATGCGCTAAGACAGAAATTGGCTTACCGTCCCGATTTCCTCCGTTATTTTCGCCGGTAGCCGGTAACCACGTGATTGCCGGTAGTTACCACGCCTACCTAGCCGCATCAGAGCCGTTTTCCGTCAACAACCTCCATTTTAGACCCACCTACAGACACGTGACTGGACAGACGCCACATGCAATAAATTTGGACCCACGTGGGTTTTGGCATCACAACGTCTGATTGGTTGAAGTGACGTGAACGTGGCATCGTTACTTTGAATCTATTGGCTAAAATGATTAAAAAGAGGTGTCAATCATGCAAATTGACCAAAAGAAACCAAAGTTACAGCCCCTCGGAGTTTAAAGGGCCAGAGGCCAATGAAGCGCTCTATGCGCACTGCAGTAAAGGACCATTACCATGTAAATGTGTGGTTAATTCTTCCAAAATATATTTTTAAAAAAAAGCATTTTTAGGCCTGTTAATAAAATTCATTACTTTCTGCTCTTTAATACCTAAAAAAATCAACTGGCATGGTGTCCAATTGTGTGCCAAAATTGGACATTTTTGTACAACGTCTGGATATTCATGTATTGACAGGGCTGTAGTTTTTCACTGTTTTACTTTAGAAACATAAATCTTTGCAGAGATGATGCTTATATGTTGATTACTGGATTTCTGGAACCAAATGTGAGCTGAGGCATATTTTTAAAAGGGTTATATGCTAAAAATTACAAAAAAAAATTAGGCGAGAATAAAATCTACTTACTTTTTCTGTGTTCCAGTCTCAGTAACTTTGACACAGTAATATCTGCTTTAATATTTACACCTCTGATTAAATTTCCCAAGTGTTAGCTTTATTTTGATACCAAGATTGTAAGGACAGAGTTTGTAATTGCAGAGAAATAATCAATTTAATTTGGGCATTACATTTTCGAGCAGGAAGCTCAGAAACCCCCTTGGGGCTTAAGAGGTTAAAAGCTAGACATTTTAACCCTTTAAAACCGGTCGGAGTGGGCACGCTCCCTTTTGCGTAACTATTTTTTAAATCTCTGTAGAACCAGAACCACGTAAGCTAGCACAATAATTTTTTTTGCACATGAAACCGGAGGAGTTGTACTTACATCTTATGCCATCAACTTGTCCTAAGTCACGGTTTCCTTCCACATATAGCTTTGCAAAAACAGCATAAAAACCACTTGCAGCAACAAAAACATAATATTCCAGAAACACGCTTTGCCGATCCGATCAGCTGTTTATAACACTTCCTACGTTGGAATAGACATCAGCGCGAACTATCGCGTGTCCACCATTACCTGGCCGAAACCGGAAGTGACGTCATTTTCGTGGAAAATGTTGTTTTTTACCTTCGGGGCCTTATAAGCCTGTACTGGTGTTTTTAAAAGTCATGTTTGACTTCATACTTTTCTGAATAGTTTCTGGGATGCTTAGAACTCAAATTGCACTGCTGAAAATAGTTTATTTTGATGCACATGCTGTTTTATTGCAGATTTGCATTATAATATTTATTTTCGTTTTTCCAGCAGTATATAAAAATTTGTGTATCTCAAAAATAAAACTATGAAGACACTCAAAATAAATTTCCTGTTGTTAGAAACTATTTTGTGCAACTTTAGTGTATTTACAGTTTTAAGGAACAAAACTTAAATTTCTCTAACTAGAAATATATGTAAAAAACAAAAAAACGATTTTTTGTAGTTTATTGCACTTTTTTTCAATTTATGTAGTTATTGTAGACTTAATGCATACATATTATCAAAATCTGGGCTATAACAGTTATATTGATGTATAGCAACTTGAAATGCTCCCAAAAATGGCACTACAGCATGTACAAATATAAAGATAACTCTGGCGGACTTGGTTCTATGGTAGGTCTTAAAGGGTTAAATGAGAATAAGAAAGAAAAGTATTTCTTTGTGCCCCCCTTTCCCTGTTAATGCCCTACCTGCCCCCCTGGCAAAACTTTGCTAGACCCGCCCCTGCACAGTTACCAGTTTTCAGCTACGTAGAAAATGATCCTGGTGTTATTTGTCTCTCAGAAACAGTTCATAACTTCCCTTCAACTCATTCATTTCACCTAAAAGGTAAACCTGTTTCTCCATCACCTGTTCAGCTCTGATGATTCAGTAAGGACATCTCCTGGTTTCATCCTCATGTTTCTTTCTCACCACATATCCAAACCGATATCATGACCAGCAGCTTTACGGCTTTTGCTCCAGCAAACATCGACTAATACTAGAAATTAAAATAAATAAATTCTAACAACAGCTGATCAAGCTTAAACGTGCTGCTGTTGTTTAGCGCGACATCCGCTAGTTTCCTCTTTCTGGCGCAAAGTGGGCGATAAACAAGCAAGAGAGACGGGACTTGGGTCAGAAAAGCCGATCAGCTGATCATTGATCAGTTTCATGATTGAAGTAGCAACAGGAGAGAGAGGGGGAGAGAATGAGAGAAGAAGAGGCAGCTGAGAGCGTAAAGACACAGAATAACTCAAGCTTTGTGTCTTTTTTAATTCTAGCTGAAGTACGGGACAAACTGTGTTCTCAGCTCAATACGAAACGCGTAAAATTTTCTCTGAATACGGGACGATTCCGGTTTTTACAGGACGGTTGGCAACTCTACTAACTAACCTTATGAATAAAATAAAGTTCACTATCAGTAACATCATAGCACCCACCCAGCTGTATAGAAACGAGTACGAGTTAATGTAACTGACTGTAAAAAGTCAGCACAATGAAAATAAACTACACCTAAACTTGGTTTATATCTGACCCAGATAGACTGCAGGTCATAACTTCTTACCTGAAGTTCAGTTCACCTGATATTCGGACCTGCGGCCGCCTCGGGTCTCTCCTCCTTCTGCCTCCCCTTTCCGTCATCCACCTGCTGGCTTCTGTGGAAGCTCCACCATAGCCACCACCAAACAACTGAGTTATTTTTACACATCGGCCAGCATCTGGCCAATCCACCACCTTTCATTGTTTATACCGTTACAAAACAAACAAACAAACAAAAAACAATCGGCCCATAAAAACGAAAAATCACCATCGCAATGCCCGGTGGGCCGATGGCCAGTCCAGCTGTGGCACGCGTGCCCTGGGTTGCCGACCCCTGCACTACTCCATATTTCTAGGAATACAAAGTTTTAAAAAAGCAGTGATTAAAGTCACTTTATGGTGTTTTTAACTTTTTAAAACCTATTTCTTGTGAGTCACTCGATTCAACATTTCAAGTCATAATAAGAAAAACAAAAGATTAAAGAATAAATCACTCCACGCTAGATGATCAGTTGTTTTATAGCTGTCCCCCAACAAAGAAAAACTGCGAGAGGACTCGTGTTAAATTGCACCTGAACCTCGCCTTCCATCTCCAAAACCTAATTTCCAGGACCTCTGATTCATGTATACAGACCACCTCTTGTTTTGTGGGGGAAAAAAAGTCATCACATAAAGAAGAGTTAGAGCGTCGGTGAATGGACACACTCCCCTCTGCTTTAAAACAATGACTTTCTCTGGATGTCAGAGACCTAATGCTTCTGACTGACAAGACAAACACAAGAAGCTTTTCGATTTAGATAAGACTTGTGCTGGATGGCATGAGTGAATATGTCCACACAGCAAGATGAGAAAAACAAGTTAAATATTACAACATGCACCTGTCAGCCACAGCACCAAACACACTGACAGGTGAGGAGAATAACACTGATTATCTTGTTACAGTGCCACTGCCAAAGGGTGGGATACATGAAGCAACGGGGGAACAGTCAGTTCTTGGTGTTGATTCACTGATGGAAAGAAAATGGATCTGAGACTTTAGAAAGTCACAGATTGTGATGGTTGAATGACCGAGACAGAGCATCTCGACAACAGCAAGGACCAGTGATGAAGTACCCACCAAAAGTGGTCCAAAGATAATCAGTGAGCCAGCAACACAGTCAGCCCGATGCTCACTGATGTGTGGAAGGAGTGAACTCTGGACCGAAGCATATTCAAGTGCAGATTTGTTTTATTTGATGCCATTCACACACAAGTTGGAGAAAGGGTTTAGGATATGGAACCTCGTCTTTCTCAGGGCCTTGAATGTATTGTAACAGCACATTTCAAAAAAGTTTGGGCAATTCTTTTACATTTCTTCATCAAATAAACATGCAAACAGTCAAGACTGTGGCTCTCTGTCCAAGTGAAACAGGCATGAGAGCCAAATAACTTAATCTGAAATATAAAAAAATCCTTGATGTCTCTTCAGGAGAGAACAGTAGTGGTGGCTGATCACAGGATCCTCTCAACCTATCAAGATAGCAAAGTCTACCACAGAGAGAAGACTGAAAATATGGAGGTTTCAGTTAAGTTGGACGGGTTTCTCCCAGAAGGTCGTCATGTTAGCTTCGTGTCAATCAGTTCTGTTTGGACGCTAGACTGCTAACAGCCAGATGTACAGACAAACATAGTTTGAGACATATAATTTTAAAATTTTGTGTGATGGCAGATACCAATAACCATTTGAGCTGATTTAATTTTAGTGAAAATCAGGTCACAACAAATGTCAAAATCAGTAAAAACATCTTCAAGCTTCCCAACAACACACCTGGTCTTTGGGGACATAAGTACCTAGGTTTGCTAAGCTGACCTTCACCTTCATTATTAGTGCCCAAAGTTCACCTTGGAAAAAAAAATGTCGAGAAACCACATAGAGTAATACATCATATGAACAGGCACGAAGACAGCTGTCCAACACGCTTTTTATTTTTTCAATTCAGCATCACAGTGACACCATAACAGGCTAATGTCATCATAAAAACAAAGTGCTAGTACAAATTAGTGTACGTGTTAGTACAGCCCTTACCCTTTAGGGGAAGGGCTGTACTAACTCTCTGAATGCTCCTGTTCTTAAAGTGCTGGACTGTTTGATTGGATCCCTTTAAAAACTAAATTTCATGTATAAAATTTCACTTTATAATTTTAGATAAGTCCCTACAAAGTAATGGTCCAATAATTCATTCATTACTTTTGTATGCTGATGTATATTAGAATAATAAAATACCAAGGCCCGCCTTAACTCACACCAAACCTTTCAGGAACAATGGATTAGACCAACAATGACCCAAACTAATCAGCAAAGTCGATCCAGAAATCTTTGAAGGTTGAGGTACGACTATGTTGCTCATTAATCTGATTTTATCATCATTTCAACCCACAAACAAAGACTAAAAACGGCTACAATAAATCCTGACAAACCATCACAAATGACTGAAGGGTCAGACTGCATGCAAAAGACTCTCCACAGCGTATTACAAATTAGCATTTTAACAATGATTATGACAATTTGTCCAGCTACATGTTAGTCCTCGATAAGAGGAAATTGGGTATAAAAATGTCTGTAAGCACTTGAGTTTTTAAATCTAAAATTAAAGCTGAGACTGCAAATCACACCTAGGTTCTTTAATTTCAGATAAATTATGGTGGGGAAGCGGATCCAAAATTATTCGCTGTTCAAATATTTCCCATGCTTTACTGAATGAGCACTTCATAAATATCTATATTTGATTGTGTTGTTTAATATTATTCAAACTGTTAAGCTTAAACAGGCTTTTAGTTGTTCACTTTATATAACCTATAATTTCCGCACCTTTATGTATTTGCAAAACGAAGAAGAACTCTGGGCAAGACAAGGAATACTTTGAGTTTAAAATCCTGAAAGATATAACATTTAAGTCCTTCTCTCTTTTTTAAAGCAATTGCATGAGGTAATAGCAAGCAGATGAATCATTTATTTAAAAGTAAGTTTTATTATTTTGTGTTCAATTGTGTTTGCAATTAAACGAAAGTTCCTGACAGAAACAGAGCGCCTGCTTGTGTATAAAACATCTCACGATAAACTGGATCAAGACTGATGTTATTTATTAAATGATTTCAACAGTTTTAATAGGCAGGGAGGTCGTAATAATGCACGATAGTGTTCTCCCTCATCTCTGTCAGTTAAAGGGAGACACTGAAATCTACTCAAAGCTCCACGAACTTTGCCAGACAATCTCGTCTGCTCACAGATATGAAATTGTTCTTGAACGGCGTGTTTAATAGATTAGTCTGGTGTCAGAAAGCTTTACAGTCGTGTCCCGGCTGCCGTTTTTTCCTCCTCGATCATGTCAGGAGCCGTTTCCAGTATTATAATTACCCCTGCCCTTCATCTCTGACCTCCTCTGCCATATACAAACTGTCTTTGACAATCAGTTTGACTGGCAGAGCGATGGCGTGTTCGCCCAATGTCAGAAACAGAAAGAGTTCATTAAACGGCTATCCTCAAAGTCCTTTTCAACGTCCTGACCCAAGAAGTTACAGAGAATGCAAATTTTTAATGGAAGCTGAGAGAAGGCTATCAGCTGCACAATGAAAATGCTTAGTGTGCTGGAGAACCCAGAGTCCCGCGTTTAAAGATAGAGCAGTGAATGACCACACTTTGCTTCAGATATAAGCGCTCTTAATTATTTAATAAGACGGTTCATAAGGTGCTCCTCTGCAAACTACTTAATAACAAATACGTAGAATAAGTGGGACCTCTGAGTATTTAAAAATCTAAAAATAAGTGAACGTTTGGATGGCATAAAACATGTGACACAGCAGGATTCAGTGTGTTTTCCATTTTAACAAGTGAAAACGCTTTACATGCTCAACAATGAAGGCCGTTACATCTGGTTTCTGTAGCCAGGTCCACACTCCTCCTGCCAGGAAAATCAAGCTAAAGGGGTTTTTGTATGCTTGCATTTGATATGACAGAGCAGCTGTGTTTATCAGTGATGAGCTAATGATGAGCCGCATTCCAGTCCGATCGTGTTACAGGTTAATCAGGAGTGACAGGAAACATGTAAACAGACAGCATCTGCCTCTCCAACTGCCAACCACGAGGTCGAAGAGCTCAGACTTCATGAAAACGTCGTGCTGAAAGGTTTCATTACCCTATTTTCTGTTAACACCGACAGACTGCGAACTCTTAACTTGGAGAATGCAACATTTCATTCATCAGACCAAAGCAAACACTGGAAACAAGAGGAGAGCAGAAAACTACAAAAAGTAACATGGCCACGGGTCAAATTAAAGCAAAAACCTCAACCTGTGGCACCCCCAGTCAAAACAAAGGATATGCGTGATTTTTAAATATTCAAACAGTTATAATAACATATACCTTATATATCAGTCATGGATGGGCCTCCCAGAGCCTGGACCTCAGCATTTCTGAAGCAGCATGAGATCATCCTGACAGAGAACAGAACAAAACGTAGAAACATCCAAAGAAGAGTTTTGATTGTCCTTCAAGTAACCTGGAGAACGATTCCTGAAGATCCTCATAGAGCTGACAGAGAGCTGCTCAGAGTTTTACAAAATCTTTAAACCCATTTCCCATTTTCCCAGATAAATTTAAAGGGATGGCTCGAAACTTTTGCACAGCACTAGTTATTCCAGAAATCATCTGCTGCTGCTGCTTTTTAATGCTTTAATGAGTTAAACACTGTAAAATGTTTTTACAGTATTACTGTTAGCAGTGCGCAGTATCTGGGATGTTTCAGTGCCAACAGCTCTGAATTAACATGCAAAGGCTTCGTCCCAAAGCTGCTGTTTTGTTCTACAGTTCATCCACCACACCAGAGCGCATCGATAACAGAAGAGGCAGAAAAACCAGTTTCTCCAGGCTCGGCAGCATCAGTGCACCAGAGTGCACCACAGCCTGGAGCTGCTGCATTTTAAGAACGGGCCCAGCTGAGCTCAGTGAACTGCATCACCTACAGAAGAACAATCACATTTTAAAAGCTATTTCTCTGCCTATGTACAACCATGTCTGACTCAGAGGAGAAACTTTACACCTTTGTGCTGAGCGCTGCTTCATTCTGCAAAAGAAAATATCAAAACCCAGACTGAAAGAGGAGGGAGCACATCAGAAACAGTGATTGCACATGCATCACTGATTGGTCAAATCGAACCATCAAAGAGGATTTTTGCTCTGAGTTGAAGTCACACTGGGGAAAACGGTTGGAGGTGAAGTTACTGGAACCGTGTGCAATAAACTTTGAATCTCGCCCCCTGTGAAATGGGCGCTTCGAAGACGGGGACCACATCGTTTTCAAAGCGACTTTTGCTCCATGAAGATGGTGATAAAACATAAAAATAACAGAATCAGTCAGCTATCAGTTTTTTGACTGAATGGGGTCAAGCTGGCAACTGCATGCAATCTGGTTCTGCTAGTACGGTCATTAAATGTGATAAATCAGTGAAAAATCACAAATCTGTTGCTGTCTGCATTAGCAAAAATTCACAGCCAGAACCTCACAGATCTGAAAGAGAAAATTCTCCATAAATAGGGTCGCGATCTACCTCACTGGGTTTAGCAGGTAGCCATTTACTGTGTTATCCATCAATTTTACTCCAGCTTTCCTGTTTTCTCCAGACTGTTCTATTTTAAAGACTGAAAACACCCCAAAACATATAATCTCAGCATAAAAAAATAAGGAAATTTGGACTTATTTTTTGAAAAACTTGTTCAATCTTCCCCTTCAGTGCCAAACAGCTTTGTCTGCTGTTGACTTTTGTTTGATTGGGCTTATTGGATTAGATGACTGAAGGGTCAAGAAGCGACACATAATGGCAATTTAGCAATTTACTGATTTAGCAAACAGGGGGATCAGTAGCATGTGGAAGAACCGCACATGCTTTGCCAGGCAAAGGTGTTAAATGCTCAACCTCCGGATGGTCTGTTGGTCGCTGCAACTACTTTCAGTGCAACCACTGATTTTTGATGTTTATGTTTTTTTGTGTAGTGGCTATACAGGTTTACATTCATAGACTGTAAAGAATCACTAACAGCAATGATAAATTAGAATTAAAATTTTGAGGCTCTCCAGGCTAAATTTGTTTTAATGCGAGTGTAGCTTAAACAGATCAAATGTGCCCATTACATACATTACATACTTCTAAAATGATCGAGCGCTGGTGTGGTAGCTAAACCCCGTTCTTCCGGCTGATGTCGCTCAGTTTGAATTCACTCTGCATTATTGTGATTATCAGTCCTGTAAGGCTGCACGGCAGCGCGTCTCTGCTGGGACATTTAAGTTCTCGTTAAACCGAAATGATTTCACACCCTCTTCCTTTAAACCGACAACCACTAAATATCTCACAAGGAAACTCCAGTTTCTTCAGCGTAAGTCCCGGCAAGCAGCGAGAAGAAATTGCCTGCAGCCATCTTGGTTGGACAAGCAATTTTTTCCCTGAGTGTTCAGACGGGATAACTTCATTTTTCGCCGCTCAAGCTCACTTTCATCTCCATTTCCCGGCAGCCAGGACCTGCCATGACGGTGTCATGTGTTAAAAGCAGCGTTCCCCATTATGGACTCGGCCGGCTTTGAAAGAAGGTTCAATGTAATGATGTCAACACTGCTGCACAAGGTTACTGTAATGGAAACACACTCAGTGCCAGCTCAAGCTCACACATGATGCTTTCAAAATAAAACGTGTTTCCAGCACAAAGAAATCATCTGAGGTAACACTACATATATTTATATATGACTGTGTGCTGAAGCCTGGATTGTACTGACAGGAAACACTTGTACAAATAAGATTTTTTGTTGTTTCAGCTAAAACAAACCCCTGTCAATGCCCTGGCGTGAACCTCAGTGCAGGAAAATCCTGGACACTGCATTAACAGTTTTAATGCACAGTTTTAAGAGCGCAGAATAAAATTGTAAATGTAAATCATTTACAATCACATGACTTCTCTGGATCTTCAGACATGCTGGCTAGATGTGCTGTAATGCTCTCTCTTTCTCTACATCTGTTTGATGTATTAACAGTTTTTATTATTTTCATATTATTGTCCCTTCATTTGCATTTCTTTTAAATGGCTCCAGGAAGCTTAGAGCAAAGATATGGCTGCCATTCCAACCAGGCCGTACTTGTTCAGTCTTTTTCGTGAACTTTAACCTCCCACAGGCTGACTGAGGCCGGTAGAGCCTCAGATGGAGCTCTTGGGTCTTTTGCTGTTTTGCACAGTTTGACCTCAGGGTGAATCTGCTGGGATGTCTAATCCAATGTGACAACTGAATGCTGCAGATCAGCAAACTGCTGTAAGCACATACAGCAGCCGTTTTACAGTATGTGTTCACAGTTACTGATTATAAATCAATCAAGTGCATTTGACTGGCAGCACTTCAGTGTTACTCACACTTTAATTCATAGTTCCTCATCCAAACCAAGCCGAGGATTTTCAGTAATGAAAATACACCTGACCTGTGACCCCCACTACACATCCTATCAGTCTTCTATTATTAATCTATAAACATCTGCAAATAACTGACCAACTAAAGCTTTCAGTCACCCCTGTTGGCTGCAGGTACTTCTATTAGAAAGAAGGAGGACAGCTGCTGTTGGCCTGCAGCAAAGTTTACAAGAAATATGAGGAATTAAGAGACTGGAGAAATAAAACTTCATCTGCATACAGAGAGCTTTAGCTTTTCATTTATTTTGCTGTATAACACAAAGCAGTGGTGGCTGGATGGTTCACTTCACCTTGGTTGGAGGAAATATTATCTTTTTAAATGTTAAGGTTTTGATGTCGACTGTAGCGCATCCAGGTTTAGTGTCTCGTAAACTGGACATCGGGCCACTGGTTATGTCGAACTGTGTACACGTACGGGAGAGCAACATCGAACAAACACTGTTCAGAGTTCATGTGGAAAAAAGAAAAAGCTCCAGTTTCATGAGGATACAAACAAAGAAAGCAACATGTGAACTCCCTGCACAACAAATATCTGCGTTGCTACAGCCACTCACAGCCTCTCTGAGAGCCTCAGAGTTGCTCCTCTATTTTATATCTTTGTAACTGAGTCTTTTCTTTCTTTTTTCTGTTTTTTACAGAGGAATTGATCAAAAGAAAAACTGGAGAGACTGAAAACAGTTGTGCTGTTTGCAGAGCCGGCTTTTAAATCCACCCCAGCGACGCGTCTCTTTCAGCTCTAATCACACTCTGTGGTTGTTGGTGGTTCACTGGACTAATGATCAGTTTTTACATTTGCCTCTGAGCTCTCCGCTGCTGCTGGAGACTACATTCAGCTGAATCAACACATATTTTCACACAAACCCCCCAAAAATTAAATATAATAATAGCCAGTCTCTTGGGAAGCTGGCTTTTGGGTGATGTTAGTGTAAAACTAAATGACCTGAAGAGAGGTGCAGCCCTGAAAAGTAAATGTGCAGAAGAAAAAAAGCCTGCACCGCTTTTAGTTTAAAGACAGAAAATGACACAAAGACGAAGGAGATGATCCCTGTGTGAATGAAACCGTTAGCATGAGCTTGTTTTTGAGCACGTTTCACACAAAATACCCAAACAGAAAAGATTACAAGAGAAAAACTGCAGTGCAAAAACACATCGATGAGACGTGATTACAGTAAGCACATTTTGGGGGCTGTAGTCTTTTCTCCATGTTGGTGTCCAAACTCTGAAAATCTTCACATACTTTATCCATGTTGTCATAAAAGAAGTGTGAAACTTCACAGTGTGAAATTTCACACCTGTGAGGCTGACTTTAGTTTAGGACATCAGTGGTGCCCCTGAACGTCTCCAAACAAAGACACTGTGGTTTTTTCTGTGACTTTCACCATCATTCATTCATCTGTGCTTCTCTGTCTGCCAGTTACTCTGCAGATCTCTGCTGCATGAAACAAAGAAACTCCCCACGATACACACTCACAGCACTGGGCTGAAGCCAAACTACCCTTGATTACCGCTGCTGAAAAGAGGATACGACTGGCTCCAGTCATAACTGACTGGCATACTGAAAGCCAGCAATGGCTCAACACACAACAGTCCAACTGGTCTCCAAACTAGGAGCGTTTGTTGTAAATGGCCTGTAAATGGTAAATGGCCTGTATTTGTATAGCGCTTTACTTAGTCCCTAAGGACCCCAAAGCGCTTTACACTACAATCAGTCATTCACACACGCATTCACACAGGCTGTCCTGAGGCGGAAACTAAACAGAAAACGATGAGGACACGTCCACACGTCAGGCAACAAGTTAATGAAAACAAACACACCCAAAAACTAAATCCAGGAAGTTGGGAAAGGTTTGGTGAGACAGCAAAAAAATGTAAAGAACAAATCTCTTTGAATCTGCGGATCATTGCAGACTAAACAAAAATAAAAAAAATTCTTTGACTGCTTCAGAAGGAGGACAGTTACACTGAAATCCTGTGTTTTTGTTTGTAATTAAACTAAAACTGTACAATAGCTCAAAGCGACTGTAAACAAAGCGACTGTGTAAATTATGGAGACTCAAACAGAGCAAACCCTCTCCAGCCCGCACTGAGAAGCTTAAACCTGTAACTGTACAGCTCTAACCTCGGGGAAGGTTTTCCTGTACTCACCCCGTCGGGCCAATCACTGTGCAGCAGCATCCTGCTCAGCTCCCTCAGTGGCTCTTCCACACGTCTCACGAGCTCAGCCGACAGCAGCTGCTGGGAGCAGTAGAGGTCCATCGCTTGGGCAGCGATCTGGCAGGCCTTCAGGAGGAGGTTGTGTGATCCCAGCGTGGAAGAATCCCTGCAGGCCGCCGCCACAGAGTCAAGGAGCTGGCACACGGTGTCAGCGAGTACTGACCCCACGTCTCCATCACACCCGAACCACAGAGCCTCCACTCCTCTGCTGTTCCCATCCACTCGGTGCAGGGCGCACAGCGACTGCATGAACTGCACATGAGGATGCAGCGCGGCTTCATCACGGTGACTGCAGGGAACCAGCGGTGGAGGGGAAGCGGCGGCAGGCTCGGCTTTATGCAGGAAGAGCTCGGGAGTCTCTGAGTCACAGTCTGGCTGATGCTCTTCTCTGAACTCCACTCTTCCCGGACCAAACAAATCCTGGGAAGGGTCATCCATCCTGCTGCTGTCTGCAAAAAGAATTACACAGAAGAATGAATCGAGCGCACAGCATGTTCGTTTCCTGCTGCCTCAATGGGTTTGTGTGTGTGTTTGCGTTAATTTGGTATTTTAACATCTGAATTCTGAGGTTGTCTAGTGATAATGACCGAAACACCCAATGAATCCAAGGTCCACTACTGACGATGTGTCCCAAAGTTTAATATGATAATATAGATCAGAACTCTAATCCCTAAACCTAACCAAGGAAGGTAGAAAAATGGCAGATTAGCTTGGGTAAAAGACCAAAACACCCTGTGAAGTTGAGGAACACAACAATGTGTCTCGCTGGTAAAGTTTCTGGGCTGCCTTTCCTCATAACAGCCATCCCTCAAGACTTTCTCCATTCGAACCAGTCCATTATCAGGGATTGTATCATCTAGTCCTTTTACTGAATCAGTCACACACTGAACACTAAAGTCAAACATCAGCCCCTTCGATCCCTCTGGTAACCCTATTCAAGCTGACATCACAGATAAAGCAGCTAAAAAGATGGATGGATGAACACATTGTTTAAAAACATGAACTAAAACAGAGATTAAGAGTGTAGACAAATTAAAGCACAATCTCACATCTATGGAAAGGACGCAGCTGATGCATGGATACCATATAGTATCTGTGATGTCACTAATAATTAAGTAAAAAGATATATCACTACAGTCAAACCCTTGCAAAAACTGTCTCGATGACTTCTACTGAAAACATGATGAGAAAGCTGTTCAGAGGCTTTAAGTTAAAAGGCGAATGAAGGTCAATAAAGCGGTTTTGGGGCAAGAGGCCATCGCGGCCTGTGGGCGGGGCAATACTGGCAGCATATGTATGGCTTGGTTTAATATAAATAGTATAATAATCATGTAATTATGCCATAAAGAAGATAATCACAGTCACTTATTTCCAATATGATCCCCGTCGTCAGGACAAGCTGTTGCCTTCAGCCGAATTTTACTGTCGACCTTGGAAGTTACAAGGTGCCGACGTCTCATAAACTAGAGTTTATGTTTCAGCCTGTGCTCTTCTTCACACTCAAAAACATCGAGAGCTCACACCTCTAAACACCTCATTTTTTAAAAGAGGGAAACTGTTTTAAATACTTTTAGAACATTATCGTTGCTGGTGTGGCATTTATAGTATCTAATGAAGAAACATTAGGGGCCAGACTGATAGTCTAATTTTGTATAAATATGTATTTACTTAAAGTGTACGTTTAAGAGTTCCTCAGAGGTAAAACTTCATTTTTGACCTTGAGATGAACCCTGATGCTTTGTTGTTTTAAAGGTCTCTAAAAACAGATCAGTGGGCTTCTGATCTCAGAATTACAGCCGTCTTACCTCGTAACCCTGACAGCAGATGGACCTCAGTAGCCCTAAATGTCTCCCTATGGCCCTTGAGGTTTAGATTTAGGAGGACAAACGTTTTCCTTGAAACAAAAGGTGTCATAAAGGTGGCTCTATTTACAGCTCTGTGTGTTTTTATATGCAACAGTCTGTTAAATGAAAAAAGATGGAGCCTCTGCTGGGAACCAGGATTCATTCAGGTATGGGAAATGAATGATATCATCATTTAAACCTGTCATGGCGCCTGGCGAGAACCAGCAGGCAGCTACAGGTCTCCCACATAAAAGAGGAATGATGGGCAGTAAGTGTGGAAAGAAGGAGAGCGCATATAAATGTGCCATATAGAGTTTTAGAAGTAGACTCTATAAATAAGCAGCATTTCTACAGGAATTAATTCAAATTTAAAACTCTTTATTAATTATACTAATAAGCTGACTCTGGAGGAAGGCCTACCTGCCACCTGCGTGCTGCTCTTTGAGGCGCACGTCGCTGTGGCGATCAGTGCTTCCTGCCGCAGCCTCAGCACCTCCCGCTGCAGCTCCTCTGCTTTCTTCTTCCAGCCTTCATCCTGACTCCTCAGTCTGCAGCCCAGAGCCTCAGCGTACTGCCTGCCGCTCATACCCGGGGGGCGGTTTCTTATTAAAGCCACCGCCACCGCCACTTTAGCCTGCGTGGAAAACCACTCGGATCGACTCAGTCCTAAAAGACAGGGACGAATATTTCAGGAAGTCCACATCCCAAAAGCTGATGGGCTGACTAACTGCATGAATGTAGAATGTAGAAATTTTATTAGAAACATAATTTTATTAGGTTAAGCATATTTAATGTGTTTTTTTAATAATATCTATATCCTAAATCGGTTTAATTATATTTTCTTTCGGTTTTTACTTAAAATAAAAAAGTGAAACTTTTACTTTTGTTCTCCTTCCCTTTAATTAATTTTACTTCTCAGGTTTAATTTTATTGGATATTATTTACATTTTTTGCTCATTGGATTTTTTTTCCTTTTACCTTTAATGCATTTTGGGGGGTTTTATTTTTACTTCTTATATTTTATTAAAATTCTTTACTGACTTAACTTAAATATTAAAGCGAAATTAACAAAAACAAAAAATTACACATTTTTCCCTGTTTTCTTTTTTCTGTTGAGTGTTGATCGCTAATTTTACTGTTCTTTAAAGTCTAGCTTTTACATTTGAAGGTGTTAATTTATTTAATTGTTATAGTTTAAGTTAACTAAACTAAGTTTAGTGAGTGTCTTCTGTCACATTTTAACTGAGTGCTTATCCAATGAGCCACAGTACACAGTACAATACATAATATATAACGCATTTATTCACTGATGCAATGAAATTATGTCCTTCATGCTGCATGAGGTGGTGGTGATCATTTTATCCAATTTTATCCAAATATCTCATGCATCCATTTTCGGACAGGCAGTAAAGCGTTCAGCGAAGCTAATAGCCCGCTAGAGAGAAATAAACCCGTGACTTTATTTTACAGCTCACATAGTCTGAATCCATCCATTTTTATCTTCTATATTTTCATATACCCTTAGCTAAGAGGAGAACTAAAACTGAGTGAAACTTTGCTTCAGTTGAAGTTAAAACTACAAACTACAAAATCTAAAGGAACCTAGCTAGCTCCACAGCTAACAGCCCAGCTAATGTTCACCATTTTTCTCTGCACTCTTCAACAAACTGATATACAAACTACACAAATAACTATTTACCTGTTAAGCCGCCATCCTCTTTCTCCATTAGCCGCTGCCTGTCCTCCTCACCTTCTGAATAAACTTAACTGAAAGTCCTTCACTTTCAGAGCTAGCCTATCTTCGGCAGCTAGAAAGATGGTACACTAAAAATCTGTTACCGGGAAGATTCTGCTTCTCAGAGGCAGCCATTAGAAAAAAGGATATAAGATTATAAGATTTAAATTACTGCATTAAAAATGTTATTTTTATTTTATGCTTTTTTAATCTGGTCATTTAAAATATCTATAGCTGTTTTAAAGTGGAAAGTAGAAGCAAACATTGTAAAATAAAAGCATAACCTACTGCAGAGGATAATTAGCTTGTTTGGCTAAATGTTGCATATCAGGTGTTATTCTTTCCTTTCAAGACCAGATGTTTAAGGTGTGATGATTCTTTTTCTTACTTAGTTTCATAAAGTACTGGTCATTAAAGCAAAACTTAATCAACAAGATATTTTAATGCAACACTGCTCCATAAAACTTTCCTCTTTGAGCTAAAATGTGCCATGGTAGTTTTTTAAAAGTAGTTAAAAGAATAAAACAAATAAATAACTATACTAATTTAATGTAATTTTTTAAATATATATTAATATTTATTGTTTGGTCTGCTGAAGATCACGCCCATATATAAGATGTAAAAAATCAAAATATTGTAAAGGAACATTCAAATACATTAGACACATACATTATTTTGCTTTGATTATTTATTATTTAGGTAGCACACAGATAAAACGGGTTGAACTGAAGTGTTCTGTTTTACTTTTTTCCTCATTTCTTCCTCTGGCTTCACCTGTCTTGACCATTTTTAAGGACTTTTATTCACCTTGTTTTTTTATACCTTCACATGCAGTGGCAGTTACACACAGTAATGCTTACACTGTAAATGTAGGAGTATTGGATATATATTTTTTAAATAAAAAAATAAAGATAAAAAATATAAAAGACTAAAAGGTAACTGGAGACACATACACAGTTTAAAATGTTACCATTTAAAAATATTTTTATTGGACCTTTGAGGTCACAGTGTCATGTATACACAAATATATTTATATGTATTTCACTTGCAAAGCTACCACAGTGGTAAAAACTCAAATACACATGTTGGATCTGCATGATATTAAGGATCAATTACAACCTGGCTTCCTGCGTTCAACATCAAATCTACAAACGGTGTTTTCAGCAGGAAAAAAGCAGCTTATAGTTTTTTCTCCTGGTTCAGCTAAGAATTGTCTAATTCACTGGAAATTACCAACATTTCCATGCAGTGATGGCTAACCTTTTGAAAGTTTGCTGAATGAAATGCTGAAGTGTCCTCAACGGCATATCAGTCAGTTTGAACAAGCATGGCAAAAACACTGCCTTAACATCTGCAGAAACACAGCTGCGCCGGTCTCAGGTGCAGTCACAGCATTTTTATCGGTGTGGAAATCATTTCAGACTCCAGGCAGAATTATTTCAACCTTAATGCTAAATGAAAAAAAAAACCAAACATTTTTATTCACCTACATTCTCCATTTTCTGTCGCTTATCCTGGTTCAAGCTGTCTAAACAGACATGTCCTCCCAAACCACCACCTCCAGCTCTTCAAGAAGGAGCCCGAGGAGCCAGCTGAGCCACATGTTTATTGTGTGCTCCCAATGGGACACACCCAAATGCCACACCCAGCAGGCATCCTAATCAGATGCCCAAACCACCTCGACTGGAGGCAAAATGACCACAAACAGATGTAAAATAATCACAAAGTGAACCCAGCAGATTCACAGTCATGATAACTGACAAATGACCACAAAGAAGAAAAGGTACAACACCCACAAAGAGACACACAACAACAACAAGCCTTGTACCTGCCCTCTCTCCTGGACCCAACTGAAGAAAATGAAATTAGTTTCTTGTCCTTAGAAACATTTTATTGTCTTAGCAGTTTTAGCTGTGTTTGTTTCTCCAGCTCTGCATCCCACAATCGCCTCCACTCTGGATGGAGATGGATGTTTGCTGCTGCTGAAATGAGCCAGCCAGCTCTTCTTCATTGTGAAGAAGCAGCAGCTCGTTACAGAGGCCCTTTTGGTTCACTGAGCGCCTCAGTCCCCCGCTGAGACCGAGGCCTTTCCAGAAGAATTCATTTCTGAGTGTCTGCAACGTGCAGGTGTACGGGTGAAGGTCGGCAGGAGTTTGGGTGTAGGAAGGGGAGCATTGCATTGACTCAGATGGCTGAGCTGCACAGTATGGACGCAGCGTGGACAGAAAGAGAGATGAAGTGTGCTGAATGATTTATGCTGAAAATCTTGCTCTGATTGTTACTGCTGGAAGCTCAGACCTTAAAAATTGAACATCGTTTGCTGAAGGGAAAGAAGTGTCCACAGGATTCTTCAGCTAAACTAAGGCAAAGTTTTACTGATGTCTCTCTAAGGTGGTTTGACGTTATTTAATAACACCGGCTGCTTGACATGTCGACCCTGTTTCCTGTCCGAGCGTTTGCTGAAGCTCCTTTGTTCCTTGTTTGCCCCCAAAAAACTCATCGTTCTCGACCTTTACAGCTTTTTATTAACAGTATTCACATGCAACATGTCTTTAACATCAGTTTTTAAAAACTTGTCACGTACACTGCAGCCTAAATCCACATTTAAACCTGAAAACCTTGATTGAATACGAACATTTATTAAACTGTAAAATAGCCTGTAATTTAAGCTAGAAGACAGTTACTTGGCTCCCAGGTAGACACAGGGAGAACATGCAACGTCCACACAGAAAGACCAGGGCCAGATGGTCGATTCGAACCCAGGCAACAGTGCTAATAATGACCTACCGAAAAGATATGTAAAATAATGATAGAGACACTCAAAATGACCACATATTGACATAAATTATCCACAAAGACAATTAGAATAAATACACACAGATGTAAAAACAACAACAAGAAAATAAAACACAAAAAAATAAAATAAGCAAGAACATATAAAATCACAATTACACTCAAGATTATGACAAAACTACATAAAGTCGCCATAGATACTCTGAACCACTTCACGCCACTCTGAGACAGGATATTTCTAATTTTAGAGATATTGCAAAAAATGAAAGAAAGCAGTCCTACATATTTGTTTAATATGCGCATTGAAGGACATATCCTGGTCAAAAATAACTCCAAGGTTCCTCACAGTGTTACTGGAGGCCAAGGTAATGCCATCCAGAGTTAGAATCTGGTTAGATACCGTATTTCTAACATTTTCAGGGCTGGGTACAATAACCTCAGTTTTATTGAAATTTAGAAGCAGAAAATTACAGGTAATCCAGGTCTTTGTGGCTTTAAGACATTCCTGCAGTGCAACTAATTGGTATGTGAATCTGGCTTCATAGATAGATAAAGTTGGGTGTCATCTGCATAGCAGTGAAAATGTATCCTATACCTTCTGATGATACTGCAGGGCTCTAGAGTGCGACCAAATTGGTCGCAAATGAGACCAAATTTTTCAGTGGTGCGACTAAAAAAAATATTTGGTCGCACCGGTGCGACCAACTTTTCGGGTAACAAAAAAAAAAAAAATCTGCAACCTTCCAGACACACATTATTCCCCTATCGTGGACTAAACCAATCAGAGATAGTCAGGGGCGGGACCTCTGTGATTGGCCGTGGTCCAGTTGAAAGTGCAGGTGGAAGAGGGAGGTGAGTAGCTTGAATAAGGCGATATAAACTCATTAACGGATTCCACACAAAGACGGAAACACAGCGCGGACCCGACGCATCAGAATCAGCTTTGTCTTTCTCGGCTTTCTCACCCGACGGCCCATACACGGATACGCTGTCGGAGCTCACCGAGCCCATTGTCCGCGCTGTGTTTACGTCTTTTTGCGCTGATTCTGAGCTGCAGGTTTTGTCTCTCTCCAACCAAAATTCACAGAGCCAGCAGCAAAAGAAGCAACAAACTACGCTTCACATTTGATCAATGTCGTCATGAATTCCCTCTTACTTTTGCTGTTTTGCTTCCACCACGATAAAAATCACACTTCATGCACAGCTCTCTCTCTCTCTCTCTCTCTCTGTACTTCAAGAACAGTTTCCCATCTCAAATCTGTTTTCTGCATTATTCATTCGCTTATTACCCACCAGTCTACCGTTGTTTACGGCGCGGTCTTTTTCTTTTTTCACTTAAATGACCTCGGACAAGAAAGCCTAATTTCTGCTGTTCAATACTGAAGAAATTTAAACTTCTTAAAATTATGCAAAATTGCAGAATATTTTTAAGGTTATCTGCTCTAAAAAGCCAGACCAGAAAAATCTCCTTCATGTTTTTCTGTGTTTTATTCTGTTACTTTGACACAAAGGCATCTGCTGTGATGTTCACAATTCTGATGAAGTCTCACATGTATCAGTACTGATAAATGATCAGAATTATAATATTTCTGACTGTCTAAGGCTAAATTGAATCGAATCAGGACTTTGAGAACCGGAATCGAATGGATTATAGAAATCAGTGATGATACCCAGCCCTACTGATCAGCCTAGGCCTGACAGAAGTGGATGTAGCTGTGGGTAAAAAGAAAAGATGAAAAGAACTATTGATAACTTTTTTGTTAAGTTAAGGCCTGATCCGTCTGAAATTCATAGCCAGCTCTGACACGGTGCCATCAATCTTTGAATGCTGAAAAAGCACAGTGTATCCAGGAAACACATTATATGCTGCAATAAATGCACTGCCCAAGTGTCCCCTCCCCCCACTGCCTTTCAGCAGCAGGCAGCAGCAAACAGGTCGTCAGGCCAAGATGATGATTAAGTTTAACATTTTCTACAATATTTACAAAGCACTTTAAGCACAAGTTTGTTAGTTAAGAATTTAGAAATGAATATTGTCTGTATGGACTTCCCCCCAAAGAAAGTGCACATGTAAAACTGCGGTGTTAAGCGATGCGGTTGAAAAATTTGAGTGCGCCTAACTTTTGTGCCGGTACGCCTAAATTTTTAAAGTTAGGCGTACCGGTGCGCCCATGTCAAAAAGTTAGTCTAGAGCCCTGTACTGCCTAAGGGAAGCATATATAATGCAAACAGAAATGGTCCTAGAACTGAACCCTGTGGAACTCCATAATTAACCTGAAGAGGACCCTCCATTTACATGAACAAATTGGAGTCTATTAGATAGATATGATTCCAACCACTGCAGCTCAGGAGTTAAAAATAAGTTAATTATATTTAAGACTGAAGCATTAATTAATGGTAGGACTTCTTTGAGCAGTCTTGTGGGAATGGAGTCTAAAAGACATGTTGATGATTTGAAGGAAGTAATTCCTGAAGTTAACTCAGAAAGATCAACTGAAGGAAAAGAGTCTACATACTGGCTTTTTGTCAGTCTGGCTACAGTTCTGAAGAGAATCCTAGGCTTGTTCTTATTTCCATCGATCAGTGATGAATAATAAGATGTTCTAGCTTTACGGAGGGCTTTTTTTAAAAAATAGAGCAATAAACTGACTTTCCATGCTAAATGATGATCTGCTGGCTAAATGAGGAACAGGAAATGATACTCTACCGCAGAGTGAACCAACACCAAGTGAGTGTAAAACACCAAACAAAAACACCACAAATTGGCCTGAAATAGCCAGAAAGACACCCATAATAATCACAGTACAAAAATCAACAGATGTAAAATAACAATAAATTTACTTAAAATGTTCACAAATTAAGAGAAAATGACCACATATTTACATAAAATAGTCAGAAAGGCATTCAGAATAGCTGCACACAGATTTAAAGCCACCATAAACATAATTAAAATGAGCAAAAACTGTTGTAAAACATCCACAGAGACACTCAAACTATTCATACAATGGATAAAATGACCACATATTGACATAAAATAATTAGAAACAACCTTAAAGATCATAACAATACTCAATCTTACCAAAAACTGATGTCAAATATTCATAGAGATACTCCAAATTCCCAAAACACATGTAAACTGGTTATAAAACCACTCAGAATTACCACAAATTAACATATGATGACCATGAAGATGAAAATGACTTGTGAAAATGGTTGGTTTTTTTTTTTTAAACAACTGAGTTATGTTGAATTAGCTGCACTCATGCATGGGGTTTATTTCATTGATTCTTAGTGAGTATCAGTGCGGCCTGGAAACAGTGTGTTACTCAGACACAGTTGTTATCTGAAGGCCTGCCAAGAAAACATTTGCCACGCTAGTTTAGGCTTCTGTGAGTCTCTCCATTTTCAGCTTGATAGGACCTGAAGGCTGCAGAGCATCGAAACCGTGTGACCTCAGTGACCACAATCCATCACGGCAACGATGCCGAGCACCTGCTGCTGCCGCCTCCAGCCGTCCTGTGTTCAAACGGACATGAAAGGAGAACAGACGAGGAGAGTAACAGCAGACGTCTGCGCTGGCAGCATTTACAGTATGTTCCTTAACAAGGTCACACCGGGATATGAAACAAACAAACATTTGTCTGGAGACATCCAAGAAGACTTCAGATAAAACTGTAGCAGCAAGAAACACATCAAAATGTCATTAAAGTTGCAGTCAGTCGTTTTTTGAGGTTATTATTTCACAGAAAAAAAAAATACTGTACTCGAAGGAGAGCTTCATAAAATGTCATCCTTTTCTTCCTCAACTCAAGCCTCTCCTGAACTGAAGTTAGCTCTAACACACAAACATGCATAAACATGCTCATTTAGTCCCGATACTGTTGCAATTAGTTATTGTAAGCAGATACATGACATGGCTAAACAACAACATCATATTATAAGCTAACATTACGCCAGCGAATGTTAGGCTTAAATGTCCTAAGTCACACTTTCCTTTTAACAGTTTGATTAGATTCTCACATCATAGGACAGTTTATTCACTAAGCATCAAGTCCAACAATGTAACAGCCACTCAAAGCACAGTTTAACTAACACCAGCTAACAGCAACTAACAGAAGCTAACAAAGCTAACAGCAGCTAAGAGCAGCTAGCAGAGCCTAACAGCAGCTAACAAAAGCTAAGAGCAGCTAACTGAGACTAACTGCAATCTACTGACATTTAGCGATGAGATTTGACACACAATATAACTTTAAAGCTTTATATTATTGCAGCCTACACTCATTTAGATTAAGATCACCTGAGTTTCCTGGCTGTGGATCCAAAATGTGATCTCTGGATCTCTTCTCCTGGATTGCTGGAGGTGAAGCTCTGAACTAAAGAATTATTATGATAACGATGATGCAGGAACAACAACAGCAGAGGATATCAAATGCACCAAATCCTAAACTAATGAAAACCCATCTATGAATACAACATGAAAATAAGTCTCTAATCAGATAGCTACAGAGATATATTTTCTACAACTCAGACTACAACTGAGTCTGAGTTGTAGAAAATGGGTTCAACTACTCTGCATTTCTTTATGTCTTGATGCATGCTCAATCATCCAGGTAAGTAAAGCCCAAAAAGTTGATTCTGTTCATTTGGACACAGAATCAACTCTTTGGGATCTGCATTTCTTTAGTTTGCTTCCAAGGAACCAGATTTTCTTGTCATTTTTTAAAAAGTGGTCATAAGTAGCAGTTCTTCAACTTTGTGGTCTTTCAAAGTTTTCTTTGGACATTGGCTGCTTTTTCACTCATTTACAGGTAACCTACAGATAAACTCAGATACTGATCCCCCCTTTAAAAAAATCAGGAAAGTATCTGATTGGGTAGTAACTGACTCCTCAGTACAGACTTTGTATTATTGCAGGGTGTTAAGTATATAGCACCTTGAGGCAACTGTTGTTGAACTGAATAGAACCTCCCAAAACTATAAATATGTGATGCTTTAAATGGATTCTTGTGTCTTCGTTGCTCACAGACTCTTTGGTTGAGATGTAAAAGAATAGAACATTTTCGGGGGGAAATATTTGCAAGAGTCCTTTAACCATCTGAGATTAAAAAAAAGAAGGGGAGGGAGAGAGAGAGAGAGAGAGAGAGAGAGAGAGAGAGATAGGCGTGCGGTGCGTTGGCAGTATAAAACCTGGAGTCAGACTTGAGCAGCTCTGAACTTGTGAGGAGAGCTGAACGCGGATGAAATCCCCGCTTTCTTGTTTTATACTGAAAAAAAAGAGTCCAATATGAGAGAAAATGACCGGAGAATGATGGAGAGGCCGCCCTCTGAGCCTTCTAATTCTCAGCTGCTGGATATTTAAGTTGATCAGAGAGTTTTTATGTTAAACATGCCGCGAGTGACGCGAACAGGATGAAGAGGAGGAGGCAGAAATGTGTCGGATAAGTGCTGGAGATGGAGACGAGAAACGCGCGCGGTGGATGAATATCTGAGGGGCTTCGGAGCGGTCTCCTTTGCGCTCGATGACAGCGGGGTCTGACCGGGGAAGGTGGAGGGATGGAGAATGCCAATCAGCTTAAACCGACTCCTGCCATCTACGGAGAGCTGCTAAACATCTCGACCAACGACACCCATGCCAATTTCACGGCGAAAGCGGAGCCCAAGGACAGTAACGTGGCTCTCCAGGCGGGTCTGGCCGTCACCTTAGCGCTCATAACTTTGGCCACGACGCTTTCAAACGCGTTCGTCATCGCCACCATTTACCAGTCCCGCAAACTGCACACGCCGGCAAACTTTCTGATCGCGTCGCTGGCGGTCACGGACCTACTGGTGTCTATCCTGGTGATGCCCATCAGCGCGCTGTACACGGTGAGCCAGACGTGGACGCTGGGGCAGGTGGTCTGTGACATCTGGCTGTCCTCGGATATCACGTGCTGCACCGCGTCCATCCTGCACCTGTGCGTAATTGCGCTGGACCGCTACTGGGCCATCACGGATGCGGTGGAGTACTCCAAGAAACGCACGCCGGCGCGCGCAGCCGGGATGATCGCCACCGCCTGGGTGATCGCCATCTCCATCTCCCTGCCGCCGTTCTTCTGGCGCCAGGTGAAGGCGGAGGAGGTGACGAGCTGCAACGTGAACACCGACCACATTTTTTACACCATCTACTCCACTTTCGGCGCGTTCTATATCCCCACGCTGCTGCTCATCGCCCTGTACGGGAGGATATACGTTGAAGCCCGGAAGCGCATCCTGAAGCAGGCGCACAACAAGCCGGGGAAGAGACTCACCTCTGCGCACCTGATCACCAACTCCCCCGGCTCGGTGGCGTCCACCACGTCCCTGAACTACGGGACCAACGACTCCTCCTCCTGTGACACTACCTCGTCCGCGAACGTGAGCCAAGTCAAAGTCACTGTGTCCGACGCGCTGCTGGAGAAGAAGCGCATCTCGGCCGCCAGGGAGAAGAAGGCGACCAAAACTTTGGGAATAATCCTCGGAGCCTACATCATCTGCTGGCTGCCGTTTTTCATTTACACTCTTTTAGTGCCTCTGTGCGATTCCTGCTTCCACCCGGAGCTATTTGACATTTTCACCTGGCTCGGTTACCTCAACTCCTTAATCAACCCCATCATTTACACCATGTCCAACGAGGACTTCAAGCAGGCTTTCCACAAACTGATACGGTTCAGATGCTTCAGGGCGTGAAGGACGATGCCAGCCATGATTTTACCCCGCCCCCGACACACACACACCCCACGACCTCCTTCAAGCTCCCAAGCTCCCATCTGTAAAATACCAGGATTGAGTCAAACCCGACATCGACTCCCCCCCAATCCCCCCTCCCCTTCTCCTGAAGTTGCCATCACCCAAAGCCAGATTTCTTTATGGTACAGTGGCTCCAGAAGGAGCGTATGCCTGATAGGTGGTGCAGGTGGTGGACACGGACCGCCTCCCGGCCTGTGCTGCTATTGAGGATGTTGGTGCAGATGAGAGGTGTCAGTGAGTGTAAGGCGTGTGACTCGTTTACAGGTGATTGTGTTGCTATATAGACTCCGAGAAAGCTCCCCCTTCCCCATGCAGGGGGCCACCCCCCGCCTGTATGTGCTGCACTTGGCTGCAGCATACAGACTCACTTTGCCATAAGAGTTTGACAGCCAGCGTCAGTTGGCTCGTAAGCACAAACAGCTTAAGACTAAGCTACCATGAGCCCGAAGGGCAAAAAATAAGATTTGTGTTTCATTTTCCTGTCAATAAGGGGAAATACCGGTGCCTACAACATGTTTAGTTCAGTTCTTCAAATGTGCCTGGCCCTAACGGGGGCAAAGGCATGATTTTAGTTTGTGGGAAAAGATCCAAATTTGGTTTATTCTTGTGGCCAGTGTGTGTATTTCTGTTTCTTTTTCTTGCTGTGGCTGATGTTCACCTTTAACCATGGCTCAGAACTGAGTGTAATTGTATGAATCTGTATGCATCAGTGTGATTTTTACATTAATTTGTCAAAAAAAAAAGAGGCTGGATTTTGCTTGGTCATACTGTAAAATAGTGCTAATCTCAGAGAGAGGGAGGAGCCGGTACTGTAAAACCCAACCTATCTACCAGATCTCTCTAAAGATGCATTCCTAAGTGTTGATGTTTGCTTTTAATGTGCCATCTCATATCAGAATCAAACAATTCAGATCTGACTCTAAAGGCTGCTGATGCAGACTCCCATCTCTTGGCATTTGTGTCTTCCACACCTCAAAAGTTGTGCAAATTTATTTATTTTTAAAAAGCTGGAAAATGTCACGATATTCTGATCAAAATCACATGTTAAATGTCAGGCTGTAGCTGCTGCTGCTGATCCCTTAAAAGAACATTTCAAGGGAAAAAATCTTAAAAAAAAGAAAATCTGTTTGCTTGCAGCTTCTAAAAAAATGTAAAAACTCATTTTATGGATGAAAAAAAAGCCACACATGTGCAGGACCATAGCAGAGGCAGTGAGGTCATTGGCTTGGTTTTGTTAGGGCTGCTCGACTGTGGCTGTGTGGTGTACTAGTTATTCACCCAACGTGGGAGAGAACCCCTAATTTAAGGCCGGCAGGAGAGATAAAAACCCTGCCTGATGGTCTCAAGCCTGGATCAATCAGGAAGGGCATCCAAATCAAGCATGTAGTGACTCATTAGCAAACAAGGGAACAGCTGAAAGGATGGTTCAAATCCTCTGGAATGACAGTGGATTTTTCACCCTTTAACTTTAAATTCAGCTGAATAAATGAAATAACTACAGTTCAGGGTGATGGCAACTTTGGCTTTTTTGCAGGGTAAAAGTAAAGGAAAATTGATTGTGAATCTGATTTATTTTATCTTCATTATATATGCTTCGTAACAGGAAGCTGAACTTGTCCAAGAAATTAAGATCCAACTTAACTGCACAGTCTTAGGTGTCATTTCTTGGAGTTCTGGTTGAACAGTTATACCCAGTTTACACACTGGTTAGTTTTTAAAGCTTATTCTGCTCAGTTTGGGCCAACAACATATGACATTCAAGTGATTTACAGTATTTTACTATATTGTAGACTTGAAATTAACAAATTATTTATTATAAATTAGCAAATACAATGTAAAAATTAAATATATAAAATGTAAAACTTTTTTTTTTTTTTTTAAAAATGAATGGATCATTATTTACTGAGTTGCATTTGACTCTTAATTTGACCTCAGTGTTTGTAAAATTTCCAGCAATGCCCTGAACATATATAATCCCAGAAAGCAGGTTGGAACCACGTCCAGGTAATTTATGGAAAATGTTAAATGGTTATTGGATTTCTGCCCTAGGGTTAAAGGAAAAGGTTAAGGCCACTCTCAAGACGAGTCATCCAAATATTTATCGTCACACTCACACAATGCTGTCAGACAGTTTTTCCCTCCTATCAGGTCAGGAGCAGCTACAGCAACACTAAAGAGTCTGAAATAACATGTAGAAATAAATAAACAGTTTGGAGAGCAAGGTGAGTTTCTAATATCGTACTAGCCTTGTATAAATTCACAAATTTCGCAAAGAAATTTCACAAAAATCTAAATTTTCACTTATAATGAAACATTTCCTCACAAATGTGCGGCTTTATAATCTACAATTCTGCCACTTCTGTCTTTGAAAAGAAGATTTTCTCTTTTTTTAGTTTTTTTTTGTTACCCTCAATGGTCCGTATGCGCCCCTGTAGCTACAGAGATCTAGCAGATCTTTAGACTTTGATGTGAAGTCAGGAGGTGATAATATTAGCTTAACTTAGCATAAATATTGAAATCAAAGGAGAAACAGCTAGCATCACATCTCTTTTACTCAAATCTAGAGAGAGTATGCAAGCTTTAAAGGTGAAAGGTCGTGGGCTAGCTTTCTCCCCTTGGTTTATGCTTTTGCGCTAAGCTAAGCTAAGATAGGCTAAGCAGGTGCTGACATACAAAAGAAAGAATGGTATTGATATATCTCAGATAGAAAGCTATATATTATATATATTAAACATTTCCATCAAAATTAAAAGGCTGAATTTTCTACTCAGCATAAAGGAGACCTATTCTGCTTCTGCCTAACCCCATATTTTTATTTTGAGACTCCACGAGAGTAGCTTTGGATAAATCCTGGTTCAAAATAATCCTTATTAAGCTCATACTGGCCCTTAAATAGTCCCGTTCCTGTCTTTTTAAGACCCACCTACCAAAAAAAGGCAGATTAGCTTGCAGAAGCCAGCTGAGGGATTAAAATTGTTACTTTTGGCCGACAGAGATTATTTTTACTCACTTTTTACTGCGTTATTTGAAACTTGGGCACATTTAACGACTACATTCCGAAGATAAGGAAGAGCAGGATCAGTCTCCTTTAACGAGGGAAAATTCACTGAGCTGTTCCTGATGAACACTGAAATTAATGAGTTTGATTCCCCAATAGAAACAGTGAAAGTGTCTATCCACTTTAAAAAATAGAAAATCCCGGTGCAGTTTCTCTCGAAGAGATCCCACCTCTTCCTGTAACTGAACGCCGGCCACTCTGGGATTCGATTTGGACGTAGGATAGCCATTGTGCTCAAATCCAGCTCTGTGACGAGTCGCCTCTTTGTGTACAGTATCGATCAGCTCAGTGTGAAATTCATCTGGTGGCTCTGTCAATCCAATGGAAGTTGCATTTCATCCAGGTTAGCTTTTTGCTGTACAACGCTTCTGCGCACATTGGCGATGCACTGTAACTGCTCTCTGCTCTGCAGGATGAAATCCAGCCCGGATGGAGCACAAAAAGCACTGCTGCTGTTGTGAAAACTTAAAAAATGAATAAAAAAGGTCTATGGCATCATGAGGATATGACCGTTTGCTCACTTGTGTTCATTTATTCCGATTTAAATGATTCTGAGCCTTAAAAAGAGGCGTCAAAGAGAGCGCTGGCATTTCTTCTATCTGCTAGAATCTGCTGGCGTTTCAGTTTGCTCTGAGAGGATAAAACATTTGACAGATGTGAGCTGATAGAGGTGCTGCGTGACGACATTAACAGTTCGTAACTTAATTAATCAGCAGGGGAAAAAAGTGGAAGCTGTGAGGAAAATGTCTGCTGTGACTGCCTAATGAAATGCACGCCCCTGCTTCTTTTTTGGCTTTTCCATGCTTCTTATCTGAATCTCCATCCTCCACCGTGAGTGGGGATTATATGTTAATGCACCCAGCTCAGCATACATACAGCATAATAAGGGCTTTGTCACGCAACAGCAGTTAGGTGGCCGTTGTGTTGCGAGTGTATAGGTTTATTGCTGTTTTTGCATTTTAAGTGATGTGCAGTGTTTTAAAAGTCAGCAATTATTCTCACAAACACCAAATGTGCACTTTAAAACCACAGAGTGACTAGAAACATATTTAAGTTCATATTGCAGTAAAAAAATGACCCAATAATTCAAGGTCAAAGTCATCCTGTTAGTGTGTGGAGATGATTCTGGTGCGAGTTGCCCATTTTTAGTTATGATATAAGCTTTTCGTGAATACAAGGTGCAGTCAAAAACTTCCAGGAACAAAACCAGAAGCCTTTCCTGATTTAAATTTGACTGAACTCTCCTTCAATGTCATCTTTTTGTGTACCTTTGGATTGTTTCGGTGCTGTTGTCATCTTTAGATGGAAGACCTGTTATGTCACTTTATACTTTGTGCCTCTGTGATGGACCCTGGATTTCCTTCAGTGTAGAAAAAATGGCGTTCCTTCAACTTGATTAGCATTTTGGGGAATTATGCCCTAAGATGCTGACAGCCTCGGTCCAGGGGATGAGTTCATGGTGCACAAGCTGATCTGTGTTAAACAACCATAAACTCCTGGTGTCCGTCCCACTTTCAGTTCCAACTTCAGGCTTAGAAACTATTCTTCGGCTGCACGATGTTCAGTTGGAGCTAAAGATTGTGCAGATTCTTCAAATAAAATTTGGATTGGTTTAAAACAGAAGACAGAGTTTTGTTGGTGGTGAAATCACAGAGTGAGGATTGTAAGTGGTCAGAAAGCAACTTCCAAACAGAGGTCTGAATATAGCAGCCCTGTGTAAGCCGTCCAGTCATACCTGAGAACATGGCTTTGAGAGGGACAATGACCAAATTTAAATCATTTAAAGTTTCTGATTCTGACAGACCTGTTAAAAACATATATTAAAACTTTCAGCAGCAGTGTTTGTTTCCAGAAAACGTGATCCAACAACTCAGGAGAAAAATCTTCCTCAAACGTCAATGTGAACAGTTTCACAGAGGAACCGTTTTCAAGCCACATCTGGAAAACACAGCGCAAAAGCAAGTTTGGATGTAAACGTAAATCGTAACATCTCAGCTAGACATACACTTCCGCCAGGACTGTTTTCAACAGCTACCCAGGAGGCCCGAGCCACCCCAGCTGGCTCCTTTAGATGCTAAGGCCCATTATCTCAACTCAGAGCCTCCTCCAACTCTCCAAGATCCCCCCTTGATCACTAAGGCGAAGTGCAGAAACTCAATGAAGGAAACTCCTTTTGATTGCTCGTATCTCACTCTTTCACTCACTGCCCAGATCTCATGACCATGGATGAAGGTTGGAATGAAGATTAACTGGTAAATGGAAAGCATCGCTTTGCAACTCATCTGTGTCTTCACCCAACTGGAGATCCGCATAACTGCAATTTTTGCACCAATCTGCTGGTCCATCTCCTACTCTGTCTTCCCATCACTCCTGAAAAAGATTCTGTGATACTTCAGAGTATCCATGACAACCAATAGAGACCAATAGAAGTCAGAGGGGGTGTCCAAATTCATGGGCTGCATCCTCCTGAGGCCGCATTTGTAGGCCGATTACGTCACAGTGACGCGACGAAGGCTGTCCAAATTCGTAGACTCCTCCGAATGCAGCCGACAAATGCATCCTCCTTTTCCCCGAATTTGAAGGATGGGTTGGGTGTGTCCTTCGTGGCCCACCATATCCCAGAATTCATAGTGCGGCCCCGCCAATTCCAGTTTTCAACAATGGCGGCCGCTACTAAGTTTTTAATATTACTCTTATTACTCTTTATGGGTCACAAAATAAACTTTTAACATATTTTCAGGCGAGAATGTAGCTGTGTAAACTTCAAATATCTGCTCAGTTTATCAAGACACCACATATTTTCAAAAGTGCTCCGACGTTTTCAGAGACGTCTGTTATCCACCAGCTCGATAGCTAGCCGGGAGCTCGAGGGTCACTGAAGCTGCCGTGAACGGCAAACTCCTGGCACATCATTTTCAGATCACTGCGGTCTTTCACTACTCAACGTAATATATAAGTCACTTGGACAACCTAAAAATGTTATTGTTTGGCTTTTTTCAGTGTTTTATTTGTTCGTGAGTAAATTGGTTTGGCTGAGATTAAAGTTATTAGATTAGATTAGATAAAAAAAAAAACTTTTTTAATCCCCCGGGTGATTTTCCCACAGCTGAATAAACATCAAACAGAAAACTGATTAAACAGAAGTGTGAGATGGTCGAGAATTTACGCCATTGTCCTGTTATATTTTATATAGCAAGGAGTGGACAGCTGAGTTTATTAAACTCCACCGAGACAGCGGTGACGCAAATCAGAAGGCTAGACCGTCCAATTTCACAGTAGTTTACTTCCGGCCTACCCGACCTTCTGAGGACCCGGCCCACGTAGACCGCGAAGGCCGGGTCCTCAGGAGGATGCAGCCCATGAATTTGGACATGACTAGAGACATTTAGTGACTTCCATAAGTCAATGTTTTCTCAACTTTGAAGCAGGCAATTGAGCCAACTGCCAGTGATCGTAGAGGATACTGCAGATCGACATATGAGGATGATGTAAATACGTTAGAGCGTTGCCTAGGCAACCGAAGCCTGGAACCAGCGACCAGCAGTCAGCTATACAGCAATGTCCAACATGTGAGGTGCTTCCTCTGCGGACGCCCTTGGATGGTGCTTCCGTGCTTGTTGACTTGTGCCTCGCTGTGAGGGTGTGGAGTGTGGGTGGGTGTATTTGTTAGTACCATCATCATAGCAACAACAATCAATCACTGAGAAAGCGAACTGAGACTCATTCACAGACTTTGTTGATATAGAACAGGCTGACGTCTCACCACAATGATCCAATCCTCGTTCCTTTCGACGTACAGCGACAGGCTGCACAGGCTACCACCTGATCAGCTTTACATGTCTGAGACCCTGATGTCACCTCCTTGGTCAGAGGCCATCAGCAAAAAAAAAACAGCGGGTTAGCTGTTGGTTAGCTCTGAGTGTGCTCCAGATCGATGTCGTGAGGTTCAATCACCCTTTCGTTATTGATGACGTTCCTCAAGCTGGGTTTCCTTTTCAAACGATTCCTTATTCAACTGTCATCCAAAGCTACGACAGTCCACAAGAGAAACGAAGAAGAGAGTGCAGGAAGGGGGGAGTGGGTGGAGGTGAGTTTCAGGGCTGATTTGTGACAAAAGGATAATAGCAAGGGTGAAAGGAAAGATTTACAAGATGGTAGTGAAAGCTGCTGTCATGTTTGGTTTGGAGATGGTGGCACTGACAAAAAGTCACCGAGCTGAAGCGTGAACAGCATGGACAGGACCAGAAAGGGGGACGGCTCAGGTTAAGCAGTTTGGACATGTGCAGAGGAGAGAGAGTAGATATATTGGGCAAAATGATGATGAATGAGGATGATGAAGATGGAGCATCCATGCGGGAGGAGAAGAGGAAGACCACAGAGGAGGTTCATGAATGTGGTGACAGAGGAGGATGCTAAAGTCAGATGGAGGCAGAAGATCGGCTGTGGCGACTCCTAAAGAGTTTCCCCAACCCAGCAGAATAGAAAGCCATCATTTTCATCAGGTATTATTCTTAGAAATACGCCCATTGCTAGAAAACAGACACCTAATGTCAACTGCTTGGTCCTCCTGAAATCTCCACCTGTTTGTGTGAATCTGAGCTCTGAAGAACATGTCACCCAGAGCAAGTGTGCCTCATAATTATCAGTTTTTGGACAACAATTGAGCTCTGTGGCACAAAGAATAGGAGGCTTTGACAGACACACACACAGTACTTGTTAGCAGACACGTTCTCTGTTGTTTTGGCTCCGCACATGCGACAAAATATAAACCGTTGCCACACTTCCTCTTTAAAACGCAAATTTAGAAGCTTGTGGTATCTGCCAAGAAACCCAGAGCCAATGTCATCCTTTCCTCTTGTCAGAAATTAATATCGCCGGCTTCCTTTGAAATCGATCAGTCCGCCGCGGCCCGCTGAACACTGTTTCCATGGTCTGATGCTCGGCTAAACCATGGCAACGTGAGCCCTGCTGGAAGTGTGTCCTGCTGCAGGAGCCAAATAAACACATCGACTGGAATGTAGATGAAGGCATAGAGCTGATGTCACAGCGCCGTACCTGCTTCTCACACTGTCGGAGGGTTTAATTTGGAACTAATTTGTTTGTGCTGACAGAGCCACACATGTGTGATGCTTTAACGTCCATCTTCAGGACAAAGACGATGGTCAGTTTGAGCTTCAGGGTGTGACTGAGCTTTACCCGGCTGTGCTTAGACACAGCTTCTGTGTCTTTATCAGCTCTCACTGCTCACAGCAGCAGATCTTTACCTGGGCCTGAAAGCTGCTCCGACCACACAATCTGTCGCCCACAGACACTGAATGTAAGGATCATTTAAACAGATGTTGTTGCATTTTCCTGCAAATTTCTACATTTTTAAGTTGGCTCTGTCTAAAAGTCTCTGCTCTGCAGCTTTTGAATGAATCGTAGTTTTATTACTTTGATCAGTTTGCATGGAAGAATGGATTCAGAGTGTTTTCTGGTATTTTAAGGTACATTTTGGCATTTATTACACACAAAACTGCAGAAGCAGTGAGGGCAGATATTTAAACAGAAAATATTTATCAATCATATCTGTAGGTCAGCTTGTTTCAGTGCACTCTCTCTGTTCACATGAACATTCTGTTTATTTGGTGTGTTTTTTATTTTACTTTATTTAATTTTATTGAGCCATTTGTTCTGTTTTATTGTGTTTTGTGACTTTATTTTTTCTTTGCACTTTCTTTCTTTCTTGGGTATTCTTTCATTTTATTGAGCTACATTACTTATTTCAATATTTTGTTATGATCCATGTTATTGAGCTGGATTTTTACAGTACTCAGCCTCTGTGTTTTACTTTATTTTTTGTGATTTCCTTTTGTATTGTTGGTACTGGATTTTCAGAATTTATGGGTTTTATCTACAAAAACAACCCATTAACATAAGAGGGTGAATAGATTATTCTCATCCTGAAGGTCTCTGAATTTTGCGTGTCACAAAATGACTTTCCTACTGGAAACATTTTACTGATAGTGAGACAACCCAGGGACCAAACAAACAAACCGAGCATGTTGTGACGCTGGTAATAATATTCATACAGTGAAGCCAAATACCGACAGAAGACCACAGGTGAAAAACACTAAATGTGGTAAATGAGGGAGGGATCGAACAAGAACAAGAGGAAGACCAGACCAGTGATAAATGCTGAGTGAAGATAATAAGACACAGGTGAAGTGTGACAGGGTAACAGAGTGGGAGAATGAACAAAGGCAAGTGTAGCAGATATCAAATGGTAGACTGCATTGTGACGACAAACAGGCTGGTTGCAAAACTGGCTTTACAAAAACAACCCATTAACATGTGGATCCAAAAGACAAACTGCAGCAGCAAAATCAGTGGACACACACAGCAGCAGGCCCCGCTTCATCCCTGTTTAGCACAAGTGAAAAGCTCACAAATGGGTGGTATAATGAATAAAAGGCAGTTTCAATTACTATTTTCCTCATTCAAAGTAATCAAAAGCACTTTGGCGACCCTTACCCCTAAGAACTAATACTTAGTAAAGCAAAATACACTAAATTTAAACTTTTAGTACAGGGAGATGAGCTACAGAGAATTTCCTTACGTTTGTGGAGTCCATGCAACTCTGGCTGAGAACCCCTACACATGCAACATGTTTACTAGCGGTGTCCCACTGATTAATGCCCCACTTCAACAGTGACATGTGGAACCTTAGTATTACGAAAATTCTATTTAAATAATAAAAAATAAAATACAGACAATGTCATTTTGAGAAAGTTCACTCAGTACATTATATCTCAGCTATACAAGAAAACAATTGTTAAAATCCCTCATTATTCCAGAAGAAGTTCCCAGTTTGGAATAACAATTTCTAAATTCATTTCATACGGATTAAAATGATCTTTGTGTCACTTTATAGTTTGCTGTATGGATACTGAACTAACTGAAAAATTGAGCGTGGCTCTTGTTGAGAAAGGTCAGTGTTTTCTGCTGAGCCGGTGTCACAGCTGATCAGCTCATTGAACCAAACTAAACATGGAATTAAAACTGTTTCTGAAGGGTAACGTGGAATTACACAGGTTAAAAATTTGACATCCTGTAATAGACACACACTTCCACTTAATGGAGTTTTCCTGTTTACTTATAAGCTTGATTGCAACCTGAATTTGTTTGAATGGTTCTGTGAAATTCTCCTTGTTCACTCACTCACGTTTTTACCCCTCAGCCATGAAAGGCTGATAAGGGATTGTCGTCAAATTGCTGGGTGGACGGGCGTCAGAGGGCATGGGACCCCATGTTTTTGAACACGATAACTTGAGAACGAAGCAACGTGAGATTTTCAAATTGATAGCATAGATGCATCTACTAAAAATCTTAGAGGAGTTTGAAGATCAAGGTCAGAGAAAATCTTGTGATCTCAATAACTTAAAAAAAAAGCAACGTAAGAATTTTAAATTTATGCTTTAGGTGCATCTACTAAGGCATGACCGCCAGTATTTTTGTGCTGCAGTTACTGCTCATACTCTTGTGTTTGTCCAATGGTAAATTGGTACGTGGCTCACTATTAAAGCTGCTTTAGACTGCATTTAATCACTGTTGCTGCTGCAAGCCACTTTGCAACTTCCTCTATCCCAGCTCCTCGTTTCTGTTCATTGTGGGGTTCCTGCTGTTTCTTTTGTGGAACCTGTAGGCCCCAAAAGCCCTCAGATGTTGAGTAAAAAGTGCAGAATTTTCCAAAAGTAAAACAGAATTAGACTGAAGTACCTGAAATTTTTACTCAAACACAGCATTTTGAGTGGATTTCCACTGTTGAAACCAGCACTGAGTAAAATATTTCTGACACCTTTCCATCAGAAAATGATCTGAAACACTTCTTCCGCCTCCATCTGTCCTCATTGCTGACGCATCTGAATCTGAAGCCTTCCAGCCATGCAGAAACCATCTTCCAGCAGCTCGTCAGGATTTCTGTGCAAACACAACCAGAAGAAGGGAGATACTGTACATTCACAGTAAATTATTCATCGGGATAGTGTTTTCACAAGCGGTTCATCACATAACAAAACCAATGCAAGACTGGAGCATATGTCAGCAGACGACTGGAGGAGCTGAATACACACATTAACACGTCTTTCATCCATCCTCAGCGTCTGTGTGTGAATTCACGTCTTTCGTTGTCGTCGGCATGTTTTCGTTGTTTCGTTTCGAACAGATTCTGTTCAGCTCCTTTCTGTTTGTTTGGCAGTGGGATGCTTCACTGAGCTTTACCTCGCCTACACACATCATCACTTCTTTTTTCTCCTCTTCTTGCAGCGTTTGGGTCATTTAGCTTCAATCTATCTCTCGTTATCAAACATGTGCTCATCTCTGAATGGGTCAGTGCACCTTACAAGAAGCAGCATGCACACCTCGAGTCATCGTGCAGGAATTAGACTCAATTCTTTTTACTGACAGATGCTCCGTGTGAGCGAGTGTCTAATGTAACAGCTCAAAAAATCTATTAAATGAAGGGGGAACCAATTAGAAAAGAGAATCATCATCTAAATCTGCAGCTCCAAGAAGCTTTGTAGTGAGTTCTGTCTCATTCGCCTCTCTGGTCCATAAATTTACTGATTTACTCTTACTGCTCTCGAAGACTGATTTTTGGCTGTTGTGCAGACCAGATTCCAACAGAACGCTCTGACAATCCATATCACGCTTTGTGCCAGCACCAAACAGCAGCGTCAGAACAAACCGAGGAGCACATTACTACTTCTCTCAATATTTTTTCTTTACAACAAATAGTCAAAATTTTGCGCATAGGTTTTCCTAACTCAACACCATCAAGAGCTTCCACAGAGTTTTGTGCATATTTGAAAAAATGACTGAAGGGTTGAAGAAAATGTCTTAAATCTCATGACAGAGTTTGCAGCCAAGAGGTGAAGATTGATTATATCTGTTGTGTCTGAGAGGGCTCAAGGAGGAGATTATGCTCAGCTGCAGACATCATGGATGAGGAGCTCCTCTTATACTTGTCTGATGTCTGTCTGCATTGTTGGGCAAGGTCAAGAATAGCTTGTCAAGGCCCAGTAATGTTACTGGTGGTCAGATAAGTGAAAGGGGACAAGGAGGACTCAGGAGAGCAGCACAGGCCATGGAGGAAGATTCTGAGAGAGGAGACAGTCCAGGTGAGTCAAATCCAAATTATTTACAGGGGTGTGTGTGGGTGGGGTTTCAGAAGTGTTTCAGGGAAGCCTACCAATGGAGCAGACCAGCTAAAAGGAAACTTTCAGCCAGCAAGGAAACTATGGAGTTCACCTATAAGAGAGCCTATTTACCACATTTAGGAGGCAGACAACACGCCAGACCCTGAGTGCAGGAACTGGTCCTTTCATTTTGTGGTGATGAGGTTAAGGAATAAGAATAATAAGAATAAGAACAACTTTATTTATCCCGAGGGAAATTCTTTTGTCATGTACATGCTCAAAGCAGCAGGAGAGACAGAGGAACAGATGAATAAGATATAAGATATACAATATATACAATAAGAATAGTGTACAGTAATATACAGAAGGAAAGTGCAAGACATAGTATCGGATAACTCTAACGAAGTAATATACATAACTATATCCTGGTGAATAAATAACTTAACTATCAGTGCAGGCGATTCTAGAAAGTGACAAAGTATTGTGCAATAGAATAATGGGAGTAGCAGCGTATGATGGGGGGATGAAAACAAATATTCAATAAGTACTCTTGGGTAATATTGCACGGTCTGGGAGGGAACAGAATAACATAGGTAATCGTCTCAGGAGAATCACCTACAGAGTGAGGAAGAGTTAAAAAGTCTTATTGCCACCGGCACAAAGGATTTCCTGTGGCGGTCAGTTCTGCATTTCGGGGCAATGAGTCTTTTGCTACGTTTGCTCCGATGGTCCATATCATGGGGCCGTGCATGGGGTGGGAGGGGTTGTCCATGATAGAAAGAAGCTTTTTTAGCATTCTCCTCTCAGACACCTCCTCCAGATTCCCCAGTCTGACACCCAGGACAGAACCAGCCTTTCTAATCAGTTTGTTCAGCCTGTTGGCATCAGCTGTCTTCACCCCACTGCCCCAGCACACAGCCACAAAGAACACGACGCTCTCCAACACCGAGTGATAGAACATGGTCAGCATTTTCCTACCAACATTGAAGGACCTGAGTCGCCTCAGTAGGAAAAGCCGACTCTGCCCTTTTTTGAAGATAGCATTGGTGTTCTTGGTCCAGTCCAGTTTACAGTCCAAGTGTACCCCCAGGTACCGGTAGTCCTCAACGATCTCCACATCAGCCCCTCTGATGGTGACAGGGGTAGGAGGAGGAGCCTGCTTCCTAAAGTCCATAATCAGTTCCTTTGTCTTTGTGATGTTAAGTTGTAGGTGGTTTAGCTCACACCACTCGACAAAGCTGTCCACCACACTCCTGTACTCCTCCTCCTGTCCATCCCTGATACAGCCCACGATGGCAGAGTCATCTGAGAATTTCTGCAGATGACATGACTGAGACTTGTACCTGAAGTCAGATGTGTAGAGGGTGAAGAGGAAGGGTGATAGGACTGTCCCCTGCGGCGCCCCTGTGCTGCTCAGGATGTTATCTGAGCGGCAGCTCTTCAGTCGGACATGCTGTGGTCGACTTGTTAAATAGTCCATAATCCAACCTACCAGTGGGGCGTCAACCTGCATTTCCGTGAGCTTATTCCCCAGCAGTGATGGTCTGATCGTGTTAAAAGCACTAGAGAAGTCAAAGAACATGACCCTCACAGTGCTCCCAACAATGTCCAGATGAGAATAAGCCTGGTCCAGCAGGTAGATGATGGCATCCTCCACGCCGATACGAGGTTGATAAGCAAACTGCAGGGGGTCCAGCCAAGGCTCCACCAGCAGACGCAGATGTTTCAGGATGAGTCTCTCCAGCGTCTTCATGACATGTGAGGTCAGAGCCACTGGCCTGTAGTCACCGAGAAGCAGGTTGTCCGGACTCCACCCAGAGGGATGGAGAATGCCTGCTCAACCCATTGGAGAGACACAGAACCAGAACAAAGTTACATGGGCATCTGCACGGAGCCTCACGCTGACCACCTGAAGATGACATTTACATCACTCACTGCAAGCGTCTCGTGGACACAGAAACTGTGACGTGTGTCTTCGTGGTAGAAGTGTTACAATAGTAGCTCCAGATATTACCTTGTATTACCTGCAACTTAAAGTAAACAGGGCTCAATTTATTCTCACTCCTTCAGCACCAGTTAGATGCTGAAGTATAGCAACAGCAACTTTACAGAGATTTGCATCATGAATGCGTCACAGCTATGGGAAGGGAAAACTGATTGCAGGGAAAGGTTTGAGGATGTACGGAGGCCTTTGGGATATACATTATTACCTTATTTTTGAGGAAGTATCTTCATGCCGGAACGCCAGGCTGTATGACATGAAAAATCAGCTCACCCAACTGTATGATGCGTCAATCAGACAATCAAATTTAACTATTCATTAACTGATCATTCCAACCCACTTTAACCTGCATGTATCCCTGGCATCTCTCTCCTGTGTCTTGGATCTGAAACTTTTTTTTTCAGCATATGGCTAAAATGCAGCCTAACTCTGACCCCAAGTGTTTCACTGGTGACCCGGTGGGTTGAAGATGTGAGTGAAAAACAACAAGGTCTCATGAGGATCTCAACAGTTATTAAATATCCAAACAGTCCATTATTCTGGTGTCAGATGAAGAGTGGGATTATTCTAGCAGACACTGTTGGAAACCAGAAGCAGAGCTGAGTGAGGCTAAATGTTGTACTCGCATCGATTAGATAGACACAAACTCGCCTCTAAATGAGCAATAATGTAGCTGTTTGTGATAATAAGCAACTATTTCCTGACTTTTACAAACCAGTCTGGAACTTTGTCGGTTGTCGTGCCCCCGCTCAGATTTAAAATTGGCTCCTTTGCTGCCATAACGTTCAGCCAAACAACCACTTAATGGTTTGTTTTTGCCTTAGCAGCCTGGATGCTTGTTGGTCATGAAGCATTTCATTCACACTCCAACAGTTCAGCAAAACATCAATCTTAAGCTGCATGAAATGTGCTGACAGCTTCTCAGAAACTTCCTGCTCCCCAAACTGTGCCCAAGTGGTGCATATTTATCCCTCAGCTAGAGACGTCTCAGGTGCAAAGAGAGGAAAGCTGTTGGCTATAAAGGCAGCAGAATTTAGCGCCAGTGAGGGCATAATAAATGGCTTTAATAGTTCCACCCAGTGTAGGTCATTACTTAAGGTGACAGCAGACAGAAGAGCAATGATTAAAATAATAATTCAGATTATGGACGAGAGAGGAAGCCTGTAGTCCCGGTGAGGCCAAGGATGGAGGTGAGGATGACACTTTACTGGGAAAAGGTGATGGTTTCACTTTGTGCTATCAGGAAATCATTACATTCACAGCGTGAGCTCACAGTTTCTCAACATTTAACTCCAGGAAGCTTAAAACTGGCTGCTGCAAGTTCCTCGTGAGCTTGATTAAAGCTAAATATTCTGAAATAAAAAAAACTTTCAGAGGAGAGAGTGAAGAAATACTGCATATACACTGAGAAAGATGCCTGGTGAAAGATCATTTATACCACATTAATCATCTGCAAGTTACACCTTTATTAAAGACATTACTAAAAGAAGTTATACCCACGGTTAAACTAACACCACCGTCAGATACATGCTGCCTAACTAAGTCACAGCTCGCTGGCTGATCTATAGAAAATAAATGTAAATTATGCGTCTTTGGTTTGGCTGAGTAATGTTTGACATCAGAGGTGTAACAACTGTGTTCCAGGCCCCATCACGTCAGAGCGAGCACAGCAGCTCACATTCTCTCTCTCTCCACACACACCAACACTGTAAGTGCAAAATAAGAGCAAGCAGCAATCGTCAGTAATATCAGCAACCATGGACAGCAACCACGGTCAGCGTTTAGGACAGGGGTGTCCAAACTTTTTGCAAAGAGGGCCAAATTTTATAAAGTGAAGATGCCTGGGGGCCAATGGTTCCATTTGACTTTTTTTCCATAACAAAGTTACATGAAAATATAATGAAGAGCAATTTTAATAGTCACAATTACCTTTATTTTTAAAATAGAAATGTACCTAAATAAAAGACACTCAGGCAAGCATTTACAACTCTAAAGACACAATTCCGCCTTTCATTTATATCTGGAGAGTCAGACAACATTGAACAAACTGTATAGAATACCCTAAATTTCCATGAGTTTGCAATATCTTATCCTAATGAACATTTAAACAGGAGTTATAAGTAATGAAAAGTGTTCTGTTATCAATAAAGTTTGTTTTTTTTAAGTGAATTTTGCCCTTGACTTTTACAAGACCTTTCAGGAAGCCAAAGTTTTTCACATCTACTGGAAGATTGCACAACTGGAAGTTCACTTGCCGCAAGAAATAAACACATTTGTAAATTTACACAATATGTACACAACACACTCAACTATGAATTAAGAGCATAACATCAACAGTTAAAACCAAATCTTAAGAGTTTAACAAAATACGTTTCCTTTTGTGGATTGTATTAGCGTGCTTTATGCTTTTTACTGTTCAAGAACACATGAGTAATGCAGGGATGTCACTCCCGGAGGGCTTCATTTGATTCAACTGTGCTAAACCAGAAAGAACTAAAACATGCATAGCAGCTCTCCAGTACATAATTTGGACATCCCTGGACTAATGAGAGGGGTGATACTGAGATCTAGATTTTAGTAAAGCAATCAGGTCTGGTTTGAGGGCAATGGTTGAGATGCGTAAAATATCACGCAAGTGGGAGTCACTCATCCTTGATCTCAATCGGTTCTTGTTTAAGTTCGTGACAGAGAATGTTTGCTCACACAAATATGTGGAACCAAATAAGCTCAGCATTTTCTTAGCAAGAGATCGCACTTCAGGAAACCTGTCTTTATCTAGCTGCCGATAAAAGTCAACAAGAGAACACTGTCGGTGTTTTCCGCGGCACTCATCGTCACACTGCAGCTCAATGAGCTCCAGCTGAAGCTGCGGAGGTGCATCATCAGGGTCCACGGAGAAGGGAGATGAGAAAAGCAGCATGTCTTTTTCAATAGCTGCAAAGTCCTGAAAGCGTTTGTTAAATTCTCCAGAAAGAGACGCGATAGCTGTTGTGTAACTCTTCATTTGGACATTAATGTCCACTGGGAAACTGTCAATAACCTCTTTCAAAGCTGGGAAGTGTGCGGTACAGGGCTCTGTTAGGGACAAGTGTCTTTGGAAAAGTTGCAGTTTGGTTCCAAAGGCCTTGATGTGAGTGTATAGTTGGCTCACCACTGTGTCTTTTCCTTGAAGATTAACATTCAGCGCATTCAGATGCTTCGTAATGTCAACCAAAAAAGCCAGATACATACAGGATCAGACAGTTTTTCCATTGGTTGTCCCTTCTCATCTAAAAACTATCTGATTTCCTCTCTGAGAGAGAAAAATCGCTGTAGTGCAGACCCCCGACTTAGCCACCTCATATTATTGTAATAAATTACGTCACCATATTCAGCCTGGATGTCATGCAGAAACTGCTGAAACTGTCGGTGGTACAGAGCTTTAGAGCGAATGCAGTTGATTGTCTTTGCTACTGGTTTCATAACATCATCAAATTTGAGATGTTTGGCACAGAGAGCCTGCTGATGAATGATACAGTGAAGTTTAACAGTGTTACCTGCTTCTTCACTGACTTTATTGCAGATCAGTGTGGACAATCCGCTTCGCTCACCAGTCATGGCAGGTGCACCATCAGTAATGATCCCAGAAACTTTACTCCATGGTAGCTTCATATCATCAACAGCTTCACAAACAGAAATGAATAAATCCATTCCTCTGGTTTGACCCTTAAGGCTTTTGAGATCCAGCAGCTCCTCTGTCACGTTCATCTTGTCGTCGACTCCTCGTAAAAAAATCAGCAGTTGCGCGGTGTCAGATGCATCGGTGCTTTCATCGCAGGCTAATGAGAAATAGTCAAAATCCAGTCCTCTGTCCCGCAGCTGTCTGTGAATGTCTGACGATATATCCTCAACTCTTCGTGCCACAGTGTTGCGTGCCAAGCAAACATTCAGAAATTCTTGCTTCTTCTCGGGGCAAATGTTCTCCACCATTTTCATGACACAGTCTTTGACAAACGTACCTTCAGTGAAAGGTTTGCCATGTTTAGCTATTAACATAGCCACTTCGTAGCTGGCTTTCGTGATATTTTCATGTGTCTCACAGGCCCGCATGAAAAATCGCTGTTGCGAAGCCAGAGCAGCTTGGAGTTGCTTCACTTTTTCAGCGCGCTCACTCCCTGTTAGCTTGTTATATGTTGCAGCATGTTTAGTCTCATAGTGTCTCCTAATGTTAAAATCCTTAAACAAGGCAACTGTCTCTTTACAAATCAGGCAAACACAATTGCCTCGAATTTCAGTAAAAAAATACTGCAATTCCCACCGCTCCTGAAAGCGGCGGCCCTCACCATCAACCTTTCTCTTCTTTTGTACAGTCGCCATGGCAGAAATGAGCAGAGAAGGGCGGGCTCGCAGCACAGGTGCAAGTAGTAGAAAAAAATGTGCTGCCACCATGTGGTGAAAAAAGGAATTACACCTTTAAAGTCATGATTTATTTATTCAGACTTAGAAAGTGAGCCATAAATTATACATAATTAGACTGAAGCTGTGGGCCACTTGAAATCTGACTTTGGACATGCCTGGTTTAGGACAAACTAAACATTAAAGACAGCTGTGACGTCTCTAAGCATAGAACAAAAGAGAGAAAAAAGAGAGCACATGACCCACAGGTCAGCCTGTCAAAGACCTCATTAGTTTGTGAATTAACACTAATTAGCAGGTATCTATGTCTAAGTGCATTTCTGACTGCTGTTTGCTAACCAATCAAATTACACCTTCCATCCAAGTACGGTCACTTCCAGGTCTACAAAAACAAAATGAGTGATGTCACATTGTCATGTCCATCTTTGTATACAGTCTTTATTCATGAGCGATAACGCCACTATACAACAGATAATTCTCTGACTGTCTAATTTATTTTTTATTTACACAATAAAAGACATGTTTGATTGTGACCTGTTAAAGCCGAACACTTACCTGGATGGGTACAAAGTGTAGACTCTGCCCACACAAACCCTGCTGAAACCCAGCTGCTTCTTTCCAGAGCTTCGCACTCACAGCACGGCGATTTATAACGTCACGTTTATTTTGGTAATCGGCCAAACCGGCCACCATCAGGCCTTCAGCTGACGGTGATTCAGAGACAAACAGACCTTTTTGCATAACGGTCTCTGCTGTATTCGTGGTGGATGAAGGAAGAGGAGCTGAAGAGCGAGAAGAGGAGGAGGCAATGTGCGAGACAGACCGCTGGCCTGACAGGGTGGCCACCGGCGAGGGCCTGCGCAGAGCGAGGCTGCAGAGTGGGTGTAATGATCGCCTCAGCTCAGGAAAACAAATCGGTGCTGCTGGCAAACAGAACTGAAGATGCTGTAAGAGGCAGCCTGAGGAGATCATGTTCAGGACCAGCTGGAAAAGAGCCAAGTGGGGAAACAAAAAGCGCTGGAAAGGAGCAATTAATATGTGAAACACAAAAATGTAATTATTAATGTTTATGTTTCCCCTAATTGCCCCTAAAAGATTAAATTATCTCTGTTATACAAACGTATTCCTCTTCTTCCCCTGCTTCCAGGCTCCATGCTAAGCCGGGTGAACAACATCCCGACTCCAGCTCTGTGCTGAACACAAAGCTGTATTAGAAACTGCTCCTTTAGTCCCAAAATTACATGAAACAAGCTGTTTTACTTGCCTGACGTTAAAGGCTCCCTGTGGAGTTATTGACCTCAAGTGCACTGCAGGTTTAAATGAAATGCATCCAGCTTATTTGTTAGACCTGGAGGATATACTCTGTGTTTTGGCAAGTGTCACTAAATGAAAGTTGATTTTTGGTCTTGAGCTGTTTCTGGTACTCTGCTGCAGAGATTAATGAAGGAGGAAAAGGGGGAAAGTGTGTCACTTTTGTTATGTTTAGGCCACAAACGATCAATTAAGCACCTCGTAAGTAAATCGCAGCCTGAAGGAGGTGGTGGGGCGGATGATGGGCACATAAAGCCCACCTTTTGTGGTTATTGCTAGCCAATAAAGAAAGTGGAAAAGCTGTTTTCAACTGCTCCTTTATTCAAACTACAGCAGCTTCACATGTTTGATTTGGCATTTTTGCCCTTCCTGATGCAATGTCAAAGCGATTCATTCCCTTCCACTCTACAGCAAAAGCATGACATGAATTAAAAACGGCCATTAAGAATTAAAGAAACGTGATGAAATCAAAGTAAATGTGTAGTAACCTCACCTGATATATATACAAGGTCCAAGCACAAGATTCAGACTCATTAGCATCATCCACCCTATCTTGTTATCACGTGTGTACATTATGTGCACCTGACGGGTCATTTACGAACATTTCAAACCACTCTGACCATCTTTTTCTACAACCAACAAATAGTCACCATCAAAGCAGCCGCATAATGAATTCATGTCAGTAAAATACTTCACTGAGCAATAAATGCTTTTAAATTATATTAAAATGTGTATCAAAGGTCCCTTTTTGTCATGGTAATGCATCTTGTTCAGTTAAACCCATTAGCAAAGGTCCTGTGATGCTTACACGAGAAGTAATTAAGCATTAAGCAGTCATTGTGCAGCAAATAAATCCAAAGCTGTGACTCCAGGAGAAAACACGAAGCCATCAGATGATCCATAAATTAAAATAAATTCTAGCTGCAGTTCGAGGTTAAGCATGAATATTCTTTCACCTGCTGAATTCAATTTCTGGGACCACATTCAGTTTTACAGAGCCCGTCCAGGGCACAGTCTCCATGTTTCCTTCCTCCTTTTATGAATTTGTAAATCCGTCATTCCAGTACGGCTATGAATGCGCAGCGTGTGCCTCTGCAGTCTTTTAAGGTGGAAATCACCGGCGGCTGCCGTCAGGCAGCTCTCTGAACCTGGTCAATCTCATGGATCAGTTTGCCGAGGCCGGCGGGTCCCCTCAGCTCCAAACACACCTCATTCCTCACAATTACACAGCTGCTTTAAAGCCTTGTATTGATGCGGAGGTCTGCTGGGAGAGACTCTGTCGAGTGTGAAAGCTTAATCAACTGTGTTTGTCTGCAGCATTGACAAAAGTCAAACTCGAGCCGTTACAATCAGACAGTTGGAGTTCTTTAAATGCTCGTTCATCACACGGATCACCGTGGAGGAGCTTCAGTGGTTAAGGCCACATTTGTGCACATTACCCACAACATACATGCTCGTTCTCACACCAGTGTTTTTGTGTTTTCCTGCATTCTGTTTTACACCCATCCTGTAATTAGTGAGGAACTCAATATGTGCTGAATTATGAAGTCTTTACTGCAGACATTACGATCCATAACAAGGTTGGAAGTGCTAAATTACATTTGTTCTCATTACTGAAGCTGGGCATTTCCTCACATACATCAAAACTTTGAAACTAATAAAGAAAAAAGAAAGAGACAAGAAAGACGCCGTCCAGGAGCATGAAGCGTCGATCCTTTGTCACCGTTTGCATGCTGCTTCTCTGAGTTCACTGGAGGCTTTTGGATCGCTGCCTTGTTTTGTCCCTCAAGCCTCGATCGATGCATCGACTGTGGAGTCACGGCGCAGAAAGCCGGGGAGGTCACGGGTGTGAGGCAGGAAGTGAACTGGGTATGTGCTCAGAGGTGAGCAGCTTCAAAGGGGCTGAAATCAAAGCAGGGACGAGAAATCTCCCAGAGAGGGCACACCTCCACCGAGGTGGCACACCTCCTACTTCTCAAATAAATACTCAGAGACGCTATGTGTTACTGCGAGGGCTTTACAGAGATGTAGATTTTTAATAAATATATAGTAATGAACTTACACGTCTCATTTAGACCTGGATCTCCAGCATTAAAGCTCAGTTTGGTGTTATTTCTGTCTCCTGCATTTGGTTGTGCGAATTAATCCACTGCTCACACATCCGTAATATGACAAGGTGAGCCTGTATTGCGGCTGATCAGTCTCAAACTTAAACACAATAGATCCAGAGAAATCCATAATCTAAAGAGCCAGGAGTTACCATGAAACAGACATGACACACTGGGGATGACTCAGTGAAGCTGGGCATCGCAGGGGTTAGAAGTTCGTAGGTCACGATGCAGGGTCTCACACTATACAGCCCGATGCTCTGATGCGACCTGAGTGCTCACACTGTGCGTCCATAACATGAAGCTTATAACACAAAATCTGTCTCTCGCTCTCCCTCTCTGTCTTTCATTCACACAGACACGCACACCACCACCATCAACTTTGTTAAATTGCTAATGAAAAACATTGACCAGTCAGCTGCAATTGAGCAGCAATGTCCAACTCTTTTCACGGTTGTTGCGGTCGTGACAATTTTGTGAGGCCACAGGCTCGGATGAGCTTGCCAAAGTTCTGCAAGTTGGGCCTCCATCGCTTGTGTCCAGATCACACGCTGCACTGCCATGCTACTCTGTCTTTTTCATTTCCATTTCTGTGTTTGTGCGTGTGCAGTGTGAGAGGTTGCGTTAAATTGGCTCGTGGCACTGCTTCAGCAGTGCAATACCCTCACGAGGGGCGACCAGGATTTCAAACAGGTTTTATTTTCCTGCGACCATACCATTGCTGTTTGGGAGCTGGTCGTGAGGTGTTAATCGCTTCTTGTTACCCAATGTATACTACATGATGCATGTGATTAAGGTGAAACTTGGGCCGCTCCCCAAAACGGTTGAATGACTGAAAACTCATCTCAAAATGGGCCAAAAATCGCACAGTGTATGCCCAGCTTTAGACAGCAGTTACACATCTGCAGTACACAAACAACAAGAGAATGCAGGGGGACACGAGGACAAGGAGATAAAATCACATCAAAGCAAGTTTATAAAAATGTGCTTGCAAGGAGCTTCATCTCCTCAGGCAAAGCAGAGCGGCCCTGACAGTAAGAGTGGGGTCACCTTTAGATTTATAAGGCTGTGAGACATCTCATATGGAGTCAACATATGTGCTCTAGAGCTTGAGACAGACCACAAAGTGCTTTAAAACTGGTCAGCAAAATCTTAAAATCAATGAAAACACAAAGCTGATGGAAGGCTGGACCATGATGTAATGCCATCTGGAATGACCAGTAAGAAACCAAGCTGCTGCATTCTGGACCAGCTGGAGACGGCAAAGTGACCAGAGAGCTGCGGCCTACAGAAAACAAACGCATGGATGCAGTTTTAAGAGCAGATTTTGGAAGTATTGGTTTAATTTTTGCAGTGTCCAACTTTTCTGACGTGTGGTTCAAAGGTCAGGACTGAGTCCAAACATAGCCCTAAGTTTCAGGAGGTGGGCTTCAAATTGGCATATAAGGGCCTGTGGACACTTTCAGAACAGGTGATGTGGTCTGGATGACACACAGGAAACTTAAACACACCTTTCTTGGGGAATGGAAGTCCAGTAATATGTCCATATAGAAGGCATCATAAATCCAGCAGCTAGAGGCACACAAGGAAACATTCACGGTATTCAAGGTTCAGTGGTAAGTACATCTGCGTAAGGTATAAAAGTGGAAAGAGACATTATTATTGTGACACTGGACCCCCAAACGCACACACACACCAGTGTCAAGGTCAAGCGACAGCTCTTTTATTTGTGGCAACACATGCACACACACACTGCGGTTTTTAGCTTCTCAGCCCAGGACACAGATACTCCTGGATGGCTGATGGCTGCCGCACTCTTTTCCTGCTCCCCCCTCCTCTGCAACAGGCCAGAGACCACACCCCCGCCACAATTATTTTGAATAATTTGGCCAAGGGGAAGCATCTAAATCCGGTTGTTAAGTGATGACATATGAACCCTGCTTCCGGGTCCAAACATCTCTGCATTTATTTAAGCTGTTTTGTTTTTAACATGTTTTAATGCTTTTTATCTTGTTCTATTTAATCTGAACAAGCCCCTAAAAAAAGTCAGTGATCACTGTCGGCCTCTCTCGGTCTTTATTACCACTATTCATCAGCAGCACGTTTTAAAGCTCAGTTTTTAAAACCTTACAAAGTAACTACAGTCCAGCCCATGCAGCAGTATATTAATGACTAACCTCGTATTGTGGATGGATTATCTCAGTTGTTCTCCTGGCTGAAGTTTGGTCCGTTTACAGCATCCTGCCATGTGATTGCATTTGTCCCTAACCATCAAGAACCCTCACATTAACTTTTATCAACTGGAAAAAAGTTAGCGTTCATCCTCCAGCTTCAATGTGTTTATATTGTGCTAACTATAGTTTAGAGGTAGGGTAGAATTTAGACAGTTTTTAACTCTCAGTGATGCCGCAGCATTCATTTGACTTTGGGAACTGAAGCAGAGTTTGGACCGGCTAATGACGTCAGACTTAAAGACCGGATAGAAAATAAAATACGGCTTAAACTCAAACCTTACCACAGATAACATGAGCTGTAGATGGTGAATAATTACCTGGTGTGAGTGAGGAGGTTCACTCTCTCTTAAAAGGCTAAAAAAAAAAATCTTCTGAATGCTGTGATTTTAATTAAAATTGGTCCTAAATATTTCTTTCTCAGCTTTCCTGCAGTAGTGTCCTTTGGTGGTGGTGACGCTGTCAGAAGCCGCAAAAGAGCAGAAAAAAATAGAGTAGAACATGTATGGAAAACCTGAAATCTGCCAGTGCACACGCTGCTACCTGAGATGATTTTTCAGAAGCAAACAGGACATAAAGAAACCTAAATGGAGCCATCAGGAGCTAAAACGAGCTATCTGATGGTAATGGAAGCAAAATGGAACTTCAAAAAATGTTCACATCAGGAGAAAATTGCAGCTGTAAAGCAAGTTTAAATCCATTTGTTTCAGATAATTTCAGGATATGAACGTAGAAATCGTTCTCACTTTAACCTGGCAATTCTGAAGGAAAACTGTACAAGATATTACAACACTGACTGAGTCAAAGTCCAGAGCCCAGCACGAGGCATGACGAATGCACCGCAAACATGCAGATCATATTTTAATGTGTCAGAGATGACCTTCAAACATTCCAGCAAATTAAACTAAAGCTGCAGCTGAGCATCATTTAATTTCCCCCAGAAATGAAGGAAATGAAGGAACATGCTACTACAAGGGATTTAGAGCTGATGAGTAACTTCACACTCTGCTGAGTTATTGACTTTCTGTCTGCTCCTATCATTTTATACTGACTGTGCTTGTTATTGATCGGATTATGTGCTTTTCTGGCCCTTTGACGGAGAGCCATTGTGCACTCAGTGTTTCCCCGCTTCAGGCCGAGTGACCTCAGGAAAGGACTGAGAAACTCTGAAGAGGAAAACCGTGAAATTCACGCCGTAACCTTTTTTTCACAAAATGATTCTCTATCTGAGTATCGGCAGTTTTGTGGCAAATGTTTTGCATTTGGTGAGACAAAGTGAGCTCTGGGCTAAGGGGAGAAGCTGCCTCTGCAGCAGGGAACTACGATGATGTTTAAGAATAAAAACAGAAATTGGTTTTGACAGTTCACTTCAGCGGCTCTCTGAAAATCAAAGGTCAGGTCCCACAGCTTATTTTATTTCACCTCCTACAAAATTCACGATCCGACAGCCCTATGCTGTCTGGGCTGTTCTCTTAACCTTTATTTGTCTGCTGATGTAGGATAAAGTGAGACAATCACTCAGTGCTGTTGTGTTTGTCACGATTCATCCTCTAGTCCCTGCGCACAGCATGTGGTGATGCACTGTAACCAAAGGGGAAGCAAACCTTAAAGCACCGCTGCATCACCTCTGTGCCAAGCAGCCACCGCGTCAGCTGACACCAGCACGGGAATAACAGATACACCTGAACTCCGCCCACACAGGTGTATCTGTTATCCCCATGCTGGTGTTGTTCTTGTATTGTGATAATTAATATTGGTCCAGGTGATCATGTTTCCACGATTAGTTCAGGTGGCCCTCAGAGGGAATGTTCAGCCCCTCTTCAGCATCGTTGGCACCACATTAGTGCCAACAGAAGGCTAAAGTCCCAGTTTGCTCTGTTCAGTGGTGATTTGTGGTTTGCTCCAGACAACTAAGCAAATCATTTCACTTGTTGTTATTCTCCTCATTGTCAGTCAGTGATTTGTTCACTTTACTTTCTGTGATCTGGTAGTTTTATGAATGGATCATGGTTCCAGTTTTCATGTATTTATTTTGTGTTATAAATGAGTGCATAAATATGGTACACCATTCAGGAGCCACTGCACTAACGGATATCCGTTCTAGTCTTTACTAAGGTTTCAGGGTGGATCTTATGTTGCTCTAACCAAACCGCTCTGGTTTTACCCTCAGGTGGTTAACGCAGGGCTAACTTAGCGTAAGCCCAGCTGGTACCGCTGTTTTTACTTTGAAGGGGCGTTTTTTCGTGCCTGTTGTTGCTTCCTGCCTTTGTTCTTTTTCCTTGTTTGTGTTTGTGCACCCTGCCTTGTTGCCCATTCTGCCCTCCTGAAGTTTAAGGGTGTCAATGAATACTGAGTGTTGTGTTGGAAGGTTCCTGGTGGTCTCTGCACATATGGTCAAATTCTCCAAACACTCAAGAAAGGTGCTTCAGTGTTTCCTCCGTTACCTGGATTAATAGAGGATACACTGGACCATCCTTTATGAAACAAAAGGAAATAATGCCATCCCACAATTCTCAGGAGTGGACCATCGGGGCGCTAATGAAAACGATCAGAGTGACCGATCAGTGGCACAGATAATCACATAAGGGGAAATCGATAGTTCTTTTTCTTTATGAATTTTCATTACACCAGGTAAAATGATTGGGGAGTTAATTTTCTGGACTGCAGCCTGCAGCCATGTGCTTTTCTTTCCCTCTGTCAGATCATCTGTGTCCATCACCCGTGTCCCCGTGCTGCTTGTGTAATCATTACCTCCCATCCTTTGATTTGTTTCTGGATATGAATTTCCTCCTGTTTTTGAGTCCTTGAATACATTTTTTCATCATCTGCCTGCTCTTATAGTCACATATTCATGTCCATGCACACTAAATTAATATTTTCTACTTTTAAAGGGTGAAAGAGTCCAAGCAGGAAGACTGGAGGGCAGTGAATCGTTTTGCTCCTCACGGAAGAGGCGGAAATGACACGGCACTGATCTCTGTGCTACATTTATAGTAAAACTACTCAGATTTAAACAAAGATCACAGTTCAATGGTTTCCAGTTCTCTTAAAGCCCTGCTTCCTTGGAAATCTCATGTTCACCAAGCTGCTTGTGTACTGTTTTTAACGCTGTGTTCTTTGAATTCAAACATCAGATGTCCGAGCTGGGAGTGACACCACTCCTGAGTCCATTCCAGTACTAAACTTGAAAAAGTGAGAGGAAGCGCAGGAATTATTTGCTCCTGAGAGGGAGAGCCATTCAGATAGTGTGGTGCTTGATGGTGCTAAATGAACTTGTAAACTCATCTGTTAGGTTTATATTGTTGGATTGTTATTTATGCTTAGAAATATATACTCACATATTTTTAGAGTTTTATAATCGATTGCATAATGATAGAGGTCTGATCCTTAGTAGTCTGCAAAGACTCTGTGTGCCTTCCAGAGTGTTCTGGCATGCACACACATCCTAAGGTCACGAGAGACGTTGTACCTTCTCTTTCAGATTTATACTATGGAAGGACACCTACTCTGTATCTGTTTAAGTATAAGAGCCCTTTGTTTAGGTGGACCGCTGGACTCCTGGCACCGGCTTTTTAAGGAGGCGTTCACAGGGTCATATCTTGACCCACACACACATACACATACACACACACACATACACACACACACACACACACACACACATACCTACACTACACACAGACAAGGTACTCTTGTCTAAGATGTCATATGTTAATGAACCAATGCATATTCATGAAACCTCAATAAAGAGCAGAGCTACGGGGGAGCTCACTGAGAGCGAATGGGGTTCGAGCGGCAGGAACAGTGCTCGTCACAGTTCTCTCCCTCGTGCATGAGATTACCCAAAGAGTTCAGCCTGGTGTCTAATGCTTTTGCTGTTGTAGTAGAATTGTCTTGGTCGCCTCAACACACAATAAGGATGTGAAGATCTTGAGCTGATTGCCTTTACCCATCGTGAGATGTTTCTTGTGTGATATTGTGGTAATGACACCTTTTTCAGTTGGGACTGAACCAGCTGATATGAATTTGCTCTGAGTGGCAGGATTGTTTTATAATCACCGATAGATTTCAGCTGGTGTCCCTTTATTCAAGCGTTCTCATTATTGTACTTAATTTTTGGACATCTATGGTGTGATGTTTTTGTATGTGGATGTGTTGTTGCCAACCTCTGATTAATATTTCAGGTCAATCGCACCTTTAGAAATATATTTATTTGGAAAATTCAGTACTTATTTTACCTGCTGCACATCAATGAAGATTTGGTTTGACCACCATTACAAGAGTTTTCTTGGTTTTTCCAGGGTAGCTGCATACACAAAGACCACTCTCACTACCTTCGGATGTAAACCCAGTCAGCAGGCCTGAACCCACTCAGTTCAGCAAAGCTTTTCAACAGTTACTCCTGGTAGTTTTCGAGGGGTAAAGAGTTGAGGCCCCGCCACGCTGGCTTCATCCATCGCTTACAGTTCCTATGAAACATGCTTCAGACATGAAGTAGGCCTACGCTTCCTCGTGAAAGGCATCAATCACAAACATATGTGACATTTTCAAGTCCAGTCTCTTGAAGAGCTTTTCAGGTCTATGTTTCTGCAGTTATGACCAGATGAGCTGATGGGTAGTTGCGTCATAAACAACTTGCAATTACTGCTGCTACCATGGATGGGCAGAGAGTTAAGTTAGCTCTCTTAAGTCCAAGATCTTTATCGAATAAAACAAATGTGCTTCAGGACTTTTTCAGTACTTATAAGCTGGACGTCATGTTCCTAACGGAGACATGGCTGCACGCTGGTGAAGTGTCACCTTTGCTGGAACTTTGCCCCCCAGATGCCAGTCTCTTCAGCTCCCCCAGGTTGTCTGGGAGGGGAGGCGGAGTAGCCTCTATCATCAAAGACTGTTTAAATGCAAACAGATACAAAGTCCTGGTGTTCTTACCTCATTTGAGTCTCAGCTGTCCTGTGGTTTTAATTATAGTCATCTATCGTCCACCTAAATATAATGACTTGTTCATTTTGGAATTCTTAGACTTCTTGACATGTTTTATCACTCACTATGAAAGGATTCTTATAGTGGGGGACTTTAATATTAATCTGTGTTGTGAGGATAAATCCCCAGTTAAAGATTTCTTGAATATAACTGATTCCCTAAATTAACACAATTTGTGTCCAGGCCAACACGTAAGGGCCACACCATTGACCTTGTCTTGGGTTATGGACTGAATGTATCGGCGACTGAAACTTGTGGTTTACCTACCTACTTTAGACCATTTAGCAATTTTGATATTTTAATTCCTAAATCTCCAGCTTCTGAGAGGGGAAAATTGCCCCTCAGATCATCTCGTCACATTAGCCCTGAAGCATCGCTTAGAGTTGATTTGCATTTACCTGATGTATTCGATCCCATTTTTATCCATGAATTATGTGTGGACATTTTGACTGTGAACTTTAATAAAGCACTTCTTGAACTATTGGACTATTGTTGCTCCTGTAAAGAAGTTAAAAAAGTCATAAAAGGAGCCCTATGCCCAGGCTAAATGAGGAACTCATGAATTTGAGAAGAAATTAATAGAAATAGAAATAGAAAAGCAGAGCGTCGCTGGCGATGTTCCAGACTAGTAATATTTCTGCAGGCTTGGAAAGACACTTTGTCTTTTTTTCAATCATCGATGTCTGCAGCAAAAACAGATTATTTCTCAAATCTCATTATGAGTCATAGGCATAACTCAAAATGTTTCTTCAACTCGGTGTCGCAACTTACAGAAAGTAAGTCAACTATCCTAGCTGTTCAAATTTGACAGCTCATGACTTTCTTATGTTTTTTAGAAACAGGGCTGAAACACTTAGAAATGAAATTGTTCCCTCCTTGGGCAGTTTGTCAGACTACTCAGTTTTTTTGCCCGTTAGTGTTGATGAAGCGTTCTCTGTCTTCAAGGTTATTTCCCTGTCTGGATTAACTAAGGTTGTAAATGCAGCTCGATGTACAACCTGTTCTTTGGATCCTCTACCAGCCTGGGATATTAAAGGAACTGTGATGGTGATGGGTGTGAAGCAGAGTCCGGGTTAAACACTGCTGGAGATGCTGCCCTTTGGGCGAGATACTGAACCTCAGGTCACCTAAGTCTCTGGCTCTTACAGACTCTTTGGTTCAGTAATCCTTCCACGGCTGTGCGTGATAAAACGCCCCATCATTTAAACCGACTGGAGTACAACTCACACAGAGCACCGCCTCATCTGACTGGATGCTCGCCAGTGTGCCATGTGCACGTTCAGCCCCGGTGTTTGCTCAGCGCTGCTCCTCAGATAGCAAACGTTTCTGTGGCTTGGCAGCAGAATATTACATGTCAGATGAGTCCTTAACGCTGCCACATAGCCCTGATTGTGTGTGAGGCTGACACACACACACACACACACACACACACACACACACACACACACACACACACACACACACACACACACACTGAACCTCCACTTCTGTCCTCAGAAATCTGCTGCACACTGGCGTCTTTCACCCATCTCTCCTGAAATTGTGCTTCATTTTTTCTTTTTTCCACCTTCAGAGTAATTTCCTCGGCTGTTTGAGCTACAGATATCTCAGGGGAGATTCAGCATGGCCCCACAATGGCAGCGGCCCAGTCCTTCACAGCTTCTTGGCCGGGGATAAAGAGCCGCTCAGGCGCCGCGTCTCTGCTGCCTTATCAGCCCGCCTCCACTCAGGAGCAGCGCTGCCGTGTGATTGCAGATTCTGGACAGTAAATGTCAAGATATTGCAGGGAGGCTCCTTCTGAGAACGCGGCTCGATCGAGCGACTTTTATCTGTTATTTGATGTGCTAAACGGGTGCCCGTGTTGAGTTGGGGCTGAGGAGAAACAGATAAAAAAAAGATGCAGGGGAGGGGGCAGAGCACTCTCACGGGTTTGGGTCCTTAAACATTTTTTGACGATCATATGCGTGCTTCACGTATGCGTCTGTCCCGGATGACGAACGAGCAGCCACGATAGTAACAACCACGACAAGTCAGAAGGTTACCTGTGTCACATGATTAAGACAAACGACACACCCCCAAAGATATTTAAAAAAAAAAAAAAAAAAACACTAAGCCACAGTGAAAACATTCACATCCTTTATTTGCTTGTAAATATTAATGTCTGATTACACTCCACTCTGTGCTGTAATAACCTCAGTTTGAATTTTTAGTTAATCTCAGTGGAAAGAAATTAGGTATTATTCTCCTCTGAAAAAGTCATAATTGCGTTGTCAAGGTGATAAAAGATGAGCAGTAATTGCACCGCTGAGGAATTTCATGGACCACGTGAGGCTGACAGTCAAACCGAGGCTGAAGCTGGATGAGTCAGCAGCAGAACGAGGCTGGTCTCAGGGAAAAGTGTGCTTTTGTTGGGGCTACTGACAGCTGTGACCTCCTCGGGTTATGGAACAATGAGCCCAGGCTGGAGGAGTATCTACCCATATTTGTTACACGTAAATGTTTCAGATCATCAAACTAATTTTAACATTACACAGAGATAACACGAGTAAATGTGAAATGCAGTTCTTAAATGACGCTGTCATTTTTTGGTCCACTCTTTTTTGCAGAATTGTTTGAATTCAGTCACATTGGAGGGTTTTCCATCATAAGCAGCCTGTTTAGGGTCACACCAGTCCAGACTCGGTCACTCCAAAACCCTGATTTTGTGTTTTTTTGAGCCAATCAAAGGTGGACTAGCAAGACATGAATTGACACTTGGACGTCCTCCGTCATGGTTTTCTGGTAGAGAGCAGAATTCATGGTTCCCTCAGTCACAGCGAGTCGTAGCGAAGCAGCAGAGCAACCCAGACCATCACATGAGTTTGATGGCAGATGTAACGGGACTCAAACATTCCAGAAAGTTCAGCTTTTATCTGGTCAGTCCACAGAATATTTTCCCAGAAGTCTCTGGGATCACCCAGATGTTGTAGCAATCTTGGTAGGCTGATCACTCCTGGGAAGGTTCAGTTCAAGGTTTTCTCCCTGTGTGGATATGGTCACTGTGGTTCACGTGAATTCCAAAGCCTTAGAAATGTCTCTGTCATCTATCAGCCTTTCCAAGCTTATAGATGTTATGACTGTTTCTCAGCTATTTCTTTAGATGCATTTGTGCTGCTTTGAGATCTTTTAGCTTTCTTCAGTTTGTCAGACAGCTTCTGTTTAACTGATTTCTTGGTTTAAACAAACCTGGCATTAACCAGGCCTGGGTGTGACGCTGAAACTGAACTCAAGTGTTCCAATAAAGGCAGTTAATTACAGTTAATTTATGTTTAAAAAAAGGGGGGGACAATTACTTTTCCCACAGGGGCAGTTAGGCTTGGTTTTAATCATCATTTAAAAAGCAAATTTTCTGTTTGTGTAATATTAAAATTTATTTGATGATCTGAAACATGTAAATGTGACAAATAAGGACGAAAATACTTCTTAGAAGCATTGTAACCCTCAAAAGACGATTAAGTCAAATAAATTAAATAAAATACATCCGAATCAGTTTTTTGGGACAAAGTTCTCAATACTTCACTGAATATCCTTATTTGGGGCAATCATGGATGCAAATTATAACTCGGCTAGTCTAAAGATCACCCTTTTGTGACCACTGTGTAAAATAAATTCACTATCCCGGAGTACATGAGTGTAGACGATCTTTTGACTGACAGTTTAAAGGGTCTCCTTTAGGACGGTGGGTGGTGTAACATCAAGAGGAGCCTTTTATCCAAGAAAGAACGAAAGACAGACTTAAAGAGCTAAAGATGAGATGCTAAAGTCAAAGAAGAAGACGTGTCGTGAATGGTAGGAGGGATGTGGAGCTTTAAAGCTTCATCCGTTTAAAGAAGGAGGAGACGTGACGGATGCTTAAACGCTCGGCTCCATCAGAAATTCTCTACATGTCGGATATTCCCGCAGGAAAAAAAACCATCCAATTTCCTGTAACTGAAAAGAAACAACACCTAAAAGCAAAAATAAAAAAGGTGTCTTTAGAAATCGGCGTGGAACCGTTCAAACCTGCCACTCAGTTGCATCATATCCTGAAAAGCATGGTTCTTTTAATGTCTGTGTCAGGAGAGCTGAATATCAGCAGACCTCTGAGGTGCATTTGTTTTTCATAAATGAGAACAAAATCAGAGCCAGGGGACGAGACGGGCCGCGGCGCTCACTGACAGCAAGCAGAAACGATTGTGACAGCCGCCGTAGGAAGGAGACAGAAAATGTAATTTTCGCTTCGGTATTATTAGATGTGGCGTCGGCTTGTTTTCGTGAAGCGCAGGTTTAAACACAATCTGTCCGTGTGTGAAGGAATATGGATTATGTAATGAAATTATAGCAGTCTTCTACTTTCAGGGGTCTCTGTGTCACATTGAATTTATTTAATATCATGTATACGAGGTGAGATCAGAAAGATCTCAGCACAAGAACCTTCCCGGGAAAATTTGCTCCTTGTGCACCTCTGTTTTTTTTGTTTGTTTTTTTTTTAAATTTAACAATTTATTTAAACTGTAATAAAAACAGCAACCCACCGATGCACTTAAGGCGTTGGAATAAATCATCATTTCAGGACAAACATGGCGTGTAGGTTACTCAGAATGACCTTAAATGGATTCAGTAACTGAGAGGATTTTGCAGACGATGGTGATTCTGGCAGATTTGAACACTTTCTCTAAATCCTGTGACATTTTATGGACAGATTGAAGGAATAAGTGCTGTATCACTCCCCTGTGTGCCAACTCCTCTGCTTCAGTGTGAGCCTCGGTTGATCTTTTATTTTGAGACAGTGGACGAAGTGTCAGCTGTGCAGGTGGAGAATAAGGATGTTGAGGGCAAAATCAGCACGACGTGAGGTGGCAGATCGTTTCGGCTAAGCGTTTTGCCTCTGGATGGCTCGGTACATCTCTGCAGTGACATTTACAGGGATGTGAATTTGCAGTTCACAACCCTGTAAATGTTGATAACACTCATCTTGCTCCACATCGCTGCCTTCGGGATTGGAAAGTGTGAACTGTTTGACTGAAAACTGCAGAGATCCCAACCCTCCTTACCACCGTTAGTCCTTTACACTATATCACAGTCAGTTTGAATCTGAAGTTGAGGTTTGCACAAGTTTGAGGAGAACTCAGTGAGTGCACGAACCAAGCAGTGAGAACAAGCTTAAAGTATCTGGGATATCTTCTCATTCCCTGGATTCAATTATCCTAACATCTGCAATCAGGACAGGTGGTTTATCAGTCTAGTTGCCGACTGAATGCCTTTCCTTGCTTTAAATTGCTTTGATCAGCATTTACTGTGTTAATACAGTTGACCACATTTGAACGATCACAGCTCTGTCATGAAGACACAGGAGAACACCAATTTGAAGTTCTGTTATTGTCAAATATCTTCCGTTTGCTTGTGGTTCCGATTTTCACCGTTCTATCTTTCATAGTTTGCCATCGCACCTCATGGTTCCTGCTCTGTGGTTCCTCGGTTACGAGTCCTCGGTCCTGCCTTTGCTTTATAGTCTGTCAGAGTTCAGCATAGAAGCTGTTTTTTTGGGTTGTTCCCATTTCCCGATTTTTAATGCAGTTGTCTGACCAATAATGTGATTGCTGTGAGGCTAAATGTACTAACAGAAGACGCCTGGTGAGAGGTTCTATTGGTCTGCACTAATTAGCAAGTATGCATGTGTGATATGCCCATACAGCAGCTTGCTAAACAAACTTGCTAACATTAACTGATACTTCAGCACTCCACTCCTTTATATGCAGTCTGTGTTGCACACAAATGCATTCAGTGAGTATATCCTTAAAGCCAATATCTTTGGACTACAGGGACTTATAGTCACCTCCTTGTGGTGCATTTAGGGGACATCAGTAAAGTGCAGCTACAAAAAAGATAACATCCCTGTCAGAGCAGGGACTGTGCTGTTCCCTAAAACATGAGCAACCATTGCAGTTTAGGCTGCCAGGACTCTGGACTGTATCTTTCCTGCAACCGTACTTCACATTTTGTCCCTGGAGCTTGATAAAAGTTCAGTTTCTGTAAAATCATCCACATGCAGTCTCCGATTCTGGCTGTGAAAAATGTTTCCAGTGAAAATGAAATGTTTCTTGTTCTGATTTTATCCACATCGGCAGCAGATGGAAAGCCGAGACAGTTCAGTTATTTCATCTTGACGGTCTAATTTCCATCCAGAGTGTGAGGATTCGACTGTGACTCGAGCATCATGACATGCAATTTGCAGGAATAATGTAAGCGTGATTATCCTGTAACCCCTCCTCTCCTTTTTAGAATTACAGATGCCCCATTTGGACTTCGGTGAATACATTTTAAACAAATAGCGCCGAGGGAACAATAAGCTGTTCTGCTCAAAGAATAAACTGATGATTCGCTGCATGTGAAATGGAAATAGTTTAAGAGAAAATGTCAAGCTGGCACCCTCCGTAGCTTTCTACTTTGTGAGATGTCTGTAATTTACATTCATTTAGGTTTCTGTCTCTTAATGTGCGCAGAGGTGGAGGTCGAGACTCCCACTGGAGGTGCTTTTACTTTTAAAGGAGCTGATGTGCAGGAAGTCAAAGATCGCTACAGAACGCTGTCAAAATGTACAACAACACATTAAAAGTGACCTTTTAGGCAGTTAGCTGACTCACTTATGCAGAGCTCCAGACCCTCCATGTGGGATATTAGAAACAAACAGGGGGTCAGAGGTCAGGAAGCTGCCTGCTGTCTTCAGAGAGAAGGATTCTTGAGGAAAAATTTGAAGTGGAATGGGTTGTTTTAGTAGTAGTAGTGCACTTCAGGGTGATGATAGATGCAGTTTACTCTGCCGCAGAACAGAAACAGAACCCCTCAGCGACTCCACAAAGACTCAATCATTGTGTTTGTTTGCTTCTGTCCATCTGTAGTTGAGTTTTTCCTTTTAGTCATCCCTTACTCATGCTGCTGTCACAGCGATGCTGCTGCCTGTGTTATTTAAACCGTGCTGGATGCTGTGCAGGTATGAGATTTCTGTGAAGGCACTACATTAGGTTCCAACTGTTGGGTGTAAAGGCCAAAAGAGGTGAGGTTTTTAGCCACAGATGGCGGGACTAAAAACAAAAATACTGAGTCAAAGTTTCAAAAGGTTTATTTTCATACAGGACATGAAAGGGGCAAAGGTCGGAGGTAGATGGACGCAGGGTTGGTGGCTGAGTTTAGCCATAGGTGACATTGGAGGTACTGACTGTAGAGTGGCTGAAAGGGTGGATGCTTGGAAGCAAAGGTTGTAGATGCAGGCAGTAGTTCAGCAGGGAAGACTGGAGTGTGCTGACATATTTCTGTCCAACACCTTAACTTTCAGTAAAGATATCTTCTTTTATAAGTTAGAATGCATTTAGACAAGAAACTCAACCTGGAGTTTGGATACCAAACCTTAAAATATATGTTTTTAAGAGGCCTGACCTGACCCCGGTCACAGGTCCGGGGTGATCCACAAGCCTTCCAGACTAAAAGAATAAAACTTTCTTCACTGTGTGCATGACTCAAGTTATGAGGACTAAGATTCACAGTTTTCTTTGAACTTACTGTCTGCACAATTACAAACTGGGTAATAACAAAGACAAGATCTGTTAATTGAAGGCTATACCAAATGTGCTAATGTTTTAACATCTCCATGACAGGTTTTTCTATATGAACACACCACAGATCTTGGCTGGTTATATCAAGATTAATTCTGTTCAAAAGGGATGACACTTCTGATTGAGTCAAGCAGTTGCTCAAAAAGCATTTACTGTTGTTGCTTTTTAGAACTGAAGAAGCTTCTCAAATTAGAGGTGAAACATCTTCAAGAAACTCAAAGAAGTCCAGTCACTTTCTTTCCTAGCGTCTTAAACTACTGTTGTTGTTGTTGTTGTTGTTGTTGTTGTTGTTAAGTTCTTCGGATGAAAAAGCTGTAAATTAAACCTGTAAACCAGGTCAAAAGTTGGGTAAAAGTCAGGCAGAGTGACTAGGTGTTTCATTTGCCACTAGTTTTACATTTGGCTAGGGTCAGTGTCACTGCTGGCTGTGTCTCCTAGCAAAGTCTCAAGAACAAGGAGGAGATTCCAGTAGACTGGTCATTACTGTAGGAGAGCTAAACGTGGCTGTAGAAGGCCATTAACCCACCAGCAGGACCAGTATTTGCTTATCTGTGCAAGGAGGAACAGAATAAGGCCTGCTAGAATTACAAAATGACCTCCAGTAGGATGCTGGTGTGAGTGCCTCTGACATGAAGGTGGCCTGAAGGCCAAACGTCCACTAGTGGGCCATGTGCTTACTGCCCTGCACCATGGAGCCTGTTTTGGATTTGCCATAGAATGCCAGAATTACCAGGTCCACCACTGGTGCCCTGTGCTCTTCACAGATGAGAGCAGGTTCACCCTGAGCACACGTGACAAATGTGAGATGGTCCGGAGAAGCCATGAAGAATGTTGTGCTGCCTGTGACATGGCTCAGTATGAATGGTTTGGTGGTGGGTCAGTGATGGTCTGTGGAAGCATATCCATGAAGGGACGCACAGATGTCTACAGGCCAGACAAACTCCTTGAATGCCATTAGGGATCAGGATGAAATTCTTGGACCACTGTCAGACTCTACACTGGTGCAGTGGGTCCTGGGTTCCTCCTGGTGCACAACATTGCATGTGGTGAGACATATGCTGGCAGTTCCTGGAGGATGAAGGAATTGATACCACTGACTGACTCCTATGCTCGCCTGACCTAAATCCAACAGAACAACTTTGGGAGATGATGTTTGAGTCTGTCCAATGCTTCCTAGTTGCACCCCAGACTGTCCAGAAGCTCAGTGATGCTCTGGTCCAGAGCATCCCAGGGAGGATTTCCCTCAGGACGCCATCCGTCGTCTCATTAGGAGCCCTAGGGTTGTCAGCCATACATGCAAGTGTCATGGGGGCCAAAGACACCATTTTCTATTTACTATCTACTTCGATTTTCAAGGGGTCTTTAAATTCAGCACTCTGTAGGTTGATCGTTTTAAATTCCATCCAACAATGTGGCGTCCTTTCATTCCTAACACATTACCCAGTACATATCATTCTAGATGTCCAGCTTTATTCTTTTTTTCTTATTGAGATCTGATGTTTGCAAAGTGTTTCTTTAGAGGACGACACCATGGCTCGGTACTTCTGTATTGTTTTGGCTTTTAATGATTGCTGGGTAAAATTACCATAGATGCAAATGTTAAAAGGGTCTCGAGAGGCCCAAGGTGAGGTTTTTTGTTTTGTTTTGTTTTGTTTTTTTGAGAGTGTCTAACCATTGTATATCTGTGGTGGAGCAGGTGGGCGGAGCAGACCATCAGGTTAATTGTAGACACCTGCACCCAGTGCTTCCTATATGAACTCCCTGACACTTCATCAAAGGGGTGGTGTGTCTACATGGATGAATTAAGTCAGGTAAACTCTGATCCTGCTGATGGGGAGATTTCCCTATTCAGCAAACATGTGTTCCACCAGTGGAAACTGAATTGTCTTGGAGGCTTTTTAATAGAAGTAAATGTTTCTATGATGTGGAATTAGCAGCTGTAAACATGTTTTGATACCATCTCTTCAGGATCAAAGGATTTTACAGAGCCTCCATGTTATTTTCCCGGCGTTCAACAGTCATACAGGGAGAAATCCATCACAAGGGAGGAAACACAGAAACCAATTTCTGCACCCTGAGGGGCAGGAAATCAGGCAAAATGCGATTCAGCAACAAGACAGTTTGAAGAAGAATGCATTCTGGGAAACAGGAAATCACCGCAGCAGATGAGGGGAGCAGAAAAAATGAGCGCACTGGAAAACTAAACTGAAAATCACCCAACCAGAGAGACGCCCAGGTTAATCACAGCATCTATTAGATCAGACTTTTCTCTTTACTCAAACTCCATGATGCTTTAAAGTGGGAAATGAAAACTTTTAATGTGAAGCTAAAAATGTTCAAATTATATAAAAAAGGTCACCTCAGCTCGGCCATCTGCAGTCCTTTAATTTAATGCCTGATCGGATGTTCTATCACTACTTTCCACCTAGAAATATGACGTTTCATGTATGGCACTACATTAGAGATGAAGCCTTTGAGCAAGCACATAAATTTTAGCTTTAAACACTGTGAATCAGTATTTAAGAGCACATGATAGATTCATAAGACCACGCTCAGATTCCAACCTCTGGGTAAATTGGTGAAACGGAAATGATAATGCCTCATGCACATTTCGATGACAGTTTATAGGCCCAGTGACACCAGCATATATACTCAGCACAGATTTAGAAGCTTTGGGCGGTCAGCCGGACTAGAACAGGTATAAATGAATGGATCCCCCTGTACTTAAAATTTCAGCACTAGTCTCTGTAAGGTGAAACAGTTACCTGCTGCTCTCGCCCTAAAAGTACAATGATGCACTTTGGACAGATTTTGAAGTGTTCAGTTCAGTTTGGATGACTGGTGCCATCGACCAATAGCAATAGCTGCTCTGTCCACTTTGATTTAACTGTTTTATTTTGTAGTTCTTGGTGCACTTTATTTCCAGCCTTTGCTCTCTTCCTGCCAATTTTCTACACCACCGTCTTCAGTAAGCTCATTTTTGTTACAACATCGATCCAAGTTTGTATTCCTCACGTTTCCCTGTTTCTGTTCAGATAGTCCTCATTTCCTTTATTTCCTTTTGTGTGTGACCTGTAGTCAGTTTTTGGCATCAGCCTTTTTATCTGTTCCTACCTGATTTTGGACCTGTTTTTAGACTTTAATTCTCTTTTGGTGACTTGTGTTTGGCTTCTTTTCTTTGTGGTCATTACCTCAGAGCAGATCAAGCCGTATGGCATTAATTCATATGTCCTAAGATATTTCTCCTTTAGTCACTGCATAATGGGTAGTGCAGACTCAAGACCCTTACCTATGAGGTGCCGTAAGGGACATTATTACTGAAACGCTCTCACACACACTACTGAAATTTTACCTCTCACACACACTACTGAAACGCTCTCACACACACTACTGAAACGCTCTCACACACACCACTGAAACGCTCTCACACACACTACTGAAACGCTCTCACACACACCACTGAAACGCTCTCACACACACTACTGAAACGCTCTCACACACACTACTGAAACGCTCTCACACACACCACTGAAACGCTCTCACACACACCACTGAAACGCTCTCACACACACCACTGAAACGCTCTCACACACACCACTGAAACGCTCTCACACACACTACTGAAACGCTCTCACACACACCACTGAAACGCTCTCACACACACCACTGAAACGCTCTCACACACACTACTGAAACCAGAGGCATTTCCGCTGAACAGGAAGTTGTTTCCTGACAAGGAAACTGATGGAAAAGGTGGTATATTTCAAAACACTACAAGGATGTCTACTCAGCAACCTGCTAGTACAGCGGTCCCCAACCTTTTTTGCGCCACGTAAACAAAAACAAAACAAAACAAAACAAAAAAAACGATAAATACCCTGAAAACCATAAATTTCAAACTCAAGCCTCAACTCTTGCGACCCGGTACCAAACGACTCGCAGACCGGTACTGGTCCAGGACCTGGGGGTTGGGGACGGCTGTGCTTGTAGCCTAAGTGAAGCAGCCGCATTACTTAACAATATTTTAGCTTCCTTGAATCAAGGAATGGATTCAAGGTGCAACAGGGAATTCGGCAAGTATGTCCTGTTTCCCCTAAGCTTTTTATATTGGCAACTCAGTTGTTAACACTGTTAATCAAAAATTCTAACGACATAGAAGGAATATCAATTTTTAATAGGCTTCAAAATAAGTCAATTCACAGATGATACATCTATTTTTTGAAAGATAAATACGTGGTAGAGAAAACTAAATTTTCTCTAAAGCTTCTCGTTTATCTCTCAGTATCAAAATATGTGAACTACTCCCGATTCATACAAGCTCTGACTCCTCAATAGCTTTGGTTAGAGTTGAATCTAAAGTTAAATATATAGGGCTGATAATATCTAAAAAACCCAATTAGCAGAGAAGACACCAATATTTCTAACTGTATCATGGAGATGAAGAAATCACTTAGCCACTGGTTAATCAGAGACTTGCTATTTTTGGCAGAAACATCCTATCTAAAGCTGGAGGCATCTCCAAATTGATTTATCCTTGTCACTCTCTATATATCTCCTCTAAAAGCATTAATAAGGCTAACACAGTTATTTTCGAATTTTTTTGGAGGAATAAAACCCATTACATTGAAAGATCTCAGCTTGTGAAGGAATACAATAAAGGTGGTATCAAAACTCCAGAATTAGAATTTATGGTTGGCAACCTTAGAATTAAATGGTTAAAATCTTGTCTGTCACAGCCAGACTCTACTTAGCTCCACATCCCATGATCCTTGTTTAATAAAATAGGAGGATTAGACTTTATTTTGAAATGTGATTTTGAGGTTAATAAAATCCCCATCAAGATATCAAACTTTCCAAAACAGACTTTGCATTTTTGGGAAAATGAGATTTACCCACAACTTCTCCCCATAATTCAACCTTATGGAATCATAGGGTAATAACACTTAATCAAAAATCAATTTTCAAGAGTGACTGGTTTAAACAAAAAAGATTATATTCATAACAGATTTGTTGGATGATAACGGTGTCATTCTAAGTTACACAGACTTTTCAGAAAAATATTGTCTAAACTGTTCTCAAAGAGAATATAACAAATTTTGTGAACTGGTCCCACTGCCTCTGCTTCATTTGATTAAAAATTTTATGATATACAATAATTTCTCATCAGTGCTCCCAAATTTAATGCTAGGGCAATGTCAGCTGTTTGATAAAAATGCAATAAGAAATTTATTAGTAGTTTCTTCAAAGACAAAATATTTCATAGTTACAACAGAATGGTTACATTGCATGGTTCTAATTTAGTTATTTCATATACACTGGATAAAGCATACTAAAAATTTATGAAATAGCCTATTCTACCTAAAGTTAAAGAAACACACTTTAAAGTAATAAACAAAATTAATCCTGTGGCAGAATTTCTAAAAAAAAAAAAGAAGAGAGATTTGGTTTTGAGGTGGATCAGTGTTCTTTTTGTACTGATGAAAATGAAACCCTAGAACATCTTTTTTTTCTATGCCCTATCACACAATGCATTTGGTGCAACTTAAAAAAATGGATTTCCCTAAATATTAATGATGTGCCACTATTTGAATTACATCATAAATTTTTTTTATATGGATCATCTAGCATTGGGTGTCTCAGACATTATTAACATCATCATACTTTTGAGTAAATATCATATCCATTGTGCTAAATGGAGGAACGCTAAGCCTTCTCTCCCTGGTTTTATTGATGATTTTAAGATATTTTTTTCTTTGCTAAAAAAGACAAAAAGCACATATGCCAAAAAAATAACCAGGATAATGCCCGTCTCCTGCTATTCTAAATTTTGACTTATGCTGAGGCTAATGTATTGTTAAGTAATGCAGCTGTTTCACTTAGGCTACTAGCAGTAGGGCTGGGTATCATCACTGATTTCTAGAATCAATTCGATTCCTATTCACAAGGTCCAGAATCGATTCGATCCACGATTTGATTCGATTCAATTCGATTTGATTCTGGGAAATTTTGACAGTCAGAAATATTATAATTCAGATCAGTACATTTACATATTTTTGTATCTATAAAAAGGAAGCTGACACACGCAAGACTTTATCAAAGGTGTAAGCCTCACAGCAGACGCCTTTGTGTCAAAGTAGCTGAAGATAAAACACAGAAAAACATGAAGCTTTTTCCTGGCCTGGGATTTTATAAAAATATTCTGCAGTACATCAAAAACGAAAGAAAACCATTAATCAACATATGAACGTTACCTCTGACGTTCCAGCGGTTTTATTAGAGACACGGCTAAGCGTTTTGCATTTTGCATAATTTTCAAAAGTTTAAATTTGTTCAGTATTGAACGGCAAAAATTTGGTTTTCTTTTGGAAGTATGTAAAACGAAAAAAACCCCCCAAAAAAACAGCGTCCAACAGCGCTGTAAACAACAGTAGACTTGTGCGTAACAAGCAAGCGAATAATGCAGAAAACAGATTTTTAGACGGGAAACTGTTCTTGAAGGAGAGAGAGAGAGAGAGAGCTGTGCATGAAGTGTGATTTTATCGTGGTGGAAGCAAAACAGTAAACGTCAGAGGGAATTCATGACGATGTTTATGTGAAGCGTAGTTTGGATCTTCTTTTGCTGCTGGTTCAGTCAATATTGTTTGGAGAGAGATAAAACTAACAGCTTTAGAATCAGCGCAAAAACGGCGTGAAAACAAAGCGCGGACTCACTGACAGATCAGAATCAGCGAGCTGTCGGCTTTCAGCCCCGACAGTGTCGTGCCATCAGGTGAGAAAGGCGACGTCTTACTGATTCTGATCCGCGGGTCCGCGTGTTTACTGTGTTTACGTCTTTGTACAGAATCCGTGTACCTGCTCTCATTTACTGTCTTAGCTGTTTGGTGGTTGTTGAAATTTTGTGAGGTTTCACCTGAGATTCTGGCATTTCGGGCAAAATAAATTTATATTAAAAAATCGATTCAGGATTTTAATGAATCGATTTCACGTTATCCAAGCCAGAATCGATTTTAATCAATAAATCGATTATAAAAACCCACCCCTAACTAGCAGGTTGCTGAGTAGACATCTGTGTAGTGGTTTGTTTGAAATCTACCACTTTTTTCTTCAGTTTCCTTGTCAAGAATTAACTTCCTGTTCAACTGAAACGCCTTCCTGTTTAACTGAAACGCCTTCCTGTTCAACTGAAATGCCTTCCTGTTCAACTGAAATGCCTTGGTTTTTCAGTAGTGTGTGTGAGAGCGTTTCAGTTGTGTGTGTGAGCGTTTCAGTTGTGTGTGTGAGAGCGTTTCAGTAATAATGTCCCTTACGGCACCTCATACTTACCCATCTTGTGTTTAGTTTTACTGTCCCTTCTTCATATTGTCTTTGTGATCATCTGTGTTTTGTTTCCCAGCTGTGTCCACTTTCCCTGACTGTGTATGTAGAGGCGTCTTGCCCTCAGTCTTTGTCTTAGTGTCTGTCATCATCTCTGTTTAACATTCCTTCATGTTTCTTTGCCAGTTTTTGGATTTAGTTCTCATCTTTATTTCATGGACTTTATTTAGGCCACTGTCCAAACAAAGGTTTGTTTTTGGTTACTTCAGCTTGTCTGACAGTGCACATTTGGGTCCTTAATTTGCAGATGATGACAGCTTCAACTGTTAATGTAATAAGTCATGAGTCAGTGCTTTTGTATTAAGTCATGACAAGGAAGCAGTTTATTATCTGGAGGTAACCATAAGATAATTGGGCCTTGATCTTGAGATGACAAGCCTATGAAATGCATTAGCGACCGTGACCCCTTCCATCTGCAGGACAGAATGAGGCTGGGAACAGGCTGAATTTTAGGAGAGATTTAACTTTCATACCACACCATCAGTATTTCCTCTATCTGATTAGCTGATTTGAGTATTACCGCATTGTGATTTACAATCATTAAGATTTTAGTCCTGATGACTGTGATGTCCCACGCAGTAACATCACAGTTCCTGGTTGTGTCATAGCATTGTTGTGTCTCTCAAATCTTCCCTTCGTTATAAGAAAGATGTTCGTCAGATCTGTGAAACAGGAAATTAGGTAAATCTTCTGCAGAAAAAAATCTTTTCGTTTTACTTTTGTCTGATAAAGGCAGCATAGATGCATCAGACTTTAGAGCTCTGTGGTAACTTTTAGATTAGATTAGACAGCATTTATTAGAATAATTATGAAATTCACAATATTACAGAAGCAAACTGAACAGTTCAGAATAAATAAATGCAGGATAACTTATAACAATAAAAAAAAGTAGACACTATACAAGATGGAAGAAATATGATTTAAAAATAAGAATAAACGTGTGTGAGTGACACAATCTGGAATCTTTATATGCCAAGTAACAGCAAAACAGGATGTTTAATATTGCACAGCTGGATATTAATGGCTGCAGAGATGGAGTGTTGAGCATTGCACAATGGGACTTATCAGCCCCCAGTGTGTGCACGTGGACCTCCACCACACCCTGTGGGTCCAGCAGCCCGTCTCTGACGGAGCTGCATGGGGTGGGAGGTGTTCTCTAACAGCCACCATTCTGCTGTCACTACCTCCACTGGGTGTGGAGGACATCCGAGAGGAGAGCTGGCCTCCTTGATCACCCCGTTCAGTTCCTTTCTGTCCCCAGCAGACCACACCATGAAAGATGGCCGATGCCACCAGAGACTCATAAACGGTCTCTATGTACGTGCAGGATGTTTGTGCCTTGAAAGTCCAGCACCAGCTCCTTGGTTGTCTCAGAGTTGATTGAGTCCTCAGCCGTCTGCTTCAGCCTGAGGAAGGTCAACCCACCAAAGAATCGCCACGATAATACAGTGGAGGGGTCTTCATGCTGCTGTGGTCCAGCAGCCGTATTAGCTGGACCAACACTCCCTGCCGGGTTCTCCCAAGGTAAACGCATCCCAGGGGAAAGGTCAGATTATCTAATCTACAGCTGTCAGTGTTAATATGAAATGTGCCCAGATTTCAAATAATGATGTCATCATTTCTACAAGTCAAAAGGCTCCAAAAAAAAAAAAAAAAACCTCTGGCTTTTCTGTTTTTTTGTTTGTTTGTTTGTTTGTTTTTCTACTCTTGGCTCTGTTTGAGGTCATGAAGAGTAGACACAGAAGTCCCGCCCACCAGCTGTGGAAACCTTCTGCTTATGAGGAGCAACCAATCAATTGTTCCAGACAGAGCATGAAGTGAGGGGCTCAGCCGAAGCATAGTGTAGGATAAATAAGGATTATTCTGAGCCATGAATCATCCAAAGCTACTGAAACAGCCTCCAATAATACAAATATGGAGCAGTAAGGAGTGGTTAAGTGTGTTTGAATCATGAAGCTTTGCTTCCAGAGGATATGATTTGTTAGTGTATTTTCAATTAAGTTCTATGATGCAGAAGAAGAGAAGATCAGAAGCTAACAGTAAACTCACTGTTTACTGTTAGCTTCTGATCCTCTCACTGATGCTGAAGGCTTGTAATGAGTAGCGACAGCTGAGCGTGGATGGGAGGAACCAGTGTCTAATTTAGATGAAAAGGATGCCACTGTGATAACCTTTATGGTACGCGCTCTTAATTTGCAGGAACAGATGGGTATGGGAGATGAGGTAGCAACACTGAAAATTCAGAAAAGCAAGTTGAAGATTCTAAATTTAGCCACATTAGATGAAGACAAAGATGGCAGTCGCTTCTGTCTCAGATGGTTTTGTTGACCGTGGCTAGATTGTCTGCGTGAATGAAAATTGATCTCTTGATGATTTAGGCCTCAAGAGATGAGCAGAACAGTTACTACAGAATAGATTTGAGAACCGAGAGTTTAGAAATACTGAGGTAGATGCGTTTAAAAACACCAAAGTCAACAAAAAGAGTGGTATCTGTGTAGAGTTGAAGGGGTGTTATCGGAAAGTGGAGAGAAAGTAATTGAAGAGGCATGCTAAACTGTTAACTCATCCCTAAATGAAGGTTGCCAACATGTAAAGACAGAATCCTCACTTAGTTATGCTGCAATAGGCATAGGCTGCTGGGGGATTCCCATGATGCAGTGAGTATTTCTTCTTCAGTCACCTTTCTCACTCACTATGAGTTAATAGACCTCTCTGCACTGAATCATTATTTGTTATTAATCTCTGACTCTTTTCCACAGCCTGTCTTTTATCCTATCTTCCTTCCTCTTTCACACCAGATGGCCGCCCCTCCCTGAGCCTGGTTCTGCCAGAGGTTTCTTCCTGTTAAAAGGGAGTTTTCCTTCGCACTGCCGCCAAAGTGCTTGCTCGTGATTGATTGTTGGGTTTTTCTCTGTATGTATTATTGTAGGGTCTACCTTAAAATATAAAGTGACTGTTGTTGTGATTTGGCGCTGTATGAATAAAATTGAATTGTATTGGTTGTCTTTGTCTATGTGGTAGCCCTGGGACAGACTGGTGACCAGGTACACCTTTCATCCTGAGACAGCTGGGATAGGCTCCAGCGCCCCCCGTGACCCTGAAAAAGGATAAGCAGAAGCGAATGGATGGATGGCTGTATTGACTGAATTAGAATGGTGAGACTACCATCCCAATGAAAGAGGCTGGAGGTAAAGAAAAGTACCGTCCCGGGGCCACTGATGAGGGTAGGTAACTGCAGCCAGAAACCAGAAATGACAAACATGATCATAATGTTGTGATTTCTTAAAACTGAGTGTAATGGGTTTGAATTTTGGAGAAGCTTAACCTAATCACCAATGGGTGCCCATAAACCCTGCTGATTAAAAAGTTGTGCAACAGCATATGCATTAGTGTAGTCATGAACATCTGCATTTTCTGCGTAGAAATATGTGTAATCTGAAGGAAAGGAACAAGATCAGTTAGTGCAGAGTCTAGTTTCAGAGTCAAAGTAGAGCCGATCAAGCATCATACAAGTTGTATGTAAAAGTGGAGAGCTGTGAATGTTGAGGCCACAGCGTCTATTTTCTGGCAGCGATTTAGTTTCAATAATTCTTTTTTTGGCTTTGCAACAGTGACCAGAAAATTGAAGAAAAGGTCCCGGCCTGGAAATACATAGTCCTTTCTAAAACCCCTGAAGGTTGGTGTTGAAATCATCTGCAGGATCAGGAGATCCGCTAAGGGATCTGCAGACTGCATCAAACTGGTGTATTTAAAAGGAGAACCACTGAAATAGATCTTTACTTGGTCCAAACATATCCCCGAAGAAACGTGAAGTGAGCAGAGAACGGCTGGGAGTAATGTATACAACATGTAAACAACAACATCTGGTTTCTGTTTTATCAGGGCTAAACACAAGATTTGGAAAACCAGTGCCACAAATGGGAAATGAAGGATGCAGAAAATGCCAAATGGAAACCAAGAAACTGGAAGCAAGACCAAAGGGGGGTGTGGTGCATTTACAGAGGTATGACTTAAAGAGGAGTGTTTGTGGTCCAGCTCTTGAAACTCAAAGAAATTATCTCCAACTAATGATCAGTCATGTTTTTGTTATGTTTGTTGGGATATATGTTGCTTCATAGGGATGGGTATTGATGAGATTTTCAGGATTCCGATTCCATTTTCGATTCTGTTTAACGATTCGATTCTTTATCGATTCTCTTATCGATTCCTTTTTTTTTTAAAAAGGAGAACACTAAGGTCGATTAGCTTAGAACTTTGTTTTATATCTTCTCTTTGAACAAGATAGAAATTTAGGAGTAACATGGCCTTACAAACCCAACAGTGAGATCTTAAGAGATCCACAGCCTACAGCTCTTCAATGGGGTGTCACAGGGTCCCCGGGGAAAAAATTGTAATTGTAAAATAATAAAATAAATATTCTTCTGTAGCAATAACAAAGTATAACATAAATTATTCTGTAGCAATTACACAAGAATATCCAGTAATGTCCCTGCCTACAATTAAACACATTCACTTACTGAAAATCGGGGGCATCTGGTGTGGCAAATGCCTTTTACCACAAACTTAGTCACTGCTCGGTGACATTCTGGCCTGGAAGGAGACGCTACCGGTAGACTGCAGCGAAAACTGCCAGCATCTGAGCCAGCCAAACTCTGTCTGTCTCTCTCATCATGGTCACCTAAATGCACAGTAATGGCAGGTTTTGTAATAACGCAGATCGCGCTAACATAATATGCACTGTTAGTTGATTATTTACCTGCCGCATTAACGGGAGAGGACGTGCAAACGTTACCGATGCTGCTGGGTTGAGATTCATGAGTCCGGAGCGGAATTAAAAACACGACATTCATTTAAGGTTATCGCGTGTTTTGTGAGCAAATGCTTTTGCATATTCGTAGTGTTTCCTCCCTTAAATGAAATATCTACTTTGCAAGTATTGCAAGTTGCCCTGTTGTCATCCGTTCTCTTTTAGCATTTGAGCCGCTTAGCCGCCATGTTTCCTGCCAGGTAAATGATGCTCCACAACGCGGTGACGTCATTCGGGGCGACTGGAATCGATAAGGGAATCGTTTGCAAAAATGGCAAACAATTCCAAGGAATTGAAACAGTGGGAACCAGTTCTCAACAAGAACCGGTTTTCGATACCCATCCCTATTGCTTCATATGCAAGAAAAGCCACTGTGCTTCCATAAAATGATGGGTCTATAATTTCATCCTGCCCACACAATAAATATCTTGTTTATTAATCAGTAAATGATCACAAAGCACTTTGGGCTCTTTAGTTATTCTGTCGCTGAAGTTTGAGATGAGAAGTTACATTTTCAGTTAGCAGCAGCTCATTGGATCACTGCAGGGCTGTTTTACGCCACTGCAGCTCCAGCCATTTGTCTCCAGACTAATGGTGTTTACAAGCCCCTGATGCACACTTAAATTGTTTTTTAAATCATGTTTAACTGGACTGTTCCTCGTCTTTAGCCATTTTGTTCCTTATCGTGCATTCTCCATCTCACCATTGCATCAGCACTCCTCTGGGATTCACTGTATTGCGAAATTTCTTCCAATTCACAGCAGAGCTCTGCCATTATTAAAGTGCCTGTCTGAGGTCCAGCTGTCTGTCTCTGAGTCTGCACACACATCATATGATAATGTGTTTTTTAGGCTGTGGCTCTGTCATTTGCCGCAGAGCCCACTGATGTCGGGTGAAATGCATCTCCATCAGTCGTCCTCAGCAAACCCCTGCGTCCTTATCGACGCTTCATCTCTGTGATGTTAACAGAGCCACTTATCACCTGATCTTATTAATCTGAGAGCAACACCAGCCTGCTCTCTCACGTTATCAGTGTGATTTATCTCTCAGGAGAATGCAGGTTTAATCTGATAGATATTACACTTGAATTAACCCTTCAGGAGCTACTTCAGTGATCGATAGAAGCCTTTGCTATTAAATAAAAAGCTGAGAACAAACATCTGCTGCCATCGAGTGGTTTGTATGAATTGGATTCAGATTAATTTGTTACTGTGACTGTTTACAAACAGAATCTCAGTTTTAGTATATGAAATGGTAATGAATAATGTCTTTCTATTCGAGTCCTAAATGATTTTGATTAACAGCTGTCAATAGGGTGACCACATACCAGCAAACTAAATGTGGAACAAATTAAGTGGGTCACGTCAACAATGCTGAGAGGTAGTCTGAATTTTATTCCTGTTATGAGCTGCTCTTCTGTCTGGTAACAGGTTTTAGGTTTCAGGTTGGATTGATCCGTAGACTGGGATGTCTTTGTTGAGACATTTTTATCCAGTTATGAGCACTTATAGGCTACTGTTAGTGTCATGATCCTGGATCTTCGTCCTGGCATTTTGAGTTTGTTCTGTACTTAAGAGATCATTTATGTTCAAGTTATTGAGTATGTTATTTCTTAGTGCATCTGAGTTTATCTATAGTCCTTGGGTTTTGTCTGTTCCAGTTCATGTCCAGTATGTCTTAGTTTCATCTCTGTGTTTTGTCCTCATTGTTTCCTGTGGAAATCAGTCTCGTCTCAGTGGTGACTTTTCCTTTTCTCAAGTTTGTCAATTTTGTGTGTTTCAGTCCCTGTCTCAGTATTAGTTTCCTGTTTTATTGTGATAGTCCCTTGGCTTGTGTGCGTTATGTTCAGTTTTGCTTCCTTTGTCTCGTCAGTTAGATTTTGTTCAACTGTGATCCTCCGGTGTGTCACGATTCCCTCCTGTTAGTATGTTAGTTTGCCTGAGCCTCCCTCTGTTCTTTGTCATATTGTTGTCTGATCTCCCCACATGCTCTGTGTCTTCCCCGCAGTTTCCTGGGTTATTGTGTTATTGTTGTATGTTGGCAATAGTTCAGTAGCAAAGCTGCCTTTTGAATTCACAATTTCTCTTCATAGTCCTGTGTTTAGGTCCACTATCCACCTACCACACATTATTTTTATTATATTATGCATACACAGTGTTGGGAAGGTTACTTTTAAAATGTATTCCACTACAGATTACAGAATACATGCCCCAAAATGTATTTTGTAACATATTCCATTACGTTACTCAATGAGAGTAACGTATTCTGAATACTTTGGATTACTTAATATATTATCATGCTTTTTTACAACTAATGAATGTCCTAATGCTGTGTGATTTACTATTACTGAAGGCTACTCGCCATACCAATAGCAACTAGATTTGTAAATCTTAATATAAAATGAGTAACAGTAGGGTGGACATTAGGTAAGGCTGCACTTTTTGCAGCGATCTCGTATTCCGCGTGTATATAAAACAGGTCCGCAGCTCCAAACCGTAAAGGCGTAAAACCGTAAAGGGACCTCTGGCTAATACGTCGGGCTCGTAGCCGAAAACTAGCTTTACTTTGTTGTGTGGGTCAACTTTGCTAGCGAGAGACAGAGAGAGGCATTGAAAGGCTGCTCCAACGGAACTTATTGTTTCGGAGGAAAACACGAACACGGTGTACAGTCGAGTCTTAATAGCTTACTTACAACTGGGCTCATCAGGCACTCTTTTTGGCTGCAGTGGTTATTATTATATTTACATGCTTCCAGCTCCCGTTTCTGCTCGGTGACAAGTCGTACTTTTCCACTCTCCTTTTTCTCACTCCCTCGCTCACAGACACAGATACATCACTGCCCATGAGGCTACATTCTTTAGGGCGATGCCTGTAACCAATGTTCCCTCTAAGCTGCGCACGTGCGCAATTGCGCACTGTTGGCACAGTCTCTGCGCAGAGAAAATCTGCGTTACGCACACAAAAAAATTCTAACCTGAATTGAAATTAAAGTAAATATGTGCCGACACCGGTGTTTTAGCTAGCAAAGCGGCGTGGCTGATGTGGAGTGAAGCCACATTAATGACAACGTGTACAACCATTGGAGATGTGAGCAGGACAGACGGAACAATTGAGGGAAAAAGTGTGGACTTTATACCAGTTTTTAAATTGTGTTGATAGGCCATGTAAAACCAGAGTTATGATAAAAAAAATATGCAATGTTTGGTTTTCTTCCTGAATACTATCGTTGTTCATATTTACTGCGGGAAGAAACTGTAAAAATGGCATTTTATAAGGAAAACGCTCGAAAGCGCTCTCCGCCTGTGAGCAAAGACGAAACCAAAACACCCCACCCTTTCCCATTGGTCAAAAAAATGTACCATGTCGACCAATCAAAACATGGCATTTAGTTGTTAAGAAACGGGAGGAAGTTTTAGGAGTGACGGCGGTGTTTTGAGATGTGAGAGATTTGCGACGTTTAGCGCAAATCTTGTGTAGTTAGTGTGTAGTATAGTCAATAGTTTTGTTGTGTGTGTCAGAACAATGAGGTGACTGCTGAATGTTACAGGTGTTACAGGAGTGATACATCTCCTGCTGTCAGGCCTGCAGGTATCAGGCTTGTGATGTTCTCCTTTATCTCATAGTGGACAGAAATTATTTCTTGGAGTGGCACAAATAATTTGTGTGGCATCAAATTTGATGCAGAACAGCTGATTGTTCTGTAAATAGTTTGAAATGTTTGTTTAAAAAAACGCCTTGGCTGCATTTTTAGGTAAACAGCTGCAAAAAACTTTGTTTGCAAAACTCAGTAACTTTTTTGAAGAAGTAACTATATAATTAATTGCCCAACATTGGTCATTATATGCTGTATTTTGCAGACAGGGAGTTACAGGACTCTCTCCCAGACCACAGACTCATAATACAAGTCAGAGTTTTATTTTAAAAAAAAAAAGAAAGTTGTGTTTTCAAAATTGGAGTTCAAGTTATTTTTACTTCCAATAGTGTTAACATACTACACAGGTCGTGAACAAGATTTTTTTTTAAATTTTCATTGTAAGTGGCCTAAAGCAGTTAATTAAAAGTAGTCTAACATAAATGTAAATGCTGTAATTTTATTATTTTAATAAACCATGTAACTTGGATGGATTCGACGCTGGCGTGACCACAGTGCACATGTCTGCTGTTGCTCACAGTGGTCCACGGGATCGCTCAGGGAGTTTGTGTGTTCGCTCAGACACATGAAAAATTAGAGGGAACATTGCCTGTAACACTCTGCCTATTGCCTTCATATTAAATCATTTTAAAAAATATTTCTTCACGTCATTATGAGGCGCACGATTGAGACACGATCATTTGAGCCTCTTAATGCGTGTTTTGTTTGGGTTTCCACCAGCGTGGAATTACCAGAGATAGAGAGGGCATAGCCTAACATATGAAACAGGGAAAGACCGCCGTGTAATCCCTTCTTTTCAACAAAGTAACTGTATTCTAAATACCACCCTTTTAAACGGTAACTGTAATGGAATACAGTTACTCATATTTTGTATTTTAAATACGTAACGGCGGTACATGTATTCTGTTACTCCCCAACACTGTGCATACATGTATTCAGTTAGTTGTAAAGTTTTACCCAGTGAGAGAATATACAGGTAGCTAAACTAGCTTGCTAAATGAGAGCTTGGTAGTTTTAACTTTTTGTATGCTAGTTTTATAGAAATTTCTTTTCACTGAGAAAAATAAATAAAGACATTGCCACCAATACCTCAAAATTTTGGATTAATATGTTGAAATTTCATCTTAACTGGAGTTACTCAGAACTAAGTCAAAGTTTGAGATGCATAATTTGAGATAATTATCCAGCATTTTGAGATAACCACTTAAAATTTTGACTTTTTAGTGGCACAAACATAGTTTATTGTTTTCGTGGAGTTTTTATCTTGTAGACCTAAGCAGGCTGCACATAAAACAATAATATTATTTCCAGCCTGACGAGCTCTAACAGTAACATGCTGCGCTTGTCAGATACTGATGTGATCCCGCAGTTTGGGGCTTTAGCTCTTTTGGTTTCTGAAGTGGGGCATGCAAAAAAATAAATTCAGCCACTGTTTCAACTCTATTAATCCCTAAAACTAAACAAACCTCAGGATGATCAGGATCCAGCCATGGACATCTGAACAAAACCACTTTTGTCATTTTCATTATGACAAAAAAATGTTTTTCATTATGACAATCAAAGCTGTCTGTGTGGTTACTTTCTCAGGTTTATTTTCATTTCTCTTAACCTCACCTCCGAGACTGTTTTTTAAAGGTGCTTCAGTAAATTCTAATCTAACAAGACGTTCAGCCTTGCAGGCCTAAATAGGAACTCCTTTATCAAGCATTAAATGAATCCTCAGTCTGAGATGAAGCAGAATTGCATAAGGTGGAGCTCACTTCTGATTCTGTGTGATCTCCATCTATATAAAAAAGACTGAATTTCAAAAACTGTTTGACTGAAACTGGTAGCACAGCTGTCTCAGATGATTCAGTCTGACAGAGAAATTTAGAGCCTCACTTAAAGCTCTTTTGTTGTTGCGGCCAAAATTATGTTTCTGTTTCATCTACAAGTTATTTTGATTGTTAATTTTAATTACAATTAATAACCTCATAAGTTGCACTAGCTGATTTCTAGACTTTTTTCCAATACATAAAGTTTTGCAGATTGCTGGAGCTGCTTGACAAACTGAAAACAGCCTCAATTTATTTGTTTCCCGCAGATTCAGAGACCACACATATTTTCAAACTGCAGTCTTCGTTTGCTGTAATAAGCAATTATGTAAACCGAAATTACAGATGCAGTCATTTAACTGTGCAGAATATCAAACCAAAGTCATTTGTAATTAAAACTCCCAATTTTCAAAGTAAATATTAAAATGTGATTTATTTCTCAGCATGTTCTCAATGAAAAGAACTAAATAATAAAGGAAACTTCATTAAAAGCTATTTAGTGAGTAAATTACAGAAATGTTTTTGCCTGACATTTATGGACAGTCACACAAGAAAGTTTTTATCCATTCACTAAGTATCAAGCACTGGTGAAATGTGACAGATTGCTTTTTCTTTCTTCCCTTATCTGTAAAATCAATCCATGAATAAAGTCAGTTATTACACCAAATATTTTCCTTATTTTCAAATACACAACATCTCTGAAAGTGTCAGGTTTTTATTTTGAGTTTATTTTGTATTTTTGATTTCTTAGGTTTTATTTGAATATGTTAAGTTCTTGTGTTATTTTTTTAGTTAAGGTTTAGTCTAATCCAGTGGTTCTCAAACTTTTCACACTGAGTACCACCTCAGAAAATATATGGCCCTTGAAGTACCACCCTTATGACCGACATTAAAGTACAGTAGTGTAGGCCTATTTAACAACACATACAGTTTACACAAGACAATTTTATTTCTTATATGAATGTTATTTATTTTAACTGTCATAAACAGGATGTGACATGTGATAATAATAACAACTGTACTGCATTAAAACATTCACAACAGGTGGGATATCCAATCTTTAAGTGATGACCTGATGAAACCTGCTTCCGGTCCAATCTATTCTGCATTTATTAAGGCTGTTGTGTTTTTAACATGTTTTAATGCTTTATATTTTGTTCTATTTAATCTGAACAAGCCCCTAAAACAGTCAGTGATCACTGTCGGCCTCTTTCAGTTTTTAGCATCACTATTCATTTTAAAGCTCAGTTTTTAAAACCTTACGATGTAACTACAGCCCAGCTCAGCAGTATATTAATGACTAACCTTATATTGCAGTTGTTCTCCTGACTGAAGTTTGGTCCGTTAACAGCATCCTGCCATGCAGTTACCTTTGTTCCTAACCATCGGGAATCCTCACTGATTGGAAAAAAAGTTAGCGTTGATCCTCCAGCTTCACTGTTTATATTATGCTAACATAGCTGTGTAGCTAGCCATCACGTAGCACATCGTTATATACCAGATAGCCTTCAGTAACCCTACAAACACCACTGCTGTTTAGTTTTCTGTCTTCATTTATGCCGAAAGTGATAGCAGACCTGTGGCGGTGGCAGTTAAGCTGCCGGATCTTTGGCTTCACAACCCTCCTTTATGGTTCGTGCACGCCGAACCTCAGTTTGCTCTTCGCAGCGTTTCGACCGACAACACGAAATACCATCATTTGGCGGCTTTGCTGGATCCGCTGTCCACCCACCGGGTGATGACCCTCCTCCGGGATCCCCCCACCCAAGACAAATGCACCGCTCTCAAGGCGCTGCTGCGGCGCTACTCCCTCTCCAAAACTCTTCTCTCTGGCGATAAGGAAAGGCTATTCTTTATAGAGGACTCACGCTCAGGGACACGTTTTCTGGTGCGTCGGGAACTCTCATGTCGTCTTTGCATACCTCCACAATAGTATATTATTTAATCTTTAAAAAAAAATGGAGATTCCCTGCGTATCATTAGAGAGAGCCTGCGTACCACTACTCTTTGAGAAAGACTGGTCTACTCCATGTTATCATCAAGGTCCCTTTAGTTTTGAGTCTTCATCTGATCTCTGTATAGTCTGTGTTGTCCTCTTAGTTATGCTCGTGCCCTTGTCTCCCTTATCTGTTCTCATGTGTCTCTCCTTGTGTTCTGTCTCCCCAGTCTGTCATGTGTTCCATGTTCTCAAGATCGTGTTGTCATGTCTACATCCCATTATGTTTCCTATGTTATTTTGAAGAGTCTTGTGTTCCATGTTCAGTGTGTTTAGTTTTGCTTCCCCTGTGGCCTCATGTTCATTTGTGTGAGCTGTGTTATCCCATGTGTTTCTACTTCCCTCATTACCCTTCTTTGTATTTAAGTCCTCTGTCTCCCTCTGTTCATTGTCAGGTCGTCTATTTAGCTCACCTAATGTTCCTGGAATGTAACGTCATCTCAAGTCTCCGTTTTTCTCAGGCTCATGCTCATGTTTATGTTTTACGTTTGTATGTAGAGTTTTCTATGTCTAGCTTTAGCTTTCCCAGTTTAAGTTATAATTTCCTTTTTGCCATTACTATTATGTTTCTGCATTTTTCTAACAGCCAGAATAAAAGGCTCGCTTTTTGTTTAACTTCAGTTCTGTCCCCCATGTTTCCTGCTTTTACGTCCGCTCCTCAAAAACACCGACCATGCTGGCTGTGACAGAAAGTGTAAACAACAAAGTAGACCGTAAAAACAAAATCTCACCTGGCAGTTGGCTGACAGGCATTTTAAAAGGCTTTAGATTTCAGAAGAAGACCGAAAGCAGTTAAAAGCTCTCTCTAGCTGGTGGCACACTCTTTTGTTCAAACATTTGTTTGCAGTGGAAAGAAATTTCAGACAAAAGAAGCTTTTTAATTTACATGTCATCCACTTCTAAAGCCAGCAGAACAGCATTACATGGCTTTTACTAAAACTACTAGATGAACAGACAGTTGAGATATACAGCCTTTAATTTATGCTCTTTCAGGCTGATTATGACACCTGGCTCATATATTATGCTTCATACTGGGCAAAAGTGCACCTACACCTACATTTAGCACCTACATTTGCTGCACCTGTACGGACCAGATGATGTAGGTGAACCTGTGAAACTGCGTGTAACAGACCTAAAAGACTGTTGGTATCAGGTTTCGCCTCATGATATTCCCGAAGCTAACCAAGTGTATTTGGTGCCTTAACAGCGACTGTCCTGTTTCACACAGGAAAGAACCACAATCTCCGTGATGAACATCATCTGGCTTACCTGTTCAGTTATTTTTTCAATCTTGGCAAATAAAAAATTATGTGTATTTTGTAGGTTATGGTCCCAACTGACGTAAAAAAAAGGGAAGAAGAAAAATTTAAGTTAGGGTATCTCTTAAGACAGGCCTACCTTCCCAGTGACAGGACGTTACCATATGAGTGTCCACTCTATTGTGGTCAGATCCACCCTGTGCTCAAACAGTAATGACTTTCATTTTCCACTGGGGGAAAATAGCCCACACAACAAAAAAAGTAGAAATAACCTAAACTGCCACTGTGAAATATGATGGAAAAATAATTATATATTGATCAGAATCGCTACCTTATTGGGGTAGAGGGGTTTGTGTATCCCAGGGATCCCAGGAGCTATGTTGTCAGGTGGCTTTTTGCCCCTGGTAGGGTCTCCCATGGCAAATTGGTCCTGGGTGAGGGACCAGACAAAGAGCGATTTAAAAACCCCTATGAGTAAGCACATGGGGGTGTAAACCCTGGCTAACTGTTCCCCCGGCTACTGATAATAGCAATAGGAGCATGGAAGGTCACCTCTCTGGTGGGACCCTCAGCTATGCCTGAGGTTGAGAGATACTGACTAGATATAGTCTTGCGTAAGTCCAGACAAGAAGGTTCATCATGCAACAGATGATACAGAATTTACACAGTGGTCCATGTATATAACATAAGCGTGTTTTGTTTTTTTGTTTCTTAAAACTGGAATCCAGTAATATTAGTCTGTGTTGTTGACTTGTGCCTGTTGGATCACATCAAGCTCTCGTAATGCCAATGATGTCAACATCTGTCCAACTCGAGGCTTAAAGATGGGACTTATCAAGCTAATGGATAATGTTAGTTTGTTATGGTTGACTCTGAGGAAACACTAGACACAGATTAAATGTTTTAAAGGCTTTAATGAAGGTTTCAGAAATCAATGGGTGACACTCAAGTTCAGTTTTCCACAGAACCAGGCTTTTATTTTCCAGACTAGGGTTTCACAAGGGACACGAACAACTGGACAGCAGGTAGGTTTAGCCTGAGTTATATTATCATGTGAGAGCTGTGTTTAAATACTGCTGGTAATATCGGAAACCGGTATGCCTCCATGAGTCTTCCATGGACTGCACTGACTGCTGAATGCAGATGCCAACAGACTCGATAAACTGATTCGTAAGGCCAGTAATGTTGTGGGGATGGAGCTGGACTCCGTTAGGGTGGTGTCGGAGAGGCGGATGTTGTCCAAGATAAAGACAATGTTGGATAACACCTCCCACCCACTCCATGACATGCTGGTCAGTCACAGGAGCACATTCAGTGAAAGACTGAGAGTACCGAAAAGCACCACTGAACGACACAGGAAATCATTCCTGCCTGTGGCCATCTCCCTGTATAACTCATCCACTTAACACACTGTTTACTGCAACAGCTACACCCTTCTTGCACATGTTCTTTTTCAGCTATTTATTAATAGCTGAAAGTGACTTTTATGTATGTATATGCCTGTATATATTGTGCTATTCTTAGTTAATGTATTGTCTGTCTTTGTTAATGTTGCGAAAAATAATTTCCCCTAGGGATCAATAAAGTATTCTGATTCTGATGACTCTGATTCTGAAAAAGAGGGGTTCAGTTTAATTTATATAGCACCAAATCACAACATTCAGCTCAAGACATGAAATCCACAAAAGATATAAGGTAAGTCCACATCTGGGCGACAAGGGCAACTGTGACGTGTTCGTATCTTCTACACAAACTGCGGTTCTGTTCTGTTTTAACATGCTAGACTTGAATTTCTGCCAGCTCCACTCCAATGAGGACAGAGCGGTTTGTATGAGTGAATCTCCTCTGTCAGCTTTATGAGAACATGAGCCTGAGAGTCTCTTGCAGATGTGCCTGTTGAGCACTATTTATTCAGGTATTGGATGTGTTTTGGATGTTTCCCGCTGCTTCAAGGTTCTTTGAGACAAAAGAAGTTTGTAGCCAGAGGTGACAGATTTTCAACAAAAGCTGAGCCTCAAATCACGTAACTGCCTGAATGTTTCCCACAGTGGGAGACAGAAAACTCTATGAAAATATACACAAAGGAGGTTACAAGAGATTTCATGTCAGGATTCAGTTGGGTGATATTCTATTTTCTTTCTTTTTGTCAAGAAATCCCATCAGGAAAAGAAAATCAACAATGAACTTCTACCAACAAGTCAGCCTTTATTGTGAACAACCAATGTCTGACCTTTCTCATTATTCTTTTGTGTAGCAGAGCTCCGTTGTTGTCCGAACATGATTAAAAAGCATTAGTAAAATCACAGCTTTCTTTTAATGATCACTGAGAAGTGTAAAAATGATGATTTTTGTGGGGCAGCACCAGGAAACACTTTAAAATGTTCAATCAAGATGTTTTGGCTTTGATGTTGTTCCAAAATCAGTTGTACCAACATCGGGATGAATTTCTCCAAGACCTTTGGAGCATCGAAACAAACCATGACACAAGCCTGGGAATAATTTAGATTCACTTTGCCTCCGAAGTGTACTGACTGTTATATCCTTCTTATCCACTGCGGAAAATGGTCTCTGATCATTTTGACTAATTTTGTTACCAAGGCTCATTTTTTAAAATTAATTATTTAGTTTATTCTTTTATTTTGAGATCCATATCCAAATTCAAACTGAATTATAAATTTTTTCTGGGGTTAGTCTTAACCATTCTAAGTTTGTACCTAGCACAAGACCATTTCTTTTTGTAGAGTGGGTAACCTTAAACAACTAATATCCATGTTCTTGTGTTAAAATATTAATTAGCACGATAGGCTGACACATGATTCCCCTGTCCAGGAAGCTTGAAATGTTACATGTAGCACTAAAGACACATTTTAGTGTCATTGGTGGATCCAGTACAATAGCTGAGCATACCTCTGAATATTTTTGTATATTATTTTTATTTAATGTTCTAATACAGTGAAATACTGCACTCATTTGTCTTACCGTTCACTGTCTAAATAGACAGCTGCACTACTGTCTGTTAACCTGGTTTTGTTTATACTGTAATTTTTTGTGTGTTTTTCTGTGCTTGTTATTTTATTCAGTAATTCATTTGTGACGTACTCACTGACAAGAAAGGAATCTGAATCTCATGTTTAGCTAGCGGTTGTTTGAAGACGACTTGCCATCGTCCATGAAACCATAGCAACCTGCTGTAATCAAAGCAATCGCAAAGAGATTTCTGGCTCACCACCCTACACCTCTATGCGACTGACTTCACCTAGCAACTGCCAGCAACCTCCACCGACCTGTGCCAGATTTTATTTATTGATTTGTTGATTAAAACCTGAAATAAATATTTTTTAACAAAAACAATAACTTGCATCATCTGTGGGAACAATTATTATGTGATGCAGATGTTGTCATAGTCCATGGATTTTCAAACATCCAATAAATAACTTGCTTTTCTTCTGACATTACACCCTCCTCTGCTCAGTCCACCATGACACGTGCAGAAAAAAAGGCTGTTTTTGCTTTTTGCAGTTAATTAAATCATAGTGCTGCACATGAGAGCACAATAGTTCAATCAACAGCTATTTCAAAGTGAGAAATACCAGCTGAAAAAAACCTGGATTGTTTCAAACAACAGCCTGATGGGGGAAAAAGACTACCTTCATTTTAAACCTGCTTACTTCAGCACTTTCAGTGGTCATACAAATAAAGAGAAACAAACCTTCTTCCATCCTGAATGGAAAACAGACAATATCTGTTTTCTACTCGATAAAAGCAAATCAGAGTCCTTGAAATGCCATCATGCAGCCCACCTGTGAGATTATGCGTTTTGGGTTCGTGCCTGAGCTGTCGAGCTGTCTCATAGGAGGTAATCAGAGGTCTTCTCTATCATCGGTAGTCTGGTTGAGTTTCTCTGCTGCAGATTTGTCATCAGGCTGGACTCACTTTGACCTTGGTCATAGAAAAACAGCAAAGTAAAAAACACACACAGTGCTTTGCTCCTGAATGCTGAATGCACAGATAAAGAGAAACGTTTACTCCCCTAAGCCCAGAGAACAACCTGACCTCACCTACCAAAAAAAAAAAAAAAGTCCTGTAAGCTGATATTTTTTACTTGAATATGTCTGCTTTTCATAGATTGTAAAAATATATTTCCTCATTATTTATATATTCTGGATAATCTGAGTGGTCGGTCAAAATCATGAAAAACACTGTGAACACTGTGCAACATGGTTAACTGTCGACGTCTTGATGCATTCTCAATCATCCAGGTAAGTAAATCTCCAAAAGTTGATTCTGTTCATCTGGACGTAGCGTTTTCAGTGGGTGAAACGTTTCGTCACTCATCAAAGTGACTTCTTCAGTCTCAGCTGACTGCAGGTTTCCCCAATCTTATCTTGTCAACATTGATCGAGGGATTATAGACTAATGAAAAATGTTCGTGGTTAAACTTCTCAGAGATTCTAAGCATAAAGTGTTCAAAGCTTTCATTACTAAATTTGCTAAACTAGAAAAAACTCGTCTGTTATGATGACAGATTGCTCATATACTTGCTAATGCTAGCTCTGAAAGCACAGTTGGTAACTTATCTCAGAGCAGCGAAAGTAGAGCAATGTGGTAATTTCCCATCAGTCTCAAAGAGCAGAGGTTTATTACAGCATGCAGAAAAAACAAACACAGAGATGACCATCGATCGCTGATCCTGTATTCAGATTCCAGGATTCCACAATCAAGCGGAATTAATCCTGCTTTCAGAGACCGGGTTAGACAAACAACTGTGGCCACAAGATGGCAGTAATGTAACGGATGAATGGGGGCAAACAGGTAAGAAAGAGGATTCATGACAGCATTCTGTATGAGATCAAAGGAGAGAGGTAACTTTACTTTGGCACATGTTAACTTAGATTGCCCCGATGGAGAGCTACGGATATACAAATTCAAAAGTCTGTGCCAAATCATTTTGGAACAGCTCTTTACCACCTTGAGGATATTTGGTGGTGTGTGGGAATTTGCCCCATCAGTCTGCATCCTTCTGCGTGTCCTTTGGGGAATGTCCCAGTAGTATGTGGTACCAGAGCTGTGATTCCAGGATTGTTCCAAAACTGTAGTGAGCTTGGTTTGCATTATTGGTTAGTGTTCACTGGGGCTACCCTGTGTCACTGACTCTGTTTGTAATTTTATAGCACAGCTGAAGGATGGAGAGATGGAGAGTATGCAGTTTGGTTTCTCAGGACTGTTTTTTTTTTTTTCTTTTTGGGATGATGTGGTGACATGCAGCACATTCGAGTGCCCACTTCAGGATGGTAATGAGTTGCTGGTTGAGTTTAAGTATCTCAGGATTTCCTTCATGTTTAAGGAAAGGAAGGACGGGGAGGTGACCGATGCAGCTGCTGCACTGATATGGAATGTACTAGTCTGTTGTGGTGAAGAAGACCAGTCAGTCTACATTCATACCCTCACCTATGACCTCAAGGTGTCGATAGGAATTCAAAGAATCAGATCAAAGACACAAGCTTCGGTTTTTTCCTTCTAGTTTTGTTGCATATGACACGTGTAATACCTACAGTAATAACACTCGAGTAATAAAACATGATGATGGAAAACATAAAAATTATAGAGGCACTTTAATCTGAAAAGGCAACAAGGCCAATTTTCCCTCTCTGAAGCTTTGTGTCTGTTTGCATTTGAAGCAAACAGGAGCAGCACAACAGAAGCAGAACATGAGGATAATTGTTTCCTTTGAAAGGTCTGGATTATGTGATATGCATGTAAACTGTCTGAAATCCACTGCGCGCCTATAAATAAACAGCCACACTTGACACACTGCATTACAGTATTTAACGGTGTTTTCTGGCTTCATTAGCGATCAGTTTGGTAATTGCACATCAGCCCGAGCTTAATGTTCTGTCTGTCAGAAGATCGACTGTGAGGACATCAGTAGGAATAATTAATGTGTCAGCCGATAATGCGTATGTACTAATTGTTTGGCCGGCTCTCTGCAGAGAAAGGTTTACACCGTCTCTGCTGTGGGTGGTCAGGCTGAAGGTGAATCATGCAGCGTTTGTAACTCAGATAAAGTCTGACTGAATCAGTCATCAGGGTTGTGCTCCCGTTTTCTATTCAGAACATAGAGTGACTTTGTGGTTTTGTAGCTTTAGCATTTCATGAATCACTGGGATGGTAAAGGCAAGCATATCACCTCCTCATAGCTGTGTCTCTGTTTTTAGGATGTTACCCATGTGAATTTGCAGGGATTCTGATGGTGCTCACTCAATAAGAGAGTATCCAAATATTATTGTTAATGCAGTATAAAAAGAGGTTGAGCATCCTGGCGAGAGATCAAAACAAACAACATGGCTCTGGTCTTTAACGCTGCACCATAAAATAAGAGATGCCCACTCTAAAGTCATCCAGTGGTTTGTTTCCTGTTTGAAACAGTCATGCCTCGGACTTAATGCATTTTATATGCAAGAGCTTAAAAACATATACACAAAACTCAAAGCGCTGGGTCAACGTCTGGCCGACGTCTGGCCGACGTCTAAAGAAAAGCTTTGAAAGGCCTTCAGAAATCCTGGAGAACGTCTGCTCAAGTCTGGTTCCCTGCAAGCAAAATATGAAGAAATATTTCATTAACATCAACACAAAGGCCGAGAGGGTTGGAAGCAGTTATTTTCCACTCGTGGATTCTCCTTTAAGGTTTCAAAGTCCTTACAGGCTTTTTAACCAATGTCAACCAAACTGGTGAAACTCGTTCACGTCCCCTTTAGCCCGTCACGACATTAGTCACACTAACTTTTACATAATTGCCTGTCGTCTGGCTGTAAAATGGTACCAGATGATAACTTTGAAATGGAAACGGGCATAAAGTGAGTCTGAGAGCAACATCACTGTGTTCCCTGCTGTACGCTGCATGTGTAATTCAGGAGACTTCACATCAAAGTACGGCCATTCCCCCCCTCACGCTTTAATATTTGCTCATGCAAACACTCAGTGGTTCCATCTCGTCCATGTCTAAGTGCGTAATTTGAATCTCCAGTGGAAATTCGAAAATTTCTCTGCCACAAACTCACCAAGACAAATTTAAATAGAAATTCCAGGCTACTGTCCTGCTGACGAAATCTATTCAAGACCAACTCTAAAATCCAAGCTGACATTTTAATGTGTTGTATTGAACATAATCAGGTTGAACCTATTAGGTATCTGGTGCAAACTGACCCTGTGGTGACCTGCAGAGATTAAAACTGCACAAAAACAGAGCACTGGTCCGCCTTTTTGAATTTGGAAAGCGTCATTGTCATGCATCACATTGCTCCCCAGACCACCCGTTGCCTAGGGGATATATGCTGCATGTATAACTCAGAGAAAAGCCTTTTTTCCCACATCAGCCGCTTGCCTTTCATCTCGACTTTTACAATCTCTGCAAACTAGAATCTGCTCTGTAAATCTTTCCTCATGAACATAATTAATCCTTGTACATTTCTCTGCAGCCCTGCAGGCTCCTGGATGCTTTTGTAATGCGCAGATTCCACAGAGACCTTTTCCACTGTTGCATTATTCACCTGCAGATGAAACACTCTGTACCTATGCATACCATAGAGCCAGGCAGCATTCTGAAGCCCAGTCACATGCTGCAGCCCTTTGTACAAGTGCTCACAGATACAATCACTCTCAGGGAGAATAAAAGGCTTTCAGCCCGGCAGATAAATCTGATCAGATGGACGTCGACTCTGCCTGTGACGGATTTTTCTCCGGAGCTTGAATCCTTGAAAACAGAAAGGAGAAGCAGCAGGGTTAAGGGAAGCTTTTCTTTTCTGTTCGCTGTGCAAACAGAAAAAAGACATGAACAGATCATCATGACCTGGGGCTGTAGCACCACTGAGGACACCGGGGTCACATCCACTGGGATGGAGGTGAATAACATGAATAATATCTAACCAGCTTCTTTGTTTTCCAGTGATTCGTTAAATTATAAGGAAAAATAATATATATTCTTTTTTTCTTTCAAATAAAAACCCAAAGTAAAAGAAGCTCTAGTTCAAACTGTAAAAATTTCAGAGTTAAAAGAAAAAAATCACAACTTTATAAGAGGAAAAGTTGAAAAAAAAAAGTTTTAAAATACAATTATAGGGTAAGAATTAATCAATACATTTAAAAAAAGAATTAAGAGAAAAAATTACAAAATAAAACGCAAATTTATGAAACAAACAAACAAATAGAAAGATAAATAAATAAATAGGGAAAAAATGCAAGTTGATGAAGAAAAAATCAACAATATACATGAATAAATCTCTAATATATAATACAAAATTCACAAATTTCCAAAATAAACCCCCCAAAATTTCCAATAAACAAACACAAAAAAACCCATAAAGCATCTCAAAAAACAAATTTACCACAAAGAACATTCACACATTTGATGAAAAAAAAGTCTCAAAATATATTAAAAAAATTATCAACTAAAAAGTCTCCCAAACTGTTGTTAAATCTTAAATTTGAAGACATGGGATGTAATAAAATAAAATAGTATAATTAAGAATAAATAATAAGAAATAACTGGCACATAATGACAAAACTGAGGGTTTTCATATTGTTGTTGACAATAAAAAAAATGACAAGTTTATGATCAAAAAAACCCTCAATTTGTGATTTTTTTCTCTTTTTACAAAAAAAGTCACAGCAGATAAAATCTCTCAAATGTAAGCATAAAAATTCATCTTCAGCTTCAAAGTGTGACCTGACCAACCCAAAGGTCACCTCCATCTCTCTTACAAGCTCTACATACAGTAAAGTCATGTGTGATTTTCAGTAAAAACATTAATTAATTAATTAATCCTCATTAATAATTTAAATTAACACATTATAAATTACTAAAATGATTCAATCAGATCTCCATTAGGATATGATTATTACAGCAGCATTTAGATAACACTTTAATTACCTCTGAATGAGAGGAATTTAAAATAAGCTGTGGCTTTGAGTGAAGCTGGGGAGGATTAATAACCAGACTTGCTGGGTCTCTGAAACAGTAATAACACAACACAAAACCAAACTGTGGGTCGGCGGCAGCAGGTTGCAGCCGCGTGTTTGTACACAGCCCTGAGTAGTGGATTTGTGTGTCTTTGTGCGAGTGAGTGGGCGCACAAGTGACTGTGATTGGCTGTGGAGGAGAGCCATTAACGGCCACTACAGCTCCTGCTTACCAATGATGCTACAAAGACTCGGCAGTTATCTCGTAATAGGATTTATTCAAATTGCCAACGATTGCTCTGGGAATTTTTCTGGGCTGCATTTGAGTTTTTAAATGCTGTTCACTTTAATAATTCAATTATAAAAACAGACGCGGGGCCAGGGAGAGCTCGCTGGAGCTCTGGGGATGTTGCCCAAATCTATTTTTGCAGCTTCATAGCTGCTTTATTAGATTGTAGAGAAGGCGATAGAGCAAGAGGAAATTACAGGAGAAGATGGACAAAGAGGTCGGGGGACACGCTTTGGAGGTGTGACATTAAAAATAACTGTTGGCAAACCGGAAAACAACCAGGCCTTCTTTCACTTCCATGTTTCTCCTTGAAATATAGGTTTTTTTAATATAGTTTTTAGCTGCTAGAGTAAAATTATTGTTTATAAAGATTCATGTTTTGCAGCTCATAATGTTGATAAAATGTCCTCATAAAAAAGAAATGCTTCAAAATGCATCAAAGAATCCAAGCTTGGGTTGGTTTGCACAAAGATCCAAATGCAGGACTCCAAGCAGGCAAAATCATGATGAGCAAACCTTTTATTGGGTCAGTAGGAAAATCCAATTAAGTCAAAAACAAACAGAAACCCAAGAAAACTGCAGCAAGCCGGTTGATATATGATCCTGAAATAGGAGGCCTGTTTGTACTTGTGGACATTATCCTGTTTTGATATTTGTCTTTACCCTCGCTGAGTGTTGAGCACCACAGCTGAAATAATAAAAACTAAAACTGAACATTTATTTAATGAAATAAAATCTGTCAAATGTGTCTGAATGACAGAACCTGTTAACTTGCATTCAAATAAGCCAAATTTTATGAATGTAGTAGGTATTTTCCGCTCTTACTCTTAAAGCACACACATTCACAGTCCCTTCGATAATTTGGTTTTCTGCTCATCTGCAGCTGCTGTGTTACTTTCAGTTTGTATTGTGTGTTTAACGTCTTCATATGTGGGTGCCGGGGAACTTAAAGGAGGACACCCTCTCCACATAGTCACCTTTTATGGATAGGGGAGGGGGATCAGTTCTTGTTTTATGGAACTCCATGTCACTTCCTTGGTTTTCTTTGTGTTTAGGGTGAGGTTCCAAGTTTAGTCCAAGTTTACCGGCTTGGCTATAAGATTGTCTGGGATGATGTCACTGAAGGCCGAGCTGGAGTCAATGAAGATACTGAAGTCAATATTTTTTAAGATATTTTCAAGCGAAAATTTAGCTGTATAAACAGTAAACAGTACATTTGCATAATGACTGAAACTAGCACCACTGAAGGAACAATAGGCTGAGAGGTACTGTTTATAAGATTGGGGAAACCTGCAGTCAGCTGAGACTGAAAAAGTCACTTGGATGAGGGACAAAACGTTTCTCCCACTGAAAACGCTACATCCAGAAGAACAGAATCAACTTTTGGGTCATCAGTTTTTGTATTTCATTCCAAATACCCCGATAATGCCTGGTTACATCTAAACAAATATCAGACAGTTAGGTATAAAAAGGTAAAAAGATCTAAATCAGAGATGTTTCATTATTTTAAAAAAAATCTGTATGTATTTATTGGTCTTATTTAAATTGATTTTTTTAAATAAATTCTGTTCATCTCTTCATGTTCTCCCCGTGTTTGCGTGGGTTCCCTCCGGATACTCCGGCTTCCTCCCACTGTCCAAAGACATGCAGTTTGTGGGGATAGGTTAATTTATTAATCCAAATTGCCCGGTGTGAATGTGAGCGCGAATGGTTGTCTGTCTCTGTGTGTTAGCCCCGCAACAGACTGGCGACCTGTCCAGGGTGTACCCTCCCTCTTTCCTTATGACAGCTGGGATAGGCTCCAGCGCCCCCTGCAACCCTGAAAAGGACAAGCGGAAGCGAATGGATGGATGGATGGATAGTTTTAAGCTCTCCGTAAAATTATCCACTCTGCTGCCAGCACACTCATCCATGTTTCTGATTGGTCACATGCTGTTGACACACTTGCAGATTTATTGAACAGTGAGTTAACTCACTGAGCTACTAACCAGCTTTATGTAGCCTGACTGCCAGTGTTAGGTTAAGTAAAGGTGGATAATGCAAAGATATCATGTTAAACTTGCTTCACAGTTGAGGGCTTTGCAGAGGTGGGGGCTGTGTACAGTATGCACCCAGGACTGAAACAAAGGAAGCGAAGGAGAACTGGGAAAAAGCAATTAAACACAGGTGAAAACAGGAGGTCACAACCAAAACTAGACTGAAGTAAAACAGGAAACACCAGACTGCTTAGAGACCAAACAGAGACCGTTAACAGGCTTGTTGCCATGATGTGCTTTACACTGAAGTCAAAGTCAGTACACTCAGAGGTCAAGATAAAATCAAGTCAAGATAAGTCACCGCAAACGTGTTCTACTTTTCTCAGTAAATCTGTAATACAGCAGATTATAATATTTAAATAATCTTCAGTATTGTAAGAGTCCAAGTTGTAAGAGCACATCTTTAAAGTTGGTGCAAACTTGAAAAACCAAATCTGAACTTAAGATATTTCAGCTCTGATGATGAAGGGGAAAATGTTTCTTGGCTGCTTTTCTGGTCATTATCTCCTCTGTAGGGTGCACCCTCTTATATACACAGAAATAGCACATTAGGCCACTCCTGGGCATTGTGAAGGCAGGTTTGTGCAGTAACGGGAAGCTGCTAACCACCCATTGAATTGCCTCCTCCAGGTGTTTGCGCTGGCTGCCTTCCCTGATGCAGCATGAAGAATTTGCTAAACTGGAAAAAGTTGATGAGTCGTCTGCGGCGCTGGGAAAGTGGGCTGAAACAGGGCCGAAGGTTACTTCTACATTTACCTCCTGCTTCTCACCCCGAGGAGATGCAATTTGTCTCTTTGACAGGTTCAGAGTGTAAGGGATGAACACGAGGCGCTCAGCTTATCCCCACAGTTCAGGAGGAAGAGGCTCATTAAGGGCCGGATTTAAAACACAAAGTACACAAACAGGAGAGCTGCCTGCTCAACACAAGTATTAATGATCGCTCTGAAAACATTTGAGTGACACAAGTGTATAAAGAAGGTTTTATCTCTACCTGCTAAAGCACATGCCTTAACAGGTCATATTCAAATGTGGTACAGCCATCTAGTGGCCAGAGGAAGTGTGACTTTTTGTCTTTAGGGCAAAAGGAGGGAGGAGGCCAGGGTGGATGGATGGGTTCTGGATTTTCAACGCTTTAAGTTTTTAATGTTTTTATTTTTTAAACAGCAATTGTGTTCACTTAAAAAATATTTAAAATAACATAAAGTAATAATTATTATTAATTATTATCTTGCAGGATTTTTTAATTATTTTGTTGTAGTTTTCACAGTCGTCCAGAGTCTTCTGTTCATGTCTCTGTTTTATTCATTTTCTCTTTTATTTTGTTTAGGCACTTTATTTGTGTGATTCTGTCAGATAAACTTTCTGTCTTTATTTCCTTCCCAAGACACTTTGTAACCCCCTTCCAACCAAACTCCTCCTTTTAATGCTTGGTCTAATTGATCTTACTGAATTTTATCCTTTCTTCTTTCTTTTAGGCGCAGGGACTGAGCCTGGTTCCGCTGGAGGTTTCTTCCTGTTAAAAGGGAGATTTTCCTTCCCACTGTCGCCAAAGTGCTTGATCATGTGGGATCATATGATTGTTGGGTTTTTCGCTGTATGTATTATTGTAGGGTCTACCTTACAATATAAAGCACCTTGAGGTGACTGTTGTTGTGAGTTTGGAGCTGTATAAATCAAATTCAGTTGAAAATTGAATTGAATGATATCATGTCATATTAACATGAAAAGCCAGGAAAGTCCCAGATGCTACCACTGGCTTGTAGCAGCAAACCCAGTATCAGTTTCCCTTGAGTCCTGTCCACATCAGCCTAAGACTCATTAAATATGTCCTGGTGATCTTTTATCTTGACTCATTACCTGACCGCTAGTGTTGCTTGGTTCATGATTAATGTGCTTGTGTATGGTGTCATGTTTCTCACAGTATTGATACTAGGAAATAGTTCATCATAGTGTTATCTAAATTCATAGTTCATAGTTTGCTCTATAGTTCTCTCATTCATAGTTCACAGTTAAAACGCGCTTAATGTTTCATGGATTTAGTTCTCATTCTGTCGCTCACTTTATTCTTTGTAAATAAAGTCTGGTTTGCACTCATCTCTCATGCCTCCGAGTGTTTTCTGCTCCTGAGTCCGTTCACCTGTGTTGGCCGCCCGGCAGTGACATAAGGATCACTGATGCTGTTCTGGAGGCCTATTGTGGGAAAATCCACACGTGGACTTCATGAACATGTACAGAAGTATCCCAATAAACAGAAACTTAACATTCTCATTTAAAATACAATAATCCAGGACAGACACAGAGACCCAGCCATCAGCCTGCTTCATTTTTGTAACTATATTTTATATAGTTTTGTTTTTGTGTGGGTTTTGTTTGACTCTTGCGGAGGACATCATGTGTATACACAAAGTCCAGTGAATGGAGGATACAGAGGATCAGAGTCATTCTGTCTACAGAGATCTTCTCTAAGCTTAAATGAAAGACCTTGCAAAGTTAGTAGCTTTCTCTCTTGCCACAGACATAATGACTTGTATTCAAAGACTGATGTTAGAGAGGAAGGTCTATTACATGTGAATGTCTTTTTGTATAAATGCACTCTGTGATTCTGATGGCTTTAGATGTGTCAGCCTGTCTCACTGCATTGCTGTTTAATCTGAATACTGCAGAAGGTCAGAGAAGAAATGAGCTGTTACTGATAAATAACCTGTATGGAGTAGCAAGCAGTATATTATGCACATCAGCAATGCTGCTGGAGTTCGGGACTCTTAAAACTAATCTGTCTGCCTAATTCTGAACAAATGAGAGAAATGATTTAATGACATTTTTCATAAGTAATGGAGTGACAAAGAACATTTCCTGCTAATAAAAGCTGCACTCTCTCATTTTCCTGGTGATGAAGTTAATGTTTAGCATTAATTGCTGGAGTAGTCAAATGATCAAGAAGTTTTAAAATGCCATTTTTATTTTTCATACTTTCCCACTAATTAAGCTTATTATACTGGATGTGTGCGGTGCTGGTGTCTGTGGGAGCATTTCAGTGGGATTATCTGACTAATGACACGGCTCGCTGTGTGGTACACACTCTGAGTGAAATTCTGATAGTTTAATAATCTGTTACTTAGCACTAATTAGCAGGTATATGTGTCTATGTGCTGCACCCGTGCAGTTAAAGGTGATAAAGCTGATGAGCCTTGCACCCTCTCGTCCAGATATGAGCATTTCACATGTTGGTGGCCAAAATGCTGAAGCCACTGTGTGACATCACAGTTGTTACGTCTAGTCTGCATAGGTCTGCTTTGATCCAGCTGGTGGAAATGTTGTCATTAGACGATGAGCACTAGATCTCATTTGGATGTGCAGATCCCTGTGACCATTTTTTGATTGTGTGGATTCTCCTGCTACACCCCAATGCACCAACTAACCATCCACCCATCAGGCAACCTTCATGAATATCTAACTTTAAAAGACTACCTGCCTAGATGTCTGCAGCTATCCCTTATCAAGACTATGCTGGTTCCAGTGCTTTCCTTAATGGGTTCTCCCTATTGCCTTGGCTTATTGGTTGCAGTCCTTGAAATCAGTTAGCTTCCACTTCTAACTCCACCATCTTGGACTGCAGCAGGTTGACAACAGTCCTTGCTCTGCTCTGGAGATCACCTGTAAACTTTTGAGCCACTCTAACAGGAACCTGCAGCAGGTAGAAATGGCTTCATGTGAGGGTACACTGAGCTCACCAAGGCTGCACAGTAAAGCGAGGACTACCAGCTGCAGTCCGCGATGGAGGATGAAGTTCATCCAGCAGGACAGAAACTGGTTAATTGGTTTTGGCTGGGCCCCCTGGGTGGGTGTGTATTCAAAGACACCAGAAAACATGGCTGGTTGGGGTTTCCAAGTGAATCAGGATGATGTAAGTTATAAGACTGCAATATTGAGGTGAGCAGGCGTGTTTAGCATATATATTGCCTGAAAACCTTGCATTTTGAGGCAATTTTCTAGCCATTAGCAGAATCATTCCTTTTTCTGATGTTAAAATCTGCCATCATGCAGATGTAGTGAAGAAACACGCGGGATAAAAACTAAAGTCGCTTAAATAAAAGGTAAAAGATCACCAGGACATATTTAATGCACTAAAATAAGAGCTGATACACCAGAACAACTCAACTTAAAACTCACCTCCTCCTCCTCCTCCTCCTATCATGTCACATTTAATATAAAGCTATGCAGTGTGTGCACTATATAGCAAGCTAACCCACTTTGCAGTGGCATCAGTCATGAGTGGACAGAGGAGGGCTCTGAGCCACACAGGACCCAGCCCAGAGACAGAGCTGCCAATGACAACATGACCCAGTTCAAAACTCCACTGACTTAAAAACAGACTTTCTCTCAAAGACAGGAGCTGCTTCACAAGTTTCCTTCATCTCTTTTTATAGGCACACTTGTTTGAAGAAGAAGAAGAGTTTATTCCCAAAGTGGAGTCTGGAACCTCCTTCCTCCCCAGGGGTCCTCGATGGGGTCTTTTGGGGTTTGTTAGCATAATTTGGAGAGGTTTCCTGTCAACATTCGCTCATTCAGGAGGAAATTATGTGAGGGATGATATGTTTCTTTCTTTTTTGCACTTCCTGGAGAGTTATTTCTGCTTCACATAATCATCAAGAGTCCGAATACTGTGCACTTGGGTCATTTTTGTACTGATGTAAGCTCAGTGGTGTCAAATTGGCTGTACCTCTTGAAAGGAAGGAGGAGGTGGAACTGATCACATTACCAGAGGTTTCTGACACTGTGGCACTTTTTCTTGAAGAGATGAGGACACAAGTGTATTTCCTGAGGTTTTGCAGACACCTAAACACCTGAACATGGACCACGTTATGGTAACTTGTTCTGTATTTTTGGACATGTGATAATGTAGGACCAAGTGACAAGTTACAGAACTAGAGAACTCATCTGCAACCATCTGGCAAGCTAAAGTTGTGAGGGAAAAATGAGTAGTTCCCGAGTGGTTGTGAGTGGTTTATGGAAGTTGACTTGAGTCACTTGGAAAATGATTCCTGAAGTCCCTGTGCCGCAGGTGCAAACACCTGTCGCCAGGAAAAACTGTATTCCCCAACTGGTTGGCAGAAGCTGGCTTCTGACTGCATATTTCTGCAGTCAGAGTTTGCATGGCCCAGTGCTGGATTTGTGTACAAACACCGTTTATCTACTCTCCCTTAGCAGTGATGAAACTGTGAAATATGCAGCACAAACTCGAAATGAAGATGTTTCGCCTTCAAAGTAAAAGTTGTTGCCTTTCTAGCACTGAAAAGTAACTTTTTGCTGGACTGGTAGTGAGTACAGCTGACAAACATGAAAAGCTAAATGCAATCTGCGAGCAATCACAGCAATCACTAAGAGATTTTTGATGCAGAGCTGGCTTTGCGACTGATTTCATCCAATGACTGCCAGAAACTTCCAAGAAACACTACCAACCAGTCAGCAAATAGACAGTCAGCTGTATCACGTCTAATATGGCACATAGTTCTTGAGCAATGTATACATGGCGTCATGTGAGAAATCTCTGTTGACGGCATCATCATTCTGACAGTCTGGTTGTAGTATTGTTTGACTGACCTGTTTTCCTTCTTTCTGTGATCTACCTGTGGTGTGAATGAGTATCTGATCACACTATGTAAGTAGAACACGGACTTCATGTAGACATAGCCATTGTGAGTTCACTTATTGGTTTTGGACTCACTAAAAGATCTTGAAGCCTCAGTTCCACCATGTTGGTGTGGTGTCCATATTTGGATGAGAAGGTGAAGGGTGAAGTGCTAAAAGTTGGTAAGGGTGAAGCACAGAGATACTGGTACCTGTGTCTGTGTAAGTAATAGACCAATAAAAAACTGATACACACTTCTTGTCTGTCAGTAAACAAAACAGCAGTCATATTAAGGTGGAAGGAGAAGACTCCACAAAGGGCAAGGGACGAGTGAGACTGTAAATATAAAAGGTAAAGAGGCTAGGGGAAACAGGTGGGTAATACAGGGGGAACAACTCAGGGATAATACGACATAATACGACAGGAAGTAAAACTCAATATAAAGCACAGGTGACAAAACACTACCAAAATAAAAACAGAAAGTAACTAGAAAGCAATGTGTAGAAGGAAGATGGGAAAAAATTCAGTAAGATGAGTTAGACCAAGCATTAAAAAGAGGTTCGGTTGGAAGGGGGTTACAAGTGTCTTGGGAAGGAAATAAAGACAGGTTTATCTGACAATTCTGAGAAAATTCCAACAGACTAAAAAAAAATAAACCTAAACGCAGAATATAACCACAAACTGAAATAAATAACTGAAACTTAATGTACTTAAAAATGTGGCAAACGTAAACAATAACAATCAGACTGAGAACAAAGAAAATGTTAAATAATTACCAAAAGTCAGGACCGTGACACACGGTCCAACTCAGTGACTATTATCACTGAAGGTGAAACCTAGCAGATGGCTAGCAGCTAACTTTAAGCCTTACAAAGCGGGGCATTCTCCTTTTTTTCACCCGTTTCCTGTCCACGCCAGATGAGCTGTGGATTAAAGGCATGGCTGGCTTGGCTTGTGGAGAACCACGTTTTGTTCGACCTTATCACATCCACCTGGTTAAATTATACACACATTTTAACTAGATTTTTTTTTTAACTTTAAAACTCATCAGCTAATGCCATTTTAAGCTTATAAGTCTGGTTGTAACAGATATGGTTATTATTCAGATCCTTGTCCAGTTATGGGGAACTCCATGCATGCTGAAAACAACTGCACTTGAACCAGTAATTCCCCAGCATGCAACATCTGCAACCTGAAAGAAGTGTCAACTGTTCCACCAACACCTGAACACTGGGAAACTTCAGTTCCTCTGCAGCCCTGAATGAAAGCACAACTCTCTTACTTTTTACTTGTCTTTGAACATGGTGTTGGACTCCTGATTGGCTGGGTTCAGCAGCTCAGTGACCTGTGGCTGCAGCAGCACAGCTCTCAGCACAGAGAGCAGTACTTCATAAAGACTTCACTCCTCAGCGCTCGAGATCTTTGGATTATTTTAGGTTTGTCTTGGGTCAGCTACAGCTTCACCAACACCGACACAAATAACACGTCTGTACCTACAGCAGATTTTTTTAAGAAGGACACACAATAGAGAAGAGCTAATAGCAACCATCATTAGCTTCACCTGCATATTAAACAGACCCGCTGTCAGAGAGGTCGTTATTATTCACCGACGTGACGACTTAAAAACCCGAGCTGATGTTTTCTTTTAGTTCTCTCCCCAGTCTAATGCATATTTACACATGAATCCGAGTTCTGCAGCAGTAATTAAGAATAACAGCCAATTTACCCGGCGAGAAATTCAAACCTGAGAAATGTAATTCCTTCATGGCTCGCTGCATTTAATCCAAATTTGACACACTAGGTAAATGGAACCTAAATACTGTGCTTTTCAGCCTCTCCCTCACTCATTCACTCATTCACCATTACTTACATAATAAAGCAGTATAAAAGTAGTACTTCGAGGTACTTTACTTTCTTTTTCACGCCACTTTATCCCTCCACTCTGCTGCATTTCACTGACAAATACTGAATTTCATTTCACAGCTCCCCTTACCTGTTATTTTTCAGACCATGATATTACATAAAAACCATGAGACTGTGGGAGACATACACTCCATTATTAGAGGTTAAGCCTGACTCTGTTTTGTTTTATCGGTGTTTCCTGCTCCAGGTGGCAGGAGTTGTGCCTTCTGATGGCATGAAGGCTGTACGGTTTTCACTGTTTGACAGCCGTCTTTTAATCGATTCATTTGAGAGAGAAAAAAACGTCTTTCAGAGGCAAACATTTATTGCGAGGCTGAGTGCACCCATCATTCCTGCCCTTCTACACGGCTAATTTCAGCTAACAGCGTTCAGCTGATGTTCCAGGTGTGAATCCGCTGGTGATAGGCTCAGAGAGGAGCCGCAGCACGTATTTAACAGCCTCCTCTTTGCTTCATTCGAGTCCTAATGTGTTATGTAACAGCAGGGTGGCACCTGAATGAAAATGACCAGATTTCTGATGCCAGCAAGCCGCGGGCGAACATCTTTCTGGCTGCGATGGCATCCCTGCACGGCATGTCGGTATATCGTGAAGCATCGTGTCATATACGGCTCTTTCTAAATTATGTAGCATTGTTCTTTTGCAAATTTAACCAACTGTTGGAAGCAGTAAGAAAATCCAATAAAGCCACGGCTGCTGAAGCAGGCGAGGTTCAGACTCAGAGCCCTTTTGGCCTGCTGGAGCAGCATCAATTTCATCTGCGCTTCAGCAGAGCACTTTTAATATGAATTCACTGAACCAGGGAGAGGCATTATATTCACCTTTATCCCCATTTAACTCCTCACTTCAGCACAGGCCGGAGCGTCAAAGGTAAAGGAACAATTATAGAGAACTGAATTGAAAAATACCAACGAATAAATAATTCAGGCGACATGACGACATAATGGCCGTGTTTGCCCATTCCCACTTGGGGAGGAAAAATCTGGTGCATTTTAATGTGTTGCTTTGGTCACAAAAGGAGACTGATTTCATTTGTGCTCCTTGTTTTTAGGTCAGAGTGAGTTTTAAAGCTCATCAAGGTGGAAATGCTGCTAATGGGAATTTCACCCTCATGTCTTTGAGTCTAATTTGCCAACTAGTCATTTAAAGTTATTGGTTTCCCGATTTTATCGTGATTAAAACCCATTTTTCCCCTCCGGCAGCAGCACAACCTTGTGACACTGGTGGTCAGACTGTTTACCTGTCTACTCCAGAGTTATAGATCCTGTCATCTGCTGGAAGTGAAGTTTATTATGTACATTCATGATGGCCGGGTTAACCTCCTGAGGGCATGAAGGCAAAAACATTGTCCTGCCTCACTTCATTTATCACAGTATCATTATTTTCTCAGACAGCCTGAAGCCAGACATTGGAGATTAATGCATTAGATGACTGACAGAAAAATAATTGCTACCAATGTTGGTAACGTATGTTTAATTTAACCCCATAATCCTGCTTTTATTTATTTATTTGTTGATTGTGACCAGAAACAATGCCCTCACAGTCAAGTCAGCTTCACAGCTCTATTAGAGTTGTGTTTGAAAGTATACATCCACTCATCGTGAGGATGAATGTCATCATGGGGCTCTTAATGATTTCTTTGACCAGTTCGTTTTCCAGGTGGATGATTATACATCTTTAATGACTTTAAAAAAGAAGAATTGGGTGCAGATGGGATGTGCTCTGTCACAGTTTATGGTTTCTTGGAGCCCAGAAAAAAGCTGCTGTGGCAAGAAGTTCATATCCACTCATCACGGGCATGAACGTCAGGGTCATTGGGGGTTTTAATGATTTCTTTCACTTGTTCTTTTTCCAGATTATACATCAAACAAAACTCCAAAATTGAACCTGAATGAAATTTGCAGTGCCCGGTCAACATGGACCAGCCAAATGTCTTCTGGAGAAAAGCTTGATGGTCAGAGAGACAAAATAGCTATTTGGCCACAATGACAAGAGGTATGTTTGGAGGAGTAAAAGTGAGGCTTTGAAACCTAAGAAAACTGTACCAACTGCCAAGCATGGTGGTGGCAGTTATGTTGGCCACTGAGAGATTACAGCCAGGAAATGCTGGTTGGAGTCCTGTTGCACTTCACTTGTGTTTTCACCTTTCCTTTAAACTTTACCTGCATTCACTTCTTAGGTTTGGGTTAAAACACACCCATTCACAACCGTGACCCAGCTAGCTGACAAATTGTTGGAGTGGGAATTATAGATCACTCTCACTAATGCCTTAAAATGTCAGGACACAGATACCAAAGGACACTGTGCCAAAATTAAATAACAAAAAGCTGAGATGCAGACTCTAGGATGCAAGCTTACGAGGTTGACTCTCTGTCACCACTGGTTTTGTGAGGTGTAGGAGGCCTTAAAGTAAGAGAGGGCAAGTCAGGTTTACTTTGTTAATATGTTAGTATGAAGTGTTAGTATGATTTATCCATAAGTTGCGCATAAAAGCTGGAAGCAGCCTACAGGTCCTTGTATGCAGATGTTGATAGAATGAGGTGTCCTTGAAGAAAGCCTGACAAACCTCTCAGGATGTTAAAGAAATTCCAAAAAGGGGACAAGGTGACAGGGACGACGCTGCTGCTCCCATCCTAAAGATAGTTTGCTCCTCCTCATCTGTGCTCTTGTTTTGTGTCTATATGCTGTGAGCAGCTAAGTGTGCAAAAACCAGTTTAAAGTAGGGAAGTCTGCCACAGGGAGAATCATGAGTGGGTAAAAATGTTAGAAAACAACACATTTCCTGTTTCTAAAGGGCATCCTTCTGCGACCATTATTACAACGTGCTCACACAGCCCATTATTCTCAATAAACACAACCAACTTTGGATTTTTTTCTCACCTAATCCAAGTTTCAAGCTTCTTTTAAACTCCAGCAGCACTGAATAAATTACAGCACAACTTGGTGATGATGAAAGTGACAGCGAATAATAATGCGGGTGACACTTTTACCAAATTGTTGTGTGACTTCTGACAGCAGGAGGGGGGAAAAAGCCATTTTCGGGAATCCTGTGGCAATTTCTTTTCACTTTAAACCCAAAGCCTTTTGTTCGTTTGATCCTAATCAGCATAACAATACTTCCCCTGCAAAGATAATCTGACAGAGCCTCATTTTAAGAATTATTTTCACGTCCATCTTTGGCCTCTTTCTTTGTGCGCTGCGCTTGACTCTCACTCTACTTCTGTGAGGCTTTTGTTGCACATAATGTCTTATTAAATTTCCTTCCTGCAGCTTGACTTATAATTACTGTGGGCAGGCTGTACATTGACCTAAATTGCAGCACTCCTTCTGAGCAGGACGCAGTCTAACTGAAACATTCATCTTCCTCTCCTCGGTAATTCTCCTGCCTTGTGGCTCCCCTGGTGGCTGGAAAGGCTGATTAGTTTTACAGCATGTTTCCCAGGTATCCTGTTTCCTGATCACTAACGTCAGCATAGAAAAATAGACCAGTTTTTTTATCTGAATGAACTCTGCGATGTGTGACATGTCATTTTCAAATGGGGTCCTAACTAGTGATGGGAATACTGCGTTATAAGTAACGGCGTTACTTTTTTCAGTAACGAGTAATCTAACTAATTACTATTTCTATCGTTACAACACTGGTACCGTTACTAACAAGAAAATGCGGTGCGGTCGCGTTACTATTTTTCAACAAACAGACGGGTGAAACTGTGTTCAGCTTACTGCACCTTATATCAGTTGCACGGAAGTAGCTGTAAGTAATCTGAGCGCTACAGCTTTAAGTAGCTGCGCCCGCTCCTGCGGATGGCAATCACTTTCTGCCCGACGATCACTTTTTGGCACAACACCTGGAGCTAAGGGGGCAAAACAATCGCATGAGTGCTGCTGTTTGACTGAGGAAGAATAAAGTAGTCGGGTCACACGACCACTTCAAGATGACAAAGCAACAAGGTGATCTATACCAGTTTTTAAATTGTGTTGATAGGCCTTGTAAAACCAGAGTGATGATAAACAATATATACGCGTGTTTTTTCCTGAATAGTTTCATCACATTTACTGTCTAAGGACAGCGCTAGCAAGCACTCTCTGCTTATGATCAAAAAAAACTAGCTAATTATACCCTGGACATTTTTTTTCAAAGTAACACAATAGTTACTCTTCCTAGTAATTAATTACTTTTAGAATATGTAACTCAGTTACTAACTCAGTTACTTTTTTGAAGAAGTAATTATTAACTATAATTAATTACTTTTTCAAAGTAACTTGCCCAACACTGGTCCTAACATACATTTTTACAAACATAACTTTATTATATAACAGAGCTAAGACAAAACAAATGACAGTAAACTGTTGTTCCCTGTCTCTGTCTCAGGTAGAGATGTAGCCCGGAACATCCTTGTGGGCGGAGTTTTCCATTCCCAGGCTTCCTTCCTTTCACACCTGCTATTTATTGTCTAATCAGCTCATGTATTTAAAGACCGGCTGATGCTGCTGTTCTCCGTCACCATCATGGTGGTAAGTTGTCCTCCTTTGTTATTTGCTTTTGTTTGTTTTCCAGTTTCCTGCCTGAAGGTTCTGCATTTCTCCCAACTTCTTTTGATGAGCTTTAACTTAGTTAAGTCAAACTTCTGGTTTTAAGAACTGCAAATCCAAGAACTTACCTGCAGCTCACCTGCCTGCCCTCTCTCCATCCTCACTGGAATCCTGCCTGCTGTCCCTCTGAATCACCCATTAAAATAAAATAAGGCCTTTGGATCATATTACAGTAACATTATTATTATTATTATTATTATTATTATTACCACCAGTCTCACCTTGGCTGCTGGTTACATCTCTTCTTCTTTAATAGAAATTTCTGCAGTGAATGTTCCCTGCTGTGACACCTTGAACCCATTCCATCTTTTTCAATAAACCTTCTCAAACTGCCATCAGTTGCCCGAGTCTGCTCTTTGCATTTAAACGTGACAACTTTATTGTAAAAGTTAGACAACGACTGTCAGAGAAGGCAACATGTGAACTTGATGAACTTAACATGAGCTAGGAGAGGTTATAATACCACAGGTTAAAAATGAGCTCTGTTAACCACAAAACACAGAGAAGTGGCGAGATTGATGAATCTAAAAATAGTAAAATTAATGTTTGGCTTATTATGATAAAGTGTCATCTACATTTGTAGTAGTATAATTTGTTTATTGACATTTTGCAATGTATTTATTGTTTGACCTACCAGAGACTGTGGATGAAAATTAGCTAGCAGCTAAATTAGTCTGGTACGATGCAGCCTTTCTCAGAGGAGGAGAGAAGCTGGGACCTCGCCTCAGATCATTCCGCATGATGTGCAGCCTCTTTGGTTCCTCTGCAGGTCCTCTGGGATTACAGGCTCACTGTGGCCAGTCGAGCTAGCAGCACAATTAGCTGGTGAAGAGTGATACTTTAAGAAAAAAAATCTGTACAACCTGACTTTACAAGACCTGCAAAATAAAAAAATCACCAAAGCAAAGGTTTTGTTATATAGTCATTTAAAAAAATAATGAATGAAAACACTAACATGAGAAAAAAAATTAAGGTAAATTTAACTCATCGCAATCAGAGAGAAACATAAAAGCCTGCCTCAAGTTGACATTAGAGGAACTGTAGCTCAGAGACTCCGAGGCCACTGGTGTTTACCATGTAAAACAGTAGCAGGTCTGTGACAAAGTAAGATGTTAGCCTCACACTTATAATAAATTTAACAAAAAAAAGCCATATTAAATATTTTTTTCTGACATTAAAATAGTTCATAGAGGCAAGAGAGCCTGTAACTGCAGAAGGCAAACAAAAATTCCAATTACACTTATTTATTATGATCTCACATGTGCATTATTAGCATAAAAATGGAGGTTTTGTCTTTTAAGTGGAGAGTTTACGTCTCTCATTTCAGATTCAGGTGATGCTGGAAGGAAACGTGTTTCTGATCATTTAGAAATCCTCTAACAGACGCTCTCACTTCCCTCCAGGCAAACTAGAAAACCAAGCTGACCTCTATGTTCTCCGCGGCCTTCAGTGTTTTTGTTCTGAGATTTCACCTCTGTGCATTTGTTCTTCTCAGTCCCCGCTTCATTAAATTACCCAGACACTACCATTTATTCTGCCAGATTACTTTTAAATTTGTAATTTCACCTCTTTCCAATTAATAATGATGAGGAGGCTTCTGCAGAGCAGCCAAAGACTCGTGTTGATCTGAAATTGAGCACTGCGCTATAATGATGTTTCATGCAGGTGAAGCAGGACACCAAAAAACAAGCTTTCATTAATCTCTCTTTATCTGTGCTGAGAAATTAAACAGCTATCTTATTTGTATTCTTCTCTGTTCTTTTTCTCTCTTTGTTCCTTTCCGCTTTTTTTTTTTTTTTTTTAACATCTTGCAATAAAGACACGAACACTGATGAGCCTGTAAAAAGGTGAAATCTCTTCAGCTTGGGCCTAAAAATGAAACATCCAGCAGCTCATCTCAGTGTTCAAGGACTCACAATGTGAGAAATAAAGCAGCAGCATTTCTTTATGCTGCAGTATTCAGTCAGGAAGAGGGTATCTGATGGGCCCTAAAAGGTTTAGGAACTGAATCCAAATTAAAAACCCCTAAAAGCCTCATTGAAAAGACCCAATTTTTATTTCATCCAGGGACTGAATTAAGGAAGAAAGTAAATGCCATGAGGCCACAAGCTGTTGTATTCCTCATTTTTCTCCTGCAGCAGTCTTACAATCATTTTCACCCATCATTACAGGTGTATAATACGCTTTGGGCTCTTGTTCACTATGCAGTGGACAGTTTGTACTTGCAGCAGTGATGCTGTTCTGGAAAAATCCTCATGGAAGACTAAATTAAGATTTTTCAAAATTTGAAGTTATTCCTCTTGTAACTTTATAAGTGAAGATGCTGTGTTCTCATCCTGACTCAGAGTTTCTATGAATGCATCAGAAAGACAGTATTGGTAGCATGTAACCTTGCAGAGGTTACATAGGTAGTCCAAGTCCTCCAGGATGGCACACCTGTGTCTCCCAGTTTTAAGAGCAAAGAAGATATTCCAGGAGACATGCAGTTATTCTAGGAGAGCTACAGAGGGCCGTAGAAGGCCTTAACCCATCAGCGGGACCAACACCTGCTCCTTTGTTCAAGGAGGAACAGGATGAGCACTGCCAGAGCTTCAAAATGACCTCCAGGAGGCCACTGGTGTGAATGTCTCTTACCAAACAATTAGAAACAAACTACATGAATATGGCCTGAGAGCATGACGTCCTCTAGTGGGCTCTGTGCCATCTCCCCACCGCCGTGAAGCCCAGATGCAATTTGCCATAGAATACCAAAATTGGTAGGTTCACCCTGAGCACTTGTGACAGACATGAAATGTTTTGGAGAAGGTGTGGAGAACCTCATTATGCCTGTAACGTTCTTTAGTATGACCAGTTTGGTAGTGGGTCAGTGATGGTCTGGGGAGGAATATCCATGGAGGGATGCACAGACTTCTAAAAGCTACACAGAACACCAATTAGGAACCACTGCCTTCAAATATACCCTGGTTTATCATCCTTCTGGCTCTAATGGGACCACGATTTCCCAAAAGAACATCATATTTAATGTAATAAAACTTGAAACTGGTGACCGAGACCATAAAATCCTCAAGAAAGTGTTTATTGACTTAATGTTGTATCCAGAGGAGTCAGTATGAATGTGGGTTTAAGGTGCTGATAGCACACAGATCCCATGTTTATTTTTCATATGCCGTCTGTGTAAGCAACATGTGGTTCGTGCTGCACTGTCAGATACTTTGGGTTTGGGTTTCAGGGTTGAAGTAAGGGGTTAAAACAGTGGTTCCCAAACTTTTTTTTGCTGGGCCCCCCTTTGTTTTACAAGAAAAATGTCCACCGCGCCCACACGCACGCACAAACACATCCTCCAACCACACACACCCATATTTTGCTCCATTGCGGTTTATTTCACACCTCAAAATTTAGTAAACAATTAAGCAAATACAAGTAATCTGCAATAAATTACAGGTAGTAAGGAAATAATCTACCAACTCTTTAACGCTACGTCCACACCTACATTTTGAAAATGCAGCTGTTTCTATGCGTTCAGACCTTTCATCCACACGTAAACGGCGTTTCGAATCACCGAAAACGGAGATTTTTAAAACTCCTTTTTTGCGTTTACGTGTGGACGAGGAATACAGAGTTCCGCGCAACGTCAAAGGTATGTGCCTTTTTTCACGTCACGCTGTGCGCCACGTTATTGTTTACATGAGATGAATTGCAGAATGGCAGGTAGTCAGATTAACAGTATTTTGTCTCTATCTTCAGGTTTACACACGCAGTTACTGTCCCTCCATTTACAAAGGCAGAGGCGTCACGGTGTAATTATTTTACATGTAGTTGTTTTTTTCCTGTGTAATAATATTCTACATTGCTATCAATACATTTTTCAAAAAATGCCTCTGTGTGCAAAATAGGTTTAAAAACATAAACAGCTGTGGGATACTGTTTGTCCATGATTTAAACAGGGGGAACAAATTGTGGCAGGATCAGCCTGATATTATTTGTATCCCGCTGTAACTTTACTGTATAAAGAGCTAACATCTCCAAAATGTCAGGAGTAGTTAGTCATTACAACAAGTGTTTGTGAACTAAAAATCAAGAATGTGGGATACGTGATTTGAAGAGCCCAGCACATGCTCCCGACGAAGGGAAAACCAATTCTGCAGGGGAGACCTACCTCGGCATTTGTGCAGGTGAAGCCAAAGGGCAGATATGCTTCACCATATTTTCTAGTCTTTGGCTTAGAATGAAGTTGGTTTGGAAACATATTCAGCTATGCTTCATCTCCTGCTTTGCGTTTGTGTGGGAGCCCCGTGCTAGCAGTGTCCAAGCGTTGTTGGTTTTTTTTCCCCTTTTCATACGGCAACGCCCCCTGCAATGGCTCTGTGCCCCCCCTAGTGGGCGGGCCCCACACTTTGGGAAGGTCTGGGTTAAAAGGACCACTCGAGCCTCCTTAGTGAGAGCAAAAATGAACTTCAACTGTACGTAAAACCGTCTGAGTGGGAGCAGAAAAAGGCCCAGTCCAAAGAGAAAGCAGCTAATGTGAAGTAAAACATAGATGAAGCACAAAGAGTATTCTGTATGGTGGAGGATGATTAACTGGGTGGAGTTTTTATGATTTTAGCCTTTGTTATTAAGCCACTTGCTTCACATGACAAACTGTTGACATTTAAATAAAGGTTTTTATTGATTTATTTTTAGTGTGTGTACACTCACAGACTCTAAACCTAATCAGAACTGTGTGATTGACATTTTGGGCGAAGCACCACCAAAGAAACAACCACTGGCCGTCCAAACTGGTCCCAGAAATGAAAGCCCATATCTGAGTGCTGAAAACAGACCAAAATCAATCTTCAGCTGCTGTCACTAACCCACACAACCTTTTGGCTTCATGAAATCAAACAGAATGGAGGATTCCCAACCTCATTACAAATGCTCTGGTCTCCTCTCAGCCAGAGCCCTCTGCACAGAGATGAAGCCACACTGACGAGGGAATCCAAAAACCCCAGCCATGCCGAGAAGGGCGAATGCAGCACATTTAGCCTCTCTGCATTCACCCATTTGTCTCAGTAAGGAATAAATATATATATACACATCATCTCTGTATACTTTCATGTAAGTTTATTTGTTTACATTTCCAGTAAATGTACATTTCCAATGATCTCATTTCCTCCTCAAAGCTGATCATCTCTTCAGCTGAAGCTCAGAAAAACAAAAATCGAACTTATATAATCCATCCCTCCATTCGCTTCCGCTTATCCTTTTCAGGGTCGCGGGGGGTGCTGGAGCCTATCCCAGCTGTCATAGAGCGAGAGGGAGGGTACACCCTGGACACACAGAGACAGACAAGTATTCGTGCTCACATTCACTCCCGCATTCACACCTATGGGCAATTTGGATTAATCAATTAACCTATCCCCACAAACTGCATGTCTTTGGACAGTGGGAGGAAGCCAGAGTACCCGGAGGGAACCCACGCAAACACGGGGAGAACATGAAGAGATGAACAGAATTAATAAAGAAAAATCCATTTAAATAAGACCAATAAATACATACAGATTTTTTTAAAAAATAATGAAACATCTCTCATTTAGATCTTTTTACCTTTTTAAAGTTTTGTCTTATATTTGTTTAGATGTAACCAGGCATTATCGGGGTATTTGGGATGAAATACAAAAACTGATGACCCAAAAGTTGATTCTGTTCTTCTGGATGTAGCGTTTTCAGTGGGAGAAACATTTTGTCCCTCATCCAAGTGACTTTTTCAGTCTCAGCTGACTGCAGGTTTCCCCAATCTTATAAACAGTACCTCTCAGCCTATTGTTCCTTCAGTGGTGCTAGTTTCAGTCATTATGCGAATGTACTGTTTACTGTTTATACAGCTAAATTTTCGCTTGAAAATATCTTAAAAAATATTGACTTCAGTATCTTCATTGACTCCAGCTCGGCCTTCAGTGACATCATCCCAGACAATCTTATAGCCAAGCCGGTAAACTTGGACTAAACTTGGAACCTCACCCTAAACACAAAGAAAACCAAGGAAGTGACATGGAGTTCCATAAAACAAGAACTGATCCCCCTCCCCTATCCATAAAAGGTGACTATGTGGAGAGGGTGTCCTCCTTTAAGTTCCCCGGCACCCACATATCTGAGGACCTATCTTGGTCCACAAATACATTAGCCCTTGTGAAGAAAGCCCAGCAGCGCCTCCATTTCTTGAGGGTTCTGAGATGGAACAGGCTGCAGACTGACCTACTAGTGTCCTTCTACCGTGCCACAATCGAGAGTGTGCTGGTGCACGCCATCCTTACAGAGGGTCATCAGAACTGCAGAGGAGGTGATTGGCTGTCCACTCTCCTCCCTGGACTTAGCTGCCAGCTCGAGATGTCTCTCCAGAGCCAGGGCAATTATAAAAGACCACCTCCACCTTAACCACCACTTCTTCAACATCCTGCCCTCTGGATAAAGGTTCAGATCAATCAGGTGCAAAAGCAATAGACTAAAAAACAGCTTCTTCCCGTGGGCTGTCAGAACTCTTAATGCAAACTAAGAGTGTGAACAGACTTCTCCCATACAACCACTCGGACGCTGCTATTGATTAACTATGTTGCTGCCATCCCATGTCCAATATCTCACTCTTTCCTTCTTCCTTGTTCTGTGTAATATTTTGGTCTTTGTGCAATATTTTGGTCTCAATGGAATTACCATCCCCACCCTAAATGACCATAGCCCCTCCACCCTTATTTATTTATTTATTATATTATATAACTGCCCTTGTATAAAGCCCCAGAATGTTTCTGTTTCAATGTTTCTACTCATACACCATGTATATAGTTTACTCACATATACATGTAAATTGCTTTTTTCTCGTTGTATATTGTTTTCTTTACTTTTGCACCTTTGTGGTCCAGCTACCCAATTTCGCTGTGCAAGAAACCACACAATGACAATAAAAGCTCTAAAGTCAAAGTCTAAAGTCAAAAGTTTATTTTGTGAACCAGAAAGAGTAATAAGACTATTGTTAAAACTAAGTTGCTGCCGCCATTGTTGAAAACTGGAATTGGCTGGGCCGCGATATGAATTCTGGGATAGGTTGGGCCACAAAGAATAAACCCGACCCATTCTTCAAATCTGGGGAAAAGCAGGACGCATTTGGAGGAGCCTTTGTCGCATCGCTGTGATGTAATTGGACAACAAATGTGCAGCTGTCTATTGTAATTTTTGAGTCTACTAAAATAAAAATAAAAGTGTTCTAACATCTCACCTGTTTGTTTTTATTAAAGCATACATGCATACTATTTTTATTGATAGAGAGATTAAGCTTGTGTTTCAGTCATGTAGTGACTGTGCTTAACTGTATGAAGCTTATTAGACATTATAAAACAGATGATATGTAATTTTGCCAAAGTGCTTAACATCTTAAGCAACGCCCCCCCCCCGACTGGGATTTAAGCTAACGTTATCTTAAATCCACAGTTTGCTAATGTACAGATGTGCAGATTGTAATTTTATTTATGCGAGCTGTAACAGTTTTTACTTCAAACCATGCGCTGGGATCTGATTCTGAACATTTTCAGTATCAATAAAACCGATGATGAATTTCTCTGGTATCTGAAAGCCTTTTTTTCATCACTGAAATGTCAAAAAATAGCCAATAATGTCACCTCTCATACTGTTGGCAAATATCCTGTGAGTCCAAAAATATTCAACTTCATTTGTTATTTATGAGAAAGAAAAGCATAAAATCCTCCAATTTGAGCAGCTGGCGCCTCTCAAAGTAAAGCTGAGTCCTAAAACGGTGTCAATAATCTCCTCCGTCATGTCTGATCGGTGGTGGTATCAGGCAGCTGGGTGGATGGGTTTCAACAAAGCTGAGTACACCCCAATTTCAAAAAAAGTTGTTACGCTGTGTAAAAGTGAATAAATCAAAATGACTAGTAAATTTCATAAATCCAGATTTTATTAAGATTAGAACATAGAAAACATAGAAAATGTTTAAACAGAGAAAATGTGCATGTTCCCACTGCACGGCATCCCGTCTTCTCCTAACATTAGTCAGTAAACATTTGTGAGCTGAGGAGAGCAGCTGCTGGAATCCAACAGAGGAACGATGTCCCATTCTGGTCAGATGGACTGGTCAGCAGTCCTGCCTCTGCTATGTCTGTTGTGGGTTTCATGATGCTCCAGATGTTTTCAGCTAGTCAAAGGTCTGGACTGCAGGCAGCCCAGCTAAGCACCTGGACTCTTCTCTTACAAAGCTGTGCTGCTGGAAAAGATGCATAGATTTTTACTCTGCTTTTACTGAGGTTGTATTTTAACATGGACAAACATGGATTTGCTTCATTGCATAGACTTTGCTTTTTGTTTGGTAAAGGTAAAGTTACAGTGGCGAATAGCAATCACATCAAGGGCCAGACTTACATTTATTGACATTTATAGTTTCATTTAATTGAAAATGTATACTTGTACACTTTGGGCCACATACAGCCCTCAGTCAATCCGAAAACAGTCAGTCAGTTAGCCTTTATAACATTTACTCAAGCAAATAAATGCACGAAAGTTCACAAGCCTAGTTATGACAGCTGTACTGAAAATATGTCTCATTTAATAACAAAAACACCCTGATGTGACGGCAAATTGTTCATTTTGTTCTTGAACTTTTGTCTACTGGTGTGACTTCACAGGGCTGAAGATCAGTTCAGTTCAATTCAGATTTACTTATATAGTGCTAAGTCACATCAGTAGTTGTCTCAAGGTGCTATATCTGTTAATATAATATAAAAAGTTGATAACTGTGTTTCATTAAGAAGAAGACAAGTAGAATACTTTACATCATGGAAGAAATATTGGATGATGTGGTTTACCTGTAACATCCCTGAACATAAAAATCACCTTGAGATTTGATCAAATGTAGCTATAACCCTTTGCTCTCAGGCTTGGTACTCAGTGGAGAAAATTAAAAAAAAATCTTTCTATGTAGCACTGGTCAAAAACTACTTTCACTTGTTCCAAGTGGGAATTTTCTTAGCAAGTATTCCAGACACCCTTCTCCTCAGCAACCTTTTCTAGCTCCTTGTGAGGGATGCCAAGTGTTATAAGATGGTGTATGCCATGGCCTCCCAGTTGGGCATGCCTGGAATCGTCCAGGAGGCAACCTAACCAGATACGTGAACCACCTCATCTGGCTCCTTTCAACATGACTCTACTTTGATCTCTTTCTGTTGTCTGAGCTCCTCCTCTGTAAGGCTGAACCGAGCCATCGTATAGAGGAAACTGATTGATGAGGAAACTCGTTACCCACATCTTATGACCACAGGCGGAGGTTAGGAGGTAGATGGTCAAGTACAACACTGACACTGCCAACCAAACCACATCCTCTGCAAAAAGCAGGGATACTAATCTCAGGATCCAAGACAGGGATCAACCCAGGGAAAGCCCAGTGGCCTCCTCTTTGTCTTCTTTAAACGTGAAGGGAGAAAACCGTCTTGGTAAAAGTCAAAAACTGTGAGTGAGGTCAGTGATATTCACTGAAGCAACAAATCTCATTCCATATAAATTAATTCATATCAAAGGGCCAGATTTTTCTTCCACATTCACCACAATTTTTTTTACATTTCAGCTGCTTCATTATAAAACCTTTTCCTTCTCTGCTGGCCTTTAAAAATACTTTTCACACCCAGTAATTTAGAGCTTCCCTCGACTCGGGCTGCCGGATGTGGGAACATTTTTCTGCTCTGACGAATGACTTTCCTCTCAAATGTCAACTTTTCAGGAGCCGAGACGAACATCTTCACACACCGACCGACACAAAGCAGTTTAAAGCTCGCTCGCTGACTTTCATATCAGAAACAAAAATTACAACAAAAGATTTCCAGAGCGTGACAATGACAGAGGTGTTTCATCAACCTCCCAAAACTTAAAGTGAATAAAAATCTCCCAGAGAAAGCAGGAAGACAGTGAGAGTACGTCCTTACTTCATTACACCAGCAGTCACTAAAGGTTTGTGTCCATTAATCAGACTTAAACTAATAAAATGGCTTGTAATAGCAGGTCGTCCGGGTCAGGCTTTGCTTTAATTGCCCTCATTGATAAAGTGGCAGAGAGCAGAAGTTAAACTGTGCTTCATTTTGGATCAGGTTAGCATATCAATGGACTGTTTTCTGGAGGTGTATTGATTGCATTTTCTTAATCAGACACCAGTATCTGTTAAGCATTTCGGATTTACGGCTTTGTTTTTCCCAAAACAGTATGTAAGAGGCTAGTGTTTCCTCCAGAATTAGACTGCATTTATGGCAGGGGGAGGGGCGTATACGTATGTGCACAAAGGACACTTAAATACACTTATAAATAATCAGTGTTGGGCAAGTTACTTTGAAAAAGTAATTAATTATAGTTACTAGTTACTTCTTCAAAAAAGTAACTGAGTTAGTAACTGAGTTACAAGATTCTAAAAGTAATTAATTACTTGTAAAGTAACTATTGCATTACTTTAAAAAAAATGTTTAACCCTCTGGGGTCCAGGGTATAATTGGCCATTTTTAACTACTTTTGATTTTACCTCTACATTTCACCTTTTAACTTTCATTACTTTAAATGCAATTAAATGCAACTGTCAATTTTAAAATCCTATGCACAAGTTTTGCAAACAACAAAGTTATTTAAGGAGCTTGGAAAGAAAAGCGTCTGGACTTCTTTGAGTTGCTTGAAGACGTTTCACCTCTCATCCGAGAAGCTTCTTCAGTTCTAAGGTCAAATGGCCGAGAGTCCCAGATTTAAACCAAGTGGGAGTATCCCCCCAAAGAGGGACAAAGGACCCCCTGGTGATCCTCTAATCACATGAGCCAAGGTGTGAAAGTGGGTGTGGGACCTAATCAGCCAGGGTTTCGGGTGTGCTCATTGTGAAACCTGGCCCCACCTTGTCATGTGAATTCCTGAGGTCAGATGGCCCAGGATGTGAGTGGGCATTAAGGCGTCTGGGGAGGGAACTCAAAACTGGGTTATAAATGGCAGACAGTTGATGTCGTAAACCACCGCCTCTGTTCAAAGATGGTCGCTCACAGTGGACATAGATGGCCTCTTTCACTCCTCTTTCAAACCATCTGTCCTCTCTGTCCAAAATGTGAACATTGGCATCCTCGAAAGAGTGTCCTTTATCCTTAAGATGCAGATGGACTGCTGAGTCTTGTCCTGTGGAGGTGGCTCTTCTATGTTGTGCCATGCGCTTGTGAAGTGGCTGTTTGGTCTCTCCGATGTAGAGGTCTGGGCATTCCTCGCTGCACTGTACAGCATACACCACATTATTCAGTTTGTGTTTTGGAGTTTTGTCTTTCGGGTGAACCAGTTTCTGTCTGAGTGTGTTGCTGGGTCTGAAGTACACTGGGATGTCGTGCTTGGAGAAAACTCTCCTGAGTTTCTCTGATACACCGGCTACATAGGGGATGACAATGTTGTTGCGTCTGTCTTTCTTATCCTCCCTCGCTGGTGTCTGATCTTCTTTTCTGTGCATCTTTGCTGACTTTATAAACGCCCAGTTAGGATAGCCACATGTTTTAAGTGCTTCCTTTACATGTGTGTGTTCCTTCTTTTTCCCTTCTGGCTTAGAGGGAACATGTTCTGCTCGGTGGTGTAGGGTCCTAATTACTCCAAGTTTGTGTGTGTGTCCCTTTCAAGGTCTTGAAGGCAAGCTATAACTTTCTTTTTGTAGCTGCTTGTGGGGTCTCGCTTTAAGGCTTCGTAGGTATTGTTGTCACTGAGGAGAGTAGTGATCTTTGCGTGGTAATCCGTTGTGTTTAGGACCACGGTGCACCTTCCCTTATCCGCTGGCAATATAGTGATGTTGTGGTCTTTGCTCAGTGATGCGACGGCCTTCTTTTCTTGTAATGTGAGGTTAGACGGAGGGACTTTGGCACTGGAGAGGGTGGCTGAGACTTTCATCCTGATCTGTTCTGCTTCTGTCTGTGATAATTTGTTGATCCGTATGGCAGTTTCTGTGGCTGTGATGAGGTCCACTATGGCCAACTGTTGCGGAGCAATGGCAAAATTGAGTCCTTTGGCTAATATGTTCTTTTCAGGTTCAGTGAGATTCCGGTCTGAAAAGTTCTTCACCCATTTTTCTTGACTGTCCTCAGGTGTATGTTCTTCTCTGAGTTTTGTAGATTCAGACAGAGGAGTGAGTGTTTTTGAAAGCAAGGTGTGGAATTTCCTGCGTTGTCTTTCTTTTCCTTTAGAGTGTTGGGCCCGCTGAGCCTTCTCCACAAACTTGTAAACCTCTTCTAAAATTGGAGAGGGTAGAAGGGTTTCCAGTTCCTGCAGAGTCTGGCTAATCTTGCTTTGGAGGGCATCTATAGTGAAATGGACCTGTCTTATCCTTTCACTTAGAAGCTGATTTTGTGCTCTCCGTAGAATCAAGTCCGCTCTGTGTCCTCTGACAGTGGATCCAAGGCGCAGGCTCTTAGGAACAACTCTGCTTTGTCTGCATCTCAGGTTGAAACGGAGATGGTTCCTATAATCCGCTAGTTTTCTAGATTCCCTTTCATACTCCCGCACCAGTTGAAGGGTGTTCCTCCCAAAATGTACGGCAATATGTCTGTGAAGGTTCTCAGTCATCCAGGTCATTGTAGTCTAGACTACAATGACCTGGATGACTGAGAACCTTCACAGACAACAAAGTTATTTGCAGCTAGGGATGGGTATTGATAAGATTTTCACGATTCCGATTCCATTTTCGATTCTGTTTAACGATTCGATTCTTTATCGATTCTCTTATCGATTCTTTTTAAAAAAGGAGAACACTAAGGTCGATTAGCTTAGAACTTTGTTTTATATCTTCTCTTTGAACAAGATAGAAATTTAGGAGTAACATGGCCTTACAAACCCAACAGTGAGATCTTAAGAGATCCACAGCCCATGGCTCTTCAATGGGGTGTCACAGGGTCCCCGGGAAAAAAAATTGTAAATGTAAAATAATAAAATAAATATTCTTCTGTAGCAATAACAAACTATAACATAAGTTATTCTGTAGCAATTACACAAGAATATCCAGTAATGTCCCTGCCTACAATTAAACACATTCACTTACCGAAAATCGGGGGCATCTGCTGTGGCAAATGGGTGCAAGCCTTTGACCACAAACATTCGTCTATCCTGGCCTGAAAGGAGACGCTAACGGTAGACTGCAGCGAGAACTGCCAGCAAGCGCCAGCCAGACTCTGTCTCTCTCATCATGGTCACCTAAATGCAACGAACAGTAATGGCAAGTTTTGTAATAAGGCAGATCGCGCTAACATAATATGCACTGTTAGTTGATTACTTACCTGCCGCATTAACGGGAGAGGACGTGCAAACGTTACCGATGCTGCTGGGTTGAGATTCACGAGTCCGGAGCGGAATTAAAAACACGACATTCATTTAAGGTTATCGCGTGTTTTTGTGAGCAAATGCTTTTGCATATTCGTAGTGTTTCCTCCCTTAAATGAAATATCTACTTTGCAAGTATTGCAAGTTGCCCTGTTGTCATCCGTTCTCGTAAAGTATAACCAAACTTTTGAGCGTTTGAGCCGCCATGTTTCCAGGTAAATGACACTCCGCAACGTGGTGACGTCATTCGGGGCGACTGGAATCGATAAGGGAATCGTTTGCAAAAATGGCAAACAATTCCAAGGAATTGAAACAGTGGGAACTGGTTCTCAACAAGAACCAGTTTTCGATACCCATCCCTATTTGCAGCCATTTACCTTTTAAAAAAAAAAAAAATAACCATTTCAGACTATTTACATAACAGTCATCTTTTCTGCATTAAATAAGATGCCACACAAATTATTTGTGCCACTCCAAAAAAATAATTTCTGTCCACTGCAAAGGAGAACATCACAGCCTGCAGGTCTGACAGCAGCAGGTGTATCACTCACCCCTTTTTTTACCTGGAGACAGCAGTCGCCTCATTGTTCTGACACACAACAAAAACTATCCACAACACTACACACTAACTACACAAGACAACACATTAATTACACACTCCAAACATGCTAAACGTTACAAATCTCTCACATCTCAAAACTCGCTCTCTCTCTCTTTTTCTGCTGTCTTTCTCTCTCTCTCTCTCTCTCTCTTTCTCTCGCCGTCATTCCTAAAACTTGCCCCTCTTCCTAAACAACTAAATGTCATGTTGCCATATCATTTTTGATTGGTCGACATGGTACATTTTTCCACCAACACGAACGGGCTGTTTTTTGTTTGGTCATAAGCAGAGAGTGCTTGCTAGCACTGTCCTTAGACAGTAAACATGATGAAACTATTCAGGAAAAAACACACGTATATCTTGTTTATCATGACTCTGGTTTTACGTGGCCTATCAACACAATTTAAAAACTGGTATATATCACCTTGTTGCTTTGTCTTGAAGTGGTCATGTGATTGGCTTACCCCGACTACTTTATTCTTCCTCAGTCAAACAGCAGCACTCATGCGATTGTTTCGCCCCTGAGCTCCAGGTGTTGTGCCAAAAAGTGATCATCTGCAAGAAAGTGATCGCCGTCTGCGGGAGCGCGCGCAGCTGCTTAAAGCTGTAGCGCCCAGATTACTTACAGCTACTTCCGTGGAACTGATATAAGGTGCGGTAAGCTGAACACAGCTTCAACCGTCTGTTTGTTGAAAAATAGTAACGCGACCACGCCACATTTTCTTGTTAGTAACGGTAACGGCGTTGTAACGATAGGAATAGTAATTAGTTAGATTACTCGTTACTGAAAAAAGTAACGCCGTTAGTAACGTCGTTATTCCCATCACTGTAAATAATACATGCATGCTTTTTGACAGTAAACATTGGGTCAACAGTACATACTTTTTTCTATATTGTATTTTTTCATATAAGCTGTATAATTTGGATGAAGCCATATTTATTGGGACTTCCTTTGGGATAACTCCAGATTACTCACATGTAAAAAGGCAAACTTGTATCTCAGTATCCAAGAGGATGTCATCTCAGACATCCCACTGAAAAAATAACCCAACTTCCTAAAAGTATGTGAACAACTGTGCGATCAGGATAGCCTTGACTTCAAAGTGCCAAGAAAGTTTTTAGCTCATCTGAACAAAATAACTAAGCGCTCATAAGGTGAAGCATCCATCGGTCAGTTGACAAAAATTGCTTCACCTCCTACAGTATTGGCGAGGCTCTCCACCCAAACTGTGCTTAAAGTCTAGGGCACATTTGTTGTTATACAGGCAATAAGTTATGAACTGCAGTGGATTGTAAGTTGGGTAATATTTTATGAAATGAATGAAAAATTGGCTGCTGCTCTGATGACTCTCATCCAGTGGATGGGGTTCAACTAAACCGACTTGAGCTACAGGAATGGCTGGTACCTTGTGAGCTCAATGTGGTCGTCAGCCCTCCACCTGCACTCTGCCACATTTCAGAGCTTCAACTGGACGAGGAAAGTGAAGCAGCAAAATGTGGTGTATTGTCTCTGACTTGATTTGCATTCCCACTCTCTTGACATCTTAATATTGATAGTGACCTTAAGAAAATGATACAAGCTTCTGAAGGATGTTTGGTTCAGCCCTAAAGATGGATGAGAAGGTCATGCAGGAAAGACTCAGAGTAAAACAGTTGTTCCTTCACACTGAGAGGAGTCAGCTGAGGATGTGCAGGCATCTGATCAGGGTGCCTGAACCCCTCAAGCTTGAGAGGTCAGTTTCTCAGCTTGCTTGGAAAGGCATAGTGTCGATCCAGAAAGAGGTAGTTGAAGAGAGGGAGGTCTTGCCTTCTCTGGCTGCTGCCCCCACAACCCAGAGTTTAAAAATTTAAAAGAGAAATGGAAGGGACGGGCACTACTGTAGCCACCTGCAGCTGGAATTGAGATCCTGCCTAACTGTGGGATGAGACTATCTAGACACCAGCTGAATGATATGTACCGTATTTTCCACTAGTGATGGGATTTCTGGCTCATTTTAGAGAACCGGCTCTTTCGGCTCGGCTCACTAAAAAGAGCCGGCTCTTTCGGCTCCGAACCGGCTCTTCAGGTTGTTTTGTTGTTTTAATTAATTTATTATTAACAATAATATAAAATTATGCACAAAAGGAATTACTAATGTAAAAAAAAGTGGTTTTATTTATATATGTTTATATATAAATATATGCAGTGGCCCCTAGAGACAAAACACGTACAAACTCCAAAGCACATTTCTAGCGTTAACTGAACTTCCAAAACAGAGCTACCTAGATCACTTAAATTACACAATTGAAAGCATATGTGTATTGTTTGTGTATTTATACACAAGCACTCATATATATTCAAATAATTTGAATACCACCAAATCCGGTCGTTGGTACTTGCTGGCTTGTGTAGCCACTAGGTAACAAAAGCTCAACACTGCGCCTAGCATTCTGGAGCACTTCTATTGTCTTTTGTACGTGTTTTGGAGTTTTTACGTGTTTTGGAGTTTGTACGTGCTTTGTCTCTAGGGGCCACCGTAAATATATTTTTATTTATTCACTCCACATAAAATGTAATAAATAAATCATATAATACAAAAACCAACTATTCACATTCAGCTTTTTCCTTTTAAACAAATTAAAGTGAAACAACACAAAACACTGCAAACCACAACACAATTAAATATAAATTAAAATATGAAAACAAAAAGAACACGCATATTCTCTGTACGGAGCCCCGCAAGGGACATGGGAGAAAAAAAATTACGATGAACAAACTCGGGATCTCGCAAAAGTTTTGCGAGATCTCGCAAAACAAACTCGGGATCTCGCAAAAGTTTTGCGAGATCTCGCAAAACAAACTCGGGATCTCGCAAAAGTTTTGCGAGATCTCGCAAAAGTTTTGCGCAGAAGATCCCGCTCCTTTTTGATAGCGGTTCAGTTGAAGGGTGCGGTACGATAGGGAGCAGACATGGAGGAGGATTTAGAACATTTCTTGCGGTCAAGAGATTTTACATTTGCACGAAAGATGAAACACTGTCAACAGTTCAGTCCTCATCTGAAGAGGATTTTTCTGTCAGCATAACTGAAGAAGATTCACCGGTGACATTACTTGGATCTGACAGTGAGACAGATGATTTTGTCCCAGATCTACTTGACCATGGAGATTCATCTGACAGTGACACTGGCAAACAGGTTTGTTAAAATAACAAAGATATTATTACAAATAATGATCACTTTAAAGTTACTGTATTTTGTTGTGTTGTTTTTTGTTGTTTAGTAGTGCTTGGTGGTAACCTGGGACATTTTCTAATTTCGTTGTACTATTGTACTAGGTATGACTGTGCAACAGCAATAAAGAGTTGTCTTATCCAAGTGCTTTATGTACATCTACGAATACTTGCACTTCTTTAGGATGAAATTATTCCAGGAATTTGTTGTTGACTTGTGTGGTAAGGTACATTTAATACATCTGTGAAAGACTTACAGCTTTGTATTCATTAACATGTAGTAAATGATTGGCTGCTGAAAAAAGAATTGAATTATGTTCGTTTGTTTCTTGTGTTTGTTTTCTGGTTCACAGATTCACAATTTCCAGATGGAACACAAAAAAACTGAAATCACTCTGTGAGGCAGTGACAACACAAAGTCTAGGAAAATCACATCATATGCATTCAACCCCAACAGACATTAAAAACACTGTCGTGGGACAGCGGCAGCAGACTGACTCAAGTGATCATGATTTCCCTGACCACTGCTCTGAAATTATTGATCTGACCAGTATAGTTCCTAACAAATCCTTCAAACTAGAGTCCCGGCACAAACTTCCAGAAGATTTGGAATTTCGTCTTCCAGACATAGACGAAGCGGATACGGTTCTATGGAATCCTGAAGAGGATATTGTCAGAGCAGATGGTGATGACACAGTCGTGATAACCCTGAATTATGTCAACAGTGAGGATCTCAGACAGGTAAGACCATGGACAGTTGTGGTTGATGTGGTTTATGTAAAAGTTACAAAATATGGAAATTTATTTATACTCAAATTCAATAACTTGCATAGTTCTGACTTTAAAAAAGCTGATCATGCATTCTTGCTTTGACAAAATTTAAGCATGTATGTTATTTTCTGTAATATTATTCTTTTGGATCTTAAAAGAAATAACCTACAGTACTGTGAAACACTTGCTCGATTTCTATTAATCAGAATTCATCTCTTGTTTGTTTAAAACTTGATTTTGTTGCAGCAATAATAAAACATTTTAAGTAGTAAGAAGTACATCAAGATATGATAAAAACCTGTGGAATTCCACTGTAATGTCTTTTTACTCTTGTAAGTGAGACATGTAGGCTGAAAATAAAGAGGTGTATCTTTTTTCTATTTCTTAAGATCTATTGACATATTTTGCAGACTTTTTAAGAACATTCATGATTTAGAATAGGCCAAGGTAGAAGATTGAAGAAGAGTCTTATAATCTTGAAGGGTTAAGGTGTCTGTTGTCAGTTAATGCAATACTTCCTTCTCAGAATGCCGACACAAATGGATTACCTATGGATGGTTTCCTGCTCCCATTGTCTTCAACTAATGGCTTGCCCACATCCCATATGCAGTCAATACAGGAGGAAGCAACCCAGATTGCACAGGTAAGATGGATCAATTCAGGCAACCATAAACACCTATCTTTACATAATGTAGAGATGGCAAAATTGCCTGCTATTTTCCGAGGATATGGCAGTTTGTGGGTCCATTTGAATTAAAAGGATATTGTCAGTTGAGAGACAATTCCAGTGATTCACATTAAGATAAGATTAAACAGGAAATTTAGTCTTGAAATCAAATTATTTACATAACACAGGAGCAACACATTGTTTTGGTGTCACTATTGTGATCTCTACCTTCTTTGCACAGAAGTGAGTCTTCTCATACATGTATGAGCATGTATAGAACACTTGTATAATTTTCTGAGGCATACGAGGAGATCCATCAGGCCGAAATGTTAATGTTATATATAAATTATCAGTGCAAACATGGTTTGGGAATGTACAGCCCACTAAAATTAGACAAAGAAATTTCAAACTTTATCAGAAGATTGATATTGTGTAATCTGTACAATTTATTTACATTTCTTATGGACTGTGCATATTTTGTCTTTTACTCAGGACCATGGACTGAATTTCATCGCACAAGGTTTGCCTTTAGATTCAAGCAGCCAACTTTCCCCATCAAATTCAGGAGACCCACAGAGCCCCCTACATGTATCAGTTCGCAGGATAAAAGTTGTTGATGATCTTTTGGCTGTATTTATGGACAGTAGCATTATGAATGAGACTTTAAAGATGAACTTTGTAAATGAAAATGCTGTTGATGATGCTGGGGTGTCAAGGGAGGTTTACACTGCATTTTGGGAGCAATTTTTGGAACAGTGTGAAGGTGAAACTGAACGAGTTCCAAGGCTGAGGCCAGACTTTAGTGAGGCTGAATGGCAAGCAGTTGGGAAGATATGGGTGAAAGGCTTACTAGACCATGGTGTCTTTCCAGTGAGGCTGTCAAAGGCTTTCATTTTAGCCTGCATCCACGGAATGGACTCAGTTGATGTAGACATTCTGATTGCATCGTTTCTCAACTATCTCCCTCCTGTTGAGAGATCTGCTGTCAACAAGGCTCTCCAAGGCACAATGGATGAAAATGATGAAGAGGACCTGCTTGATCTTTTTACAAGGATGGGTTCCCACTTCCTACCACCTAAGAACAACATGCAGCCTGCCATTGAAACAATGGCTCATAAGGCCATTCTCCAAGAGCCAAAGTATATAATGGATTGCTTCTCCACACCCATGGCACGTCTGCAGCTGAAACTGTCAGGCAAGGAAAGTGTGTTGTCTCTGTATGAGACAAAGAAGGCCACAGGCAAAAGACTAGTGCAGCTGTTTGAAACAACAAAATTGATGCTGTCTCACGGAGAACAGACAACCTTTAACCATCTTCAGCGTTATGTTAAAAACGCTGATGAAACCAAAGCTGAAAAAATCCTGCGCTTCTGCACAGGATCTTCTGTGATATGTGTTGACAAAATTTTGGTGTGCTTTAATGCTGAAACTGGGCTCAACAGAAGGCCTGTTGCTCACACCTGTGGAGCTACCCTTGAAGTGCCATGCACTTACAGTTCTTATCCTGAATTTCGCACCGAGTTCGACAATATCCTTTTCAGCAATTACTTTGAAATGGACATCATTTGAATCTGATGAGTGTACTAATGGTTACAGCTGTAATTGTTATATGTATGATTATCCTTGAGTTCATGAATTCTGTCTTTTCTCATTTGTCATTGAAGCATTTGATATATTCAGCCGTATAGTAAGCTGTCACACATTTAACTTTCTGATGGCTTAGTTGTATGTTAGCTCCGATTACACAAGGACTCTTTATTGTTTAAAATTCTTTGAAAATGACTGCATCTTTAACTTCTGTTGAAAACAAGGTTTGAGTTTATTGTTAGAGGGACAGATCACATCAAAATGTGCTGTACACATTATCATTGTTTTCATTTACTCCTGCCATCAGCCAGAATAAAGGCTCGCTTTTGTTTTAAGTTCAGTGTCCTCTCTCTCTCTCATTGTCTGCTTTTGGGTACGTTCTGTCAACACACCTGCATAGCCCGCAGTGACACACATTGGCCTGCTGTTTATCCATCTAGAATATTTTGTTGTGAGTTGCCTAGTTTTGTGAGATATTAGCTGTAGAGATCTCTTCCTTGTTGAAAAACTACATGAAGCTACATAAAGTCTACATAAAGACATTGCTACTAAGCATTAGGTACCATGTGAAACAAGAGAAAGGTAGGCTTGTACAGTCAATATCTCTAAAATTGGGTAACTCACACTACAGCTAGCAAACAGAAAAATGTGTAAATTTGATTTTAGGGTGAAAGGTCCATTAATATTAGCAAATAATGTCACTATGGTTGCAAAAAAGTTATTGAAAGTTAATGATAAGATCCTGTTTACAAATTCTTAAAGCTGATGTAGCCTATAAACATCATCTTGTAACAATAAGTCCTATTCCCCTTGATTAGCTTCCAAAATGTTTACTAGTTGTTTTGTTAAAAAGCATATTGCCATCACAAGTTCTTTTTTGAAAGGACTTTGCCCATAATGTGACATACAGATGATCCACAATTCTTTATACTGTCTTATATAAATACAAATTAACAAGTAATGATTATCAGATTTAACATTTTCTTGGATAAACAAGTTTGTATGCCAGGATTTCAAATTAGATTAAATAGTATATATGGTTAATTATAAAATATTGCTACATTTTTGACAGATTATGCACTTCTGTCTACCCTTCTCTGAAATTTAAGTGCCTGGGAACACAGGCAGTCAATACACAGATGCTGTCGATATGCTTTTGTCATTTGCAGTTTTTTAGTTGTCAGTACTACATGGTCCCCCCCAAAAAATTAGAAATTGATTAGATTTCAGTTTATTTGTCCGGTAGTTCAACAACACATATCATCCTTTCAGAAGTGGCGAGTTTTTCAAAAATAGCATTCGAATGAAATTGCTGTTCATCAACAGTATAGGTGGGTGCAGAGAATTTATTATTCAGCTGATGAAATAAGCTTCAGATTAAATTCAGTAGCCAAAAAAGAATGTTTATATCTATTTGAAATTCTAGGAGTTCAAAATGTCTTGATTTAGTTCTTTATTTTTTCAGTTTTGTTTAACCAACATTAAAAAACTAAAGCTCATCTGGAATCACAGTAAATAGTTTTTTAAAAAAAAATAGCAAAAATTACATCAAATAATTATATTTTTAGACAGAGAAACTTGAGTTCAGAAAAATGCTAAAGGTGCCCCCCCTCAGATTATAATGCCCCTTAGTACCATTTCATGTAGCCTACCAGTGTGACAGTGGGCGTTATAATATATATAGAGCAACAAGGCATAATAGAATATCTCTTCGATTTTAAACTGTATTCTAGCCAACATCAACAACTAAACATTCCCGTCATTAACAAATAGAGATGGTGTAAATACCAACTCACCATTTAAAAATTATTACAAAATACTCAACATAAACCACCATTATCCTAGTAAACACTGTACATTAAAACTCCTAACACATTAAATTAATACTTCTCTTATGTTTTGATCCATGTATCAAGCCAAATAGACAGGTAAAGTAATCCGAAGTAATACACATAGACATAGAACTTGATAACATTTGACAGAAAATTACAATGTTTTTGTGCTAAAGAACACTCAGAATATCATTAACAGGCAGAGACTTCCCTTTATACTTTAGTTCACTGACCCTCCTGGAACACAATTATAAATATTTCTATATAAGATATTCTCATAAATGACTGTGTACTAGAAAGCTTACAGTTTAAAGTCTGTTAAATATCCAGAAGTTAGCTTTCTCACATATAGCACAGGTCAATTTTGAGAAACGTTCTCAGCTGCAGTGTATGGAATTTACACTAATGCCACGATGTTCTCTCTTAGATGCATGTACAAGTTTACAGCCTGATATGGGTCTGTTGGTGGAGTCAGATGGGACTCAGTCATGAGGATATTGCACAGTTCATACACATCGGGGTCACATGGTTTGGTCAGTCGGAAAACACACTCAGTTTTACACATTTCAACATGTTCTTCTTCAGTAGGGCAAAGGAAGTCTCTTGTCCCGTAGAGCTCAGGTAATGTATACATTACATTAGGTCGCCCACTGGGGATATTGATGTTTGTTGATGGCCTGATGGAGTGTGCATTCCAAACCTGTGCAGTGTCATCCAGCTCATCCTGTTGACAAGAATACAGAAATTAAAGAAATGCGATCGCATGTATGTATATACATATATACATATACGCAGATCACGATGAACTCAGTCACTTAGAGGAAGGTTTCTTATATTTATGCAATTTATTATTTTTAAACAATCATGTGTATTTTTGTAATCATGTACTTTACCTAATGTCATCTGTACAAGTGTTTCACACACTAACTCCTGTTACTGTTATGCTGTGATATTTTACATTAGTACTATTGGTCTTATTACTACCTGCTTGGCTCATCTACTCCCCTTATAATAATCAATTTGTTTTATGTCACTGATCATTGTATTTTGTATTTGAAAGTTATTTGGATATTCCAATCAAAATAATTCCAAATTGTAAATAGTTAATATTATAGATGAGAAATTTTCATATGCCATGTCAACATCTTCAACATAGATGTTACTGTAGTCTTGGTTGTTGAGCTCTGCCTTAAGGTGGCCAATTGCTTAAGCCTAAATTATAGTATTTACACAATTTTTCATTTACTCCCTGCTCCTGTCAACCTCTTCTCCCTGTCTTGTCTCTTTCTTCCTGCAAGTCTCTCCATTCCCTAAACCTGGCACAGATCTCATCTCTCACAATACTTCGTGTATTACCTCTCTATCACTTCTTCGGTTTCCTTTATCTCTCACTCACACACGCATGCATCCATACACGCAACAAAACATATTTTATTAACTCACCTGGATGAGTCCCATGCAACAAAACTGGAGGAGGTTTTTGTCCAGAAACCCACCATCAAAGTACCCGTTGTCTCTGATGTCTGCAAATAAGGATAACCAGAACTCCAGACACTGGCTGCGAAGAAAATGCCACCAGTATTCAATCCTTTGATTGGCGGTACTTGCTCCCTCCAAGTAACTCTCAAGGGTGTCGTTAGGAGCCACGGGCACAAGGAAACGCTGAAAGCCTCTAACATGGCCATTTTCAGTTCCAAGATCGCCTCTCACAACTCTAGGGCAGCCCTTTAAACGCTGCACCGCTTCTATGTAATACCCCCCGATCACTTTCGGATTACTATTTGTTGTGTACGCATTAAGCCAGATTATTTTTCTCGAGAAACCGTCAATACTACCATTGATACAGATGCCATATGGCTTCAGTTTGTCGTATGAGTCCATGTGCCAGATGAAGTTCGGCCCTTTTGAAAAATAGTTCCTTCGCCTGAAACGTCTTGCTTGCCTCAGTGCGACGCCTCGGGGATCCAGCTCCTTCAACACCAAGCGCACATCCTCTTTCCTCACGCGTAGTCCATGTTCCCTGCATTTAGTGTACATCCATCGGTATCCGTGAAGCTGCCCAGAGTACTGCAGTTGGTTGTCAATAAATTCAACCAAGACGGCCAGGTCAGAGTACGCTTTGTGACGAGTGTGTCCCCTTGTGCTAAGAACTCTCTTCAGATGTCTTTCGCTTATATGAAAACTGTGTCTACTGCAAAGCACAGTTTTAATGTCTTTATAGTTTAGTCCAAGCTCAAAGTAAAAATCTATGAATCGCTCAAATGGGTGTGTGTCCTCCATCGCTGTGGTTGTTTCTGAGGTTTCAGTGCTGATTTGGAGGTGTATGGTTTTGCGAGATCTCGCGAGATCTCGCAAAAGATTTGCGAGATCCCGAGTTTGTTTTGCGAGATCTCGCAAAAGTTTTGCGAGATCCCGAGTTTGTTCATCGTAATTTTTTTTTCTCCCATGTCCCCTGCGGGGCTCCGTATCTCTGTCATATGGGCCTGCATGAATAAACTTTCTGAATCCTTTATCATCCGAAACTGAAAATAGTTGTGGATGGTTACTATACCTTTCTAATGTCACGTTGTTGTCCCTGACTCTCTTTCTCTCTCTTTCCCTACCGCTCTGTTCCTGTGCTACTGCAAGTGTAACTACCGCCCCTCCCCCCTCTTCCCAGCGCAAAGCACAAGGCTCTCATGCGGAGTGAAGCGGAAAAAAGTGCGAGAGAGAGGGTGAGAGAAAGAAAAAAAAAACCCACGGCTCGCGATAAGGAGCCGGCTAGCGTCGTTCACGTCAAAGATCCGTCTCTAAGAGCTGTTTCGTTCGCGACCGACACATCACTATTTTCCGCACTTTAAGGCGCACTTAAAATCTTTTAATTTTCTCAAAAATCGAAAGTGCGCCTTATAATGAGGTGCGCCTTATGTATGAATTCTGGTTGTGTTTACTGACTTCGAACTGATTTTATATGGTACACGGCGCTCAAAAATCTGTCAAAAATGTTTTAGTACAAATTTGGTAAGCTACGAAGCCACACCGCTTGATGGATTGTCCGCATGAGAGCCTTGTGCTTGATGGATTGTCGGAGCATTATGGCAACCGTAGTCAGGAGCCTCACAGACTCGGAGTACTCTGAGGTCCAAAACTTCATCCGCTTCAGGTCCCAAAGTCAAACAAACACCGCGGCATCAGTGTAAGTTAAAAACTGTCTAAATTCTTTCACCTTTAAAAAAAATGGTCAGCGTTGCTGCTTTACCAGGTGTAACAATTAAGTTTAAGATCCAGGCATCCATGAAAACAGAAATTATTAAAATAATTAATTAAAAATTAAAACATACTGTTCTGCAATCACTTCCAACATAAAATGAAGACAGAAAACTAAACAGCAGTGACATTTGTAGGGTTATTTAAGTTGGTCTTGCAGGTATATAATGATGTGCTACGTGATCTCTAGCAACACAGCTACAGTCAGGTCCATAAATATTGGGACATCGACACAATTCTAACATTTTTGGCTCCATACAGCACCACAATGGATTCCAAATGAAACGAACAAGACATGCTTTAACTGCAGAGTGTCAGCTTTTATTTGAGGGTATTTACATCCAAATCAGGTAAACGGTGTAGGAATTACAACAGTTTGCAAATGTGCCTCCCACTTCTTGAGGGACCAAAAGTAATGGGACAGAATAAGAACTATAAATCAAACATTCATTTTTTAATACTTGGTTGCAAATCCTTTACAGTCAATCACAGCCTGAAGTCTGGAACACATAGACATCACCAGACGCCGGGTTTCATCCCTGGTGATGCTCTGCCAGGCCTCTACTGCAACAGTCTTCAGTTCCTGCTTGTTCTTGGGGCATTTTCCCTTCAGTTTTGTCTTCAGCAAGTGAAATACATGCTCAAACGGATTCAGGTCAGGTGATTGACTTGGCCATTGCAAAACAGTCCACTTCTTTCCCTTCAAAAACTCTTTGGTTGCTTTTGCAGTATGCTTTGGGTTGTTGTCCACCTGCACTGTGAAGCGCCATCCAATGAGTTTTGAAGCATTTGTCTGAATATGAGCAGATAATATTGCCCGAAACACTTCAGAATTCATTGTGCTGCTTTTGTCAGCAGTCACATCATCAATAAATACAAGAGAACCAGTTCCACTGGCAGCCATACATGCCCACGCCATGACACTTCCACCCCAATGCTTCACTGATGAGGTGGTATGCTTAGGATCATGAGCAGTTCCTTTCCTTCTCCATACTCTTCTCTTCCCATCACTCTGGTACAAGTTGATGTTGGTCTCATCTGTCCATAGGATGTTGTTCCAGAACTGCGACGGCTTTTTCAGATGTCGTTTGGCAAACTCTAATCTGGCCTGCCTGTTTTTGGGGCTCACCAAAGGTTTACATCTTGTGGTGAACCCTCTGTATTCACACTGGTGGAGTCTTCTCTTGATTGTTGACTCTGACGCACATACACCTGCCTCCTAGAGAGTGTTCTTGATCTGGCCAACTGTTGTGAAGGGTGTTTTCTTCACCAGGGAAAGGATTCTTTGGTCATCCACCACAGTTGTGTTCCGTGGTCTTCCTAGTCTTTTGGTGTTGCTGAGTTCACCAGTGCGTTCCTTCTTTTTGGGAATGTTCTAAACAGTTGTTTTGGCCACGCCTGATGTTTTTGCAATCTCTCTGATGGGTTTGTTTTGTTTTTTCAGCCTAATGATGGCTTGCTTCACTGGTAGTGACAGCTCTTTGGATCTCATCCTGGCAGTTGACAGCAACAGGTTCAAAAAGCAAACAGCACACTTGAAATGAACTCTGGACCTTTTATTTGTTCATTGTAATTGGGGTAATGAGGGAATAACACACACCTGGCCATGGAACAGCTGAGAAGCCAATTGTCCCATTACTTTTGGTCCCTTAAGAAGTGGGAGGCACATATACAAACTGTCATAATTCCTATACTGTTCACCTGATTTGAATGTAAATACCCTCAAATAAAAGCTGACAGTCTGCAGTTAAAGCACATCTTGTTCGTTTCATTTGGAATCCATTGTGGTTGTGTATAGAGCCAAAAATGTTAGAATTGTGTCGATGTCCCAATATTTATGGACCTGACTGTATGTTAGCATAACATAAACACATTGAAGTTGGAGGATGAACGCTAACTTTTTTTCCACTCGATAAAGTTTAACGTGAGGGTTCCCCAATAGTTATAGGCAAATGCAATCGCATGGAATTATAGAAGTATGGAAGTGGAGGAAGCATGAACTAACTGAACTCAAAATGCATAAAGAATATAACCAGCAAAAATAATAAAACAAAAATTCTGGAATAATACATGAAAATAATACATGAAAACTGAGACTCAACAGAAAATAATAAATAGAACTAGAAAGATCAAAACTCAAAAACACTGGTTTAAACACCCAGGACCAGGAATACAAGCCAGTAGGGAAACGGCAGAGAAAGAATTGGGACTACATGCTTAAGTGTAACAGAGCAAGGGGGTAGAAAGAAAGCCTAAAAACCAAAACAAACAGACAAAATAAAAAATATAAATTTTACAAACCTGACTCATGCAGCTAAGTGGAAAATACTGAAGGAGCGAGCCAAACAGATGTTGTGATATTAGTTTCCCGGTGGATTTATTGAACTTTATAAAGAGACAGATGGCATTACTGAGATACATAATCTTCTTATATTATTTCCAATACTGATCGCAATTGATGACCGAAAGGAAGACTGTAATAAAGATATTTTATAATCAGAGAGCAACAGGAAAATCAGAGACTTCACTAAAGTACGAGAACGTACACTTAGTACTTTAACTATGTGGGAGCACTTGTGCTTACAGGTGTAGCCAGTCCTACAAAGGCTGATTTTTGAGCCAGAAAAACCCTGCTGAGATGCATTCGCTTTCTATTATCAGTCCCTTACTATCTTAATATAGTCTATGAAACATGAAGAGTTGTCATGCAAACTTCCTGCAGTCTGAGGAGACATTTTTATTTGGTTTAATATTCAGCTCAGTTCAATTTGATGTACATAGCACCAAATCACAACAACAGTCCTACAGACCCTGCAGTAATACAATACGTCTCTCCATCTCTCCAGAACTCTCATATTTCATAGGCTACAGTTGTTTCAGAAGGTATTCAGACCCCATCGGGTTCTGCACTGTTTCTAAGCATGTACTTTTAATCTTACATGAAAAATAGCATTTTTCCCCATGCATTCCAAGTTAATAACCCACAGAGGTGTTTTTATAGACCCTTTGCTGTTTGGTGAGATGCGTCCCATTTGCTTTGTTTATCGCTGATATGCAAAACCTGACTGCAGACTCACTGTGGCACACTTAAGGGGCTGGAGACACTCTGTGTATCAAAGGGTTCACATTTTGGACTGCATTAAAGCAAAAACACTCTCTGCAGACCTCCACAATAAAACTGTGGTGAGTCATAGATCAGGTTAAGGGTCTGAAACCATTTCTAAGGCTCAGAGCGTTCCCAGCAGCACAGTGACCTCAATAACAGTGAGATGGAAGAAGTTTAAAACTCTCAACCATGAGAGGTGACTGAGAAGCCAAATGGATAGAGTTCCAGAGCCTATACCAGTTTTCTAAAAACACATTTCACTTTGTCTTTATCGGTTACTGAGTTTAGATTAGTGAGTAAAAATATCTGTTTTAGTAATTTTAAAGCTGTTCTTTGAAGTCGACCTTTCTCACATGTAGCAGTGTCAGATATGCTGTCATTACCGGAAATACTCTGCGTTGTTCAAACAGCAAAATAAAAGGGGAAAACAGAGACATGAAGACAGACAGGCATACAAACACAGACAGGTGAACACCAGAGGTCCTGGCAGAGAGTAAAGGCTCAAAGGAAGAAAAACCCAAAATAACAGAAATAACCTAAAAACCATAACTTTATTTATAAGTTGTAAAATATTTGACACTTACACACACACACACACTGATTTCTGGACTATCTGCCGAGTAAACAATCCTCACTCTCCGTATTTACCCTCTCTGCACAGCGAGTTTTCATCAGACTGCTGATCTGTCGGGTTAATGCAGTCTGTGTTTCTGGCCCACGCCAAGTGTGCAGATAAGACCCAGAGGGCAATTTATTGTCAAGTTAATCACTTTAAACGGTAAATATGCAGTGTATGAATGGCAAATTATGTGCTAATGATGGAGCGCGCCAACTCAATTACATCTTAATTGGGTTGATGTGACAACTCTCAGCATTTTCCAGTATTAGGTATTCATCAACAACTTAGTGCAGCCGCCAAGTGATATTTACTGTGCATCTCTCAGTTTGGATCAGATGTCAAGTGTTCATATGGAAGCTGTTGAGATGTATGCCTGGTGGTTATTATGCACATTTTTCATACCAGGCAGATTTGATTCCACAATTTGCTAATTTCTTTTTTTTTTTTTTTTTTTTGGGGGGGGGGGGGGGGGGGTTATAGTGAATAAATTATTTTCCTTGGACAAAGTCAATTTAAAAACTTTGTAGATGATATCACCTATGACGTCAGGATTGGTGTGTTAGCTTCTGCCAGTTCATTTTTTCTGGAGCCTGAAGTTGCTTTTTATGGATTGCTTATCATTGTTAACTGTACAAGTGCACTGCACAGACATGGCTAATTAATGCTCAGTAATGGATTAATTGAATCCAAGACTAAAGCACTAAGTTGTTGGACAGTGTGTTCTTCACTGCATTTTATGAGCCAGAAAATTTAAGAAACAGTGAAAAGTTCCAGTTTACTCACCTGAAACGGGGCTGGGTCACAGGGGCAGCAGCCTAACCAAAGAAGCTTAGACCTACTTCTCCCTGGGCACCTCCTCCAACTTGTCTTGGGGAACACCAAGGCCTCCCCAGGCCAGCCGAGAGATACAATCTCTCCAGCATTGTCCTGGGTGTGCCTCGGGGCATTCTTCCGGTGGGACATGCCTGGAACACCTTACCAAGGAGGCACCCAGCAGGCATCCTTGTCAGATGCCGGAACCACCTCAGCTGGCTCCTTTTGATGTGGAGGAGTATCACCTCTACTCTGAGCCCCTCCTGGATGTTTGAACTCCTCACCCTATCTCTAAGAGAGAGGCCAGCCACCCTTCAGAGCAAGCTCATTTTCGCCGCTTGCATCCACGATCTTGTTCTGTCAGTCACTACCCACAGCTCGTGACCATAGGTGAGGGTAGCGACGTAAATCGAGAGCGTCACTTTTACGCTCACCTCTCTCTCAATATGTCTGCTGATCTCTCACTCCCCTCTCGCTTCACTTCTGAACAACACCCAGAGATACTTAAACTCCTCCACTTGGGGCAGTAACTCGTCCCTGACCCAGAGTGGGCACTCCAGCTTTTTCCAGCTGAGGATCACCTCAGATTTGGAGGTGCTGAACCTCATTCCCACCCCTTCACACTCTCCTCCAAACTGTTTCAACAACACGGAGTCCAGAACCCACCGGGAACAAGTCCAGCTTATTACCAGCTATAACTCCCATACACCCTAAAGTATCCTTGAGAGGGTAAAGAGCTGGACCAGTGTCCTGCAACTGGGACGAAAACCATATTGTTCCTCCTGTATCTGAGGTTCAACAAAGGGACGGACTCTCCTTTCCAGCACACTTGCATAGACTTTATTGATGTTTTACATAAATTTTAGATGCTTTACACTTCAGACTGGTTGTAAAAGTTCTCCAGCAGCTTGCAGGGAGACATGAACCAGTAATAAATAATGAACCCCCAAGGAAATCATTCTTTTCAAAGCCACTACACTACACTGTCATTTTTACCTTTGAGATGCACATATCCAATAATTTACACATATTTGAATTTTGGTGCTGCTTTACATTTTTGTCTTTCTATGTTTGCAAATGTTTCTAAACAAAACACTCCAAAAAAGCCTCTCATTCATGCTCGCTCTCAGTCTCCCGCCTGGTGTTAAACCTGTTGAAATGCCTTTTTTGCACTTACAGTAACATAATGTGTTGTTGTCACATCAATTTATGTTATTTTCCATCTCCTATTGCTTTCTGCTCCACTTCATGTGTGAGGAGGTGAACTCACAGTGAGACTGTGAAGACTCTCGCACTGAGCTGAAATTAATTTTTATTTTCTTTTTCTTGATCCTTTTTTCTTTCAGTGTCTCACCGAAACTTTATATTGTTGAGTGTATTTATTGGTTAGATTATATTTTAGAAAGGTTTTTAAGTCACTTTTGATGTTGTCTGACACATTTAAAGGATTTCCACTCTCTTCCTCACAGTGAGGAATACAGCTGGTCTCAGATCAGTGCTTACTATCAGCAGGTAACCTGTTGTATTGGAGCTGGAATAAGTTGGATTCTTGGATCTTTGCTCTAAATTCCACTTGACCTGCTCAGATGTTCAAATCTTAGCAGCTTTAACGTAAATGACACACATTTGTGTGGTGTCTGGGAAAGAGCCAGTCTCAGCGGAGGAAACATGAGCCATTGCTGTAACAGCTGAGCTCACTGAAGTCCTCTTCACTTCTTGTAAAAACTCAGAGGTGTTGTAGCAGCAGGCTTCGCTAACACGAGTTTAACTCCTGGGAAAAAGTAACAATGCTGATTCTCCTTCCCCTCCAAGGTCACGGAGAGACAGGAGTCATCAAACAGCTTAATCTTCTGCATCTGATGAAGGTTGTTTTAATTGGGTTTGTTGGCGAAACAAAGTTCAGTGACTCACAAAGTGCAGTGACAGCAGGACTCAATGCACGATGCTTCAAACTGTATACAAATGAGTCTGTCCTTCCGGCCGTCTGTCAGAGCTGTGTTTGATCATGCTTTATGAAATCATGCAACATCACAGGATGTGAGCTGGATAGCAGACAGTTGTATGCAAACGAAATCCAGTAATAAGTAGAGAGAGAGAGAGACGCTGTTTCCTGAATCTTTTGTTCTTCTCTTTGTGTGTGACTTTCAGAGATGTTTTTATGGACTCGGCCTCTTTGCCTGCTCTCTTTTTGAGTTGTTTGCCTCACTGCCAACCTCTGATTAAAGACTTGGATTTTGAACTTGTGCTCGGCCTCTAAATGTCCTGCATTTGGGTCCTTTCCTCTGCATTCTTTACAGAGCTACTTAGAAAGCAGGACGGTGACAGGAAATAGATGCTGTGTGTGCAGAGGAGCAACAGATTAGCTTCCAGGTGTTGCTGAACAGATGGGGGGCTTAGTTTGGTGATTTCCTTACCACCACCTCTAGGATTTATTTGTTTGAGGTGTTTTAAAGTAGAGTCTGAACCCTGAAGAAGAACTCTGTAGTGCCAGAACAGAGGAAAGTAAGAAGTACTGCCATCATACACATATCAGGTTCCCACTCATAGACATAACTGACGCAAGGCACTCCGGTGTATCTGCTAACTGTAAATGGAAAATATGTTGGGAAACAGTTTTTGTGCAGCAGATAAAAAACTAAGTACCAAAATTGTGACATTTACTCTTTTGTGGTTACATAGAAACTTGACGTGGCCACATCAACAATCAGATCCATTGTTAAAAAGCATCGATGCGCCAAAAGACCACAGAATTATTTCCATGATGAAGAAAAACCACTTCACACCATCTAAACAAGTCAAGAAGACCTTTGATGAGGCAGGAGTATTACTGTCAAAGTTTACAATCAAGAGACCCTTGTCATGGTCTGGGTGAGTGGCTGGGTTTCTCAGCCTACAGGTGGAGCCTCGGCAGTCCCTCAACACACCTGTCACTAATTCCTTGGTTGTATTTAAGTCCAGCGTTCTCAATGAATCATCGCCAGATTATCTGCTAACTCTTGTTAGAGACAAACCACCAAGTTCAAGTTTTTGTAAAGTTATAAGGTTCTAGTGAATTAACTGTTATCTCCTGTGCTTTAGCTTTCCTCGGATCACCCTTCCATGTCTAACCATTGGTAACACTCACCTGGACGCTGGACTCGCAATCCACCACAGCCACCATCCTTGCAATTGTGGTTCACTATTTCGCCTCCCTGTCTCAATCACTTAGATCCACCAGACTCTCAGGATTAACGAGTACTCACCAGGACCTTGCCATCAGCTTCTCCCCCCATGCCACAACTGGACTGTGGACAAGTAAGGCAAAATATATTGGACCTCTCACCAGTGAACCGCATGACTCCTCTTTCCCTCTGTTTCCGTGACTCTGTTCACCAGCCCAGAACCACGACTCATTGCCTGTTTACCTGTTCTTAGTTGTAAGCACCAGATTCCAGTCATAGTTTGCTCGTAACATTTAGCATCCCTAAGAGTTTTTGAGTAATAAAGTTTTCACGTCCAAGCCACGTTAACTGCCTCCGTCTGAGTCTGCTATTTGGGTCCACTCTCTCGCTCTGGCCTCTCCACCATTGCATGCTTCTAAAATGGAAATACAGAATTTACAAGAAGATCCAAATACTTGTTTACACTTAGGTAAGTCTGGTTAGACTTCATTAGAAAACATGTAAAGAGTTGCACAGGTCTGGAGAAAATTCTTTGGACAGATAAAACCAAGATGAGCTTGTACCAGAATGATACGAAGGCAAAGGTCTGGAGAAGCAGTGAACCAGCTAATTATGTGAAGAATATCACATCATCTTTCAAACATGTAATGTTATAACATGGGCATGAATGGCTGCCGCTGGAACCGGATCACTGGAATTTAAAGACAGAAGCTGACAGAAGCAGCGGGATGTGCTGTGAAGTGTTCAGGGCTGTACTCTCTGCTCAGATTCAGCCAAATACTGCAAAACTGATTGGACAGAGCTTCACAAAACGGATGAATAATGACCCAAGCAAACATTGATCTGAGGCCCAGTAGGCATCCTTGTCCGATGCCAGAACCACCTCAACTGGCTCCTTTTGATGTGGAGGAGTATCACCTCTACTCTGAGCCCTCTGGCTGAACTCCTCATCCTATCTCTAAGGGAGAGGCCAGCCACCCTTCAGGGGAAGCTCATTTCCGGCACTTGTATCCAAAATCTTGTTCTTTCGGTCACTACCCACAGCTTGTGACCATAGGTGATGGTAAGGATGTAGATTGACCGGTAAAGAGCTTCGCTTTTACACTCAGCTCTCTCTTCACTACAACAGACTTGTACAGCTTCCACATCATTGCAAACAAATAAAGGAACCCAAGAGTTTCTCAAAGGAAAGAAATGGACAAGTCACTCCCCTGATCTCAACCAACAGAGCAAGTTATTCAGGTATTAAATGGAAAACTGAAAACAGAGACACCTACAAACAAGCAACAACCAGTGGTGGCTGCAGCAAAGAGCATCTGAAGTCCATGGGTTCTAGACTTCAGACAGTCACTGAACACAAAGAATTTCAACCAAGTATATAAAAAAACGCTTCTTACATTTAAAATTATGTTAGTTTAGCCATTTCTTTTTAAGAAAATGGGGGATTGTGTAGAAAAATGTCTGTAAATCCTAAACATATCATGGCATACTCTTGTTAATTAAAGCTGAAAGTCTGCACTTCAGTCACATCTTGAATGCTTGATTTAAAATTTTCTGTGTTGGTTTACAGAGGCAAATGTAGAAAAAAGTGTTGCTGTCTAAAAGCTTATTGAGCAGACTGTAGCTGAAGATGCTGTCTGGATGAATAATTATTGACTGACTGGCTGCAGAGAGACAAACATGCACTGAAACAGTTTTAAAGATGGGCTCTTTACAGTTATCTGTTCCTAATGAGAAACGGTGTCCAGGTCACTAGTCTGACACTGAGGTGTGTCGCGGTCTTGTGTGATCGATGGTTACATAGTCTGTGAGCTTCGACTGTGCATCAGGCGACTGTTATGAACTCTCAATTCTACCAATGTGTCTCAAAGTAAATGCGATGTAGAGTCATGTAGTAAAACGGATCCAGGGCGGGTTCGGGTCAGAAACAGAAGATTGCCCTGTGATCCGCGGCGGCAGTATTGTTGTTGTTGTTTGTGTGATGTCGAGCCTGCGGGGGAGTCTCGGGTGTTATTTTTAGCGGTGAAAGGTTAAACGGAGAAGCTCGACAGACTGAACTAACCGGATTATCTGCCATTCTTGTCTGGATTTCATCATAGTAGGATTCAGTGGGAGACGGGCCATCTGAGACGATTCACCCAGTGACGCCGCAGTAATCTGGAAACCGGCATCCGCACATTTCTCCTCTGATTAAAATCAGCCCAAATCACAAGGAACTCCCATTTGAATACCAAATAATTTCACCTATTTTCTTAAAGTGCCTGAGACCTGACAGAGACTCCTGCTTATCTCTCCCTTTCATTTTCATTTTGCTGCCATGAATACAGAGCGGAGTATCAGCTGTGAATATTTCAGTATTTAATCAAATGTCAGAGTGTATTTAGTCTGAGCCCTGAGAGGAGGGTTTTTCTTTAAATGTAATGCGGTGATAAGCGGAGCTGGATTTTAATGTGCAAAGTGAAACTTTTATTAGCGGCTCCCTGAGAGCTCCTCGGCTTTATTAGATAAAACAGCTGAGGGGGATGGAGGAGAGATTGGCAGACAATGCTACAAGTGAAGTGTTATCACTGAGAGCAGAAAGGCTTTAATGGACTCTGAGCTACTGCTGGACTCACTTTAAATGAACTACATCAAAGTCAAGCACAAAGCAAAGTACATGAAGTAAAACACATGTGCTACAAAAGCTTCAGAGTCCAGGTCAAAGCGCAACACGCCAAATAATCAACAAGAGTACCAGAATTTGTGCCTCAGAGGACCAGAACGTGGAGTCAATCACTGTGTTTTGTTGCAGACCTGCAGCTTTATAATGAGGAGTGGATGGACTGAGTTTGAGTCATCGCTGCAGCCGCTGTGATGTCAGCTATTTTGAAGCCTCGGCCGAAGTGTTTTTGCTGAGCTTTTTGAAAGCAGGTGCCACGAGTCCAGAGTGAACGTGACGCTGCACGGTTTCCTCGTCCGTCCGCTGACCGATCAGGACTTTGATCAACAAACTGAGGAATGACAGCAGGCTGGCTAGTCGTACAACTCAAATATGCAGCTCAGCATAACAGAAACCAGTCCTTGTGTTTGACCTCAACGCCGTCGTGTTCGGTTTCATATGGACTAACTTTGTTTTTACTCATTCATCTAATTCAGTCTGCACACTGTGAATCAGAGAGCAGAGGAGAGATTAGGTAAATAACATGAACAAATACTTTTATTTTTTCTTTAATATTTTTCTTATATTTTCCTTTTCTGTGTGGGTGGGGGTGGGTGTGGGTGGGTGTGGGTGTGTGTGGGTGGGGGTGGGGGGGGGTTACAGCTGCTAATCCCAGTGCTTCAGTCTGGCAGCAGTGAAACACACAGGCTGTGTTGGACAGTAAAACAGGCACCGGATTACAGATTAAAAGCAATTTCTAATCTTCTTTTGCACGGCTCTTCAGATATGGCCCAACTTGGCGATGTCTGAGCTCCAGCTGACCTACAATAAGCTAAGACCTTCAACTTTCCCCCATCTCTGCTCGTCACAGAGGTCACCAGAAAACATCAGAAGCCTCACGTATGAAAGCACACAGGCTGTAGGTCTTCCTCAAAGCCAGAAGTTTTATTTTTACTCCAAATCCTCAAAGAGACACAATCCCTCACCCCCTCGCTCCCCCCAGCCGTTAGCCTCACTCCACCTTTCATCAGTCGGGTTCACCTGAGGGAAAGAGGTTTGAAGTTCACAGCCATTCGAAACAGTGTGAAGTTTTTAGGTTTGGTTTCATGTGTTAAAGTCGCACGAAGTTTGGTTTAGTGCTGCAGTGTTTGGATAGAGCAAAGTAAAGGCACCAATTCAGGAAAATAAAAATGCAAACAAGTTACTGAACAAAGATTTGGTAATTAATTTTTCTCTCTTTTTAAGCAAGACAGTCTAAAAAAATCTGGTTCCAGCTTCCTCAGAGTGATTTATTTTTTTTTTTCTTTTTGGTTGCTGGATGCGGAAAAAAAGGAGATTATGATCTGTCAGCATGTCCTTTGGGAAAGTTTCATCTAATTATTCACTCATTAAATATTAAACCATTGTGGGAGAACTAAAAGAATTAGATTAGTTTAAGCCTTTTATCTGAGTAACATGATGACATACCTGACAGTGTTTCCTGCAGCTTCTCCAGTACGACTGTATTTTGTTGGTTTTATGTTGTTTTTATAAGATGGACATAAAAGTATTTTTCATATACTGTATTTATACGTGTTTGGGTTTTGACACTTTTCTGTTCGAGAGCAGAAATTTGGATGTGATCATGGTTTGTGTCTTTCTAAAGTGAATATTAACCAAATGAAACTAAGTAAAAGTCGGCTAATTAAGAAGAAAAGTTTTTAATTGAAAACTGAAAATTGCAAAATATTTGTACACATAATTTATTCATTAATCGGCTTAGGAAATTTAAAAAGTAGTAAAAAAAGATTTTTGTTTTAAAGTGGGTTTATTTTTCATATTTGTCGTGAACACAGGGATTTTTAATTGTTGCGTTAGTGATAACAGCGTGTTCATGTTTTTCAGGGCTTTGAATGTCACAGTAATTTAATGGAATAAAATACAACAACATATAAAGAAAACTGTTCACGTATGTTTGAATTACAACAACGTGTACATAAACTTCATATGGAGGCTCTGTCCCTCTCTCTGATCTACAAGATTGTTTTCTCTATATCCAGAGTCAGATTTCTGTAAACGGCTTCTTTACAGGCAGATTAAATAAAAACTTTCACATCAGATATTTGAGAAGTTTAATATTAAACTGATCCATATTCTAAATGAACTCTATTTATTAATTAAGCAGAATATAAAAGTAAAAGTGCTACAGATAAGATGACAAGAAGGAATTTAAATGTTTTAAATGAGTTTTATTTTGTTGGCAGAAACATTATAGTTTCAAAATAAAAGAGCAGAGTTATTAAAATGTTAATATTTTTTACTGTGTTCAAGTAAAACGACTGATCGTATTTCTTCTTTTCATCCCAAGGCTCTGCGCGCTGTGCAGTTTCAGCTCTCTGATCTAAAATCATTTATTTTCATGTGTCGGAGTCAGATTTCCTTTTAAAGGACTTCTGCGCTTGTGGAACAAACATAATTTGTCTGGAGCTTCCTGGGACTTTAACCCTGAGATGGCATAAGCTTCTGGACTTATTGGATTTGTAACAAAGGCATGAAAGTACATTGAGCAGAGGATTTAAGTATTCATTTATTCCTCCGAGCCCAACGGTTGTCACAGTTTTGTGCAGCGATCAGGTTTTCGAATTGAAACAATGAAGTCCAGAGACAGAAACGTGCAGGAAACCACCAAACGAAACAGAAAAACATCAGCAAAGATTCAAAGGTCCAGCAACCTGAGTCTGTGCAGACATGTGATGTGCTCATGAGGACCGCTCGGAGCGGTGAGGCCTGCAGGATGCCTTGATTGAAAGCAGCCGGGGAACCATGACACGGCGTGTCCGGCTGGGCCAGGAGGGGGTGCGTCGAGCAAACTAGTCATCGTGGTTGACAGATGCCCCCAGAAAGCCACTAACAGGATGACGCCTGCGCTGCGAGGGCTGCGGGGTAAAGACGGATTATGTCTGAGCAGTAGATAAACAGATTATTCCAGAAACAGTGCCTACTTTTTTAACCTCGTCACTCTTGCCACACTTTGCAGCAGGTCCTGTTCTGGATCGGTTTACGCTTCCACACGCATCCTGGAATTCATCGGGAGCGTTTCAGCAGCCGCTCAGGGTCCCCCGAATGACACAAGGTCGACCCACGCCCATGATCTCCACCTGAGCCAGAGGAGCCCCCTCCTCTCCGCTGACACCTTCCCTTGTGCTGCTGGATTTACTTTGACGTTCATATTTCAGGAGACCGTCCTTCATGATGCTTTGGGCGTTTGGACTCGCTCTGCTGCTCGCCGTCGCTCCGCAGGCTGCCGTGATTAAAGGTGAGCCTCGTTGGTTCGCTTTTTATTCTTTGCAAACAGAGAGGTTAGATATGAGGGTTTAAAGAGTAAGGCTATCTATACTCGTACTAAACTTGGTCACAATGTGAAGCAAAGCCTATTACGATTGCGTAAGTACTTGGCTGTGAAGTCATCATGGAGTTGGACTGTCACTTTTCCCCCCCGAGGATACCAAAAAGGCAGTTTAAATGCATGGTGACATCGCAAGCAGTTTGCCTTCCTCCATTTATGTGTGTGCAAACATGTCCTCAATGCAAATGGAAATGCAGAAACAGATAATGGCAGTTCCGTAGATTCATGGCTGGCGTGCTGACAGCTTGACAATTTGAATTACAGCTTTCTCTCCTCACTTATTCAGGAAAGAAAGAAAGCTAAAAATCTGACAAAAGAGGGGCTGATAATCAAAGTTATAAAACAAAGTTCACCTTCACTTCAAAACATTTCTCAGGCTGTTTATTTCTCCCAAAAGCAGCCCGATGAATTACAACCCTCACTTTGACTCATGCTGTCCTAAATTTATCTACAACAAACCTCTTGTTTAGGAGCGTCCTTTTGGTACACCGAGTGCTTCCAGTTTTAGTGTGTGTGGGCGCCTGAAGGAGAGAGTCGACCCTGAGCAATGACTGTAAGGCAAACGCTGAACTCGGCTCTGCTCCATGCAACAGATAAACACAAAACAGAGAAATGCTGAAGGACTCACACAGATTAATGTAGGGAAAGATCACGGCATGTGCCCAAAGTGAATGTGAGGGATAGGTGGAGGTTTAGAGAGAATCAGAAGAAAAGGTCAAAAACATGGAGCTACATGCAGCACCAGACAGCTTTATAAAATATTCAACACAAAAAGGTTTTATTGGTGCAATTTGGTGGTGGTCTCTTTCTCAGTTCAGTCATTAGAAACCTTTAGAAACATTTCTGCATCACTCACAGGTTTAATATCTTTAATTAATCAGTTTTTGTTTTTCCTGATGTTCCCTTGTTTATTAAAAACACATACGGCATCATTTACAGGTATTACTGCTCCTTCAATCTGAAGCGCAGAATTAATGTCAGCAGTGATACGGAAGGATTTAGTCACATTAATGCAGCATAAAAAAGCACATCATCAAAATTAACCTGGGCATTTTCAACACTGCAGCTTCTTTGGATAGAAAACGGTATCTAATGAGAGCAAACTCAGAAGTGAAGTATTTAAATACTTTTACATCCCACATTCACCGTCAGTGCAGACAGTAAAAGCTTCGGTGTTCAGAAGATGTCAGTATTCATAAATTTTAACAATTATGATGTTTACAGTTAGTAAACTAGAAAAAATGTGCATAATTTACAGTTATAAAATCCTCTGATTCAAGCTGACTTTAATGTCCAGAATCCATCAGGTTCTGTAGGATACTGAGGATTTAGTCACATTAATGCTTCATAACATATCTTGGAGACTTTCTTCTGCATTCAGCTGTAATGCTGCAGCTTCTTTACGATTTATTTTCTTTGCAAAAAATGTCACGCATGTAAATATGTTATTGTCATCTATGTATGTTGAACTAAAATAAACTTAAAGGTCTGTAAGAAAGAAAAAAAAATGGGATAAGTGTTGTGTAGCAGCGTGTTAGGAGGTCACAGAAAGTCAGCGTCTCTAGAAAGATCATTTAATACCAGCCTTCAAACCGCTGACACTTCAGCAGACACTGATAACCTAAAACCTTTCAGGGACTCGCCTGTAAGAACACAAATCTCAGTCACAAATCTTGATGCCTACGTTGTTGTGCTCTGCAGTCATGTCCATGACATTTTAATATAAAGATTTGTTGAGTGATTATTGTGTAACTAACCGAGACAGCCAGAGGGGAGAATGTAAAAATTAGCTGTGATGATAAACAAGTCAAACTAAGAACTTCCAGACCTTTCACCCTCTGAATGAGACCACTGAGGGAACAAAGTGTGGATCCAGTCTCCTCAGATCTGGGCAGTGATGTTAGAGTTTGCATCTGTGTCTGCTAACATGCTGCTTACATGCGACTAACACGCTGCTAACATGTTGCTAACACGCTACTGACACGCTGTTAACAAGCTGCGAACACGCTGCTAGCATGCTGCTTACACGCAACTAACACACTGTTAACAAGCTGCTAGCATGCTGCTAACATCCTGGTAATATGCTGCTAACACACTGTTAACAAGCTGGCAACATGCTGCTAACAAACTGGTAACATGCTGGTGTGGTGTCTGAAAGTTCAGGTTTATCTTATGAGCTAAAACACAAAAACTGTAAATCTGCCGGATATAAAATACTCTCTGACTCTGTTTACCAGCTCGTAGCCATGAAGCTGTGCGTTTGCTTTCACAGCACATCTTTGATGATGTGTCCTGTGGAAGTGACAACCATTTTTTTTAATTAATCCTGTGATGTCACTGCTTTTCTTTCACTGCTTTCTCATTTTTCTACAAACAGCTGCTGTCATGTGAGATGTTTATTATAAATCAATTTATATTTCAGATGTTTTCTCACTATATATATATGTATATATAGTGAGAAAACATCTGAAGTGAACTGTTTCCTGTGTGGGGAGGTATTGCGGTGGAAAATATCCCAGGTCGGGATGTTTTTCGCTGCAGCATGAAATTCTTCTTCATCATGTTCTTCTTGGGAAACATGGTGGTTGCCAACTGTAAGACGTTTGTTCTATAAAAGTGCTATTTGAAGACAACTCTGGTAATAAATGTGATGTAGAATATTGGACATGATATTGGACTCATACAGAAACATTAACCTGGACATCTGTACATTAGGATGAGCCAGGGCTGCCCTCCATTATTGAGTCTCTTCATCACTTTTATGTACAGAAGTTATGAGCAGAACTTGTCAGGTTTGTTGGTCAGTTTGCAGCCGAGTGCGAAGCAACTGGGATAAGAACTGGCACCTCTAAGTGTCCACTCCAGGTTGGGAAGGCATTTCTGCCTCAAGTGGAGGAGGTAAAGTATCTTGAGGTCTTTGCTTATCTGTGAGGGAATAAGGAGGGAGCAATAGTGATAGAAATGAGCTTCCTGCAAATTTAATTCAGTCTTATTTCTATACCTCCAAAATTTTAAGTGCCTTGAGGCACTTAAAATTTTAAGGTAATGATCCTACAAAATACAGAGAAATCTCCAACGATCAAACAACCCCCCTTTTGAATAAGCAAAGGAAAAAACTTCCTTTTAAGCGGAAGAAACCACCGTCACAACCTGGCTCAGGGAGAGCCAGAGATTAATGAGAACTAATGATTAAATGCAGAGGGGTGTATACACATGGTGACTGAAGAAGAAACACCCAGTGCATCATGGGAATCCCCCAGCAGCCTACACCTATTGCAGCATAACTAAGGGAGGATTCAGATTCACCTGATCCAGCCCTAACTATAAACTTTATTTTTCAAAGACACTGAATGGTGTCTGGGCTCTCATCTGAGGTGTTTCAGCCATGTCCTACTGGGAGCAGACCCAGATTTTCCCTTTGGTAAAGTCTCTGTGCCCCCCTGTTCTGGACATATCAGACTTGGATAAGTAGTTTTGTTTCTGAAGTGACCAGAACTACTTTTGTTGTCTCCTAAAGAGTTGTTTTGCATATTAAATGTCAGAAACTAGTCGTCCAAAGGCTCAGAATATTCCGTTTCTAATGACTGGAGACAGAAAATATCAAATTTAATGTGGATCTGTCTAATTACTGAAATGCTAATCAAGGCTTTTTGGTTTATGGACGTCTTTTCTACCTCTGACTCTTTGCAGAGTAAATCACACCGGCGGTGGTGTCACTGTGGTCCTGACGCTGCTCCATCAGTCTGCGTTTGACTCGTCACGATGTGTGTTTGTCTCTGAAATATCTGGCATCTGTTTATTTACCACAGCAGCGTAGCAGCAGCTGGTGTTTTATCTGCTCTTCACTGCGTTCGGCTCTGATTCCGCTCCTGCAGCTCCACGCTTCTTCTCCTGTTTGTTTTAAGCCTCTTGTAGTACCAGACGGATGGGGTTTAAATCAGGCAGTGTCGTTTGTTTCGCCAGTGGCAGAAAATGACTCTAAATCCGATTTCGACTGTTTTCAAATGTTGTTTAAATCTGGTGACATGAGCTGCGCTGCCCTTTGTAGTAAACACCACCCATCTGTTGCTCTAAACAAATGCCAGGGATTTGGATCTGACCGCGATCTGCTCTGCACTGACTGCGTTTTGACCCTGAAGTTATTTTTTACCTCCTCTCTTTGCCTGGCTCAGAGGGCGACGGAAGGATGGACTCGGGGGTGAAGATGGAGGCCGTTGGCCCGGCGGGACTGGCGCAGCTGCTCAAGATGCCCACCCTCACCAAAAGTTCAGGGTTTGAACCAGAGCTACGCCGCTCCAAGAGGTCGGTGTTTTTACACTCCGGAGTGAGAATCTGCCCCCAGGAGACCATCAGTGAGGTGATCGCAAGCCACCAGGCGTACTACCAGCTCAGAGGTACAATTTGTATTAGTCTGGAGACAATAATACCCCCTAATCGCTGTTGTCAGCAGTATTCCTCTGATAAATTACAGGTATACTACAAATGAATTCAAGTTTTATTTATATAGCACCAAATCACAGCAGTCGCTTCAAGGTGGTTTATGTTGTAAGGTAAAGCCCCTGCAATAATAGAGGGAAACCCCAACAATCAGACGACTCCCGATGAGACAGTGGCAAGAAAAATAAAACCCTTTTAACAGGAAGAACCAGTCTCAGGGAGGGCTTCTTATCTTACCTTTCCAAAATCATTTGCTGGTTTTCTTCCTATAAATCTACAAACAACTCCGAATTATCGGCCAAATATTGATATTGTTCAAATTCCTTCTACAAACAGGCCCTTTTTGGGCTTTTATTTTGAAGCTCCAGTGTGAAGAATGTGTCAGTGGTCACCAGGATGTAAAAATCATGCATGAAACCATGAGACAAATATTGAGTTTGGTAAAAGTTTAGAAAGATTTTTTTTTCCAGTGGAGTATAGGTTTGATGCACCCGTGCAAAGTTACACGACATTATGCCTTAATTAGCAGCTCATTATGGGGGTCCTCTTATTTGCATTTTGTGCAGGGCTGAAGGTAAGAAAGTTTCCCACAACAGCAATAAAAACTGTGAAAAATATTTTACTATCTGCTTATTTTCTTTGCAGAAGTGAAAAAAAAAAGTTTTCTGATGCTTTGGTAAGAATTGTGTATGTGGGTGGATGCAGGAGGCAGTAAACAGCTGAAACAGTCGTGAACCTCCACCCTGTTACAGACTGCACCCATACGCTTCTGTTCGTGACACGGCGTGCTTTGAGCGCCATGTCTCCTCTTTATTCTGGCTGTTTATGAGCCTCACTGACTGACATCAGAATGAATTTACATGAGTTTGTTCAGAAATGTTCAGAAATCATTTGATGAAGACGGGAGAGGGAATAAATATCAAAGAACATCTGGACTGGATTGGATGACAGCGCTGAATGCACTCCTTGTTATTACCTCTTCCTTAAGATGAGGTCCTTACATTTAGCAGTACGATAGAGTGTTGGAACCACGGATGGTGTAAAAAAAAAAAAAAATGGTGAGGTGAGGTGTGGGGGTGTAGGGGTTGTTAAACGTTAAAAAGTTCAAAGAATAGGCTGATGTTAGTGCTCCAGCATGGGGATTTCAGTTCAGTATCAGAAAGGGAAGCAATGCTTTTCCTAAAAACGTGCACATTTGGAAAGGTAATCTCCAAATTTTTAGCTTTTCTTCAACTTTATCTGGCACTGCTCTCACCACTGTGCTGCCTTTTGTTGTGAGAAAATTAAATTTGTGGCTCCACAATTTTTTTTAAATGTGGAGGACAAAGCAATTAAACATGATGCTGTAAATATAATTTTACTTGTTTTAAGTGTTTGCATGCTTTCAAGTCTTAAATTTAATCAGAGTGAACTTCAAGAGGAGCTTTAAAAGCCTTAAATTTAGCAGATTTTACCTGCAGACATCCACACAAAGAAAAGACAAAGCTGAAGTGCAGAAGTGTCGGTTTCTTCACACAGTTTCCAGCAGGCAGTTTCACTGTGGAGGAGGGGGGGAGTGGAGGAAAGCACAGGTACATGATCCCACACTCGAGCCAGCTGACCCGTCACGGCGCCACTGAGGAGCGATGAAGTGAGTCACAGACGTGAGTCACTCCCCTCCTCCGCACAGAAAAGCTGTGCGGTTTGTTCAGCACAGGAACAGAAGCACGGGGATCGTACCTGTAAAACAAAACGGCCTCCGCACGAATCTTCTGAGCGACAGATGCAGGACAGTGTGAGGAGTCCCGTGTCTGCAGGTGGTCCAAAAGGTGACGGCCCCCCGCCCCCACTGACGTTTTCTAATCACTTTTTCTTGAGCTTTATACAAAACACCGTGAGCTTAAGGAAAGGTGTGAAGGAGAGCTGATGAGGCCAGGAAGATCAGACTGCTGGACTAGAAACTCCTCATCATAGATACGTCTTCACATGTGTGGTTTTTGCATGCAGGCTGTATAAATGTGGACATCCTGGTGAAAAACGTTGCAGACTGAGTCTCGTATCTTCTCTTGCTGCTAAAGGAAAGTCGTGGTTTTAATGGCTTTCTGATGATGATAAAATCTGTCAGTGCAGAATGCCCAGAAAGAGGACAAAACCAAATCAACCTCCACTTCACTCCATTTTCACAAAGCTCATCATCGTTATTCACAGAGGTCAGCTCTGAAGCTGCTAAGAAGAAGCTTTATAACAAGCACATCTTAATACAGCAGCAGTTCAGCTGTGGATTTAAAAGCCTGTTGTTGAAGCTTTAAAGCACGTCAGCAGGTTACAGCGTGAGTGGAAAACCTCACCGCCCTTCAGTCTGCTTGTGAACGGTCGGCACAAGTCGTGGGACGCCATCTCCTTTTGATAGTAATGCCACACCACTCTTCATATGGACAAACTGTTCATGAAAACAGAGTTCAGCGTTACCCAAAAATCAAGTATGCCCCTAACCTTCAGCAGCCGGCGCCCATGTGCACGAAAACATGGGGTTATATATATAAAAGTTCTAGTTGGTCGCGGCATCCACCTCGAGCATTTTGCTGCCGTCATTTTTAAACTCCTCCTTCCAATCCCCGGCTGTGGCTTCAGATCGATGGCGCCCTCCTCCAGCTTCGTTTTCCATCCGAGCTCCCGCTGCACTTCACATTGATCCACATCAGCCTTCACCTGCCTCCCCACACCATCAGCGTCTAGACCCCCGCGGGGGGCATAGCTGTGCACCTCGCGCCCCGAGTACCCCCTAAAAATAATTAAATGGCGTCTAAAGGCCAAAGAGTCCTCATATAATTCAGCTTTTTCTTTGTTGTGCTCATAGCTGATCTAATAAATCTCTTTCTTTTTAAGCCTTGATCTCATCTGAGTCGCCCCTGACAGAGCAGCTCTGAGATGACGGATGAAAACTGTTTGTGACATCAGTTTTAAATGCAGCTTGCTTTGGGCTGTATGCGTGTTTAGCCGGATACTACCAAAGAAAAACGGGCCAGAGTAGCTGTGGATAAAACATGAATTTCATAAACAAGATTTGTGTGTTCGAGGAGAATACGTTTTTCCCTCAGTTAATATTCACTCTTTTATGACTATTTATTGTTATTACCGGCACCCAGGAGCTCCTATTTGCAAGAAGCCAAATTAAATGTGTTTTAATGCTTACCCATGTATGCGCAGCGTCTGCAGCCTGCAGAGCTGCGTGCTGTGTTCGTGCTCCTTTATCCTGTGCCGTAAATGTCAGAAAGATCCCGTCCCACTCTGATGGCTTAATTCTGTTTTCACACGTTCACGCTTCATCTCCGCTGATTTTCGTGTCATGCACATATCTTTTCATCTTTCTCGTCTTATCTCTGCTCGTGCTCCTGTTTGATCTTTTATCCTCGTCTAACACGGACTTTATTGTCCGATTGATTCAGAGCGGATTAGCTCGAAGTCTCGTGTGTGTTCTGTAAATTTGGAAATACCGAAGGCTTCAGTGTGTTGTTTAAAAAGGGAAAATCATACAGCTTTGCTCACAGATCCCACCGACGGACCTTCCATAGTTATTCCCAGTGAAACCAGACAGAAGCTGACGTTTCCACAGATGGTGGTGGTTCATTCAGATAAAGCAAGAAATACTGGTCTGATTTCTGCAGTAATAATAAGTATTGCATCTTTGCTACCTAAATAAAACCACGATCACGTCTGTGGTGCAGCATTCTCATGTGAATATTTTCTTGGGCGTCAGTCGATGAAATCATTGATCGTCTTTGCATGAATCTCTTACGTCCTGTCTTCCTCCACTCACCTCTAAGCATTCACAGCAGACGGCTTTCTCTGTTTTCTCAGTATTATTGTGGGGCCTTACGATACAAAGCTACTTCAGGCAACTCTTAAAGAATTGAATTGAATTGAATTGAATGACCCCGGGTGTGACTGTGGTTTAGTCTTTGTCTCAGCATCTGTTAACCTCCCACATGTGTCTCCAGCTTTGGGGTTCTTTTTTTTACTTTTCTGATGGACTTTGTTTTGGCTAGTAAAGAGCCCATAAAAGAAAGGCTCACCTTGGTTTAGTTTGCCTTTCTCCACGTGTCTGCAATTCATTGCAGTTTCTCTGTTTTGGAAGACATAAACTGCACGCCTGTTAGACTTCAGCAGAAGAAGATGGATGGACGACTAAACCAATCTTACTGTGCCATCAGTTTTTGTTTTTTAATCCTCCTCAGTTAATTCATCCATCACAGACACTGCTGCAGAGTTAAAAACGTCCTCTGGAGGTTGGAGAGCTGAAACTGTCCGATTCATTTAAAATTACCTCGCAACAAATCTGTATTTGCATATAGATAAACATGTACATGTTTATGCATATAAACATCCATAAATGGATGAAATGTTGTTTATATGAAAAAGAATGAGGCTGCTGTGAGGAGGTGGATATTGGAGGTGAGGAGGTGGAAATGTCACTATATTAACACACACACACATCTTCTTTATTTCAGTGATGTGGCACAACATCAACATCCACCTGTGCAGTTTTTCTGTCATCAGACCAGGTCGAAGGTTTAAACCTGATCTAAGGTTTAGGATAATTTTGATGTTTGCTGGTTAACTATTGGAGTCAATCTGGATTTAAATAAATTGTCATCTCTGTGAGATGTGACAACACTGGACACTTGGAATAATTTGTACAAGTTTAAAAGTGCACATCAGATTAGAAAACGATGTTGTGATGCTATAAAGAAACTTCCGGATCCAGCAGCAAGGTGTTCAATGCTGAACATGGTGTGTGTGTGTGTGTGTGTGTGTGCGCGCGCGTGTGTGTGTGTGGTCAGTTTGTCAGGAGGCGGTGTGGGAGGCGTTCAGGATCTTCTTCGACAGGATTCCGGGGACGGCCGAGTACCAGCGATGGGTTCACACGTGTCAGCACGAGTCGCTCTGCATCTCTGACCTCGCCAAAAACTTCAGCGACTCGGAGGAGCACGTGCGCATGATTCAGCGGGTACGAACGAGATTCTTCACATCTGCCTGCAAACCATGTTTCATGTTTATCCCAGCTAACCTGTCAGTGTTTTCATCGTTATGTTGAAGGCGTGAGTTACGTCTTGGATGCTTTTAAATAAACTAAGCGGAGTGAGTTTCGCTGTCAGTCAAAGGCACACAGTGAACTGGAGTAAATATATCATTTAATCATCATTTAATCGAGAACCTGATGTTAATCCAATCACAGTGACACTGAATGGAGACAGTTTTTACTTTATACTATTTACAGTTTTCTGAAGGTCCTTCACTTTCTTTGGTTTCTTTATCTTTTTTTTTTACCTGAGCCTCAACTGAACCCCATATTTAGTTCCTTTTTAGTTCAGTGTTTTTGCCTATTTTAGTTTATTTTTTATTGTTTTTCATGTGCAGGAAAGCGTGCCGAGGCCAAAGACACTTCAGCTACAGACACTTCCAGTATATTTTAATGTTTTGCTGTCAGTTGTGTTTGTTTGCGTCATTTCTGTTGTTTTTTCCTAAAGTCTACTTTTTTTTCACTTCCATTTAAAATGTTTTGGTCATAATGAGCTGATTAGTTTTCTTAATTTAGGATATTTTTTGCTGTTTTTACAATAAATAAGCTGATTCTCCCAGCATGAATCAGTCCCTCTAAATCATTCAGGCACCTCACTGCAGGAGGGTGGTTGGAGTTTATTGGCCGGCAGCCGCGTTGTAAATCCATCAGCAAACATGCAAACATTCGTCACCGCAGCATCTGTCCTGTCTGTAAAGTCTCAACATTAACGGCACGAAGATTAAAAACTGCGGATATTTATATTGAATCAGTCCAGTTAACCTGCAGAGGAGAAAAGAGCTGCTTTAATAGCATTTAGCTGCTCAAAACCGCTGGGAATATGAGCGAGCTGGACATTTAAAATGTTCATTAACATTCAGAGTCGTTTTTAAAAAATGATACTGTGGAGATTTAATAAGTTTAATGGCCAGAAGGTTTGTAAAACTTCAGGGACAGCTGCAGCTAAATGAAGGTTTAAACCACAAGAGGCACTTTTTAAATGAAGCCTGGTGTAAAAGTAAATCAAATAATCAGTTAAAGTAAAACCAAACAGCTGCACACGAGCTGAAATAATGTGTGGTGAAAGTAAACGATTGTTCTGGTTTTTCTGGTTTCTGATTGGTTTACAGAGGATGGACCGGCTGAGAGACAGGAGGCCTTCATCACGGTAAGAGCTGACAGATGATTCATGTTCGTTAAGCTCTCACTGTGCTTCTCTGACTGCATGCACACTGATAATGTGAATATGATGCAAACAAGGCCATTAAACAGTGTGTGTGAGGGTGTGAACCCGCAGGAGTCCAGAAATGTCATTTAAACAAATGATTTGAGTGTCAGAGCGAAAATCAGCTTTACATTAAAAACTTTACGGTGTGTTTGGTGATTTCTTTAAAAAAAAAAAAAAACAGCCTGGACTTACTACAAAACTGTGAGACTGTAGTTTGAAACCAGCTTCAAATAAAAACTGACCCAATTGTCTAAAGCAGAGGTATCAAACATAATAATAATGCAGTCCCATTAAACAGTATTGAAAAAAGTGATAGACGGTGTAAATTATGGACTTTTAGCTGTATTTTTTGAAGTTTTACAGCTTTATTTACTGACAGAGACTTCCCACATGGTCATTCATGCTCCACCAAAGTAACTGGGTAAAAAAAATTTAAATAAAACACTTACATAAAAGTTCCTGTTTTTCACTGTCTACTATAGAAATTTCATTTTGTTTTTACGCAGGATATCCTGTGTATCCACTGAAAACTATACACTGTACACATGAATACACGTTTGTGTAATTTTACACGTTTACAGTCTAAAGATCAGATTTTGTAATCTGGTTAAAAGGATCGTGGTTCTGATTGAACCCTCACTCCCTGAGGCGTGTTTCAGAGGTTTTATGCAAACCAACACGATTTTAGTGTCTGACCACGTGCTGAACTTTGCATAGCTGTTAGAAATATTCATTAGTTAAACTTAACAATGAGCACTGAATAAAGGCGGGGGCGGCAACCTGCCCCTGAGCCTGGCTCTGCCAGAGGTTTCTTCCTGTTAAAAGGGAGTTTTTCCTTCCCACTGTTGCCAAAGTGCTGGCTCACAGGGGATCATATAGTTGTTGGGTTTTTCTCTATATGTACTATTGCAGGGTCTACCTTACAATATAAAGCACCTTGAGGCAACTGTTGTTGTGATTTGGCGCTGTATAAATAAAATTGAATTTAATTGAATTGAATGGAGATGCAGATTTTCAGCACCGTCATTGCCCGCAAAATTAATCGATTCCAGGCAGTTATTGGCCATTTACAGGTTGGGAAGTTTGCAGGTGCCAGAAACCGAGTAAAATGAACCACTTATAAGTTTTTTTATATTTGAAATTTACAGACATGTTTCCAAGACTGACGTCAATGACAGCTTGGGCAAAAATAACGGTGGATGAGCTTCTGGTGGTCGTTATGTTCTTTTCTGTTGTTGTCTACACATTTCTGCCACTTCAATCGAAAGATTCCTTCAAAATATGTATTCATGCATCAGAAACATCTTACCATACATAACGTGTGCAGAAGGGAGAGGAGCACGAAAAATAAATGACTTCCTCTAATAAATAGCAGATTTGAGGGGTAATTACACACATGCAATCAAAAGGTTCCTCATTGGATTTTTACTAAGGACTGAAGTGCTACAGTAAAGGATTTTCAAATGTATGTTTTCATTTGTAAATTTTAAATGTTTATTGATTTGCAGCAAAGCATCACTTTCATAGGTTCAGCTGAGCAGTCTGTCAGTGAGTCATGTTTCAGGGAGAAACATCACATCAGTGCAGATGTTGCTTTAATGTCACGAACACGGTGGAGAGAGTGCCGTTTGGAGCTGACAGGTGTGCTTTTGTGCGTTTGTAATCATTCGTGGATGACTCAGCACCGTCATTATTTCTGATCTTTGTGTCTCTTCCATAAAGGAATAAATACAAAGTAATGTGTGTGCGTGTGAGTTGTTAGGAGAGTGAAGTTTATTACTTTAATTCATCATTTTCACTCATTGATCTGAGCGTCGGTGTTTCAGCTCGTTCTGCTGCTCTCTTCATGAAAGATGGATGAAGTTATGATGAGTCGAGTGTGGCTCTTATTAGAAGTACAAGGCAGGTTATGCAAGATTCATTCAACATGATTAAAAAACATGCAGACCTTTATTTTTTTAACTTGAAGGGTTTTAATATTTCATCTGCACTAAATGTTCTCTGTAAAACATTTGAGACTTTGGAAGAAGCCCTTCTTCCCTCTTAAAAGCAAAATCCTTTGTGTTTGTGGTGGCATTTGAATGGGACGGGCTTAAGCCCAAAAACACTCTGCTTTATATGGGATTAGCATCACATTTAACATACAGCATGGCCATGTTTTATTAAGTAACTCAAATGCATATCAGCGTGTAACCCTCATCATGAAGTAAAAGAGATTTTGTTCAAACATCGGCCGTTTTCCACCAGTGCTCACACCAAACATAGAGCAAAGTTTTGAGCTGCGTTACTCGGCCAAAAACAGGACAGACACAACAGCAGCTGCCTCAAAGTGCTTTATAGTGTGAAGTAAAGACTCTACAGTGATAGAAAGAAACCCCACCAAACAACCCCCTGTGAACAAGCATTTGGCAAGAGTGGCAATAGTGGCAAGAAAAAACTCCCTTTTAACAGGAAGAAACTTCTGGCAGAACCAAATAGAGTTCTAAAAATGTGACGGATATATAAAAAAAAAAGTCTTTAATTTCAGATCAGTGCACCTGTAAAACATAAAGTTGTAAGTCTTACAGCTATGCTCATTACTGTTACTAGAACAGCTTTGCATGATTCACAGTTCAACATAAACCTTCTTTATGTCACGCTGAGCCTCGCTGCTGTCCCCTCAGTTAATCCTGTGTAAAACAAGCTGTTTTAGCTCCTCCCACTTTAAGCCATCTTCATTCTCACAGAAGGTCTGAACAGAAGGTGGGTGGAGCTTCTGTTTCAGATTACCATATTAGGGATATCCTCTCTCTGTGATGTCATGAAGAACCACGAGTAGAAAAAACTGCCTGAAGCTGAGTGTATGTTCTGACTCATACATACACCAACCTGGAGCAGGAGAGATGTGACAGGAAATCAATCAATCAATCAACCAATCAATCAAATCTTTATCTCAAACATATAAGTAATAAATGTTAATACACATAAGAGACAAACATGAAATCACTTAAAGTGACCAATATTAGGGGGAGAACGCAAACGCTTATCAAATCCTACACTTATCTAGATCATCCTCTGTTTTCATTATACAATCTAAAATATACCTATGTGCCACGAATAAATATGTCTGTGTAATATGTATTCGTGTAACTATTTTCATTGTTTGTAAATGTTTGAAAAGATGAGTCAAAGATGTGCGTTGGTAGTTTTCAAATTCTTCAATAACTCCAAATTGGGGATGTCAAAGAAATTTAATTTCACATTTAATCCCTGAGATATTCTATTATAAGAAAAAGAAGTGCAATGTTCAACACGTCTCAGTTTTTTCCACACAATAAAGAAATTCTGCTGAAGTGAATGAAAGAAAGCACTCTTTAACTGTAAAAATCAATGTGCGAAATTACAGAAAAATAGCATCCATGTGAAAACAGGAACTTCTGTAGCACATACAGTGAATAAGCAGGAACTTTTATGTTTTTAAATGTATTTTCTAATTACTTGTAGCATGAATGGGCATGTGGGAGGTCTTTGTCAGTAATGATAAAGCTGTAAAACTTAATCATTTACACCTTGCTTCACATTTTTCAGTGCTGTTAAGTGGGGCCAGACTGGAGTCTCTGCTGGGCCGACTCTAGGCCCCGGGCCTTATGTTTGACACCCCTGCTCACTTTCAGAATGTGAAATTTTTGTGTCATGGTGTGTTTGTCTTTCTGCAGGGGAGCGACGACTCCTGCACCGACGCAGAAGCTCCCGGAGATCACAGGTAGGACATCTTCAGCGGAATGCATATCATCTGTTTATACACTGATAGTTTTTTACTGTTTTCATTGTATATTGTCGTATACACAAATATATTATACAAGTAGATTGTAGTTGGTTTATTCTGAGATTAACGTTGCTCCTGTCTCTCTTCAGGTCCCGAGGCTCAGACCGATCCCCCGTCAGCGCCTCCGGTGCTCGTCACCAGCACCACTGTCCTCTTCAGTTCCACGAGTGCCTCTCCAAGCTCCGCCCCTGACACGACCCACCCTGCCAAGGAGCTCAAAGAGGTACAGAGGAGCACTTACATTTACATCCAAGGTATCAATCTGGCGCTCTTATCTGCCGCAGGAAGCTGAAGGAGGAAGGAGCTCAAGTGTCTGACAGGCTGAAAATGTCACTCTGGAGCACTCATGAAATTATACATCAGTTAATTTGAGTGAAAGGCATCACTTCTGTCCCTCTGTCCTCTTTCTTAACCTTCAATCACCTGTAAGTAACCCATTAAGAGCTGCTTACTAGCTGCTCCGTACTTGAGAACTCAAAGGTTTATCCTTCAACCAGTCCTGTGAAAACTAATTTACTCTGATGATGGAGTAGAACCACTTTTACCAGCAATAAGCTGAAGTAATCATTTTCTGTGTGATTTATCAGCCTCTCACATCACTGTGGAGGGATTCTGGCCCACTTTTCTTCACAGTGTTGCATAAGTTCATTGAGGTTTGCAGTATTTGTCTGTGCACAGCTCTCTGAGCACAGCATGTCAGTCAGGCTGAGGTCTGGACCGTCGCAGCACCTCGATTCTTTTCTCTCTCAGCCGTTCTGAGATCTGCTGTTGCTTGGGATCATTGTCCCGCACCAGCATAATCCACCTCGTTCTTATTCCCAGAGCGTTTGTGTAGTGTAGTGTAAAAACAAGAAGACGGTGAAAAAGGTGATTAAGAACAAAGCAAAACAAAGTGCTAAAACGAAGGTCCTGTGGCATGTAAACCACCAGCCCTTTGATGTCCTCCAATGTCCTCCTGGTTTCAGTCAACAGTGACCTTCAGCGGGTATTGGAGAGGCTTGCTCAGGGTAACACTGCAGTGGATAAAATCTGCACACCCAGGTTATATCGCCTCTGACCTGGGAATGCCTCGGGGTCCACCAGGAAAAGCAGGAGGAAGTAGCTCGGGATTCCCTTTGTGGGAAAAGAAGAAGGTAGATTCGATTAGACTTTATTGTCTTGGACAAACAAGGGAGCACATGGCCTAAAATAAACATGATATCAGATCCACACACAGCCCAGCTTTGCAGCCCTGTTGATCAGATTTTGAGTTTGTGATCTGAGCTCAACAGACAGGTTACCAAACGTAATACCAAAACTGATAATAGATTCAATAGGTCCCTTATAAAATAATATCCACCCACTGTGCTGTTAGCCTTCTTTAAAAAAGGGGCAACAACAACGCTTCAAACCGGCTTTAACTGACAGCCAAGGTCAGCACCTGATCTCAGATCAGCGATCTTCCCTCGGTTTCATTTACATTTAACATTTGGTTTTGCCCTCCCACCAAAGCAGCGTCCCTGCCCTCTCTCTTATATAAGCAAACAGAATTTCTATGATCTGAGAATTGAATCACAAGCTTGTTTCTATACTGCAGGAAGGAGAGAGCTCACACAGCCCTGGGGGGGGGGGGGGGGGGGGGGGGGGGGGTCCTGTACTCCTGCACGAGTGAAACAGCCAGGTTACCTTCCACCTGCTGCTGTTTTTTAATTATATAAAAAATACACACCTTTGTGTGTCATGTTGTTTAGGAGACTGTGAGGGAGGCTGGTGTTTAATGCTAAGCTCAGACCCATCAAAGCATCATCAGATCTCTGCTTCACTCCACAGCATCTCTACCAAAATGCAAACAAAGCATTTCATCATGGTTACGTTAGAGCTACAGGTCTCATTATTTTCTGTGAGATAGCAGTTATTTGGAACAGGAGTTTATTTTAGGGATGAAGCTTGAGTCAGCTGAGACCCGAAACAACAGACTCCAAGCTGGAGTCACAACAGCAGACACAGTGTTTAGGAGAAAGTCCCATCACATCCACAGGACCTGGTGGTGTCTAGTTTTTTAAAAACTGTTCACAGTGCTGGAATCAGTTATTAATTTGTCAAATTCTATTGAGTGACAGATTCTTACATTTAATTCTTCTGTGGTCCTCGTGCTTCCTTTAGCTTTCCTCTGGTTGATCTTGAAATGTCCTCGACTGCACATCAGACATCAGATGGAGGTTTTCTGATAATCACCAGCTGAACACAAGCTTCATTCACACTTCACTTTACACCTCAGCCAGTTTTCAGCCAGTGAAGTTTTTTGCACTTATTTTTAGTCACATCATTTTCTTTTCAGCTCATTTCAGTGAAACAGTTGCTAATAAAAGAAAAAGCCAGCTTTGCAAAAACCTGAAAGATGTGCACGTTTGCAGCTGTTTGTTGGAGAAGGATCACATGACCTTCAGTCTGCAGACGGCGGGTTTACCTGCTGCACAGGTGGAGCTGCTAAGCGCCTCACGCCTCCCCCTCAGATAATTACTGCTTTTTCACACCGCTGACTGATCTATCGTTTCTTTTTTCTCATCTGCATATGTGGTTCTATTCACACAAGCAAATTTGTTATTTTCTCTGATACCAGTCAGTTTCATGTATTTGGAAATGCAAATTAAAATGTTAAAGCGTAACGAAGAGACGCACGTAAGCTGTCCCTTTTTAGCGCCTCTCATTTGTCTCGTTTGCCGTCCTGAAGGACCCGGAGCTTCCAAACGTCGTCCCAGAGAGTCCGGTGGAGCAGATCGTGGAGTTCAGTATCGACCTGGTGGATCCGGGTTACAGAGAGCTGCTGGATGACCCGGATTCCCCTCAGTACATCGACCTGGCACAACACCTCCAGGACCAGGTGAGACCTCCTGATTCCTTTTTTTCCAACCTCTGCTGATGAGAATAAAAAAAACCTACTTCACTCAAACCAACAGAGAGAAGTGGGAAAATAAACCTAAGCTCCCTAAACTGCAAAAGACAAAGTGATTATCACCCAGCATTTTGAGATTATAGTCTTTTTGTGAATTCTTTGTGTTTGGAATGTGTTAGTTTTTCTTAGCATTTGCTGTATGTTTAGTTTCATTTGTCTGGTCCAGTTTTCTCATCAACCCTTCTTGTTTACATGTGTCCTCCCTGTGCTCTATTCCATGTCTCCCCTGTCTGTCATGTGTATCCATGTATGTTTCTTCAGCCCGTCATGTCTCACTCCCTCTATCTGTCTCTCGTGTCAAGCTCCCAGTTCACGTCTCGTTTCCCTCATCACCCTCTTGTGTATTTATGTAGTCTGTTGTTATTCATTCTTTGTCAGGTCATCTGTTATGTTCATGCCATGTTTCCAAGGTTTTGTGCTTCCAGGTATTTACGTATTCTCCCCAGGTTTCCGTGTTCAGGGTTTTTTATGTTTACTTTCTAGTTTTCTCAATTTAGGCTTTTTTTTAGGGTCAAATTCATTTTGCCTAGCCGTTTGGTTTGTACTTTTTATCAGCCACAATAAACGGCTCGCTTTCTGTTAAAAGTTTCGTTTTGCGTGTCTGCATTTGGGTCCTCCACCATGTGGAAACCCTTTTAAAGTTCACTTTTTCTGCAGTTTTCCCCAGAAAATTGTAAGAAAACATCAAACATCCAGGGTACCAGCACTCTTTTCAGTTCCTCTGTGTTAAACTGGTGCAGTTTATTTAAACTATGATATATCCCATGAAATTGATGTTCAGAGCTGGTTACTGGATATCATACACAAGTAGTTTAAACGTGTTTTTCCACACTGACACTTTCATGTGGATATCTGCCAAACACTCAGAGCTGGAAAAATAATGAGAAATCAGCAAATTTCAACCAACATATGAGGGGAACATCTGGGCTGAAGTTGCTGTAAAAACATCAGGTGATTCTGAGGGGTTCAGGTGGGAGGCACTGATTGGTTCTTCGTGTAATGACCTTGTTCTTCCTGGGTCTCGCTCTTTACAACGACTGCAACGGAAGAATTAAATAACTCTGATTGGTTAATTCTGCATTGCTGCATCAGGCTCAGTCTGCACTTTTAATCAAAGAACTAAATCTTTATTTCTCAGTTTCTGAACGAGCTTGCTTGTGACAGTCTGATCTCCTGCCCTTCCTCCTCCTCCTCTTCCTCTATCAGCGTCCGTCTGTGCCGGCGCTGCTGGTCCAGGCTGATAGTAAAGAAGCTTACACCACAGGGCAGAGAGGTCAGGGTTCAGAGAAAGGGAGAAGATTACCCCCAGCCCGCTCTCCCTACGAGTGTTTTCCTTTTGTCTCCTTGCTCCGGGCTCCATGCTGCGAGTCATGTCGAGTCCCCTGCTGAGAAATCGAGTCCTTCAAAGTTATTTTCTCTTTTTCTGACGCTAAAGAAAGGCAGCTGGGTCCTTTAAAGTCACGCCAGGCGCAGCAGGATGCTGCCTGATGGAGCTCTTAAAGACGATTATGTCATAAGTGTCCAGGTGCTTAACTTGCCCAAAGATAGATATCAATGGGGGTTTCCCATTCATGCGGTGTTTCTGCGTGTTCACACGCTGGCTCTTGTTTGGTGGCCCAGAACTGATTACGTTGGAGCGGGAAGAGGGTGACGACAGTATAAAGAAGTTTGTTTCTTTCCTTTGCAGATGCAGCATGTCTTTGACAAACTTCCTGGATTTAGATCCATCCATGTGCTGGGTATCAGGTGAGTTCGAACCGTGAAGCATACATCTGAGTAATCAAATCTCTCCAGTGTGGCGGTGGTGGCAGCGAGGCAATCCAGCGAGGCTCGATAATTTCATCACATCTGAAACGAGCAGATCAGTCGGCGTGGGCGGCCTGTGAATAGATAAGAGGCCGGTTGTGAGTCGGATTGTTTCAGACACCACCGCAGGCAAATGTTTCGTGCCACTACTAACAAGACTGAATGGAAAGATTATTTATCTCTGCTGGATGCGTTTCCTGTTTATAAGCAGTGACAGCGGGCCAGCATCAAAACCTGACGGGGGAAGAAAATATTATTATAGTTTTTCCTCAAAAACAAACTAATTTTTAACCGTTTAGAAAAAAAAACTTGGTTTGAAATCAGTCAAACAGGAATGAATTAAGCAAACATTCAACCGTTCGTCACAGAGCGCTTTGTTTTGCATGGTTCTATAATCCAAGCGTTTCGAATTCAGTTTCACCGAGCGCACCAAGGCTCAATCGCAAATATATGCCTGATATGGTTTTTTCACGTCCACATAAAGCCCTTGACCAAGACGCCAAATACGATTATGAGCTTTTCTAACATTTAGCGAAGCAAAATTATTCAATTTTGCCCCGTGCAGCCACCTTGCAGCAGCACGGGGCATTTATTCTAACCACAATATGACCTGATGTAAGAGTAATTGATTAATGCTGTTCCTTCACACACAGATGTCTGTGCATCCTGCCTGTTTTAGCTTCCTTAAAAACCAAAGAATGAAATTATCTCCGATAACATACTTCACCTGGACGACCCTGCCACCAAACTGGCTGCACATAAAAGTAACACTTGCTCATTTTCTGACTCAGATGATCAGACAGGAAACGCCTGAAACACGCGGCACTTTGCTTTGTTTGTGACTCTGTTATTGCGGGCTAGCGTTCCCACGCCTGTGCAGACGTCTGTGGTTATAAATCTTATATTCACCTTTCATCCTCACGTGCACCTCTAGACCAGTTTCACCACCCGGTACCTCAGCTTCAACCCCAAAACTCTGAGAATGTCACCGTAGACACCACTGGTAATCCTGCATGTTTCACTGCTGCTCGCTGAGTCTCCGAGTGTTTGCAGACAGGTCGGCATCTTCGTGACAACCTGCTCGTAACCAAAGCAACTATGAGAAGGATTTTAGTGCTTCACTGTACTGTTTGAGGTCAATTGCACCAAGCAACTGTTCACCAACCAGGGGGCGCCGTTGTGTCTCTGAGCATATGTGACTGTGAAGAGGACTTCTTGAAGATTGTCTCATTAAACGCTTTCACATGCAGTGTTGGGCAAGTTACCTTGAAAAAGTAATTAATTATAGTTACTAGTTACTTCTTCAGAAAAGTAACTGAGTTAGTAACTGAGTTACAAGATACTATAAGTAATTAATTACTTGAAAAGTAACTATTGCATTTTAAAAAATTCTTTAACCCTCTGGGGTCCAGGGTATAATTGGCCATTTTTAACTACTTTTGATTTTGCCTCTACATTTCACCTTTAAAAACTATTTACTTTGCCTTGTTTGGTATCATTCTTTTCAACACAACCTCACGTGTCTGAATTTACAGTTATGTTTTCATTTTGACATATTGTATTAACACAATTGATCTAAAATCAGACAAAAAACATAAAATCAGAGTAGAAAAAGTTATATTTTTTACTGTAACAACCACAAACATGTTTATTGAATCATATTTCATAACTTTAAATGCAAATATAAATTGTCAATTTTAAAAAAAGCTAAAAAGTTATTTGCAGCCATTTACCTTTTACCCTTTTTTTTTATAACCACTTCAAACTATTTACATAACCATCAGGTGTTCTACATTCAATAAGATGCCACACAAATTATTTGTGCCACTCCAAAAAAATAATTTCTGTCCACTATAAAGGAGAACATCACAGCCTGATACCTGCAGGTCTGACAGCAGCAGGTGTATCACTCCTCCTGTTTTTTACCTGGAGACAGCAGTCGCCTCATTGTTCTGACACACAACACAAAACCACAACACTACACACTAACTACACAAGACAACACATTAACTACACACTTCAAACACGCTAAATGTCACAAATCTCTCACATCTCAAAACTCTCTCTCTCTCTCTTTCTGCTGTCTTTATCTCTCTCTCTCTCTTCCTCTGGCCGTCACTACTAAAACTTCCCCTCTTTCTAAACATCCAAATATCATGTTGCCATATCGTTTTTTGATTGGTCGACATGGTACATTTTTCCACCAACACGAACGGGCTGTTTTTTGGGTTTTTTGGTCATAAGCAGAGAGTGCTTGCTAGCGCTGTCCTTAGACAGTAAACGTGACGAAACTATTCAGGAAAAAAACGCCATGTATATATTGTTTATCATGACTCTGGTTTTACGTGGCCTATCAACACAATTTAGAAACTGGTATATATCACCTTGTTGCTTTGTCTTCTTGAAGTGGTCGTGTGATTGACTTACCACGACTACTTTATTCTTCCTCAGTCAAACAGCAGCACTCATGCGATTGTTTTGCCCCCTTAGCTCCAGGTGTTGTGCAAAAAGTGATCGTTGGGCAGAAAGTGAATTCCGTCCGCGGGAACGCACGCAGCTGCTTAAAGCTGTAGCGCTCAGATTACTTACAGCTACTTCCGTGCAACTGATATAAGGTGCGGTAAGCTGAACACAGCTTCAACCGTCTGTTTGTTGAAAAATAGTAAGGCGACCGTGCCACATTTTCTTGTTAGTAACGGTAACAGTGTTGTAACGATAGAAATAGTAATTAGTTAGATTACCCGTTACTGAAAAAAGTAATGCCGTTAGTAATGCCGTTACTTGTAACGCCATTATTCCCATCACTGTTCCCACTTTTCCACCTTCGATCTAAAGCGCTGCTACAGAAATCACTGCAGGAGTCAGAGCCACTCGGTCCTGATGTAGCAGGTTATTTAAGCTGTTCATTGTTAAAGTTTGTATTTTATTCTGAGCATGTTTTTTTGCCAGCTTTAACATTGATTGTTGTTCTTTTGTCTACAGTGTTTCCCCCAGAGAAACAGGCTTTTTCAGACTCCAACATAATGCGCATCATTTCATGCCGAATTTAAAGTGACACTCGAATGGCTTGTTTCTTGTGGCTCTTGTCATCCCGGTGGTGCCTTTCTTTCTGTTTACACTTTCATTTCCAGCTCTAATGCCTTCTTTTTTTCTCCCCAATGTAAGCGAGACCCAGGACACTGACGGGTAAATGGCACCAAGAGATGAAACATCCCCTGTAGTATCCACCTCCTGTTGTGTGTTTGTGTTCAGTTTCCTGCCAACGTGCGGCTCAGCTTTTATTTGTGTCCGAGTTAGACTCACGGAGGGGGGATTATTTCCCCCCAAACTGTTCACACAGCTCAGTGCAAAGATCTGCACGGGGACCAAATAACTGCTCAGACAGGCGGACAGCTTCCTGTGAATCGCAATCGCGTTACAGGTGAACACAAGGAGCACAGATGCTTTTTCATGAAGTTTGTCACAGTGTTGGAGAAGACAGGTGAGCAGGGAAACAGGAAGACCTGTGGATACTGTAATTGTCAGGCTGCTCCCCCGATTAATTTGCCTTCCCCTGTGGCGTCTGGGGCTGTCACGGCCAATAACACGGAGGTGAGGCCTCAGCGGGAGCTCGTCCTCTAATCTCGGGAAGGATTCGCAGCTCCTCCTTCATTTGCCTGCCAGATTGCAACAAAGCAAAGAGTGACTTTTCCCAGTGTTTGAATTATGACAATGAGCAAGAATATTTTCACATGTCTGTACACTTTTTCTTACTTCTTAATAAGCAGCAAGAGCTGGACTCATGTCAGTAAAAATAAAATCAAACAACAACACGTAACGAAGACCTGACAAACCTACGGCTGACTGACCGCTTGCCCTCGAGATTTTAGCCTCTTTAAGCTGCTTGTTTTGGTTTTCAAGTCTTAAAGATGTTTTGATGCAGCCAGATGTTTTAGTCAGGGGTAGCTGGAGACCACAGACTGTACATAAAAAATGGAAAAGGGAAGCGCGTTATACTGGCGTTCATTCAGTTAGCCAGCCACGGAGGATTGCAGAAATACATGAAATACATGTGAATCACAGGTATTAAAAACAGTAACTTTCTACAAAACAAAGGAGTGACAAGAGTATTCAGTCTCTTATTTAAGGAAAAGTCATAAAAATATGTTTAGTACCTACAATAAAAGTACAGATTATGTAGAATCATAAATGTGATTTAGCTTTAGAGCGATATGTTACCATGCATGAGTACATTTGTTTTCAAATCTGTAGTAAATAAATAAATGGAGTGCAAAGTAGAGTGTTTACAACCACAATACAGCGGAGTAGAAATACTCAAACAACGTACAATAAAACTTTATTTTAGTGAAGTGCTCAAATGGACCATGTGACTGGCGTTGGTAGGGGAAGCATGGAGGCCAGTCATTGTTGGTGGGGACCCTGGACTCATTTATCTGTGACTGATGAGTCTGTGTCACTAGGTTGTTTGAATATAAGAAGTTTATTATTGTAATTATTATTGGATTCAACAAGACAAATAAGGTGGAAGGTGTGTTAGGGCGGAGATCACTACGCCTTTCTTTTATATACAGTTTGTGGAGGAGACAAAAAACAGCGATAAAAGGGAAGTAAGTGTAAAACCAACCTGGTGATTTACCTCCATGAACTGAAATGCAGATGTTTTGTTCTAATAGCCTTGGACAGGAAGTGCGCTATAAAAGCAAAACTGTGACTTTAACAAGACCTTTGACCAATAGCTGTGAGGTCAGCATCATTTCGGAAAAGAGAGGTTAAAAATTGAGCAAAGAACCAGGAAAAAAGGGCTCTGGCATCTTTGAAACGGTCATGAAAAGACAAAAGGGAACAAATGAAGGTGTTTTGCTCGTCCTCATAAGGAGAAGCTGCATTTCATTTAACATGCGAGCTGCAGCCACACCGATTTCAGAGCAAAAGAAGAAGAAAGAAAATGCTCGACTCAGATGGAGTAGATGGCAGGTGATGACATGACTGGTAACAGGTGCAGTGTTTTCAGCAGCAGGATGTGAGCGTAGGCACGACCTGCCAGTCTTTAAAATTACTTCCAGGAGGCAAGGAGACACAGCAGCAGCTGTGGAAGCCATCAGGAAAAAAGCAGGACACTGGTGTCCAGAATCAGATCCTCGCCAAATGCGGAGCTGTCTGAGGAATAAAGGGGCGTGGGACAAGTTCCGGATGGAGAACCGGCTCGCGGCCTAATGAAGAAGTGCTTTCACTTCGTCAGTTCACTCAAAACAAAGAAATTCACATCATCGGCATTCTAATCGGTCCCATCTAACAAATCAGCTTATTCTCTGCTGATGATGATAGCTATGCAGAATATTGATGCAGCTCAATATTCTCTTCTTGTTTTTGAAGTGTAGCTTCAGATATTCATGCCTGGCATTTTAAAAGTAGTGTTTCTCAGTGCAACCTTTTAACTCTGTATGTGAAACTCTTTCCCATATGTCGGCTCCTTTTGTCAAAGCTGTCCTTTAGTGTCTGTGATCCCACACATACATGAGCACAAACTCTGTCATTTTTCAACCTGAAGGTTTACTGTGACCTGAATTATTCTAAACCTGAGTAGTTTTTATTGCCTAAATCCAATCAGAGAGTAACAAGCAAAACAGACCAGGCATCTAAAACTTAGTGCAATTCACAAATGTGCCAATTGGAGATTTTTGCCACCTGTGCATCCTCTTAATGCAGCGTTTGGAAGCCTTATAGTTGTAATTAAGTGCAACATCTGTGCAAATACAGAGGTGATGGAGCCACCCAGCTACTCCAAGATACTTCCGATTTGCTAAGAAACTTGATCAGCTGAGATTCAACCTCAGGCTGGATTCTCCCGACAACACCTAAGAAAGAAAGGACAAATTTACTCTGTCCGTTTTAAAATGAATTTTAAAAAAAAAATCTAAATTAATCCTGCTCGGCCTCCCATTGGCTGTTGCAGACACACTCCAGCAACTGTGTGCAGGTGATTTACGTCAGGGGAAACTTTAGGTGCCAAAGGACACTCGGTACCAGAGATCACGATGAAATCTGCAGCATTATGTTAAAACACAATATCACAAGACCGAAGAAACAAAAGCTGAGAAGCACAAAATCCCCATAACAGTCAACCTGTATTTGCAGAGTTCAGACATTTATTGATCAGCTCGGTTAGTGAGAAGATTCAGAGGCAGTATCTCCTGACACTGACACAGCTCACCCTGTAGAGTCTCTGCCCCACCTACCCAAGAAACTGAATGTCATCCCTCGTCTGCTCCCCATATTCATGTCTGTTTTGCCATCTTTAAAAAATAAAAAGGATAATATTTCCTCTTTCAGGCCTGGAGGAATCTCGGTGCACTACTCTCTAGTCTTTGAGGTCAGTTCCCCTCAAATCACCTCTGAGATTTCAGAGAATGCGACTGACACGCCCAAGTCTTCCTCAGCCAACTCTGCACTCAGGGAAATGGTGACCAAGGCTCTGCGTGAGGAGGCGTCCCTTCCAGTCGACCTGGATTCAATTAACTTTGAACCAGGTAACGTCTCTCCACAGAGGTCACTCTTTGGTTTAATTTATATGGTCACCACACAAATAAGTCGAGTGTAAAGAGTCATGAACAGCTCTGCTTGCATTTTTTTGACGGCATGGGCAACATCCAGCTACTGTGACACAGCTGTCTCACATCGTCCTCTGTGATCCAAGCCCTTCAAAAGCTAAAAAATTTCTTCAGGACCTAAAGTTGTTTCACCCAAATGATTATTTAGAACATGTGAACACCGGCATTGTTCAGTCTTCAACGAGAACGATGTTAGAACATTATTTCAATGCAGAAGGATTCACAGCTACAGAGTCTGTAACCAAAAAAACACCTTTCATAAAGACTTCTCCAGTGAATTCTCAGAAAACAGTCAAAAACGTCTAAGCCCATCTGACACTTTCTTTTAAATAAGCCTCGTTTATCTGAATTAAAAATGAGGAATTGAATTAAAGTAGAAACATAGAAAACCTTACATAATCAGCCTCCCAGGAGCTCTGTGACGTTGTGGTTCCACTGAGAGTTTTGGGCTCAGTGACACCTGGAGCATCCGGTGGAAACTAACGCGCTTTTACGTAACTCCTAATTTGGACAATCAGCTATTTCTATTTAGTTAAAGCATTTGAGGCTTGGTGTATAATTCCACTACAAGATGTTGAGAAATATGAATAACTGATTTGTTTTTTATCTGATTTCAACCTGCTTTTTTTAATGTCATAGAAAAGATCCTTCTACCAGCATTGAGAGCCACTGCTTCAGTTGGAGTAATGAATCAGGTAAGACCATTTTAATGGTTAATGAAACTGTAGTTGGCTTATTTTAAAGAGAGACCACCCCAGATGAAACCCCATAGAGCCTGCAGTGCTCTCTATCCATCACGTTCTATTAAATTGAAGACAACTGATCTCCAGAACTGTGCAGGTCACACTAGAGCAGTCTTTGTTTGTGCTGTCTTGTACAGCTTTCAGTGTGATTGGTAACATATTTAAATACAATCCTTAAGACTTAAATATTGTAAATTAAAGTTTTCTAATAGTTGTTTTTGTTTTTTCATTTTTGCCAACATGCCCTCCACAGTCCAGCGAGCCTGATTCACACAACGAGTTGGAAATTTCCACTGTGGAGCCAGAGGTTGACAAACCCTGGCCAGCAGTTTCCCTCACCCCCATGGAGAAGGAAAATGCCCTGGAGATCCTGCTTGACCCAACAGCAGTCCCAGATGATGATGCGACAGCGGTGACCGGTGGGGTGGCAGAGGGCAGTGATCAACTCCCGGGCTCGGAGGACGTTACTGATGAGTCGATTTATGTGAGTGAACCCGGGCCATCAAAGGAAGAGGGGAAGGGAGAAGAATTGCTGATCATTACACATGAGATTGAAACCATTCATCATGATGAAACCGGTAAACTTGTGCGAGACTACATTCCCACCCCTCCTGCGCTTCTTGAGCTGGAGACAGATGCTCCCTACGTCAGTTTGTCTCCTAACCTGATACCAGAGGGAGACCTGAGTCCTGTTGGTGATGACAGAGAAGGTCCTAGATTGGACACTGTTCAGATTACCCCAACCGCTAATATTATATTCACTACAATTCCTGCTGCAAAGGAGGCGCCCGATGTTAGACTCCCCATCACAACACTCTCCACCATAACAGCCCAGCCACCCACAAAGCCAACAGTGAGACTTCATGAAGACGAAGAAGAAAATGCTCTTCCAGAGGAAGAAGAGGAGGTACATTTGGGTGTCTCTAAAACCCACGATGCTGGTGATATTTCAGAAACAAAGGATGTTTCAGAGTTGGAAAATGAAAAGGGCCTGCTCGAACCAGAAAGTGGGTTGGCAGTTGAACCTGATGAAGAATCGCTCAAGGTTTTGCAAGCAACTGTTGAAGTTTCAGAGACAGTTGAAGGAATATCTGAAGTTTCAGAGTCAGCCAAAGAAGTATCTGACATTTCAGAGACAGTCAAAGAATCAGCTGAAGTTTCAGAGCCAGTCAAAGAATCATCTGAAGTTTCAGAGACAGTCAAAGAATCAGCTGAAGTTTCAGAGACAGTCAAAGAAGTATCTGAAGTTTCAGAGACAGTCAAAGAATCATCTGAAGTTTCAGAGACAGTCAAAGAATCAGCTGAAGTTTCAGAGACAGTCAAAGAAGTATCTGAAGTTTCAGAGACAGTCAAAGAATCAGCTGAAGTTTCAGAGACAGTCGAAGAATCAGCTGATGTGTTTAAACTAAAAGAAGTAGTAGCTGAAATTTCCAAGGTAGATGAACTTCAAGAACCTGACAAAGAAGGAGCAACTGTTGCAGACCCTGATGAAAAAGTAGCTGAAGTATCAGTTGAAAAAGAAGTACATGGGGTTTCTGAACCAGAAAAAGAAGTGCCTGAAGTTTTAGAGTCAGACCAAGAAGTAGCTGAGGTTTCCAAACCACACAGAGAAGTGCCTGAAGTTTCAAAGCTAGAAAAAGAAGTATATGAGGTTTTTGAAAGGGATAATGAAGTGCCTGAAGTTTCAGAGCCAGTAAAAGAGGTAGCTGTAGCCTCAGAGCCAGGTCATGAAGTAGCCGAGGCCTCAAAACCAAATCAAGAAGTATCTGGGCCTTTGGAGCCAGATCAAGAAGTACTTGCGCCTTCAGAGCCAGGTCAAGAAATACCTGCGCCTTCAGAGCCAGGTCAAGAAGTACCTGCGCCTTCTGAGCCAGGCCAAGAAGTACCTGCCCCTTCTGAGCCAGGTCAAGAAATACCTGCGCCTTCAGAGCCAGGTCAAGAAATACCTGCGCTTTTGGAGCCAGGTCAAGAAGTACCTGCCCCTTCTGAGCCAGGCCAAGAAGTACCTGCGCCTTTTGAGCCAGGTCAAGAAATACCTGCGCCTTCAGAGCCAGGTCAAGAAGTACCTGCGCTTTTGGAGCCAGGTCAAGAAGTACCTGCGCCTTCTGAGCCAGGCCAAGAAGTACCTGCGCCTTCTGAGCCAGGTCAAGAAATACCTGCGCTTTCAGAGCCAGGACAAGAAGTACCTGCGCTTTCTGAGCCAGGACAAGAAGTACCTGCGCTTTCTGAGCCAGGTCAAGAAGAACCTGCGCCTTCTGAGCCAGATCAAGAAGTACTTGCGCCTTCAGAGCCAGATCAAGAAGTACTTGCGCCTTCAGAGCCAGGTCAAGAAATACCTGCGCCTTCAGAGCCAGGTCAAGAAATACCTGCGCCTTCAGAGCCAGGTCAAGAAGTACCTGCCCCTTCTGAGCCAGGTCAAGAAGTACTTGCGCCTTCAGAGCCAGGTCAAGAAATACCTGCGCCTTCAGAGCCAGGTCAAGAAATACCTGTGCCTTCAGAGCCAGGTCAAGAAGTACCTGCCCCTTCAGAGCCAGGTCAAGAAGTACCTGCCCCTTCTGAGCCAGGTCAAGAAGTACCTGCACTTTCGGAGCCAGGTCAAGAAGTACCTGCGCCTTCAGAGCCAGGTCAAGAAGTACCTGAAGTTTCTGAAGTAGATAATGAAGTGCCTGAAGTTTCAGAGCCAGTCAAAGAGGTAGCTGAAACCTCAGAGCCAGGTCACAAAGTAGCTGAAAATGCAAAACCAGACACAAAAGTGCCTGAATACTCAGAGCCAGGTCAAAAAGTACCTGTAGACTCAGAGCCAGGGGAAGAGTTTATAGTAGAATCTCAAGAAGTTGCTGTTTCAGAGCCAGAAGAAGTAATTACAGAAGTAATTACTACTCTAGGTATTGAAGAGAAGGACCTTGAAGTTTCAGAGCCCAAGGCAGAAGCAGAAGATAGCACCGTCAAAGATCTGACAGAAGAAGCACTGCATGAACAAACCAGTGTTTTACAACCAGAAGAGGAAAAAGCAAAAATTACAGAAGAGATTAAAAAAATGGATGAAAATGTAATTCCAACTTTGCAGCCTGAGCCAAATGTGGGGGATGTTAAAGAACCAGAGGAAGAGTCACAACTCACAGGTGTAGAAGATGTTTCAGAACCAAAAGGAGAGGTGGTTGATGCCGCAGGATCAGAAAAACTAGTGCCAGAGGCCTCTGAACCTGAAGCAAAAGTAATTGAGGAAAAGCCAGCAGATGTGAAACCAGCAGAAGAAGAGGTTTCTGAGGGTCCAGCACGAGATGATAAAGATGTCGAAAGAAAGGAGGAAGAGGTTTTGCGGGTAGAAAAAGTTAAACCTCCAGCAGAAGAAACTGCAGAACCAGAAACTGCACCGACAAGGGAAACCCAAGTGCCCAAAGTAACAGAAATGGCACCTGTGGAAGTTGGGACTGCAGAATCAGAAAAGGAGCAAGAAGAAGTACCAGAACCGACTGAGTCGGTGGTAGAGATGAAAAAGGTACCATACGAACCATTACCTGGGAAAGAATCAGCAGTACTGGATGTAACTGAGGTCCCACTACCACAATCTGAAGAAGTCGTGGAACAAGTGAAGGTTGCTGAAAGCCCAAAACCAAAAGAAGGCAAAGCTGACAGTTTACCACCAGAGGAAAAGCTACCAGAAGTCTCAGAGCCAGAATCTAAAGAAGAGGTAATAGAGGAAGTCCAACAATCAGAAGGGGAGCATCTTCATGGCCTAGAATCGGATCCAGGTGAGGGGGTAGTAGAGATGTTAGAACCAGAACCTAAAAAAGATGCTACTGAGCCACCTGCCGAATCAATTAAAATCCTGCACCCCTTGGATGGTGTGGACAACCTTCCTTTTGGAGAGGATGCTGTTCAGGTCATTGAAGATAAAAACCTCCTGTATCCTGTCAGACCTGACTATCATCACCCAGCAGAGGAGCATAATTTACCCGTCATACCAGTCCAGCCTTCCAGCGAAGATGTAGGCGAACCTGACCATGACTATCCCATCATTGATCATTTTTACAACGAGGAGGATGTAGAGAGTGTAGACGCTCAGGTGGAGCATGAAGCCGATTCCACCACAATGACAGAAACGACAAAAGGCGATTCACACTCGGAGACGATCTCTCATATCACAGGTGAGCAGGTGTGAAGAGCAGTGTTGGGGTTGTTATTCAAAAAAGTACTTTATTACTCATAATTTTTTTACTTTCCTTAAAAGTAATGCAGTACGTTACTTAATTACTCGCCGGAGAAAGCAGTTCGCTTCACTACACTACACTACACTACTTGTTACATTACTTTAGTGTTCCTTTTGTAAAACCTATAAAGAGTATAATATATGGGAGAATTACAGTAATTATAAATGAGATGGAAGTGAGATGAAATTACCAACAGATAATTACATGTTTTCTGATGGATTGATTATATAATTTTAGAGCCATGTGCAAACCAAAATGTGATCTCTCTACATTTCAGTGCAGACTGTGCAATGTGTCTGTGCTGCATGAAAGGTTGTGGGTTATTTTTTGATTATTAAAGAGGCCATCAGATGGATCTTTTCTGTAAGATTTTATCTTAGTGCAGAAGTGAGGATTCTGCATTAGCTGTATGAATTTATTATGTATTCTTCTCTGTGCAGGCACATTTTGGTAATTTGTTGAAATCCTTTGTGAGCACTCATGACTTAATTAATCCTTTTTGCCTGAAATTTCAAAGAAGTGACAGCTGCAGACACGACAGGCACATCAGAGGGCACAGAAGCCACTGAAGAGTTGCCAGAGGAGACACAAAAAAGTGATTTATCCCCAGAAACAGACATCAGTGTGACAGCACCACCAGCTTCAGACTCACTGCCTACACCTCCGGCAGCTTCTGTCGATGTTTCTGAAGTGTTTTTACCCGTCCCAACAATTGACTCTGGACTCTTTGAGGTAGCAGAGGAATCTGAAGTCCCCATTGTTACTGAGTCTCCTGAGGGTGATAGCGCTGAGCCGGAGGTGGAGTCAGAGCAAAGCGAGCCAGCTGTCGTCATTATTGATGAAGACTTGGGAGGCTACATAAAAAAAGAAGGCGGAAGCCCCACCACCCCGCCGGATGCTAACGAAGATATGGTGGAAGAAGCTGTGCAGGACCTGGCTGTGGAGCTGGATCAAACCAGCGTGGTGGCCACAGACCCAAATGAGCTCCTGGAAAAGGGAGAAGAGGGGAGCGGCTTCCTGTCTGTGCAGGAGGAACACAGGACCATTGTCACCACAGCCACACCTCAACTGAGATACCTAACCACTCCCACCATGACCACGGCCAGCCACGGCCGGGAGCTGGTGGTGTTCTTCAGCCTGCGCGTCACCAACATGGACTTCTCTGAGGACCTCTTCAACAAGACTTCGCCTGAGTACAGGTCCCTGGAGAACACCTTCTTAGACGTGGTGAGTTGGAATGTAACCTGCATCCTTCTTTAGGGTTCTTTATTCTGCTGGTTTGTCTGGTTTAAAGGGTCATTATGTGTTGTTTGCAAAACTGTCACACCTCTGTGAATATATCAGCAATCACCAGTTAGTGGATTACAGCTGTTTAAGTAAAAATATATTTAAAGCTTTACGTACTGCAGCATTTCTCAAACTGTGGGACATGAGCCGCTGCAGGTGGGGCGTCGATAACCAGCTGAAAAATACGAATGGACAGAAAATTTATAAAACTGTGGGTAAACCTGAGGGTACTGCTAATCTTGGGCCTTTGCTTTTCTTAATGACTGATAAAACATGTTCAATGTGCTGTGTAAACTTGGATGAACTAGCTATGATGATGCAGAGCTGACAGCAGCTAGCCCTGTCTGCACCAACCTGTCTGTGAAAGTGGCCACGGCAATATTAATGCATAGCTTTAAACCTCAATGTAACTCAAACAGGTGAGTTGAATAAAAGGTTTTCTCCACTACTGTTGTTCTGAAGGAGGAAACCATCCATAGAGGCCAAAACAGTGTTTTGTATTAATTCAATTCAATTCAATTCAATTTTATTTATATAGAGCAAGCACTTTGGCGACAGTGGGAAGGAAAAACTCTCTTTTAACAGGAAGAAACCCCTGGCAGAACCAGGCTCAGGGAGGGGCGGCCATCTGCTGCGACCGGTTGGGGTGGGAGAAGGAAAACAGGATAAAGACATGCTGTGGAAGAGCGACAGAGATTAATAACAGATATGATTCAATGCAGAGAGGTCTTCTAACACATAGTGAGTGAGAAAGGTGACTGGAAAGGAAAAACTCAATGCATCATTGAGACTCTGAAGGTTTTTATCTCAGCTGTAAAGTTGGACATTTTAACATATTAACATATTTTAACATATTATCCATCAGTCTATGGAGACTGACTCACTTTTGGAGTCTCATGTGGAAACTAGAGGTACTGCAGGTTTTAGCACTAATGCATTCATTTGCATGTCATGTCTGCAGGTTTTTTTAATGTGTGATTTTAGAGTGTTAAATGACACAGACTATAAAGTTCAAGGTTTTATGTGACATTAATGTTCTGGAGTGTGACAGATTTAGATTTAGCTGCTGTACCTGACATATCCGTTTACTCTGGGGTTTTTTCCTCGTTAAACGTGGGTCCATAGATATTTTCTTCTCTTTGGCAGAGCCGATATATTTGGTTTATATCACCACATTGAAAAAAGAAGAAGCAATTATCCAATTCTAAAATCGAAAACTGAGCACCTGCTGAATGCAGAAAAATTCAAACTCTTGAATATTTGGGTGCAGCCATAAACAACAGAGAGTATCACAGCATGAAGCTGTAGCCTGAGAGCTGAGGGGAGCTACAGACTCGGATCATAATCATGTGTGGCTCCATCAGCACCAGAGACTCCTTTCATGTCATTTCATACATTATTATAAGAGGAGAGGAGAACATATTCCCCAAACTGAGACCTAATTGGAGCTGGTTTCATCCCGCTTTGATGCCAATGAGCTATTTTTCCTTCTTTGATTAAAATATTCATATTAATAGGGATATTTAGAGCGTATCGACACAGTGCCTGGTGAGTGCGATACCTCATACTTCTATGACTTGATGGGTGAAACAGAAAGCCAGACACAATTAATAACACAAGCTCTGTTTTCATTCCGAGTTCTCCTGGAGCCCTCAGCGTCGGAGCTGCAGGTTGTTGCGCGGTGAATGGATATGTTTTGATGTTTTGGATGAAGCGAGAGAATAATTTCAAGCTCAGGCAGGTACAATACAGCTCTTATTTCTCTCTGAACAATGACTCTGCTGGATTAATGAGGCAGGAAGAACACGCCGGGGGAATATAATGGTAAATGGATGATGCAGGTGCGAGTCCTCTGCCTGAAATACTAATCTAAAGATGAAACGTGCCTCCTCCTTACTGCAGTTTTATTTGCAGATTATCGCCTGCCGTCAGTGTCCTTCAGCTGAGATTTCAGATCAAATAATGTCTGAAGAAGTGGGAGCTCTATCTGGATTTCTTAGCACTCAGACAGTTTTATCAAACTTAACTCTCTGCAGGGCGCTCACATCTTTCTTTACCTTTCTTATTTTTCTCATTTGGATCCATCAATGATTAACACTCTACCCTAAACTAATTCCTGCTGCAAATGCACATTTTGGTGACCGTTACATACCGACGTTTCAAAGTATCGAGTTCAAGCCTGGAGACATTTACATATTAATATGGAGCTGCAGCAAGTGATGTTTGTGCAGCAGCCAATTAGAATCCAGAGCTAAAAACGGCTCAGTGTAACTAAAGGTGCAAATATTTCACATAAGTTTGAGTGACTATTCAAATATTCAGCATTCATAGATATACCTTTCAGCGATGAATAAGCACTTCCTGCAGATTTTTCACAATAAAAGCCTTATAGGAAGAGCAGCCTGCGAGCTGAGGCTTTTAATGAGTTTCAGTGGTTTACAATGTTTGAAAGAGTGGCAAAGGTGAATAGACTGGAGTTACCGTTCTATTTTGTTTAATTGGGAAACTTGGAAGGAAACCAGTGAGACTGCAGAAATGCTGAGTTTGCATTATCAGCAATATCGTCTAATTAAAAGAGAGGCAGGCAGGAAAATGGAGACATCTGGGTAATATATGAGTTGAAAAACACAGAAAAGCTTTTTATTTGTGTTTAACTCGAGGAATTGAACCAGCAGCCTTTAAGTCGTCTCCTCTGTGTCCTCGCTCTGCTGCTGGCGGTGAAAAATTAATTCAAGCCCTGCAACACGCATTAATTATCACATGAATAGAAATACAGACTCAGGCCTACAGATACTGCCTGGTAAAGAAAGCACTTTAAATCCTTTTGGGGACCCACGTTTTCTGAATAGATTTTACTCTTCATCTGCTGAACAGTTTAAACCGCATCAATAGAGGTAATTATGTCCGGTCAATGCAAATTAGAGAAACAAAACTGTCGAGTGTTTCAATTTTCTCTCTTTTAGTTTGACTCTGCAGACCGTGTGTGTGCGTGTGCGTGTGTGTGTGAGTTGAACTTCATTTTCAGAGATACTAATTTGTCGACACAATGTCTCATTTAAGGTGAGGATGCTCTCAAAAAAACTCAATGACAGGAGGAATACATGAAGAGGAGTGATGACTGAAACGAAGTGCGCTGCTTTACTGCATCTCCTCTGTAAACAGCATAATCACATCAGTGGCACTTATAAATGTACTTATTATTTCCGGACACATTTTACACACACATGCAAAAAGGACCATAAATATTTGTGTAATGAAGAAGGAAACAAGCATGTTCGGTGAACTGGACTTGTGGGGATTTAACCCGACTTTAAAGAGTAAAACCTTGTGTTTTGTTTTGTCTCTCTCTCATGGGTTTAAGTTAAGGTTCAAAAATATTTGTTTTAAACTGAAATTTATGATATAATAATAATGATGATAAAAATACATTTTAAACATTTGTAAAAAAAGTTTAAATTAATGAATGAGGAAAAATATTTAGAATCACTGATAATGACTAAAGTAAACTTTGTAAACTCACCGCATAGATAATCAATTCAGTTTGATTATATAACACCAAATCACTGATGACAGTAGGAAGGAAAAACTCCCTTTTAACAGGAAGAATCTTCGGCTATCTGCTGTGTGGGGAGGAAAACAGAACAGGCTGTTCCTTTCTTTGAGGCAATGCGATCAACACCAAACAGAAGACACTTAGGTCACTGCATTTCTAAAGGTTCTCAGAAACGAAGATGTGAACAAATAAGATATTCAGCTCCAAGTATATGCCTCCCTTCAACACCGCCTTTGTTAGCTGTACTATAAATAATAGAAGCGATCGCTGTCTGGTTGATAACAGATGGAAAGCAGCTCGTCAGGCTAAATGCGGTGAAAGCCCTTGTTCTCTTTTTATGAGGTGGATGCTTTTTGCGGATCTTTTACAAATAAATACATGAGAGGAAACGGCTTCCAGTACAGATGTTCATACTAATGCAAAGTTATTGAATAAAACATGTTACATGTAAAAATTTACCTGTAATTTCTATAATTAATTGCACCAAAGGATTGACTTTAAAGTGAATTGAAGATAAATGGGATTGAAGAAGAAGTACTGACTTAAACTGAAGGGAGAAAAGAACAGGGCTGTAATCCTATTAAGAAGAATAAGCCAATCAATTTGGGGCACAAAAACTGGGATTTAACTAGAAAAAACCTGGATAAATCCTCTGATTACTTTCTGGTTTAAAGACACAGTTCATCCATATCACATTAAAGTTTAAAATTATGACTTTAATCTCTCCTTTCTGTGTCTGCTGACAGCGGATTGACTCAAACAGTGGGATGGTTTCTTCCTCAGAGAGATGTTTGTGTGATTTAAAAGGCTTCTGTAGTCTTTGCAGCTTCTGAATTACAATATAAATCTTCAGTGTGAGTTCAGGCATTGCAAGAATTGCTCGAGCAGGAGGAGGAAACGTAGATGAATGTATTGATTTGTAGAAAGAAATTCCAGACATTCACACAAAACTCTGGATAAAATTAGACTGGGTGCATCAATTCAGCCAAGGCTTTGGCTTCATGGGCATAAAAGATGTGAGTAGAGCAGAGAGGCATCAACTTATTTATGAATTCACTCAGTTTAGACAGAATTCATGATGAGACAGTTTAATCGGCCCAAACTATATTTACATCTATTTTTTTCTGTTTTTCCTTCAGTTTTGTTTTGTGCAGATTCTCCAAAGAGCTCAGAGAAAATGTGTAATTTTTCCTTTGTGTGTGTGTGTGTGTGTGTGTGTGTGTGTGTGTGTGTGTGTGTGCGCGCGTGCGTGCGTGCGTGCGTGTGTGTGTGTGTGTGTGTGTGTGTGTGTGTGTGTGTGCAGCTTCTCATGTACAACAGATGAGTCATTTCAATGAATAAAACTCAGCACTTGGTTGTTAATATCAAATTATATTAAACAGTCAGACTCCCTTATGGCCTCTCAGGCCGCGTCACTCTCTGCTTCTTCTTCTTCTGCAGCTGCTGCCGTTCCTGCAGGCCAACCTGACGGGCTTCAAAAAACTGGAGATCCTCAACTTCAGGAAGGGCAGCGTGGTCGTCAACAGCAAGATGAAGTTCGCCAAGTCGGTGCCGTACAACATCACCGAGGCGGTCCACTGCATCCTGGAGGAGTTTTGCACCGCTGCCGCCAAGAAGCTGCACATCCAGATTGACACCCACTCTCTGGACATCGAACCAGGTACGCGAAACGCTACCGGGTTTGCAGGTATGCTGAGCTTTCTCTGCCCCGAACCGAAGTGCTTTCTGATCAGAGTCTGAATGTGAACTCCGGTCTGCTGCTCATTTACACCAGCCGGGCCTAAAATTGTGAGCAGTGACAGGTGAGGTGAATAACAGTGATTATTTCTTCACCTGTTAGCGGGCGGCAGCAAGTCAACATTTTGTTCTCAAAGTTGATTTGTTAGAAGCAGGTAAAATGAGCGAGTGTAAGGATTGCCATCACAGTTTGACAAGGGCCAAGCTGTTCAGAGCGTCTCTACACCTGCAGCTCTCGTTGGGTGTTCCCGGTATGCAGGGGTCAGTATCTATCAAAGTGGTCCAAGGAACGAACAGTAGTCATGGGCGGCTGAGGCTCACTGATGCATGTGGGGAACAAAGCCTGGCCCGTGTGGCTACTTTAGCTCAAATTGCAAAAAACGTTTAAGCTGGTTCTGATAGAAAGATGTCAGAATACACAGAACATCTGGCACTGCAGACAGTGAGGGTTCCCACACTGACCCCATCCACCGTGTTCTTCTGGGAAACCTTGGGTCCTGCCATACACATGGACGTCACTTTGACATGTAACATCTACCTTAGCGGTGTAGCAGACCATGTACACCCTTTCATGGAAACAGTACTTCCTGATGGCTGTGTCTTTCACCAGGATAATGCGAGGTGTCACAAACCAGAAATAGTTCAGGAACGGTTTGAGGTGTTTGAGGTCCAGATTTCTCAGATCTCAGTCCAATCGAGCATCTGTGGGATGTTCTGGACAAACAAGTCCAATCCATGGAGCCCCCACCTCGCAGCTTAGAGGACTTCAAGGATCTGTCACTTACATCTTGGTGTAGATCCCTCAGCGCACCTTCAGGAGTAGAGTGGAGTGCATGCCTCAACGAGTCCGTAGCAGTTTATAAAATAGAGTAATATAACACAGCAAGACAGTTTGTTTTGGCCGATGTTAGCAGTGATTAAAGCAAGCTCTGGCTCAGTGCTGATTCTACTGTTGTTCAACTGAATATCTAGTCCTTTTTGCATGCGATGGTGTTTTTATTCCTTAACATGAAAGATTAAAAAGCCAACATGCCTTTTCTTTTGTTAGCTGCAGTGCGGTGGTGTTTTATGATGTCAGGATTTCTTTTTATGTATGAGATATAGACAGGCATCTTAGAATAATTCACATTTGTTGTATCAGCAGCGCTCCTCTGTATGCAGTTCACACTCTAAAAGCTTTGTGCTGTAATATTCTCCACAGATGAGTCTGAGGCAGGGAGCAGAGATCACAAACATTCAAACAGACTCAGTAATTAGGTCTATATGTCAAATCCAACGGCACACGGTGGGATCGTAGAGAACATTATAGGGCCCGAATAATGGTGATGAAGATGAGAAGTGAGCTGCAGAGAGGAAAAGTGCTGCTGCAACATCTTCTGTCTCGAGGCGAGCGTGTGTGTGTTTCAGCAAAATCCTGATTGGGAATCAGGTTTTCGCTAAAACACTCGTGTTTGTTGTGAACAAAGCTGCAGAAGCTGTGTGATTTTTATCACATCAGTATGGACCAACATCTCTGAGGAGTGTTCCCCAGCAAGGGGTACCTAATAAAGTGGCTGGAAAGACTAGATTTTGAACTAAAAGAGGCTATAAAGCGCTACATACACTGTAAAAACACAGGTAAATGCTTAAATTCTCTTGTAGTTGATTTGAGGGTTACAATCAATCTCCCAAAAACTGTGCAGCGATATGTTTGATAGATTCCTCAAATCTGCCAGTTACACAGTCTAAGAAAAGTAGTAAGAGGGACATTTTACATACACAAATTAAATATGGCTATTTATTCCAAGTCATGATGTAAAAGCAGCTGTTTCTGTTCCAGCTGGCATACACTGATAAATATACAGTATAAATAAACAGGAACTCTCCAGGACACGAAGGCTGTAGACCCCCAGCAGAAGCCCTGATTCAAACACACATACTTGCTGATGTATGTTTGGATTACAGATACTGACCACGTGCTGTGGCTTCACAACATGACGTACTTCTCATCCGTGACACCCTGCACACATGCTAATTTCCCCGGAGTGAATCTGACGTTTAGTCTCGGAGACTGTCCACACCTCGGGCTAAACCTTACATTTCAGTGCAGAGCAGGAGGAGAGGATCTCATTAAAATCAAACACTCCTCAGCACCTCCCGGAGAGAGGAGGGTGGTTAGAGGAAGGCGCGGGAAACTCCTCCTGAATACTAATATGTGTCCACGTTTTTCTGCCTTCCTCTCCTTGCAGCTGATCAGGCCGATCCCTGCAAGTTCCAGGCCTGCGGTGAGTTTTCTCGCTGTGCGGTGAACGCCTGGACGAAGGAGGCGGAGTGTCAGTGCCAGTTGGGCTTCGTGTCAGTGGACGGCCTGCCCTGCCAGAGCCTGTGTGTCCTCCAGCCGAACTACTGCCAAGGAGGAGAGTGCCGCATAGTTCCCGGATACGGAGCCGTGTGCAGGTAAATGACGATGTATGCGGACTGTGTATCAGCAAGTCCACAGTTTGGTCTATAAAGTGTTACAAAGAACACAGAGCAGAAATCACAAAATTTATTATTTCTATAATTTTACAGTAAACACAATCACATCATCAGCATATAATGACAGTCTCAGTCTGTCCCTCCATATTACTTATTACACTGTGAATCAAGGAGATTTAGGACCTGATATGCAGAACTCTAGAGACAAAGAGTTAACTCAAAAAGCACATGAGATGAGGGACTTTCAAAATAAGACAGGAAGTAACAGAACACAGGAACAGAAACAGCGTCCCAAACATTTTAGGACTGGGGTTGTTTCAAGAAAAAAGGAGTTAAGCAAAACTGAAGTAAACAAATAAATGAATGAAATCAAATAAAACCTTAGGTTAAAGCTAATAATAGGTTTTAATACAAAAAAAGACTGCAAATAAAAACAAGCAACTGAAAAAACAGGGAGAAACATTTACGGTGGACAAGACATCTCAGACTCAGCGAATGAAAACAGGACGAGTGTTAAATAGGATTTCAAACGGTCGATTGCTGAACTTGTGCAGGTTGGCAGATTATTTGAGAGGGTCTGGAGTCGATTCATGGAGGGCAAATTTCATTGATAGCCAGTGCAGTGGCCACTGCGTGATGTGTAGGAGCTGAATTGTGATTTCTGAGTGGATTTGGACAAACTGAACATAAAAAGGTCACCGCAGTTCAGCTGAGAAGTCATTAAAGGGCCGTTAAAGTTAAAACCAGCTCCAGTTTTGTAAACGCTGACCTTCACGACTGATTTGACTGTTAAAAATACGATTTTTACGACATTCAGCTGAACAACAGAACAGGAACACAGACCATGGGCAGCACGTGTTTCAGTTTTGGAGTGATGGTGAGGCAGAATTTAAATTTCAGGACCCAGGTTTGCAAACAGGTACAGCGGGAAAGTCAGGGTTCAGTCATTTCAAAGTCCTGGCTGCAGGAATGTGGGAACAATCATTTCAGAGTGATTATGTGTGCCTGTCTTATCCTCACTCAGACTGAGCTGCCATTCTTTGAGCCGCTGGATTCAAACCGAGAGTCATAATTTTCATTACAGATGTATAATTTTTATCAGAGGGAGCTGGAGCCTGCCAGTGTATAATGTGATTTTCTGCTTTCTTTTTTTAAGTGGAATCATTCTTTTTGTAAAGGGTCGTGATGCCTCGAGTTTAAGCTGTTCTCTGCAGCCTTCTTTAACTTTCTCTGTTAAAAGTAGAAAGTTATTCAGGTACTTTTTAACAACCTCAGCTTGGGGTTAACCCAGGGTAACCTTAAGCATGCAAAACAGAGGACTGAAGCCAACCTATACCCAATAAAATATGAGACAGGAATTAAACAAACACAATAGTGTTAGCAATCACCTCAATCGTAAACTGTGTCACTAAAATAGAATAAATATGAAATCTGATTAGTAAACATCCATTGTTTAACCACTTATAGCCTGTCACAGGGAGAAGGGTAAGGTGAGGCGTCTGTGGAGAGAAAGTGAACACTTTCATCTTTTAAAGTGAAAAAGTCCACATGTGGAGGCTGGAGGGGACACAGAGTCATACTCATACACAGATTTTCATACTTCATTTGGATATTTTTTATAACGCATGAAGCTCTTTAATTACCAATAAGTTACTCGGTTAGGTTGGTATGCATGCAAACTCCTCCCACAAAGGCCTCAGCAGTTCAGCAGATTCAAATCCAGAACCTTTTTGCTGTTAGGCAACTGTGCCACCCAAATATAGCCCTAAATAACCCCTAAGAAACAAACAAAAAGGCCACAATAGGACAGACAACCAAAACAATCCCTATCTGTCTATCTGATTCAGACTGTCCAGGAGTATGGGCTCAAAATGTGGTCATAAATATTTTGTACTTGTAAATCAGTTTCGTACTTGTAAATCAGGATTTGTATGTGTAAAAAGAATTTGTGTGTGTGTAAAAAAGATTTGTATGTGTAAAAAGAATTTGTGTGTGGACTTAGCCAAAAAAACAGGATCTCTATATAACTATCCGATAGAAGCTAGGTCCCCTAACTTTCAGCAGCTGTTGAAAGGATAAAGTTGTGGTATATCAGTGGTTAGAAATACCATTATTACTTTAGGATTAGTTTAACACAAAGTCAGGGCTGACCCGGGACCATTGCTGTGAGTCACAGTGCGCAGCATAAAGGTCCTTTCACATCGGACGCAGCGTGTGCTGCTAATGCTAACTAAAAGCAAAGGATCCAGAATTTGTTGCGCTGGCTGCTGGGCTCTGTGGGTTTTTGCAGCAGCTCTACCTGCAGTAGATGCACCTGCTCCTTGTCGTTTCTATCTCTGACTTTATGTCCTCTACAAGAGTTTGTTTTGCTAGTTCTTCAGATGTTCAATAAAAACATGTATGCTAATTCATAACAAAGAAAGCTTTGTAGTGAAGACTGTCATTTCCAAAACACTACCCCCCCCCCCCCCCCCCCCCCCCCCCCCCGCGGTCCGCAGCGCTGTTGAAAAGGCTGTGGAAGTCCCTGTATTAAGCACGTAAACCTGTGACACAAAAATCACCAAACTCGAACGACCACAGACTGTTTTCCTTCATCACCATGAAGGAAAACAGTCTGTGGTCGTCCGAGTTTGGTTGGCAACGACAACAACCCAACGAGTTTGGGTTGGCATGTAAAAGGGCATTTATTCCCTTCAAGGACCTGCAGTTCAAAAAAGCGCCCCTCCGACAGCCAAACCCATCTGTTCTCTGATTGGATTGTTACATTTGTGATTGACATGACATTGACCAATCAGATGAAAGGAAGAAAAATAGGGTCAAAATTCGTACTTGTAACTTGCAGGTGTTTTTTTGGCTAAGTCCACACACAAATCTTTTTTACGCACACACAAATTCTTTTTACACATACAAATCTTTTTTACGCACACACAAATTCTTTTTACACATACAAATCCTGATTTACAAGTACAAAACTGATTTACAAGTACAAAATATTTATGACCACATTTTGAGCCCATACAGGAGCCCACTGAGCTCCTGATCCAATCTGGGAGGAGGAAATCAGGAGCATGCTCAGACAGTCTCATTGCCACAAACAGCAACAAGGACACTAACAAAAAGCAGAACTAGCAAGGAGCGATAAGGAGAGAGCGGCGGTCCGTGTCCATCTCCTGCAGAACCATTCCCTATTTGGGGGTTTGTGTTGCCGTGCCTCTCCAGAGCACCTGTTGTCACTTTGATTTGGACTAAAACACCTGAAATGGATCAAGATCGCTTTGTGGTGTAACAGCTACTTTGATTTCACTCTTCTGTCCAGTTCATCCCAAACCAGCTCGATAGGGTTACAGCCTGGAGACTGTGGCCACTTCATGTTTTCAAGCTTACCATCTTGTTCTTTTTTCCTGAGGTAGTTCTGGCATAGGTTGGGCTTGGGTCATTATCTTGCTGTAGGATGAATCCTTGACCAACTACGTGCATACCAGAGGCTATTGCATACTGCTGCAGAATGCTGTGGGAGCCGTTTTGGTTCATGGCGCCTCTCACTCTGTACAAGTCACCCAACCTGGATCCAGCAAAACAGCCCCAGACCATCACACTTCCTCCTCCATGTTTGCCAGTTAATGCCACACACTGTGAAACCATCCTTTCACCTACTCGGCGGCGTAGGAAGATCCTGCGTTATAAACCGAACATTTCAAATTTTGATTCCTCCTTCCAGTCTTCAGTCGTCCAATGGCAGCGTTTCATGACCCAGCCAAGCCTCTTTGTAATATTCTGATGGCTTTCTTGCTGCAACTCATCCTGTAAAACCTGCAGCAAGAAGTCTTCTCTTCACAGTTGAAACTGAGACTTGCTACGACCACTATTAAGCTGTGCTTGAAGCTGTTATCCTGTTAGCCGCCTATCAGGCAAGCTGTTAACTCTCAGAAACTTGTCCCATGATTCAGCTGTGGCTTTGGGTCTGCCAGACCTCATCCTGTCAGTTTGCCCCGGTTTCTGGGTGCCTTTTGATGATGACGAAAACTGTACTCACTGTCACCTTGACTTTCTTTGCAATTTCTCTGTAGGAAATAGAAAGTGCTACGTACATTTCATTGAAAGTTGTGGTGCGTGGTTAAACTTAGTACATCTGAAGCGTAACCGCCAGCTGTTAGCTGCTGTGATAAGTTTTAAATCGTGGCAGGATGATGTCGGCTGTCCACAGACGCCTTTGAAGAACAGCAGCCTATTCCTTAAGCACTTAAAAGCTTCATTAATATCGTGTTTCATTAACTGTCAGCTCACATGCAGATTTTTTATTACATTATGAACGTTTAACTGAATTAAAAGTTATCCTCGGGTCTGTTAATAAACTGCACTGCAGGGAGCGGCGGCGGTTTTAAATCTGAGACATTTAGAGACGGACAGGGTGAGATAATGGCTGGAAAGACTTTTTTCTCAACTCTTATGGAAACTTTAAAGGAAATCTGACGACGCTCTGCTTGGTATTTTTAATTGTATTTAATCCAATAACACCAAACATCTGTCTGCTGAAACAAACAGACTCAGTAACAGCAGCTGCTCTCTGCGCTTTTATCAATATTTGTGCCGTAAACATCCTAAAGATTAACTGTGTCTGATGCTTTGGTTTATAGCAAAATGTTGCTTAAAACTGAGATAGTGATTTTGGTAACCCCTGCTCCTTATTTCTGGTTTTGAAAACCGTTAGAGAAAAAAGAAAAATCTTTGCACATGTGGTTCATCAAACAGATGGATACGAGATGGACAAACAGATCCAACGCTGCAAAGAAAACTGATTTAATATTTCGGTTTATTTTTGTGGGTTTTGTCACTTTGTGACTGAGGGATTGATTGTGCGATTGATATTTTTCAGTTTGTTGTCACTTTAATGGTCAAATGATGGAAAAATTGCCCCAAATAGCTTTAATGTGCCTCTGAATTCAGACTGACCATGCTTGTATGAAATAATATCTTTGTGCACAGCCTTTAGTGGTCTTCTGTTCTGCTGTGGCGTTTATCCTCCTTCTCTCTGTCTGATCCGTCCCTCCATCATCCAGCCCCTCACCACTGTAAATCAATGCTAAGTTGATTTTTAACAGAGAGAAAGCGTTTTTTTCTTTTATTAACTACCTGCAGAGAGTCACTGCTGCTCAACTACCAGAAAAATCTCATTTCAGCACCGTTACATGCCAGCACCTCGCCTCCTGACACACAGCACCTCAGAGATTCTCGCGCTCAAACGTCGATTTTCCATCAGCTCAACCTTTGCACAGATAGTTTTGGGTCTGCATTGTTTCACCTGTCAGACAGCACAAACTTCATTTTCTGGATCTGCAGTGGTGAGACATTAGAGAAACCACGAAAGTGTAAAACACTCATTAAAACGCCATCGTTACATTTTCTGTGTCCACAGATTAACAGGCAGGAGATCCACAGCTCTGAGCTTCTAGACTGAAGACTTCGTTTATTGTTCGTTGGAGAAAAACACAAGAAAACTAAGAAGTGTGGTGTATTAGGGGCTAATCCTTTGTGATCTCCTTTGAATTCATCTTGTTAAGCGTTGTTGTAAAATCCTGACCTACACGAAGCCCAGTTGTTAAAGCCTACAGCAGGAAAATAAGGGACAGCACAGCAGCTAATTTGAATATCATAATTGGAGGTTCAGACTAAAAACGGAAGAGTGTCGTTACCAAAATCTGGTAGTTTCTTGTTTCTCAAAATACCAAATAAACAAATAAATAAGTAAATACGGTGCTTTTGGAGGATATGGTTAACAGCTCTCTTGCTTCAAACTTGAACAGCTCAAGACTTTTGCACAGCACTTAAAACAAGTGACAACATTTTTCTACATTCTTTTGATCTTTTTTTATTTCTGCATTTACTCTTCGACCTTCCTGACCACGGCGTGATCAGCACGCATGGGGTGGGTTAGGATTAGTAGCCCAAAAGAGCAGCTCCAAAACAAATTCCCGTTTTCTTTACGAATCCATCAGAAACAGCAAAAGCGTGCAGACAGCTGCACCTACGGTACTCATGGCGATGGCCCACATACCTCTGCAGGAGAGGAGGGCTATGTTTACCAAGTAACTGGATATGAATAATGAAAAGTTTCATCAATCACAAGAAAAAGAGCATTTTTGGGGGCACAGGAATTTATATTTGGATGGTGCTTGGAAACTATTTTGATTTCCTTTATTATCTCGGGGGATTTCTTGTCTCTTTGTAGGCAGCGGACAGCAGAGAGATTAGAGGAAATGTGAGGAGGAGGAGGAGAGATGGTTTCCAGGGACACACAAATACACGGTCAGCATCTTAGCCCAGTGATCCACAACCAGGGGTATTTGTTCTGTAATTGCCAACGGCTTCTAGGAAAGAGTGAAGCAGCAGTAGTAATTGGATAAATGTGATATTTCTGCATTTTATAAATAAGTAAACATAGTAAATGCAGTTCAGGCTTGAATGCTCGTGGCCACAAATGACAGGTGAAGTGCAGAAAGACGTGCACCTGAAGCAAAGTCTGACATCTGATTTTCTGACATTTAGTCGATAACCCGAATGTCTTCATTTGCATTCGGAGCCGAGGACACGGACGTGATTTTTCCCTGAACCGGAGCTGCGGTTTGTGGTTTTGTTTAACATGAATATTTGATTGGCCCGACACGCAGGAGCAGCAGAAAGAAACCGCTGCTGGTTTCCTCCCGAAACGCTTCTTCCGTCTTGGGGGATTGAGGGGGTGGCGGTCGACTTAGATTTGCCACATTTCATTAACACTGAACCCTGTTAGGTCTAATCCAGCGTCCAGACCGGCCGAGAGAGGACAAAGAAACCAAAAACAGCCGTAGACACCGAACACCACCCGGCAGGTTAATACCGCGGTGCTGCACATTCCTTTTAATCTCGTTTGGCTGCCTGACAGCACAGCGAGCTGGCAGCAGTGAAATCGTTTTGTGTAAGTTAAACGCTTTCTAATGAAAAGACTCCCCAAAAAGGCACACGGGGAACGACTCCGAGGAGTCCCATTTCTTTTTCCTACAAAGCTGTGCAGGTTTTCTTTGGCACCTTGCTCTCCATGTGGCCCTGATACTCCAGGTCACGTTTCTTTAATCCTGCTTGCTGGCTGGCTCAGACTTGTTTTAGTTGGGTGTTTGCCCGGGTGAGTGCAGGTGTAACAGACTGGTTTTAGTGTCTAGGCGTAAAACCATGTGTGGTTTTCTAATATGTGGTTTAAAGGGTGAAGCTGGGGAAGGTGGAGGTTTTAGTTCCACGCAGGGTGAATCTTCAGTTGATATTTCAAAAATGTTTTTCCTCAGTAATGCGTTTTTATCTGCTGCAAACTCACACTGGGTGACTTTACCTACCAACCTGGCACAAATAAATGCTAATGTAGTGTTTTAAAGCAGATATTGTGAAGTTATTTGAATTGCACAGTTTAAAAAAGAATGACTTTGGAGCACTAAAAATAAGACAGTTTGTGTTGCAGAGCATCAGCCTGTGTGTAATTTCTGTAGTTAAAATGGATAATTATGCACAGAGGCCCAAACCGTTTTTTGTAGCAGGCTCTAAATGCATTTATTTCTGCTCTAACGTTAGACATTTTGACATCAAAGTCTATGGGGACTGACTCCTTTCTGGAGCGAGCCTTAAATGGACATTAGAGGAAGTAATGGAGCAAAGGAGAGCTGTCGCTTCATAGTAAGAAAGATCTCACTTTAAATCCTGCCGGTTGCCTTTCTTTGTGGTTCCTGTGTTGGTGGGTTCTCTACAGATGACATGCTGAGTTGATGAAGGGCTTACGAAAACAGATCCTAATATTGGTTCATGCATTAAAAAAAAAGAAGTTTTTGCTAAATAAAAAGGTTATTGATTGATTTGTCTCTCCAGGTTAGCTTTGAGATTTGCGGCTAATAGACTTAAATTAGTTTATGTTAGCTAACTAGCGACAGAACCGATAACTCAGAGGAAAATGAGGGACTAAACCTAAACTCAGTCCAAGGGGATCACCTTTGTGTTGCTCCTGGGTGTAACAATGAGTTTTATGTTAACAAACCAAAGATATTCTTTACACTTTCACTCTCTATCTCTTTAGCAGTAAGAGATTCCTCGTTGTTTGGCTAGCTACACTAAAAATCCACCTGTTAGTTGTAATGTTCAGGTTTGTAAAGCATTTTACAGATGAGAACAATGTTGAAGTTCATGAAAATTACACATTCGGAGCCTTTGAGTCTTATTCAGTTAATAGTCCATTAAATGGCTCTGAGCGGAACCTACTAACAAACCAACCCGGTGACATTCTGTACTTAAAAATCAAAAACTATAACTTTAAAAAAGGGTGGAGTGCCCACTCCGGGTCAGGGACGAGACCCTGCCCCAAGTGGAGGAGTTTAAGTATCTCGGGGTCTTGTTCACAAGTGATGGGAGAAGGGAACGGGAGATCAACAGACGGATTGGTGCAGCGGCTGCAGTGATGCGGACGCTGTACCGGTCTGTTGTGGTGAAGAGAGAGCTGAGCGTAAAAGTGAAGCTCTCGATTTACTGATCGATCTACGCCCCTACCCTCACCTATGGTCACGAGCTGTGGGTAGTGACTGAAAGAACAAGATCGCGAATACAAGCGGCGGAAATGGGCTTCCTCCGAAGGGTGGCTGGCCTCTCCCTTAGAGATGGGGTGAGAAGTTTGGCCATTCAGGAGGGGCTCAGAGTAGAGCAGCTGCTCCTCTACATCGAAAGGAGCCAGTTGAGGTGGTTCGGGCATCTGACAAGGTTGCCCCCTGGGCGAGGTTTTCTGGGCATGTCCCACCGGGAGGAGGCCCCGGGGCAGACCCAGGACACGCTGGAGAGATTATATCTCTCGGCTGGCCTGGGAACGCCTTGGTGTTCCCCCGGATAAGCTGGAGGAGGTGGCTGGGGAGAGGGAGGTCTGGGCTTCTCTGCTTGGGCTGCTACCCCCGCGACCCGGCCCTGGATAAGCGGAAGAAAATGGATGGATGGATGGATGGATATAACTTTAAGGACAGAGTTCTTAACTTCAGCTTCACAGACAGAGTTACATGTATTTACATTTCCTGAGCAGGGCTTCAAAGTGTAAATCCACATAGTGTTTCGTGTACACTTCAAGATGTTGAAACAAATCATTTTGTTTCTTTCAGAACTGTGATTTTTTTTAATTGAAATATTTTCCATTTCTGTTCTCCATCAAATTACTGAAGCTAATGTTTCAGTGGTTAGAGACGACAGAAGACGGAGATGAAGTCTGCAGCCTCTCGCAGCCATTTTCAACTGGTGTTAAAATGGAAACTCAGTCAGTCCATCAGTCTACATTGAATTGGATAAATTTGGCAATTATGTGCACTCTGTTTGCAACAATACGGTAAATCAGTGAAAACTGCTAATCTGATGCCGCTTAAATGCAGAGAAATTCACATTAACGGTTTACATTCAGAGTCCTGCCAGAACCAGATTTGAAATAGAAATCCAGAAATAGTGACGTTGTTGCTGCCAAACAGCAATTTAACAGCAACATGATACAAGTGCTCTTTGATATTGGAACCAGAACAGAATGAAGAAAGATCATAAAGAAACTCAGTGTAATTAGTTCTTTAGTTTAAGATGAGAGTACCTCTGTGCAACCTCAGAAACAGCTCACACGTACACACTGTGTACAAGCCATTATCCTGCAATATGATGCTACTGTGCAACTGCAAGACCAGTGTATATTTGGGTTTTGCTGTCCACTAACTAGACCACTATTCACGTGACTTTAACAAAGGTCCAGTCACACAAGCCTAGAGACCAGTGAACCCTGGTCACTGATGGTTGCTAAAAAGTTTTATTCCCTGACTGGTTGGCAAATAGTTGCTGGCAGTTGCTAGGTGAAATTGGTTGCTAAGATACGGTGCTGCATCAGAAACTACCTTGTGATTGGTTTGGTCGCTCGCAGATTACCACAGTTGTCCACAGTTTCCATGAAATACGCTGACTTCTGCAAACACTTGCCAAGTTGCAAAGACAGAAATATTTCCTGTGTTTTAGGCATTAATATGCCACCCTGGTTTATTGATGGATGTATTTATTTATGTATTTTATATATTTTCTCTTTTACTGCAAGAGGGCTCTAATGCAAACGAATAATGTTAAGTAGTAAACTGTGAAAACTGGATGGGGAACATTGGCCTTCAAAATAAAAGTTGTGCCTCACCACTACAGCCAATGCATTCCAAAGTTTCACTTTGAAGGAGAGCATTTTCTGCTTCATCTTTATGTCTTAATTTTCCAAGTGTTACTTACACTTTGAGAGCAGTTAGCTAGTGTTTGCAGACAAGTCTGCGTTTTCCATGCAAACTATGAGTGACCACAGCCATCTACTGCCCACCCAAGCAGTCACAGAGAGGTTTTCGTTGCAGCACAGTATGTCTCTTTGCAACCAGCCTCCTACAACGACTGGGCCAGTCCCTTGGACTTTGTGCCTGAGGCGTCATTAACCATTTCTGGGTCCAAACCGGAATACACCGTGGTCTGACTGAGGGATTAAAACGTGTTCAGATTAAATATAATAAAATATTAAGCATTAAAATGCGTTATAAAGACAACAGCCTTAATGAACGGAGTAGGAGTTTGGACTGGAAGCAGGATTTATATGTCATCAGTTAACAACAAGATTCAATGGACTCCACAGCATGAACTTAATATTTCAGATGGAAATGTTTAATTTGCACAGCATAGTAATAAAAACTTAGAAATCCTAACAAATTCATTAGATTATGACTTAAATGTGTATCAAATGGCTGTATGCTGCCCTTGGATGATGCTGCCTAAATGGAGTAAAAGAGAAGTGAGAGTTTTTACTTCAAATCAAGCTTCATGTTTGATCTAAGTAGCTATAAAACCAAATCAGACTCCAGAGAGAGACACGCTCAGTTTGATTAACAGCTGAGCTGGTCATTAAATGAAATGGATGTTCTGCGGTTGAAAATAAAAACATTGCATGTCTGAAGCTTTGTACTCGCAGGAGCTGAGTGTCCGCTCATTTGCGCCTCAGCTGTGAAGGAGGGACTGTTTGATTACATGCAGATAAACCGGAGTGGAAAGTTGTAAATCAGTCATTTTCAGGCTCGAGGTGCTTCTCACAGGAGTTAAATAAATAGTCAGTTTGGTGTAATCTGCTGACAGTCCAGGTGATTTTTTTTTTCTCTTTTCTCCGCAGGTCTTTTGAACATTTGCAGTATTTGCAGATCTTCTCTGATATCTGTGGCTTCAGGACAGAGGCTGATTTTGGTGCATGTGCAGAGTTGCTGTAGCTGCAGTTTCATACCTGCCCACCTCATTTTTCTCCGCTTTTTCTTTTCTCTGCAGACACAAAGACGGCTTTTCCCTCCCAGGCCTATCCAGTTAAGAGAATATAAAGGATCGGACGGCACCTGAGAACACCACCACAGGTAAGAGGGGGCTGGTTTGTGTCCTTCATGTAGACTCGTGTGGTGCAGCCAGGAGAGAACATGATGCACACTCAGCAGGGCTTCATTGTGTAAAGTGGAGCTGATTAAGAAGTGGTAGTGTTATCAGATGATGCAGAGACCTCCCTCCTCCTCCTCCCAGTGAGATTAGCTCTAAACCCAAACACGAACACCTGTGTACGCCTTTACAGCACGATAAAATAATCACAGTAAGATAATCTGTCCTGCTAGTCTGAACCCCCGATTGGTTTAAAGCTGCTGTGTGTTTAGGCAGATGACCAGTGAGTAATTAAACCTCCCAAAGGAGGACGACTAAACCCTGACCTAACGCTGCTGTTTAGTACAAACTGTCCTGAGCCCACCTTTCACCTCCTCTCTGATCCTCTTTCGTGGTCTGAGTTGCCACAAAGCTGCGAGGTAATTTCAGAGCATCTCCCCTCAACAAGAAAAACCCTGCAAACCGCATCTCTGAAAGGCTTTCAGAGGAAGATAAACCACGACAGCGGCTTGCAGCCTCCACCAGGGTCACGCGCCTTAAAGTCTTTGTTCTGCTGTGCCGGCTCCTGCATCACTCCGTGTACGTTTAGAAAGAGATTCCGAACACTTGAAAAGGCTGAGGAGTTTACTGCTGAGATTATCTGCAACACCGGAGAAGTTTGAGGGCAGAAAGCAGCATTTTGGATCCACAGTTACTGGAAAAATATTTATTTTACAGGGCTCTGGAAGTGGATGTACTTAACTGCTCCATCCATCCATTCGCGCTGGAGCCTATCCCAGCTGTCATGGGGCGAGAGGCGGGGTACACCCTGGACAGGTCGCCAGTCTGTCGCAGGGCCAACACACAAGGACAGACAACCATTCGCACATCCACACCTAGTGATAATTTGGATTATCCAATTAACCTATCCCCACAAGCTGCATGTCTTTGGACGGTGGGAGGAAGCCGGAGTACCCGGAGAGAACCCACACACGGGGAGAACATGCAAACTCCACACAGAAAGACCCCGGCCTGATGTAGGAATTGAACTCAGGACCTTCTTGCTGTGCGGCAACAGTGCTAACCACCGTGCCACCGTGCTGCCCACTTAACTGCTCAATTAACTTAATTAAATGCTATTCTTAAATACTTTTGTAATCTGTTGATTTCAGTTTTATTTATATGAAATCTCAAAATAAATAAAAAAGCCTGGTAGTGTAATGTAGCTCCAGTTTTTCTCCCCTGAAACTTAAACTTACCACTGCTGTTTATTTCATATAAATAATGAAAGTACCAATTTTCTGTAATATTAGCGGAGAAGAAACCACAACTGAATGACCAGAAAACTCAACGCTGAGACTTGGCTTTGAGTTCCATGAATATTGAAAACAAAACCTGCACTGAATACATCTTGGTGTCTGGAGCTCTCCCAAACCCACATGAATAATTACAGGGGACATTAAGCTACAGCAATGATAGGGACAGCTAATAAATCTCCCTTCTTTGACCGTGTAAGTTTGTGGATTTTGTAAACACTGGACCACAAGTCGAGAGAGTTTATTGATATGTCACATCGACCAAAGTGCTGCAAAAATATTAAAACAAATGAAGCCATTAAGAAGCAATTAAAACCATTGGGTAAACAAATCAAGCCATTAAAGGCAATTAAGAAAGCCCATCGTGTGGTAATCTACAGGGCTCGTTAACAGTGTAGGGTAAAACTGGTCCTAATCTGGGAAAGTTTGAGGGTAGATGTCCTGATATGGAAAGAAAAACTGTTTCAAGATTTACAACAGTAAAAAGTAATCAGTAATTTGTTATGTAAAGCATAAATTTACCTATTTATTGTTATACATTTTTTCTGGCTGTGGTGTCAAAGCTTTAATTCCCCAAAGGCTGCTCAATGACTGACATGTAAAACACCGATCTTGTTTCTTGTCTCTTTGAAACAGGAACTCGGACTCATCACGGCCTCATTCAGTCACTCGGTTTAAATTCAAGTTGATGCAGAGCTGAGGAGGTTTCGGGACAAACCACTGGCTTCTACACTCCCCAGCGCTCTGAGCTTCATACAAGAGGGCAATCGGCCATCGGGGAAAACAAACGTTTAGGCCATTTTAAAAATGTCAGAAAGCCGTCGTCTGCGGCTGATGATGAAGAGGAGCTCAGCACAGATCGGGTTGATATCGATTGACCCTGGACTGCTTTTATATATGTCTGCTGACTCTGTATGTCTGTAGGCTGTGTGTCACATGACATGATTAGGAAGTAATCTGATGGTTCCCCCAGATGTTAATGCAATTTAAAAAAAAAAAAAAAAGGTCTCGAGTGGTGGGTAGCAATTTGTTTCATACCAGCATAATTTTATGATGTTCAGATGATATTTTCTAGATAAATAATAGAGATGTTCTTTAACTTCCTATTGTACACCTGAACCTTATATGTATATCGAGTGAAGATGCAGTAGTGATAAAAAAGTTATTACTTTTCTATCAAGTTTGATTCAAAGGACATTTGGATGCTTAATGAGGTTAAAATATCCAGTATTTATTCTTTCTCTCATCCCTTATTAGATTTATTATGCCCCATATTTAATTTTTGTAATGTTTTGTGGTCTCGTCTTAATCCCAAGGTTGGGAATCTAGAGCTTTAAACTATGGCTAGCTATGGTGCAGTGCTGAGCTAATACTGGTTGCTCAAGACTCCGCGTTAGTAAAAAATGAATGCATTGGCCAACCTTGATGTTAACACCTGGATCCTTTAAGATGTATCCACAGGGTTTTTCTTGGATGTTACTGCAGAAATTAAGCTGTGGGAATACTTCCATGTTTTCTTTTGCAAGATGATTTACACTTTAATGAAACACTAACAAACTGCTGACGAACTACACCACTGTTGTAGAATTACGGAGTTCCTGTCTTCGCCGTGAAAATGTTGAGGATTACCATCACACCTTCTCTGGCACATGTAGTGGCTTCAAAATTCAGGAGTTCGGGTGATTACAGAATAGTTGTATCTATTTTATGATGTAGAACAAAACATGAAATCAGGTGACCCATCAATGGTTAGGGTTTGATTTTGTTTCAGCCCTGTTAAATAAGCAGATCGTTTAGAAATGAAAAGCTATTATCTTTTAAATGTGTTGTCACAAACTGAACATTACACTCACTGTGTGCTAGCTGCTAGTATTAAACATTAAGTCTACAGTTACAACAAAACCTAAATAAAAATCCACCCACTTCCTTGACCTAACCCCTAACCCAAACCCTTCTATAACAAAACCACAGTTAACCAAAGACATTTTTTCAGGCGTCAAAAAATAAACCTTTAACAAGACCCACAGAGTTTTTCATGTAGCACTATGTATGCGATTGTGTTTTCGGCATGGTAGTCATAAATCAAACACAGTACTTAGTGTTTGTTTCTTGTTTGCAGTTTTTGGTTGTGACTGTAATGCTAACTGCTAAAATGTAAAACTTTTTAGTCTTCTAACAATACATTTAACAGTGACAGAAACAATTCAACACACCTAAACATAAAACAATACCACAAGCCATTTAGCATAAAGGCCCAATAAAAATATGGTGCTTTTAGCTAGTTAACAACTTTGGCATGAGTTTGTGGTTCCGTCTTTTATGCTACCTAGCTAACATGGCGACTACTGAAAAGTACTGAGCATTCTCAACCTTTGGACTGTTTTAATTTCACTATCCCTATTATGATAGTGACCACTACCGTTACTATGGTCGCTGACAACAATTTGACAGCAAAAGTGTAAAGTACACAATTTGAGATGCAGTGCAGTTGTTGACGGCTACAATAACTGTTCAAAGGTGGCACCATTAGTGGGTGGCTGAATGCTAACATAGTGCCAGCTTTATTGAATACGTTTCTAACATTTGCATGCTAGCATACTAACATTTTACAGCAGAGCTGGGAGAGAATTCCTCTAGCGCCACCACCTGATCAAATTAGATGGTGGCGCTAGAGGAACTGTCAGAGGATAACCAACGTTTTTATTGTTCACCCATGATAGTACGTATATCTCTCAAAGTTCTAAATATACGCAACATGGATTCATGGATTTATCCTTTGTGTACATGCATTAACTATCCCTAATGTAATATTAGCTCTTACATGCTCTGACAGACACCGTGAACTAGAAACGTTTAACGTATAACTCTTGGTGTTATCTAATTGTTCCCTACATTGTTTGTGATATTTCTGTAATTTTTATTTACATTCTGCTGCTATTACACAGGAAGTCAAGCAATACGCAAAACCCCCCTAAATTCCATTGAGGGGATTAATTTGAACTCAAGTACCGCATACCATCAAAGGTGCGACTTGCACACCTGTGAAATGTACATTTGAGTCAGTTTAGAGGCTTAGAAGTGGATGTAGTTGCCATAAACATAAACTGCACTGCAAAGAGTTAGTAAATTGAGCTAGCTGAAAACCATGTTGCAGCAACAAAGCTAGTAATATATCCTTTGGATTAGGATTATTTGTCGTTGTTTGGTTAGAAAGCATGGATGAACTTTTAGTTATTAGACAGTTAAACAGGACGCCAGTTATAAACTTTCTCTTTACTAATTTTATAACACATCCCAGTTCTGATTTGTTAAAACAAAATGTTTTGCGTGATGCATTTACTTATGTTAGTCTATATTATGGTGCAAATTTGCACCAACATGAACTGGTCGTGGTCAGTTTACGTGAGTTAAACTCTCAATTCTGATGTTGTTTCAGGGCAGCTGGAGCTATACAGTTCAAATTCACTTTTACACAGACGAGAAAAAAAAGTTAAGAGCTTGGAGTAAATGAAGTTGTCGTAGATTTGCCTTTGCAAAAAAAAGTGAACAGTCAGCAGTGTTAATGTTTGTCTAAAAACAAGTAAACCCTAGGACCCAGCAATTTGTCCACGCTAGCATGTAAGCTAATATTATGTAGAAAAAAAAACGGGATTCTGATTGACATCAACACAAAATGTATATATATATATAAATGCTTATTACACTGGGTACAGGAAAACAAATATTTTGGAAATGTGTCAGAAATATTTGCTTAAAACTAAAAATTATATGATTTATTAGTCAAACTGAAAACTGATGTGGTTTTGCCCAAAGGTAAGCCGCCATGCAGTTCTATTCTGAAAAGCCAGAAATGAATCAAACAGAACATTCAGTTCGTCATTCTGCTCAGCAATGCAAGCAAATAACTGTAATTTGGCATTTTAAAGAACAAATTATTTGCATTTTTTGGTTAAAAAAATGCATGGATAACAATAATTAACAATAACAAGCATTCCAGTGCAACGGTATTCATGTTTGATGCGAACACACCATAAAACTGGTGAGCGGGCCCTGTAAATCCCTTCCTGCTGAGAGGCTCGGGACACATTTTTCATTGTGTTAGAAACGGAAAACAACAGAACAAAAGAAGCTTTTTGTTTTTAGTTTTATTTATATGGCGTTATACTTGTAAATGAATTCTGTGGAGTCAAATGATCTTCCATTAAAGTCGTAGGTAGTAAGATCAAATCTTACCTTTCTCAGGGTTAATCTTACTCGCATGGATCATGTCACAGATCAAACCAATACTTAAACTTCCCAAATGCTGTCGTCTTATTAATGTAAATACTGTTCGCTGTTTTTGTCTCAAATCAATGCATCTACTGATGTTTATTGCTGCTTGTGTGGGGAGGGAAGCCTCCCCCAATGACTGTAATGTGGACTTTTCTTATTTAAAGTCTTAAAATATTATGTATGTGTTGAGTTTCACAATCAGTAGTTGAAAATACAAAACTGTGTTGAATAAAACTCCATCTTCTTCATTTTGAAAGCATTTTCTCTGAGGTGGAAAAGAGGAGGCGAGAGGTGAGTGAAACATGGAATGCTTTTATTCATCCGTTAGAGATCAGCGTTAGAAAAATGACAGTGGACAAAGGCAGTGCTTCCCCAGGAATGATTGCAATGTGTGGCGAGAAACAGATCGCAGCAAATCCACAACACTTTCTTTGCATGTTATGGAGGAAAATATCTCAAGGTCATCACTCTGGCGGTTAAAACAAACACTGAGGTCTTAATGACGGCAAAGCTCAGAGCGCGTCCCCTTTACACTCAGCATTAACAAGTGTACTGGCATATTATATACAAATGCCAAGCTTGGTGAAGTTGATCTTTGTATTTGGTACGGATTTTACTGAAGGAATTTGATGTTTTCTGACCTGCTTCAAACACGGCTGGAATCCTTACAAATGAAAATTCCTGGACCAGACTGATTTTCCATGTTGATGTTTTTTAAAGGTATTATTTGGCAAAATGAATCATGAAGATTTTAAGGTCTCCAAGATAGTCCTGCTGCAGTCCCCCCCACACTGATGATGGGCCTTTTCCCCAGCAAAACATTTTGTGTCTATCAACAATGGCCGCAGTCCACTCGGCTCCTGGTTCAGTGCGATGGCTTAGTAAATGGAACCGAGCCAGGTCAACATGTCTGCTGTGGAAGAGGCCCACACACCAAGCTCGCAGTGGGTCCAAAATTGTAATCTGACCCTCTGATCAGTTTGGTTGGCATTTCTAGTCTTTCTGTGGCTCCAGTAGGCAAGACTGTACGCAGCTTTTAACAGGAAATGTCCCAAAAGGACTCACTTGACTATTGATAGCAGTCGTTCTAACCTAATTAATACCCAAATGGTATAATTTCATCAATTGTTGATGTTGACATGTGATATATGGTTTTTGATGTCATGACCTTATATTGTTGCATGTCTCAGATACAAACTGGGCCTTGTTTGTTTACGATGTGGGAATTAAATTCCCCTTTTCTGTGAGCGTGCTCAGAGCCCAAAGCCAAAAACCTGAGTCAGCCTCTTTTGTGATAATTCAGGTTTTGTATAGCCAGTTAAAGCAGCTAAAACAAAAGCCTGGCTATGCCGAGCATGCTTTATATTAAACCCCTCTGCTACATGCAGTTGTTTATATAATCTACTTCTGAGATTAATAAAGTAATGTTTAAATCAAGTTTTAGGTTCTTTGTAAACAAATTTAGCTGGTGGTAAGTGAGCTGTCTTCATCAACTATCAGATCCATCCCGGCTGTGCTGTTATCGCTGTCTGTAAAGGGGTTCGGCTACTTTGCAACAAGACAGATGTTCATGCTTTCAGACAATCTCAGCCACATTTTTCTTGTGCAGAGCATCAAAGGGGGAACAGAAAGCTCGGGAACAAACAGGCTCGGGGGAATAACGCAGTGCGACGTCACCACAGATTATCTGTCATTGTTTTTTTTTTCTTCTAAGTAATGACAAAAGAGGCCTGTTTTTTCCTTCTTAGCTGAGTTTGTGTGATTTATTGCTTGACGATCTCATGTGCCCAAGCCGATGAAGTAGAAACTGTTCTTTGAAAAATAAACTTTTACATTCCAGTAGGAATAACACTGCTGTTTGCACATACCGCCCTATAGAAAATATTCAGTGTTATATGAATGTTCCAGTTCGAGGCCAAGTACCAGTGCATCGTACAGAGTTCATGCTCGAAAGCTTCTCACACAGCAGGGAAATGTCCAGTCTGACAGAACATCTTAACAACTGATTCCAAACCATATCGTTTTGTGCTACCTTGGGATTCGCTGCACTGGCAAATTACTAAACAAATCAAATTCAAAGTGTTAAAGCGTGGCTGGGTTGTTCGGGTCTCTTTTTTTTTTGCGGCGCTGATCTGTTCTGAAAAACACCACGAACACGTGGAGTCGTATCTCAGCAGTTGCATAATTAATTCACATTTTCTGCTCGGCTCCTTAAACAGAAATTAATCATGGATGGGGCTCCGCTAATGAGGAAAAAAAACAAAAACAAGGTTTCACGTCCGGAGCCACGTTTGGTCTCAAAAGGTTTTTGGACCCTTTACTAATTTAAATCACACACGATGAGAAGAAACAAAAGAATCACGACATGAAAAAAATCAATAAGGTCTCAAGTTACATTCAGCTGGAAAAACAAGAGGTAATTAAAAAAAAAAGTATTTGTAAATATTGGATTTAATTCGGTGGAATAATCGGACACCCATGCATGCAGCCTCGTGGTGAGAGCTTGCAGCTCCTTGTGCGAGTTTCTCTTTTTCACCCTCCAATAACCGCATGAAGACGACGTAAACAGCAGCTTTTAAGTCGGAGCGGGATCACCAGCTAGCTGTTAAGACGGAAGCGACACACCTGTGAGATTTCAGTGTAATCATCAGGATCATCAGGAATGCATAATTACAGAGGAATTAAACTTGTTCTGGGGAGGCAGCTTTGAACAAACAAACAGAAAGTCCTACCTTTCGGCATTTAAACCCTGTTAAAGTAGTATTAAGGCCTCATAGTTAGACTTGCACACATGTTACAGAAATGTTGGAAAACAACCGGATGTGATCATTTAGCATGATTTTTCGTTTCTGCATAGGGTTCAATGCAAAACTTCCCCGCCCCGCCCCCACTGAGGAACCAAAAGCCAGCGAGAACGAAAACTCATCAAACGGAGGAAAAACAAAAAGACAGTTGAGGAGAAAAACAAAACGCCGTTCACGTCGAACGCCCTGGAGTCAGAACCTGTGCAGCGCGCCCACACTCCATCTGTGTCAGGTAGCTGGTGCATTCGTCCCTTTGTTTGCAGCGCGAAGCCCCGCCTCCGGGCCCCGTCACTTGAACATGCTCTGCAGCATGGCCGTGGCGTAGGTGGGCCGTGCCTGCCGGCTCTCGATGGCGCTGCGGAGGTACTGGATCCCGCCGCAGCGTTCCCAGATCTCCTCGAACTGCCGGGGGAGGATCTCGGCGCCCCGCTTCCTCGAGAGGCCCGTCTCCTCCAGGCTCAGCTCGCACATCTCCATGTCGTCCTTTCCTGTGAGAAGAAACGAGTCAGAAAAGAAAAAAAGACGTGAAACGCACTGATGAGGAACTCAAACAAGCCCAACTGCACTGTCAACAAAAATGCTTGCAGAATAGTTTCACACTGGAAAACCACCACGAGTCTGTGGCAATAGTTCACATCTCTCATTTGGAAGTTTTACTTAACTGAGAGAACCAAGTGCAGACGCCTGTTGTATAAAGAAATGTATTTCTCTCTGGATAGCAAAGTTATTTCAGCCATTTTTCATCTTTCAATGCATTCATTTAATTATTTACTATTTTAGATCCTCTCCAATTCCAAGTTTGCTCAAAGTTTAATACAAAGTTAAAGAATAAATTAGTTAAAGTGTAAAGCAGCTATTAGTCTCAAATAGAAAAACAATGGGAGAGATGGCTATGAGAGTTATAAACCCTTTAAAGTATTTAAAGAAAAATATAAAAGTTGTGTTAATAATAAACGTAAAGCTAAATATGATTGCATATTTAGAAAAATCAGTTTGATATTTAACAAAAATATCAAACTTAAATAAAATGTTGAATGCTAACATCTTGTACATATTTCTTTGTTGTGCATATTGTTATATAATGCTAAACTAACGTTTGTAGGTAGGTTAGCAGCCTTAACAGCCTTTGTTTAAAAACTTTAAGAATTTTTAACTTCCTCTGAAATATTTTGTTACTACACGAGAATAATGTTGATAATAATGTACTGATACAGTATATTTTTTTTACCATGTTAATAGCTCAAATGTATGTACTTAGCATGTTAGCATGCTAAAATACTAAATGTAAAAATGTTGTTAAACTGCACCATAAACTAAAAAAGTTTTTTATCTCTAAAATGGGGAGAAATTATGGTGGTAAAATTAGGCATTATTGTAAAACATGTTGACAACTGACAAAAAACCTAGAGCTGCTGCTAGCATATCTAAAATGTTAGCTAAAAATAGCGTCATCTTAGCTAGAGATTATGTAAATGGGGTTTAAATGTGAACAAAGGGGAAAAAAAACACAATACAAAGTTTTTCTAAATATTTCAATAATAATCTTTTTTTAAAGATGTGGTTGCTAACTACTTTTATGCTAGAGGGTTAAGCACAGCCAAAGTTTCAAATAATGAGTTAAAAGTAGCTAAAAGTAATTTTGCGTCATTTTCAACAGGAACAGCAGACAAACATCGTGACTGCCACAAAGTACGAGCAGTACAACTGACAAGCTCCAGGTGCTGCCGAAGGCTTCCAGAAGCTGGCCAATTAGATGTTGGGGGGTCTTTAAAGGAAGGGCCCCTCAAGGAGACAAACGCTAATACAGAGCATATTTATACTCAATTTCAGCTCTTTTAGCAGACCAAACGTTCCCAGTTAGTGCAAATACACCTCTGTAATACTAAAAAAATATACAGCAGTACAACACTGAAAATTAAAAACCAACAACCACCATTTTATGGTCAGAAACATGAATTACGTGTTTAGGCTAACTAAACCCTCTTCAGATATACTGAAGGGCATCCTAAAAGGCCAATATTTGATCATTCAAGAGTCTTTTGACCTGTCAGTCATGCAAAGCTGTTCTACTAGAGTCCCAGAATGAAAATGGCCCTGAATGAGCATAATACTGCCTCTTAATATCTGAAATCACAGAGTGTTTAAGGCCCACTTTAACAGTCTGAATTAAATCTGTAGCCCTAGAAGCATACAATGCATTTATTCCACCAAACATATTCAATGCTTGCAATTTACATTCAGTGTGTATCTGCAGCTGTTAAGGCAATAACAAGTTGCAGCAGTGTGCTATCTGAGTGTCATATGAGGCAGTTACTCACCCACATACTGACGCCGTCTGAACACAGCGGCTGCAAAACACCAGCTATTTCCCTACGATATGAGCTTTCTGAGACCGACGACCTCACAGTGTTCAAATCACACATCGTGCACAGCCGTGACTCGTTTTCAGAAAGCCTCAAACCCACAGACAAGTGCAGTCCTCAGAGCCAAATTAAAGTTGAGAAAAATGCTGCTAGGAGTTGTGATGTTTGAACTCATCAGCACACATATGCTCAGACAGGTGGGTGAACAAAACAAACGCTTCGTTTTTTCCTTCTTTACTGTTGTTGTACTCGTCATTTGGTACAATCTGCGATTTTACAGCTTGTTCTGACACAAACACTCACTCAGGCGCTTTCATTTAATTTGGCAAATTGTGGGAGGATGCAGCAGCATCTGTGGATATCTGTTATAATCAATAGAATACAAATATTACACTTTGCTCTGACAAATGTTGGAGTTTCAAACCTTTTTTCTTTAATGTAACTGGAAAAAGATTCCAGATTGTTTTTCTTTGAAGTGCTCTATATAGAGGACAATTAAAGAAATCCCAGGCACACTTTTAACAATTCAAATGCCTTTATCCCCAGTTAAACATTTGCTTTCATAAAATCCCAGATTTGTTCTCTTTTAGACACGGGAATTAAAGAGCAGCATATCAGGCCAATCAAAGGATTAAAAAGAAAAATTTAAGTAAAAACTGAATATTATCGACAAGAGAAACTGTTGGAATGAGGGAAATTTCTGAGGGGGGAAAAAAGGAAGGCAAATTTACTCGACATAAAATACAGGACATTTATGAAAGGCACATATTCAGGAGGCTTGCAGCTGGATAGCGGCTACACGGCTTTGGAATGGGATTCGCAAGTTCAATTCCCACCTGGGGGCGCCTGTATCCAGTAAGGGTCCTAGGCTAGACCCTCTCTACAGACAAATATGAAATATGATAAATATGAAGTGAGGTATTGAGGAACATTAACAGCGAAACAAGTAGTGTTCCAACATTTGGAGTATTTAAAAGTAGAATGGGAGGGAGAGCCTTCAGTTTTCAGGCCCCTCTTCTATGGAACCAGCTTCCCGTTTGGATTCAGGAGACACTCTACTTTTGAGATTAGGTTTAAACCTTTCCCTTTTGCTAAAGCATATAGTCAGGGCTGGATCAGCTGACCCTGAATCCTCTCTTAGTAACTCTGGATAGGTGTAGGCTGCTGGGGGATTCCCATGATGCACTGGGTGTTTCTTCTTCACTCCCTATGTGTTAATCGATCTCTCTGCATTAAATCATTCTTGTTACTAATCTCTTAATCCTGTTAAAAGAGAGTTTTTCCTTCCCACTGTCGCCAAAGTGCTTGCTTATAGGGGGTCATATGATTGTTGGGTTTTTCTCTGTATGTATTATTGTAGGGTCTACCTTATAATATAAAGCGCCTTGAGGCGACAGTTGTTGTGATTTGGCGCTGTATAAATTAAATTGAATTGAATTGAACTGAATAAAGTCATGTAGAATGAAAACTGCAGCATATCGCTCTAATGTTCTGATAAAAGCTGACGCGTGATTTCTGGCATTCTCGAAGGAGAGCTCGTCAAATCACGGTCGATGATTTGTTGCACGGGCCTCCTAAAAATAAAAACCTCTGCGTCTCTACGGAGAACGACCTGACGGTGCATTATGACTCGAATATAATCAATCTGCTGCACTCGCACAAAGTCAAAGTCTTGAACATTGATTAACAGCGAAGTGCTGCTTCTGATTTCATTTCTTTCTGTGGCTGTCGCAGAATCAACTCATCGACTTTCCTCTCCACCTCCATCCTTTCTTCTCGTTTTTTTCTTCTACTCTTTAACTGCTTGTTTCCTTATGCCTGTCACTCACTCTGTCATACTGTGATGCAGCCCAATGGGTGGTGTAACTGTGTTTAACTTGGTGTACATATTGTATGTTGTTTCATTTAGTCTGTAGATGGATAGACTCTCAAAGAACAGACTAACCCGGCCACTGTCGACAAACATATGTGCGCAGAAATGTTTCCAACACAGGTGAACGTATCACGTAAGGTAAAAACAGAGATTTATTTCCATGCTCATGCTCAGTCTTTGCCTCCCTCAGATATCTGTGTTGTACTGACCTGCCACCAGCAGGATCGGGTGTTTATCGGGATGCAGCTCCATCTGCCTGGCGATCCAGGGTCCGTCGAAGTGCGCGTACCACCAGCCCTTCTTCTTGTTCTGGGGGTCCTTGTACTGGTCGCTCGGCCGGATGAATGGGATGCGGAAGTAGCGCTGCTGCCGGTTCATCGCCACCTCGTACTGCCGGGCCGGTATAGGTGGGGCTGGGTTCTGCTGGGCTGTTGATTGGATGGAGAGGGAAATTAAAAAAAAAGTTAGGAGTCTTTCATAAATCAGAGACCACGTTTACATGCAGTAGCCTGGGAAGCGGTTATGGTAAATGTAGTTTATCCTGTTTCCTGTTTATCAACCTGTGCATTAACTTATGAAGCAGAGTGAAGACAGAGTTCTTTGCAGACTAAAGATAGACAAAAACATGTTGTTGCTTTTTTAAAAAAAAAAAAAGTTTTCTACTTGGAGACGAGGGTAAGAATTTCAACAAACCACACTAAGGCTCAGAGGATGTTTAAAACTTTAGTTTTTTGCTTAATGACACGAAAGAAAAGGCTGGAGTTGTTTTTATCTGAACTTACTAATTCTAATGTTTACAGCTCGTTTCAGTGTTTTAGCTAAAAGCTGCTCGGCCTTGTTAATTATGTAAGAGACACAATAGTGAGTTGCAGTGAGCATACAGACATTAACAGCTGCCTGAGCACAAATTACATCTGACATTAATCTCAAACTGGACAGTTTAAAGGAATATTTTTGCATTTTATTCAGTAGCACTCCAAACAGCAGCGACCGCTTAGATTAGCATAAAAACTGGAAAAGAGAGGCTGATCCTGGTAAATAATATCTACCTTCAACCTCCTTTTGAATGTCAGTAGATACAGTTTTACATACATTTAATCTGACTAAATTTAAGGTGTTTTAAAGGCACATCTAATTAAAGCCGTAGGGGTGTCATTGGTAGCTTCGTAACCTTCAAGTTTGTCCTTTTTTCTACTAGAAGATCTGGTTACAGGATGCAGCTTCGTGTTTACCAGCTGACATGAAAGTCTTTTAAGGCAAACTTACATATTCCAAATCTGCAATTAAAGTACATTAAAATGCGAGTGATTAAAAAAAGCTTGACATGTGTTGAGTTTAAATGATCTTGTTCTTGACATCAACACAGCACTGTAAGGCGGAGGCTGCTTGACCTTGCGTCAGTGTTCTCCTAAACGATGGGAATCTCAACACAGGAAGTTCAGACAAAAAGTAAAATCTCTTTTTCCAGCGGTCATCTCCATCAGTGCACTGAGTCATCTTTGAAATGCATGTAGAGTCTGACAGGCCTGCACACTTTTTGGATGAAACAAATCCAAAAGGTTTGTCTGCTGTTTGTGAGGACAGCAACCAGCATAAACTCAGGATGGGCTCATATCTGATTGTTGCTTTTGGCTCTCATGCTTAAATTTTACCCTGCGCTTGTCTACGATTCACATGGACTCCTGACCATGAACCTTCTACCGAAATGCTGCTTTATATCTACAGCTGTTAATACACAGGTCAAGGCTCAGGAACAGGACTAAACACAGAATCTCAATCAGCACAACCTGGTCAAATGTTTGATCTCCTTTTCATATTTCCCATTAACCCACAGCATGTAAACATGAAGCCCCGTCTGCCGTACTCCCATCAGGTCTGAACAAAGAGCCCATTCCCTGGTCTCCATGTTTAAGTGAAGTCAGTGAGTCCTGCTGTTAGAGCTGAGGAGGAAGAGGAGGAGGGTTAGAGATCACAGCAGTGCTGGTGGAAGAGCGAAGAAATCAGCGAGACGTGAAGCAGATGCCAGATGTTTACGAAGGGGTTTGCACACTCGTGAGAAACATTTAAAAAACAATTTGCATCTTTCTAAAAAGTGGAGTGTAAAGTAATACTCTACAGAGATTGAAGAAGCTTCTCTACGTGATAAAGGACATTTAATCTGCAGAAAATCACATTTCAGAAAGAAACTCACAAAATAAAATCTAGTTTTCGATTCACGTCAGCTCGTGTTGATATAAATTGCCTTTTTGTTCCATTTCTCAAGCTGACAAATGGAAGGAAAAAGGCAACGTGTTATTTTAAAACTGGTTTCAGAACTTAAACATCTTTAGGTCTGTTTGGTTTTGGTTTTTTGCAGCGTTTCAAAAAAAAGTGAGAAAACCATCTTCTACAAAGCAACGCTTTGTTTAGCCGTCACCTACAAACCACCTCAGAAACCAAGAAAACAAACTTCACCTCCAGGCATCAGCAAACTTCAAAAGAAAAACGCCAAAAAAGAGGGGGAAAAAAAATCAGCTTTCTTTGTTTAGAAGAAGCAGCAGAAATGGAGGTTTATCCTTCAGAGAGGTACTTGTGCTGAACTCCCTGCTGCATTCACTCGGCCTGTTGATTACTGTTTGTCGTATTTTAGTACCCGAGGTGACTCAACGAGGGGTCGAGAGGAGGGTTCAGGCTTCAAGGCTGACGAACGCACAGGATAGCACTGAGAAAGAGCGGCAACTGGTTTCTGTGGATGAATTGCTGCACGCTGCTGTGTACCACGTATGAATGAACAAACTGATGAGTGACCCGAGTCTCCATCTGCCTTTGGAATCATCAAAGTAAGGTAGCTGACGTGTTCTTCCAGATGTCTTCATTGGGAATGAGAATGAGTCCTCATCATCCCTGGATGACATTGTTGATCTGCCTCCATCTGGGCCTAACCCGGCTTACCCACACCAGATCCATCTCCTTCAGGTCGCCATCACAGTTCCATGATGTTTTGGGCCGACGTTCGTTTGTGTTTTCCAGGTGGTGTCCAATTTATGGTGGTAAGCGCACTACGCTCTGGCTGTAAGGATTGATGTTGAGGTTATGTATTATAACCTCTGTTCTCAGGTTGCACTGCATTGACTTCTAGATGGGTTGGAGTCTCTGAAATGAGCCTGTAATTATCTAGTTTCGTGCTGTACTGTTCTTGCTGATGAGCCATGATAAGTGACGCTCTTTTCTTGGTCAGTGGGCCATCGGTAACTGCGATTAGTCCATCTGTGTTGGTTCACTTTGGTTTTGGAGAAGCTGATGTTTGCTGCTGCAGATTTAACCTTTAAGGGTAAAATTCAGCCTGAAAATCCAGATACTTGTTTCAAGACTTTCCACATTTTCTCCTACTTTATAGAACATACAGTCCAGACATCAACAGCTTCACTTGCCAGCTTTAATATTGTTGAAGAGCTTCTTAAATGACTGAGAAAACTGTATTAAAAAAACAAAACAAAAAAACCTCAGCAGGAACAAGCAATAAAACATGTTTTGGTTTCCTCTGGCTGACCTGACCTTTTTTCCCCAGTGTTTTTGAGTTCAAGTCTTGATGACGTGATCTACCTCATCTTTAGGGACAAATTCTAATGTATACCTGTTAAAATAAACCTCTTTGGTCACTCAGAGTTCAATCTCCCTGTTGTGCCTTGCTCAGCTGAACAGGCTGTCGTGTATCTAAACTCTTCATTAAGTCTGGAGTGAGGGGAGTGAGCCATCTGCTTCACTGATGACTTCTTTTACTATGTTTCTCTTCTGATCAGCCGGCGTGGCGGCCTTTTCCTCCCGTCACAGCGCAGTAAACATGATGCTATCATCCCTCGCCAAACAGAAGCCAACTACCCTGAAAACCCAGAAAGCCTTCTGTCCTCCTCTCTTCCTCCCTCTCCTCTTCCTTGAGAAGTCCTTACTTTGGGAGTATCAATAACAGCAGCCTAAAGAGCTCGCAGGAATATCCTCCACTCTTTATCAAAGCGTTATGGCTGTCGGGCAGGCGAGAGCTGGCACCAGCACGCTGCTTGTAAAGACAAAATGGTGCTTTAAAAAAAAAGAAAAAAGAAGCCCAAATAATATCTCAATACAGGCAGCAGTTGCTACGGAAACCCATCCACCATCTTTTTCCTACTCCTACCACAGAAAAAAAGTACATTTACTAGCGAAAGCACAAGCCTGAGGCCAGCAGCGATCCCAGGGCTGAGCGGGAGGGGAGGAAGGGGTTAGTAATGGCGGCGGGGGGGTAAGTAGCATTACACACTAGAGGACCACTTACATGCTGTTTTCACAGGTGGTGCATGATCTGAAAGTAAACATGCCAGGTTACACGTACACACACACAGGAAGTGATGCAACACTGACACTTTATGATAACAGTGATGAATGAGAACATGAGAATGAAGACATGAACACTGGCGGTATCAGACAGCACCGCGCTTCGACATCATGTCTCAGTCAGGTGTTAGTGAGGCGTGTTCAGCAGCGGCAACGAGAAAAAGGGCGACACGGAGGAACGGAGAGTCGGATTTTTACACGTAACTAAACATAAATATGCGACTCATCAAATCTAAAACTTTTGGGGGCTTTAAATCTGCGTCTGCATTGCATCTGCTCCGTAACCTGTTGCACATCACATCGATGCAGAGCACGAGAAGATGTACTGCCACATTAGTCCTGCCGTTTCCTCTGGTTTTAGAATGAACCACTACCAACATGATAGAAACCCCATCACCTGGTGACAGGCAGCAGGCTCTTATACAGACTACATCTAAAGCTCTACGCAAGCATAAATCATCATGATGGTTCTGTCGACACTGGTGCAACACAGCGGTGCAGGACCGTCTCTTGTTCAGTGCCGTGGTTGATGAAAACTGACACACGTGGTGCTAATGAGTGTGGATGTTAGACAGAAAACCAGAGAGGGGGTCGCTCACGACAAAGACCCTGGGAGTGATTTGGGGATCGGATATTATAAATACATGTCATCACCTTCACACACGGAGCCACGGCCACCGTTAAAGCCGGATCTTCTGACGGCTGCGCATGTCACACGTCCGGAGTCGAAGCAGCAGCAGGACAAAAGCTGCGACTCTCACATGGAGGATGAGGGATAAAAGAGAGTGTGTGCGTGTGGGGGCTCGTGGACCAATCTGTAGTCTGAGCAGAGCACACAATAGACAGCTCTGAATAAGAGCTCTTTGTCGTCATGACAACTCAACGTGTGGCACAAGGAAATGAGGCGATGGCGGCGGAGAGGTGAGAGACGGAGTCCATTTGCTTGCCATGTCGCTGACTGACGATCATGGCAAGCCGTCAGCGACCTCGTCTTCATAAAATCTGGCATTCAAATGAAGGCATTGATTGGTCAGAGTCCGGCACAGTGAATCAGTTTCAGATTTTGGAGACTTCAGAGGTTTAAAATCACTCGGAGGAATCTTTGAGGTCAGAGGATCTCATTTATAAATGTGCACAAACCAAATCCGTCTCACCGTTTTGCACAAATCTGAGACTCCTTCATATCCAAACAAAAGTCGACCTGCTACAGACCGTGACACAGAGACCGTGACATGGTGATGGCCGGCTGCTGACAAATGTTATTAGTGGTAAACACTGAAAAAACATTTTTAATATAAATAAAAAAGAACATTTGAATCCTTTTTGGAGCCTTTTATAAACCGTCATCACACCTAACTTCCACCTCGCACATCAATTCAATTCAATTCAATTTTATTCATACAGCGCCAAATCACAACAACAGTTGCCTCAAGGTGCTTTATATTGTAAGGTAGACCCTACAATAATGCATACAGAGGAAAAATCCAACAATCATATGACCCCCTAGGAGCAAGCACTTTGGCAACAATGGGAAGGAAAAACTCCCTTTTAACAGGAAGAAACCTCCAGCAGGACCAGGCTCAGGGAGAGAAGGGCGGTTACTGTAGAGCATCTTCACTGCTGACACACTTTGAGGTAAACGTGTTTCTTTGTGTGAAATGGCACTGTAGACTTAAATAGCGAACACATGCCTGTTGATTTAGAAAGACTCCCTTCCACACACACAGCAGTAATAATAACACTGTGCGGTTAATGGCTCCTGAGGTAACGTTGTGTGCTCGGGTCTAAGAACGATCCATGAAAGAGGCCCGATGTGTCTCAGCCAGCTATAAACGAGAAGGGTAAAAAGGGAAATGAATATCTACACACCAACACTGAGACCAGCACGTGTGTGCTTTCATCTTCACGTGTATGTGACCTCTGACCTGCAGGCTGTTCAAGGCTCAGTGTGTTTCTCTCTTCCTGTAAAGCTTTGGGTTGTTTCCTTTTTTCAAGTGTAAGTTTAAACATAAGAGAGAAAGATTAAATGGATGAGAGACCTTTGTGGTCCCAAGGTTATACAAAAGGAGTTAGAAGTGTTCAAAAAATGTTTTTGAGGTACTCTTGAGCAAAACATTCAACGTCAAACTGCAAACGAGAGAGCTGTTTTTGTACCGAGTGCATGAAAAATGCAGAAAGAGTTTCACTCGCTGTGGGAAAAACACACAAAGAGAGACAGCTCCAGAGGAATAAACGCTGTGGCGCCCGTCATACCGTAGTCGGTGACAGATTTCGGTGCTCGCTGCTCTGTATCGGTGTTCCTCTTCTTGTTCTTTGACTTCCAGGCGTGGTAAACTTTAAGCCGGCGGTGGAACTCCTCTCTGCAGGCGGCCAGCAGCTCGATGTCTGGAGGAGACAGGATCACAAAATCAGGCAGAAGAAATACTGACAGCTTCTGCAACTAAATTTCAGAGACGTACATCGATTTCAAAACTGGAGAACCTGAAAGAACCGAGAACGTGGACGAATCTGTGTAAAGGTCATATTCAAACAGAGAACCATGAGTCTGACAGGAGTCTGAACCCCGTCGTTCTGGGAAAAGCAGTGCTGTCCTTCCAATTTCATCAACTCCACCATTATATTTAATAATAGTTAATAAAAACATGCACTGAAACCTCTGGTGATAATTACATATTGAAAGTGGGCTGGTGCTTGTGCACCACTTTTCTACTCTGAGCACTCAAACTTTACACAGCTTGCCTCATTCACAGTTTCACACGAGCACTTTTTCGCTGCTCTTTTTATTTAGGTGCTTTCTAACTGACATTCAAACACATTCATACTCTGATGCATCAGAGACCAATTTGGGGTTGGTATCTTGTCCAGGGATGTTTGGCATGCAGACTGGAGCAGACAGGGATCGAATCAACAACCTTCTGATTAGTGCTGGCTGCACATCTTCCTCCAATCAGCCACTGAGTCATCAGGTTTGAGTTCAATTCGGCGTTAAAATCCGAGCTCTGTGCTTACCTAAGTGGGGAAACCATTTCTTCACTGAGCTGGCTTTCACTGTTTCTGTCATGTTGAAACACCAAAGAGGGCGAACACAAACTGAAGCAGCGCACGGCTGACCGATTCACTGGTTCAGACCTTTTCTGTGGATGTCCGACATCCCGTCAACCGGGCTTAACTTCTTACTGCATAAACACAGAGGCTGCAGTGGACCAGGTGCTGGGAATCCATATTAAACAGAGGTTACCTGACATTAAACTCCCTCATTCATGTTTTCTTGAGGCAGCAGACGGTGTTTGCCTAAAGGCTGTATCAAATAAAGGGATTATAGCCTTTTAACAGGCAGACACAAGGAAAAGGACAAGTAGCAGCGACCATAAGACGTGGAAGGTCACTGAAATCCGGGCCTTGGATGGCAGACGTGACAGGACAAGCTCGCCCTCAGTGACTTTCCCGCTTGTTTCCTAAGCATTTAGGATGAGAAATTCTCCACAGGGTTAAAGGGCAATCAGGCCCATGGCCACTAGTCATCAGCTGCTAGAGAGAAAGCATTGGGTGAAGGTTGGTTTGCTTTATCTGTGGCTGTAGATTTAAATTCTCCAGCTGGGTTTAGGTTACCTGATTGCTAACATTTTGGAAAAGATCTTCTCTGTGGATATTTATGTACATAGATGTTATTTATGAACTTTTTAGGGTACAATTATACAGCTCTCTATGTCCACAAACCTTTGGCCATAAAAAGTACAGTTTGTTGACAAAAAAAATCCACATTATTGAACTGTTAAAACTCACATAATTAATATTGGCAGATGGACCAACTTTTGTTGATTCCCCCACACACGGCGCTGATGTTCATCTCAACATAATCAATGCAGTGCGCACGCCCCGAGAGAAGACAGGCGGCAGCATTAAGAACACATTTCATCTGGACGATTCAGATAAATGACTTCAGTAATAAATAAAGAAAGAAAGGAAATAAAGAAAGAAAAACACACACATTCAATTTATCATGCAGAGTGCGAAGGCTAACAGCGAGCAATGAGATGCATAATGCACACTAAGTGCTTAGGTAACGCCAGCCGAACAAAATACACTTTGGAGACAGACGAACAAAAAACATCCTCCATTTGTTGAGGCGAGCGGAAACCTCTGCAGAATACGCCGAGTGTCAACAGGCCCTCGACGCTGGACTTTTTTATTCTGCTGCTCGTGATGATCCGCAGCTGCGGACGTGATCGCATCAGTATGCGATCCCCTCCTCTGTCTGGGGAGGTGAGCGGCCTGTTAAACGCTGACCGAGTCATTCTATGTGTTTATATGCGGCCGCCCGCAGGCACCGACTCTCAGCACATTCATTTCAGAGAAGCCGGCGGGCGTCGACCCTCCTTGTCCCCGTCCTCCACGCTTCCTGCTGCGAGGATAAGGACAGGTGATCTCTGAGGTTAAACTGAGAAAGAAAGAGAGGAAACAGGTGGATATTCTCCTCTTGGCAGTTTTCTTTAAGTTTAACTTTCTTTTATAAGTGAATCAAAATCAAACCAAGGATGAAAGTTTTTCGTCCACTATCAGAGTCCCCTGATTGGATGTTCCACCTCCTGTACGTTGAGATAACGGCTCCAGGGATGGAAGACATGTTTAGATCTTAGATAAAGCAGGAAGTGCTTTGTGTATTGATGACAAAAGCTACAATTTTACAGCTGTCCAACTTAGCAGTAACACCTCAAACAGAGTTCTGAGGCTTATTAGACCACTTTCTTCCTATTGTCCAGCTTCTGGTAGCCCGCTGAGGGGCCTATGGCCTCTTTATCCACCAGTTGGTATGGAAGTTGAAGAAAAACTGGAAGCTTATTAAGTCAAATAATTTCTGAATGGGAATGCCCAAACACCTGAGACCAGCTGTCAGCACCGTGGTGGAGGGATGATGGTTTGGGCACCTTCCAGTCACTGAGTGGACCATGAACTGTATATCAAAGTACTCTATAGACACATGAGGCCATCTGTGCCACAGATAAAGCTTGGACCAAACTGTGTCACAGAGAAGAACAATGATCCCAAGCACAGCAGCAAATCTCCAGGAGAACGGCTGAAAAAGCAAAGAATCAAGGTGCCCCAACAGTCCGAAGTCCAGACCTCAACCTGACTTAAACGCTGGTGCAGGACCTTGACAGAACTGGACATAAATCCCTGCAGACCTCAATGAACTGATGCAACACTGTAAAGAAGAGTGGACCAAAGTTCCTCCACAAAGATGTGATAGTATGACTTTTTTCCTCACAACATTAAAGGGTAAAAATTTGGCCTTTTATGGTAGAAGAACATTCCTGCTCTTGTCCTTACAGCTAAACAAGCAAATCAGCCAGATCAGCAGTTAAAACCAGCAGCCTCGCTGCTATCATTACGTAGTAACTGAACATATTGCTTAAAAAAAGACCCATATAGACATATTATATCTGTATTTGTTGCCTTTGGGTCTCTTTCCTGTCTGTGCAGGTCCAAACATGAGATCACACTTTTTTTTTCCTCTAACATTTTTAAATTATATAACAACAATTCAATAACAGTCAAAATGGCACAGGTAACACATTCTACATATTCTGGATAGGATCATCAGCCGCTTTTTAAATGTCAGTGTAAAGGTTGAGTAGGTTCGACACTCTGATATGTTACAGTGATATCACCTCGTACTGAAATTCTTCTGTCTGACAAAGCAGATGTACCTGCTACAGCTGTTGTATCATCACGATGAGTTTGGCTAAAAGAGTTGTCCTCTGTTCTGCTCGACCGGCAGTTCACTCCCACACGAGAGAAGTGGTCATAAAATGAAGCGGCGTTTACAAAAATAAAATTAAGTGGTGTGGAAAGCGAGCGGTGGCAAACAATTCTGTCAAAGCTGCCCATTTGCTGGAAACAAGAGGAGTGAACTCTTCACTCAGAACAAACAGCCTTTACGACCATTTAGCTATTCTCAGAGCGAGGGTAAAGGAAGACCATGGGGTCGATAAAAATAACAGCGGTCTGTCTTCTTAGTGTGAATACAATCAGCAATTCCCATCAGTGTGCCTGTCATCGCACCTTTAAAGATCAGATTTCTATCCGAGCGCGCTGATAATGGAAAAAAGTTTAAAAATAAAAAATCAAAGAGCTCATCCTCTGAGGAGTATGAACATTCTGAGAAAATTAGGATTTTTCAAGTCTGTCAGTCAAATTGAGCCATTTTAAATATATTTCACCTCACAGCAGTGCTGGAGAAATGTCTACCAGATCCATTATTAATCCTCTGAGGACCAAGAACAGTGACTTTAAAAAATTTAAGGAGAGTCTGCTTAGTTTCCAGAAGAAGTCCATCACGAAAGTAGCTTTAAAGTACCAGTGAGAACAGAGGAACAGAGAACATCAAATTTAAGGAAAATGTGGACATAAAGGTCAGAGTTTAAGATAAAGTTTAGGAATTTTAGAAGACATAACAATGGACATTACAGGTTCATTAAAATCTAAAAGGTTCAACCTCTGGGAATATGAATATACACAGTAAATATGTCCATTACATATTAATATTTCAAGGCAAGGTAAAAAAAAAAAACTTGTATCATTTACAATCTTAATCTCTAATCTGACAGGATGAAAAGTTGGAGTTGAAAATCACAGATTTCTGCTGATAAATTATTAAGGAGATCTTATTTCGAAAAACACTTCTTAAAAGGCAGTCTGGACTTGATTCTCCCGACAGAGCAAAATGCACAAGGTCAATGCATGAAACTAATTCAGCTTGAATGTGGCACCAGGGTGAAGCTCCCACTGTGTCCAAAATAGGAAAGGTTCATCCTCTGGGAACGTTAAGGTACTCAATATGTGTACTGTCAGTTATCTGAAAAATTTCCCTGCAGCTGTTAAGCATCAACCTCTGGTAAGTGGTTCATCCTCTGAGAAGCTTGACTATCCAATAAAAAAAAAAATTTAATGAGTGAAAATTTGTCTTTGTAACCCACAATGGCACGTAGAATGTCTAGTTTATGCTTGGGGAAGTGTGGATAGCCATTAAATTATGTCAAACAATTATCTTTATTGGAAAACTATCAGCGCAACAGTAAATAAGAAAACACTCACCACATGAGGTATTGATGGCGTCACGCAGCTCAGCATACTTCCACTTGCTCAGCTCGTACTTCTTGGTGCCCGCAGCCGCCTTGGAGGCCTGGACCTGCGGACCTCTAATACAGGAAACAGAAGAAGGATGCAAGAGGTGAGCGACAAAGGCCCACAGCCGGGAACTGTGGGGGACTGTCAGCAGGTGATCATTTCCACCGACACCACACCGGTGAGTTTACTGAGGGGGTCGCTGTTAGGGTCATTAAAGGACTGTGCCATGCACCCAGTTGGATTCTTCATAGGTTTTCCATCCATCCATGATATAAAAGTCACAAATTTATTAGGGAAGAAACATTTACGAGTTGTTCTTATTGTGCGTATTAGTCAATTATTTATTTATTTATTGGCCTACATGGTTACCTACCTAGTATCTGCAGCGATCTGACCGGGCACCGGGTTGATTTCTATTATACGGCTCTTAAACGTCAATCTAGTGTTTCCCAGAAGTCTCTAAGAATATGAAACGTGATAGCCATCTATAGATGCGAATTGTTTCAGCTAAATATTAAAGGCTTATTGTTTTCAGCAACCCAGTGAAGAAATCAAATTATCAAGTCTTTGTTCAACGTACAGGATGGGATCATTTATCTCAATCTTAAAATACTGAGACAAACATCAGTCATGTTTCAGATTTTAAAAGTCCTGAAAAGAAGCTCTTTGTGAGGAATTCTGGATCAGGTCCATTGAACTGAGGTTATTAGGTTATTATTATTTCTCTAGCTTGTACAGATATTAGATTAGTTAAAGTGGTGGCTTCAGAGGCAAAGGATGACACAAGACCTGCAGAACATTCATTTATAAAGACCTGAAATTCTGTAATTAATGGTTTTATTATTATCTGGAACTGATGTGCTAATGCTTCATAGTGTAATCTGTAACTAAGAATGACTTAAGTTGCCAGGTTGTAGAAAAAAAACCCTCATCCAGCATTAAAGTTTGATTTCCGTTTTAGCTCTTGAAAGCTTCCAACGGGCCTGTTCGACCATTAATCTTCAGTAAAGGAGCTGCAGGATATCTGGACCTAAATCCCATTTATAACTGCACACTTGATGGATTATTGCGAGGATCAGATTTTAATGATTTCTTATTAACATTTATAATTTTGGGTCCTGGAGATAAATGATCGCACAGCCCAACAGCGGCATCTCAGAAAAGAAAAATAACGCAGGGGAAGATTTTCTACATCCAGGCAACTCAAATGTTTTCTTATTTTTTCTGATGTGTGAAGCATAAGTGGGACAGTTATTGATCATTAATGAAGTTATGGTGTACAGCAGTTTGGTTCATATTTCAACCGTTTGCAGTGAAACATGGCTCACAGGCGCTGGAGCCTGGAGGTAGATATGTTTGCCCAAAGCAATGATGAAAAAACAGCTGAATCGATGGAGAAGAACGGCCTTAACTTTTGCACAGAAGTGATGACAAACCACGATTTGTTGGCCGGATGTGTTCTGTAACGCCTGATTGTGATTTGAATAGTTCATTAGGGTGCATGGAAACACAGTCAGTGACGCACCCCACACAGTAAACTCCACCCAGGTGAAAGTCACCAGGTGAGACAGGAACCAGTTTTCCACGAGGAACAGAAGCAGCGCCACGTTCTTTAAACAGCTGCTGGTTCATTATGAACGTCAGGGTGAGGAGGACTGAGGGTGTCAGACAGCAGCGTTATAAAGAAGGAGAGGACCAGAAGAAGAACAGAAGGTGTGAGTACATCATTAAAATGCATGCTGTTTCAGTCTCCAGGAAGCCACACAGCACCTCCATTGTGCCGGCGTGTGGCCGCCACGGCGTGACGGCTCGCTCTGTTAAATTATGAATGACGGTTTGACAGCAGAGAACAGCGGCTACCCTCCAGCTGCTCGCTCCTCTGCGGCGCTGCTGACAGGCCTGATTAATCCGTGACCGGGATTTGCCCTTTTTAGAACGCCGGGAAGTTGGAGGCGGGACCCCGCTGCTCCTCTAATCCTATTGGATCTCATGTTTAGCCCGAGCTGGGCCTCGGACCCAGGGTTGCTGAGCGTGTCTTCACAAGCACGTGGTGACTTTGGCGTGCTAAGCGGCCAAGCGCTGCAGTCACCTTCTGCCCCCGCTTCCTGTCGCCAATTAACCGCAGACAGGCGAACACGGGAAGCAGGGACTGGCACGGCTTCAGCTGACATCACTCATTCACAGCAGCGGGGATGCTGACAGGAACACGGGCAGAAAACAGCGTATGCTCGCAGTAATCTGACGGGACCGGCAGTTTAACCTGCTATAGGTTAAAGGTGAAAAAACTCTCTGTGGTGGAGTTTCAGGAGGAAGAATTTGAACTCTAAATCTCTGTTAAAATCATGGCTTTACATTTTTGGGCAGTAATTCACGGGGAACTCGACATGCTCCTTCAAAGGAGCATGTGTTTCAAATTGTGTTTCAATTGTGTTTCATCTGCAGAGGTAATTACAGAAAAAAGCTGTTTGTGTGGCTGAAGACAAAGATCTGGAACTCTGTACTGCATGTTTTCCAGCATTAGGATCAAAAGGTGGACCACCTGAGCAGAACCTGCCGGAGCACATGCACTGTATCCTTATCTCATAGGCCCAGGTTTGATTGTGCTCTTGGCTGTTTGCTACGCATCACCCTCCTGTTAACATCCAGTCAAAGACCAAAGAGAAAAACCTTGAAGGAGATTTATTCGGCTCATTCCCAGCTCCATGTTTTTATTCCTGGACTCCAACAGAGCAGCCCTTTGGTTCATCCTCTGTTTGTAACATTTTAGCTCCTCCCACTTTGAGCCAACATTCTTCTGACTGGCTGCCCCTCGTGAGAGTAAGTGGGTGGGTTTTCTAACCATATTAGACATATCGCCTCTATAACATCTTGAAGAGGCAATAGAAGAAAAAAAAACTGTTGGAAAAAAAGCATTTGGATCCTGTTTTAAAACAGCGCTTTGAGAGAAAACAAACTACTTTTTTATGCTTCCAAAAATCCAAAACATCTAAAAAGGTTTTCTTAGTAAATATATTTTAAAAAAAAAAACTAGAAAAATATTTAAATTTCCTAATAAATATTATTATCATTTACATATCAGGACAGTAAAGATGCAGAACTCATTTTGTCTTTGAAATGATGAAGTGAACATTTCAACGTTTAAAGCTGAGCTGGACTTTTAATAAGCAGCAGCATAAAATCTTAAGGTTATGTATATAACCCCGGTTCTCAGAGTAGCATGAGTGAGTGTCTCACTATGGGAACGCCTCCTGCGTGACCTCATCAGAAGCTCAAATACCATTACGCCAGCCTTTACAGGCTGGCTAGGTGACGCCCATGTCAGGAGGGGCTAGCACCTCCCTATATAATAGCCTGACATAGCGTCAGATGTCATTCAAAACAAGCCCACCTCTTCCTCGCTTCCATAGCAAGGAGGGCGGTCTGGTGAGACACTCACTCATGCTACTCAGAGAACCGGGGTTATATACATAACCTTAAGTTCTCTTTCATAGCATTCGTTTCGTGTCTCACTATGGGAGAAATACTGACTCCCGGATTGCCAGACATGCCTGTTAAGAAGACAACTGTCCCCAACAGCACCTCACAGGTGAGAAGCCCCCACCTGGGAAGAACCTGCACTGAGGACTGAATGCGCTAGGTTAGGCGCCGTCACATCTAACCTGTAAAACCTAGCAAATGTGTGAGGTGAGGTCCAGCATGCAGCCGCACACATCTCCTGAATCGAAACTCCCTAAAGAGAGCCCATGAGGTTGCCAGACCTCTAGTGGAATGCACACGTAAGCCAGCAGGGGGCTGAAGGCCCCTGCTAGTATAGGCCAGGGCAATCGCTCCCACTATCCAATGGGAGAGGCGCTGTTTAGACACAGGCTTTCCCATATGTGGTTTAGCCCAGGACACGAACAGCTGGTCACTTTGTCTGACACTCTGGGTTCGGTCCATGTAAATGCGCAGAGCACGGACTGGACACAAGGTATGCAGCCGCTGTTGCTCCTCTGAGGAGAAAGGCGGTGGGCAAAAAGCCGGCAGTTCTATAGGGGAACATGTGCCGACCACCTTCGGGACGAAGGCAGGGTTGAGCCGCATACTGACCCTCGTATTATCCGAGGAGAACTGAATGCATGACTGATGCACTGAGAGAGCGTGGATCTCTCCCACACGTTTAGCAGAAGCTAAGGCAATTAATAGAGCCGTCTTCAAGGACAGAAATTTTAACTCAACCTGTTCCAGGGGTTCAAATGGGCAACAGGAGAGCGCAGCCAATACTGTGGGAAGGTCCCACGATGGAGCCAACGGCCTAGATGTAGGCAATTTACGCCGTGCACCCTTCATGAAACGGCATATTAAGGGATGCTGGCCAACAGTCCTCCCCTCAAAACCAATATGGCAGGCCGAAATCGCCGCCAAATACACCTTAATGGTGGAGAAGGCTTTACCCTTATCAATCAGGGCCTGAAGAAATGACAGAATCACAGCCACAGAGCACTGAAAAGGGATGGTCTGTGATTCTACACACCAGCTTTCAAACAGACGCCACTTGTGCTCATATAGCGTCCTAGTGGACGATGCTCTAGAACACTGAATAGTATCAATAACACTATGAGGGAGCCCCACTGTGTTCAGGTTAAACCACTCACGGGCCAAGCCCATAGAGCTAGCCTCTCTGGGTGGGGGTGGAATATTTCCCCCTGTGCCTGAGACAGGAGGTCTCTGCGTAGTGGTAACGGCCAAGGTGGGCCGCACAGCTGCTGAAAAATCTCCGCCAGCCAGTGCTTCCCTGGCCAGTGCGGGGCTATCAGGATCATATAGTGACTTCTCTCCCTCACTCTGGCCAGAGTTGGAGAAATGAGGGCCACTGGGGGAAAAGCATAGAGAAGGGTTCTCGGCCACTCGTGAGCCAGAGCATCCACCCCGAGTGGAGCTCTCTGATCGTGCAGCGAGTAAAATAGGGGACACTGAGCATTCTCCCTGGATGCATAAACGTCCACGGTCGCCTGGCCGAATTGCAGCCAGATCTGCTTCACCACCTCTGGGTGAAGCTTCCAGTCCCCATACAGCGGGTTGCCCCTGGAGAGAAGATCTGCTCCAAAGTTCAAGATCCCCGGCACGTGAGTCGCTCTCAGTGACAGCAGGTGGACACTGCTCCAGACTATCAGTCTGTGTGCCAGTGTGTGTAACTTGGGGGACCCCAGACCCCCCTGTCTGTTGATGTAGGCCACAACGGTGGAATTGTCCGACCTCACTAAAACATGATGACCCTTCAGCCAAGGGAGAAAGTGTTTTAGCGACAGGTGAACTGCCAGCAGTTCCAGACAGTTTATGTGGGTGGAGCGCATGTGAGGGCCCCATTCCCCATTCACTGTCCTGCCTTCGTGGGTGGCCCCCCAGCCCGAAAGAGAGGCATCCGTGGAAATCACCTTCCTGGCTGAAACTGCCCCCATGGCGACGCCCTGAGACAAGAAACCTGGCCTCTTCCATTCGCGGAGAGCGAGTGAACAGTCTGCGGAGACTCTCACGCGACGGTGGCCGTCTCGGTGAGGGTCCAGTCCCCGCGAGCCCACCCAGCGCTGAAAGCCTCTCATGTGCAGGCGTCCCAGTGTTATCGCCACTAGAGAGGAAGCCATCAGACCAAGCAGCCTCTGGAACTGTTTGAGGGTCACTGTGTTGCCCCTGCGAAACAGTGCTAGGGAAGACCGTATGACTGCCGTTCTCTCCGGGGACAGAAAAGCCCTCACCCGAAGGGAGTCTAGGCTGAGCCCTATGAAAGTAATGCATTGAGTTGGCGTCAATGTGCTCTTCTCCACGTTTATCTGGAAACCCAAACTCTCCAAATGGTGTATGAGAGCGTTTGTGTGACAAGTCGCCCCCTGGTGGGTTGGGGCTGCCACCAGCCAGTCGTCGATGTATGTGGCCACCCGAATGCCCTTTTTCCTGAGCGGGGCCACTGCTGCCTCGGTGCACTTCACAAACACCCTCGGGCTCAGTGAAAGACCAAAAGGCAGGACTACAAACTCGTATGCTATCCCCTGGAAAGCAAATCTCAGATACTTCCGGTGTGGGGGATATATGGGGATGTGGAAATAAGCATCCCGCAGGTCGATTGATGTGAACCAGTCGCCCGCTCGTACAAACCGTAGCAGCGAGGCGTGCGTCAACATCCTGAACTTGTATGTCCTTAAATGCCGGTTCAGGGCACGGAGATCCAGGATGGCTCTCATCCCCCTCCCCCCTTTCTTTGGCACGAGGAAATACCTTGAATAAAATCCGCTGTGCATTTCCTCGGGAGGGACAACTCTTATAGCTCCTTTTTCTCTCAAGGTGGAAATTTCCTCCAGGAGAAAACTGGCAGACTCGCCCAGAGCACGAGAGTAAACGATTTCTTTGAAATGTGGCGGAGCGACATTGAATTGCAGTCTGTAGCCCCTCTCCAATGTCCTCAGCACCCATGCCGACTGAGTGCAGGTGGCCCAGCTCTCCATGTGGAGAGACAGAGGGCTCACTGGCCACTCCACCGAAGATGGCGTTTTGGCGCCCTCTTGTGGTCGCTGCGCGAAACACACGCCATTTCGGTGTCCCGCCACCCCTGTCACAGGCGAGCGAGGTGACGGGCTCATCTGCATCATCACAGCCGGGAAAACGCGAGTCTCCATGGGCTGCGTTATGGCAGACGTTGCTCCGTTTCTTTGCATGTCTGATTTTTTCATGTGTTTTGCAACACTCGACAGCGCCCTCGGCAAACTGCCTGGATGCGCGTGTCGGGGCTTTTTTAATACAGAATGCACGAAAGAAGTGCTTGCGAAACAACACTGTGAACTCTGGCTCTCTTTCCCTCTGGCGGGTCCGGTGACAGGAACGCCGGCCCGGGTCAGGCACTCTGTGTGGGACATGTCCCGTTGAACTGGCTCTGGAACGGAGCTGGGAGGCGGCAGGGCGGCCCATGAAGGGGGGAAACTGGGTTCGCTCCCGCCTGGAGGAGAGGCTGTCAGGCCGGCCGCTTCTTCCTCCTCACGATCGCGGCAGCGGGGGGAGGAGGTGGGACCGCTTGAGGTCTGCCCTGGGGAGACTGTTTCCGGGCCCATGGATTCTTAGGGGCCCCGGCAGCCTGGGGGGCTGCCTGCGTCTTAGGCACTTTGGGAATCCTGAAAGCGGGGACCGGGCGAGACGTTGCCTGCGCGAATGACTGGCGCGGTGCCGCTGGAGTGACGTGCTGGGTCCTCCTCGGCAGGCAGAGTTTCAGAGCCTCATCATCTCTCTTTTTCTCCTCACATCTCTTCTGCATGGATGTAACAGCCGCACCGAAGAGACCTTGAGGGACGACAGGGGTGTCGAGGAGGTCCTCTTTCTCCTTAGTCGTCAGGTTGGTGAGCCCGAGCCAGCGTGCTCGCTCCTGAAGAACCATGAGGCCCATGGCTCTCCCAGTAGCCTGTATGGCTACCTTGTGGAGGCGGAGGACGTGGTCAGTTATAACGCAGATTTCTTCCCACACTGTGGTATCTGGTTTAGTCGTCATGTCCTCTTCCAGCTCAGCTTGATAAGCCATTAGCATAGAGGAGGCGTTGTGGGCTCTCACTGACAGAGCCGCTGCCTTGTAGCACTTATCTGTAAGGCTAGACTGGAAGCGGTCTGCTTTGGAGGGGAGAGATGGAGCCGATGAGGACAGAGACGTCTTCGGGTGAAGATGGCTCGCTACCAACGGCTCCACTTGTGGCATCTGGCGGAGGCCGATAGACTCCATCCCCTCACAATCCAGCAGGGAGCTCCCCACGATGGGGTGTTTCTCGCTGTAAGGTTTTGCTTTCCACGTCATCGCTATCTCATCGAGTAGCTCCGGGAAAACAGGCAACAGATGCTTCCCCGTCTTTTTCGCCTTAGGCAATTTCTTACCGTCAAAACGAGATTTCACAACCTCCGTTTGTACGGCGGGCCACGGGATGTTGAGCCTGGCAGCTGCGCGCTTGCACATGTCCTGCATGTCGAGATCCAGGGGAGACGGCGGTGTCGGTTTTTCAACCTCGCCGGTAGCCGAGGGCTTTGCAGCCCAGCCACTGCTAGCCAAGGAGGTGGAATCTTCCTCCTCGTCGTCAGACAGCAGGAGCTCCGAGTCAGCCGACTCATCTCCGTCCTCGTTGGCATCTCCTCCCCAGATGACTCCAGCATCAGGGAAAAGCTCACGATCTCCGTGTGCCTCCAGCGACGGGAAAGCGGTCGCGATGGGCTGGGGGTCTGCCTCTGCCCAGCTCGGCCCTGGCGTTGCAGCCAAATCATCGGGCATCTCAGTATCTCCTTGCGCCGCAGCAGCTTCACACAGCAAAGGGTCGCCGCCCGACAGGTTAGCCTGGCGAGCTAGCCTGCGGCGGAGTAGCTTGCGTGGGAAAGCCGCGCAGTGGATACAGTCTTGTGCGGGTGTCAAGGCGGCCTGAGCGTGGGATAAACCCAGGCACGCCGCACACACGGGGTGTGTATCCCAGGCAGAAATTTTCTTGCCGCAAGGACAGAGTTTTGCAACTTCGTTGGCAGCCGTAGCCATGGTTAGCTAGAGGGTTGCGCACGTTAGCGAGACTGACACCGAGTGCGGAGAATATTGCTATTCTTCGCTAACGTGGGGTGAAAAGTGTTGCTACTTTTCTACAGGTATTGCTACCCAATGTGTAAAAAGACCGCTAGCGTTGAGGGGTATTGCTACCTGATGGTAAAGCTAGGGGTATCTTTATTAGCAAAGTGTTGCTACTTCGCTTTCGGAAAATATTGCTACTTCCCTGGGTGAAAGTATTGCTACTTGGCACCAGCACTAGTAACAGAGCAGTATTGCTACTGCTTGTATGCTAGTGGACAACTGAAAAGCTGGGAACAAAGCGCCCGGCGACCGAGTTGTTCACTCGAATCTGTGGACAGTTTAGCTTTAGCACCCAATCGCACAGTTGTCTACAGGCTTCTGTGAGAAGCGAGAAGAGGTTTTTGAATGACATCTGACGCTATGTCAGGCTATTATATAGGGAGGCACTAGCCCCTCCTGACATGGGCGTCACCTAGCCAGCCTGTAAAGGCTGGCGTAATGGTATTTGAGCTTCTGATGAGGTCACGCAGGAGGCGTTCCCATAGTGAGACACGAAACGAATGCTATGAAAGAGAACCTCCATTAACGCTGCATTGTTCTGAAAGTTACAGCTTTTATCTGTAAAATCTTAAAAACAGGAGCAGCTGGAGCCTCTGCAGCGGCCGGGCGATGGAGGCAGGAAATAACAGCTGGGTGACATTTAACAGGCCGCGGCGTCCCCGTGTACACGGCCGACTTTCAAAATCACAAAAGAAAAATAAATCATGTTCTTTACAGTGGAGGCTAAATAGTTATTATTAACCCTCTAATCAACACTGCTCAATTTACTTTTGATCATCAACAATCAAAAAATGATTCAGTTTTAGTTTTTGTTCAATTCTCATTAAAATTTTCTATTAACTTTGATCAAAGAGTGAGTTGATTGGTCATTGAGGTGTGATCCACACAGACGATTTCTACCCACCGAGCCAGAAGTTCGGACATTTCCCTCGCCATTTCCTCCCTAAAAAGCACGATGTTAGGACAAACTGTTAGTATGCTGCCGAGACATTTACTACAAAATACTTCATCACCATCTTTTTCACTAAACAGGGACAGCAGGTAAGTGAAAGGAAAACAAAGGGAGGGTTAAAAACGAAGAAGAAGAAGGAAAAACAGAAGTTGGTGTTCATGTACTTCGATTTTCAAACAGCTGAAACGACAACACTCGTTCACACTTCTCGTAACGTCACAGATGATCAGAAACGGAGGAGAAGCTTATGCTACACTCACACTGTGTGCAGTGATCATGTGATCTCGATGCCTTTAAAGACCGGGAGCAGGTCTGCAACCACTCAACAGTCAGTCTGCTATTGGTCTGGAACTGAATGTGATCATGTGATCAATAATAACTGGGATAAATCTGGGAATATCGCAAGTCTGTTGCTGTTTGCATACACAGAAATTCAATTCTGCTGCTTTCACACAGGAACAAAAACCATCCGAGTGGAGTCTTCTGTCGCTGCACACAGCAACCATCTAAAATCCTTCTTAAACTGGTCTAAGAGTGATAAACCGGTATCGGTTGGAGACATTACTGGCTACAAGCGAAAGATCCCGTGAGAAGACGGGAGGAGCATGTGATGTAAAAAACTAGCAGATCGAACATGCAGAGCTACCTGCTGGGCGACGCCGCTGAATGAAGGAGCAGCTAAAGGTAGCTTTCTGTTTGGAGACAGGTCGACTCCCATTAGGCTGAGACATCACCTTCGACCAATTCTTTGTGGTTTTTTCACTCTAGTGTGACGGAGACGTTACTTTTCCTGTTTGTTACAATTAAACTTTCTTTTTGTCCACGTTATAAAAGACCAGGGCAGTCCCTACGGTGCCGCCAACAGCTCGGCTTTCTGACTGCAGAAGCTCTAAAGCCTGCGAGCCTGCAGACCTCCACCTTCATCTGATAATTCTTCTCATTACCAACATGATAAGCCTGTGCACGGACGACCTCGTTCACTTCAGAAACATGTACTCATTATGTCGTCTCTGGTCACACGTTTAATGGTCCGAGCCTCCTCCTGGGTGCGAGCCATTAACGACGCTCCTGTGATGTTTACACGAGTCCTTATTAGGCATTAAACGGAGGAAGGTGAAATCAGGCAGGAAGCAGCTGCTGCAGTTAAAAGAAAGCAGAAAAGGCGCAGCGGGCGTCATTATGTGGCCGCTGAGCCATTAACTGAATGTACGCTCTCACTCCAAGCTGAGTCCAGAGGTTCAACTGGCAACAAATCAGAGGCCACGACAGTGACGCCTGCACTTCCTTCCTACTCAGGTGCCCTGGAGCCATGAGAAGATGAGCTTAGCTTAGAAAATAAACGACTTAACTTCACAGTTATTGAGCATGAAACGTGATGCGGACAGCCTGTACAGCTGCTCTAAATCAAAACGCACACAGCCGACACTTTTAAGAGAATTTTAACTTCCAGAAGACAAAAGGAGAGAAACAGGAAGTCAGGTGAGAGGAATGGGAGGAAGGAGGCAAGGATGCCAAAAGAAAGGAGGTGAGGGAAAGGAAAGACTACATATTTAAGTTCATAACTGTGACTTTAATGTCTTTCATTTGGATCTATGAGCTCTGACACAGACTGATGTGTAGAAACAATCACATACACGGCCTTTAACTCACTCGCTCTTCTCCAGACATTTCAGGCTGTAAATCAGCTGTTTTGTCACACAGTGAGGTCAGGCGTGTTTACGTCCTCACGCTCTACATCCCAACTTGGTGCTTCATGCACGTCAAGCTTGTTTTTAAAATCTTGTGTTTTTACGGGCGGTTCAGCTTTTAGTAGCTGAGACCCACTGCTGAATGAGTCGGATTTATTCCCTGCTTTAACTCCCTGCACACATTCAATTTTGTGTTGTTTCATTTTTTCGCGACTGCAGATGATTCAAAATGAGGCAGCTAAGCTTCTAATGAGGTGCGAGTCACATTCACAAAAGGCTCGGTGACCACACAGGAAGTCACCGGGTGAAGCAAATGTTTACGGATGAAGTTAGAGGGTCACCTCGGCAACCGGAGCCAGGAACGTCCACAAACTGCTTCCTGGATGTGAAACGGAGACCTGATTTTAAACCTGAGGCGTCTGTGGATCAGGTGATCGTGGCTCTTTAAACTCCATATTTGCCTCCAGGTCGCTGTGTTCATCTCACAACTACTTCTCTCCTTTGCCGTTTTTGTAGGTGTTAAATACTTACACTTAAAGAAATACATCCTCCAAGTTTTATTCTTTTAAAGTCATATTTTTATGTCCAGATCAACCTGAGATAAAACTGATCATGGCAGCCTTGCTCAGAGGTTTGAATGTCTGCCTTTGATTCTTTTGTCTTCATGACCGTGATGACTCTTTTGGTCAATTCTACATCTTTAACACTGATGATGCATGTGCAGGTTTTACTCGGCGATGTGGAGAACAGAACCCAAACAGAGAGGCCGGGTCTACGCGGCAGATCCACCCGCAGTGCAAAGCGCTATGACGCAGTGCTCTAGGGAGGTCAAACAGTTTGATGTAGCCACTAACAAAGCCGAGTCACAGCGTGAAGCATCAATTTCAACTTTCAGAGAGACTCGGTACACGTGTCGCTTCAGGCTAAGTGAGAAGAGTGATCGAGGCCAAGGCCACACCGAGTGCTTTATGTCTGGATTCGCCGCTGTGAGCGCACGGCGGCGTCACACGGTGCCCTGAAGCTGTCTGAGGCATGTGGTGTGACAGGAAACCTACATGGTCAAGCTCTTGAGCTTTGGGGAGGCAGCAGCGGCGGCGGCAGCGCTGTAAACAGAGGATTACAGGATTATAACGGAGCAGCAGAGCACAACATAACAAAGCAATCAGGGAGGCGAAGGTGATTCCTTCCCCCGAGGCTCATCAGGAAATCATTCTCTTTCCAAATTGTGATCTGAGGACAGGCCTCAGATTTATCAAACTCCTGAAAGTCACACCTTAATGAAAACTAATCTGGAGTAAAGCCTGCTTTCAGATGCATCTTGATGGTCTGGAGGTGAAGTAGAGGTGGGGCTAGAGAGCAGAGATTTTTGCACATTTAAGTTTTAGTTTCTTTTTTTGTACAGAAGATTAAAATCACCTGAATTATCTCCGGATGTTTTATTTCATCTATGCTGCAATAACGAGCAGACTGACCTCAGCTGGCTGTGAAAGCCGCTTCCAAATCAATTCTCCAGTTAACCTTTGACCTCTGATCCGTGTATGAAGTGTGACTGATTCCTGAAATGTTACTGCACTGAAACTTAAAGTCTGAAATTGAACCACATGACTGCAGATCTTCAGCAATGAGCAACATGTCTCTGTAAGAATCTTTGTGACCAACGTGGCAGCTTTTTTTACATTATCCTTTAAACGTGTGAGTTTTTAAAATGTTATTATTTTGTGCATTAAAAAAAATGAGCTGAAGCTTCTGCTTTTTTTTCCTTTGTTTGGTAATTTTTCAAGTTTCTTTTTATTTCTTTTATTTAAAACTGTCTAACATCAAATATCAATATCCGTATATATCAATGAAAATACACCAATATTACTTATTTATTAAGAGTAATAACACTTTTAGCGTTTCCAGGTTTATAGCTTTTGAATGATTTAATTACAGAGTATAGATCTGAGTCATAATTATATTTATCTGTGTGATTGTGTTACCTGTAGGTGTCTGCATGTCTGGTACACCAGTAGGAGTGCATGTTTGGAGTATTTTACTTCTACTTTGTCTCTTTCTATGGCTGTAAGGTCGTAACCCTCAGAAGTCTGATAAACCTGAGCCTGGATCGAGTTTCCGGTGGGTGAGAATCAAACCTGGTGCTCATATCTGGATTTAAATGTAAGTTAATAAAAGTCACTGTGTTCAAACTGATGCCTCCGTTAGCTGGAATCAGAGGGCAGAGCCGGGCTGGCAGATTGTTACAGCATGCAGAGGGTTTGTTATGGTTTGAAAGGTCAAAGGTCAGGTGTGTGGGAGTGAGGGGGTTAAATTAAAGGGTTAAGAATCGACGGGTCTTACGCTGATCGCTCTGGGGACGATGGAACTGAGGAGCCGTTACTGAGAGGAAAAAACAAACAAAAAGAAAACAAAGAAGAAGAAAATGATTAAACTCAGGATCAGAGGGAAACGATGGTTTCTCCAGGACGAGTCCGAGCGGCATTCAAAGACGTCTCCGTCCCGTGAAGACGCGTCGCAGAGGGTCTCCTTAAACTCAGGCTTACCTGCGCAGGCCCGAGTCGTTGGCCACCTCCTCGGGGATGAGCTCAGCCTCGCTCTGGGCAATCCTCAGCGCCAGCTCCCTGTCCCTCCTCTCCTGCTCCAGAACAGCCTGCCGAGCGGCCTCCTCCTCACGCTCCGCCTGCAGCTGCAGCTCCATCTCCATCTGCACACACACCGAACACACACACACACATGCTCTCGTTCAGTCGCAGCACACCTGGCGCATCTCCGTCGCAGTTAACATATGTTCACGAGTGGAAGTGCTGCTGCAGCCAGCTTCCAGTTCACTTTCTGAACGCTCCCACTTTGTCAACCATCTGCTGGTACAAACATGTCTGCCAGCTTCGTTGTGGCACGGCTGGCGTGTGATGCTGCATCAGCGCAGGAAGGTTCAGCTGCTCAGGCGTGCAGACGCTTTCAGCTGCAAAACATCAGAAAAACTGCAGCAGCACAAGAAATGACTAATTGCTACGTTCACCTGGTGAGGAGACGGGACTCTCAGAGATCAGGAAAGACGCCATCTGATGTCGCAGTGTGGCGACGTCAGATGGCCTGACAGGATGCAGTAAGGCGGAGGCTCATGCGTTACAGTGCTGAAGGTAAATATGCAGCAGTGACACAAACGCTAATAGATCTCAGCTTCAGCACTTTATTCCGCTCGTGTCAGCGAACACGCCGACTTTTCATCAGAGACTTCTCTGGTTGATTTTCATGGTTTCACTGCAGCTTGGAGACTAGTTTGAGAGTGTTTGCAGACCAGGTCCACACAAACTACAGATGATTCTGGCAACTTGCTGGTTTTTGCAACTGATTTCACCGAGCAACCTCCAGCCACTTGCCACTGACATTGCTGATTAACATCAGCAAGCAGGATGCGAATTTCAGAGTCGTGTCATTCCGATGCTGAATAATAATGAAAAAAGTAGCATTGACAAAAACCTACAGGAAACCACTTCCTGCTCACACCAACAAACATGCTAACATTTAGGCCTTCTGGCCTTCATCACAGCTCCTCTGAAGCATCTCTGACAAATTCAGTTTCAGGTCTTCTCATCCAACATCCATTATTCCAGGGTTTTTCTGTGCATCTCCTGGTTTTGCAGTTTCTCCCAGATATCCTCCATCTGCATGAGCCTAAAACTCGCTGGAAAACGTGCCTCAGTGAGTTTTGTCTGCACAGAGCAGTGTCTGCACAGACACGCTGAGACGGTGCATTCATTCAGCTGTGTGCTGTCAAAACACAGAACGAGGAAGACAAACACGAATCAAGCTGTGTGTGCCGCTCTGTGGGTGCGTCAAACATGGGTTTTCTTTTTTTGTGTTCAGTTAATAATAAAAATAATAATCAGTTCAAGCTTCCAGAATTAATAACTCATTATCGAAAAGTTGTAAAAAGAAAACCAAACAAAAAACCTACAAACAACGCCTGTTTTTAAATCACAGACGATTTTCATCAAACCTATCCGAGCCCGTCCATCAGGACGTTCTGAACCCGTCTGGAGGGAAACAGGATTTAGACGGCGCAGCATCACCAAAATGATTTCACACATCGCCGGCCTCCTGCCGGTTATCACAGGATTGTAATTTTATTGAAAAACTATGGAAAAATATTTAAATCATTAAAATAATGACTGCTTTTAGTCTTTTTGCTGTAACATCAAACCAAAGCAAATTATTTTGACCTTTACTGAGTTTATTTTGATTCCTTAGTGCATGTTCATCTTTTTTAGCTCCTTTTACTTATAATAATCAAAATAAATTTTATTTTGTCATCATTGATTCACTGAAGCCATTCTGACGTATGTGTGGGCAAACCTTCCCAATCTTCAGAATAAAGAAAGATGATGTCATCTTCTCCTGATTGGACGATCATTATGAAGCTTTGATTAATCGGGCAGCCATTCGTATCACTGCTCAATGATAACACAGTCCAATAATCACCGACTGAGCTGCTCATTAAAGCAGGAACAAGGGGTGGCGAACGAGGGGCGGCGCTAAACTGGATGATTAATGCTCTGGCTTCCATTTTCCATCATGAATCAAGGGAAACGGCTCCTTGACTGGCTCAGGAAGGTCGCAGGGATCTGAAGGCCATCACTTCATTAACTGAAGTTCATCTTTCTTTAAGGTGTGGACGAATTCTTTAACCTTCACGTTTTCCATGCGGTAACTCCTCTGAGAGGCCGCGTCGCAGTGCAGCAAGTTTTGTTCACATGACACCACTCCGGGAATATTCTGAATGTTCTGAGTTTAGTAGCTGCAGATTTAGCCGCAATATTCATTTTAATTTATTACACAGCTGCCTTTTGTTTATGTTCCTGCTTCATGGTGAAACATTTGAAGGTTTGGAGCCAACAGACCACAGCTGGGTTTTTAAATGCGAATTCAGTCGTCAGCTGCTTCAGGGACAAGTTGGATTTAACAGTACTCCACATGCTGTTTTTTAAAAAAAAAAAAAAATTGTTTCAGTGTTTTTCAGTCTGTTTGTTTTGGACCGATTAAAGTGCACACCTGGAGAAAAACCTGAGGAACTGCAGAGGAGAGGCCGATGTCTCTGTTGCTGAAAAATAAAGCCAACACTGAAGCAACAAAAGGTGCAGTTGCTCTAATGTCCACTTGAGGCCCCAGCAGCGAGTCCCACGTTAGCACGTCCAGCATTACAGCAGAAATAAAAAAAATTCACAGCCTGCTGTAAAAATCAGCTTCAGTCTCTGTGGATCGTTTCCTCATTTCTCACAAACCTCCAAGGGTTTGCTTTTTTATAAATCACCTATTTAAACCACACACATCATCAGTGCTCGGCTCATATTGAATATAAGCAACAACAAAAACAGAAGAAAAGCCTGTGACTGTGTTTATGATGTGTGTGTATGAAAAAACACAGATTTAAGTCAACTTACTTCTGATTGGCTGCCCCTCATAAAAACAAGGTTTGAAGAGCAGGTGGGTTGAGTTTCAAGGTCACTGCCTGTACAATGACACGTCTGATTTGACCCACTGGGGATCCACTGCATGCAAGTTTGACCAAATTCTGACCAACAGCGGAGGAGCAGCAGTGATCTCTGTGGACGGATGACGGACACCTCGCTGTGTCGAGCTCATCAATCCTTTGACCAGCTGAGCTAAGAACAGTGACACAATGGCTGAATGAGGAGCAGAATGTGCTGCAGTAAGACCCCTTTGAGTTGACTCTGATGGGTCATGTGATCTCAGCATGTCACTTCTAAACGCTTCACATTCAGATTGACGACCCAAACTTCACGGCGTAGAGGATCCTGAGGCCCAATAAACTCGGCAGCGCGACTCATGAAAATTCTGAGCATTGCGAACGTGCTGAGAAGCCCAACAGCTCCAAGTTGATGGAAGTGCAGCAGATTTGTGGGTAACCCAGCCCAGGGGCTCTGGGCTGCCGGCCAACAGCTTTGATCTGAACAGCCGCCGAAATCTGCACTTGATCCGGGCCAGGTCGACGCCCCGGGGACCCGAAAGGCACCAGCCGCCACGGCAACAGATGGGCCAAACGGAGATGTGCTAAATGATAAACATAAAACCCTGTGACCATAAAACCCGCTATCACTCTCTCTCTCTCTCACACACACACAGCATCTGCAGAGAGCGCAAGTATCAAAGAGCAGATTTTGAAACCTGCACAGTCTGGAAACACATGACGCACATGTTTGAAGCGTCACAGCCGCCTTTAAAAGCATGTCTGACCCACCTGCAGCCTCGCTGACACCGCCAAACCAACAGTTTCGATCACAAAGAATAAAAGTTTCCTCCGTGATGTCAGCCACTGCTTTGGACATTTTAAAGCTTCAACATTAACTTGAAAAGGTCAAATTCAGGGATTTCAGTTAGCTACAGCCACCTGTCAGTCAAAGAGGCCACGCCCCTAGCATGTATATTTCTGCAGTAAATCTGTTATCTGCTGGGATTAAATCAGGATTTCTCCCGCTGGTCCCCTGTAACTTCCTGTCTGCTCCACCAGAGTCTGTAACCCACTTTATTCTCATTCATATTCAAAACCAAAAGAACGACCACGACAACATCTGCTGCTTTTTCTTCTTTTAAGTTTTAGTGCTTCTTCATCCTGTATGCTGTATGCAGGGTTTTGTAAAGCGTTGTGGGACGTGTGCATGTTAGCAACGTTACATAAACACATTCTGGTTTCTTGCTCTCCTTCGGAACATCAAATCTTTATGATTTCAACAAAGCTACACCCTGATAAATGTTTTAATCTACAAAAGGCTATACAGCTTGGTACAAGCGTGGCTCTTCATGCAGTATTGCCTCATTCTGCTGCTGTTTGCTCACACAGAGCGACTTCAGCTCCTCTGCTAACTCGACAAAAACCACAACTGTTAAGTAGAAACGCAGGTTAGGTGTTTCCTGTCAGTTCGTCCAATAATTAATGCTGCAGTTCATTTAGTGGCCACTCGGGGCTCCAGAAGTGACTCTGAAGCAGTTAAATGTGCTAATAAACCATCCAGGAAGTCTGCGCTCGAGGATATTACCTTTTACCGATCAGCAGATATCTCTGCGACCAGTGTGTCCACCAAGCTAACCAGCCTTAGCTGATAACTTGATAACTCCACCCTCTCACCCAAACATAGTCACTAATGGCTTCATATGTCAACGGCCATTCAGAGTGTGTGCTTTTGTGACAGACTGCTGGTGACAAAGAGCCAAAGATAAAAATCCGCTATTTGCAGACAACCAGGTTCATCACTTGCTTTTTTAATGCTTTAATAATTAATACGTCAGCCTCAATCGCACCTAAAGAGGGACTAAACTAGCTCGAAACCTCTAAAACTCCTAAACCACGCTGAGCTGATCTCAGTGAACATCCTCTCTGTGGCACAGAAAGACAGAGAGGACCATTAGAGTGTGATGGAGAGAGATGAAGAGCGGCCAGGTTCCTGCCAGAACAGCCAGAAATGGATTAGAGCAAAAACAGAGCTCCACGGGAGGGATTTCAGGGCTGTAACTCAGCCGTCCTGCAAAGACAAATCTGTCAGGATGGAGACACAAAAGCTCCGAGCGCACAAAACTGCTTCACATCAAGCCCGGCTGCTGGCCTTCATTTAAACCGGAGGAACTGTATCTGGAGACGTTTGGTAAGTACACCGTGAATATGCAGACAACAGGCTTAAACATAACCTTGTTTCTCTCTCACAGAGAGTAACTGCTAAGGAGTTTGAGATCAGGTGGGATTCGAAATGATGGTGATAGCATGACTTCAGTTCGTGTCATTGTCTAATTATGGGGAGGGTTTGGTTACACTCTACAGACCAGCTTTGCATCACAGCAAGAGCTGTTTTAGCCCCTCCCACTTTAAGTCAACTTTCTTTTGATTGGCTGCCCCTCTTAAAACAGGAGTTGGGCCGGCCCTTTGGGCAGACGATCACTATGTTAGGGATATGCCCTCTGTATGACATCACACAGGGGCAAGAGTAGAAAAAAACAGAGTGAACCTGAGCATTCAGCTCTCACACATTATTTGTACACACACTGACCATTACTGAGACTCTGGCCATGTTTAACACAAGTACAGTTCTAATTGTTTAAAAAAAACCCATCTACCAAAAAAAGGGGGGGGGGAAAAAGTACACGCAGTACTCGGTGACAGTGGGGAGAAAAAACATAACAGGAAGAGACCCCAAGAGAGCCAGGCAGGGGCAGCCAGTCTGCTGGTGGAGCTCCACCAAAAGAGGATGACATAGAAAAACTGGTCTTTTTATTTTGATAAGAAATATAACATTTGCTGATTTTCTTTCATCACAACAAAATCTGAACAACATTTTCCTGTTGAAGTCTGAACGTGTTTTTGTAACCATAGAAACAATAGTTTCACATGCCCGCAGGTTGAACTGAAATGATGTGTTTAGACTGTACGGTCGGCACCGCTGCCTCACAGATCGAGGGCCGTGGGTTCAAACCTGGGAAGGGCCCCTCTGTGGGAAGACTTTCTACAGGATTTTCATATCAAAAAAGATTTTATTTTTTTTAAAAAAAGGTAGTTTCATTGCTTTTTGTAACACAGAAATGTCCGAGGAACTGAGCACTGATTTAGGAACGTATTTATGTGAAGATATCGGCACATGTTGCACTTTGTTGTGTTTGGTGTGGTTTTATACGAATGAATAAAAGTTAAAAACACAAGTTTAATTGTGCCTTTCTGTAAATAAGGACACATTTTGTAAATAGAAACAAACTGAATCGTCATCCTCTTGTTGTACCTAATTGCAGAGTACTCATCACGGTGTCACACTCTGGATTTTATTTAAAATAGAAACTCAAACAGCCCCTTTTATAGACGCTGGACTGTTAACCCGCAGGATCCGTCCTGTAAATCATCTGCAAACAGCTTCCAGGGTTAAAAACAACAAAGGCCAACAGAGCGCTGCTGTCTGCGGGCCGCCTGCAGCGACACACACCCACCTGAATCCGCCTCTCCTCCTCCTCCCTCTTCTTCCTTTCCTCCTCTTCCTGCTTCCTCTTCAGCTCCATCTCTGCTTTCCTGCAGAGACGAAACACAAAAGCAGAGATGAGGGCAGAAAAGCGGAAAGAAGGCAAAACACATTTGGAGGAAGAGTAAAACATCAGAGAAAAGGAGACAGAGGGGGACTGAAAGTGCAGCGCTTCTCTGTGTTCACCGTTATGTTGAGCGCTCTCAGACGATGATGAATCACTCATAAATACTCAGATCTGAATGTAATCAGTGAAATATTTGCGGTGTGACACCAACTGCCTCTTGTTCTGTTTGTCTCCAGAAGAACCAGACCTGCTTTCCTAGCTTTCATTCTGACGCTTTAGTAACAGGAGTAAAAACAGCTTGGAGGGGGATGAACGCGAACATAACCAACACATTTTCAGCAGCGTCAACTCAGCCCAGTAAACACCGTTATTAACAGCTGAAACCTTTTACCAGAGGCATGATTTTCTAACAGAATAAATATTTTGCTTTAAAAGGCTTTTTGAAAAGTTTGTTGCAGGTTACTGATCCGTAAAAACATCTGGCTTTGTAGCTAATTGTGCTTTTAGCTCCATATTTGGTCTCCACCAACCACTTGTTATCACCTTTAAAAAGTTTAAGTTAGCACAGCAAAGAAAGGTGCATCATTTCAAACCCTACTTTCATTTAAACTCAGTTACACATCAAAAAGTTGCTCCGTATGAAAATCAGATTTAAAGTGGAAAAACAGACCTGTTGGCTTCTCTTCATTTCCTGTCACACATTTTTATTAAACAAGGTTTCGATGATAAGTGCACATAAATCCTGAGAGCCAGACACTCAGAGTAACGCTCCTGCACAGAAGCCCCACCCACCTCCTTCTTTATGAGGGGCAGCCAATCAGAAGAAAGTTTTCTTGACAAATGGAGGAGCAAGAATGGCTTGTTTCATATAATTTTCAGTAAAAGTTAAAGGAGGATTATTCTAAGCTGTGAATCATGCAAAGCTACTCCAGCAGAGTCATTAAAAAACAAGGAGCTGGAAATGAGCAGACTAATCCCACAAAACTAATTTCATTTTGGGTAAACTGTTTCATCTTTGTAAAATGATAAAAGAGTGATGCTGCGTTACTGGACGAGACGTCAGCTCGTTAGACTTCCTGTGAGAGCTCACCTGGTTGAGGTGGCCGTAAGGCAACTGCAAACATCTCTACTCTCCTCTCTCATTAAAAGCCACAGAATCCCAGTGTAAGACTTTATAATTACTTCAACAAGACACAGAGTCAAGCATATATTTTAAAAACCTCATTTACGAAGGTGGAATGAAGAATATTTAGTAATCTGCTGATTGATGGATTCCTCCTGTCGTCTCTCAGCCGTTTTATTTCTGTTGTGCGCTCACTGGAAAACTATCAGACCACCGAAGCTCTGACTTTTGGCCTCTTTACTACCTCCAGCTTGTCCTCGCCGGTCATGCAGGACCTGAAGGTTATTGTGCTGCTGCACATGCTGCGGGCCGCCGTAAATAGAAACGTCATCTTTGTGTGGAAAAAGATGACAGAACACGGGGCTCCTTGTTGTCGTCAAGACAGAAGTTTCTGGTTTCTCATTAGCTGGCAGGCTTTAGTGCGTTCTTACAGATAATACAAGGATTAAGGCTGCACGAGATATGCTCTCATGACCTTCAGTCTGTGACCTTCAGGTGAATCCTGGGGGTTCATAACTCGCCAGAGGAGGAGAATAAAGTGAAGGGAAGAGGGCCATAAAATTCAGGCTGTCGTCTCTAATGTCTTATATTAGCAGCTAGTGGTTTGTGACGAACACAATGGCCCCCATCAGTCCTCCTAAAAGACCTTCCATCCCGCTGCAAACAGCAATGTGGGGGACAAACCCATGTGAGGAATACGAATGCCACAATCTAGGCGGGAAATGAAATTTTCCGTGTAAGCGATTGCGGCGTGTGATGGATTCAAATCCTCAGCAGTCTCTTAAACATCAAAAAGACCCGAGGAAAAGGATAAAGAGTGAAAACGGAGCGCGGGAGGCGGCGCGTCATCACTCCTGGATGGTTTTCTCAGCCTTACAAATATGACGCTCTGAGGAGGGCTGTAACAGCTCTGGTTGGACAGCAGTCTGAGGTTACCTGCATAGCCAGAGCCCCTGAAGGCAGGTTTAGTGCTGAGGCTGGGCTGTTGAACTTTGAATGAACTTTTTAAGGAGGACGGCTGGTATTTGTGCACGTTAAGCAGATAAAACAGAGCTTGTAGTTTCTTTACTAAAGGACGTGTGATATTCAGGTGGAGCTGTTAAAGCCTGGCTGATGTTTAAAGATAACTGTATAATATGAAGTTCATTTTTTGTATTCCTCCCATGTAACGTGAAGTTTTAGCTGCCTTTTTCCTTTTGGTTCAAGTTTTGGAGATTTCAGAGGTAGATGTGTCTGCCTTCACTTCAGTATAATGGAAGCAACCGACCCTCGCCTTGTGATATGGTCCAAAGTGCTTGAGCTGAAAGAAAACTGGAGCTTTCAGAGCTGAAGAAGGCTCTCAGCTGAGGGGTGAAACATCTTCAGAAAGCTAAAAGAAGTCCATCTGCCTTCGACCTGGATCACTGAGACGCTGCACGGAAACACCTCCGATTTATTAACTACTCGTATTCAATCATATTTATACTGATTTTATTTCTTGATTTCAATTTTATGCTCTGTGCTTTAAGCTAAGGTGTGCTTGTGTGTGTGGTGTGCTTTTATATTGCGGATGAAAGAGACTGGTGCATGAGCCGAGGTCGGCATGTCTGCATCCTGGTTGGAGGATGCAGACAAGAGATGTTGCTGAATCTAAGCAGATCTTCTAAAGCCCCACCCACCAGGCGCATCACACACAGGAAGACCGAATCTTACTTCCTGTGTGGACTTTCCCACTTATTGTCAAATGATGCCAAAACTGTCAGCGCTGCGCTTTGAAATGTTGTCGGACGAGTGCACGTGTATTCTACGGGATTGCTAGGTCTGTGTTTTAGTGCATTGTTAGGTGGTTGCTAGGCAGCATTAATAACCTGTGTGTGTGTTTGTCAGACCATGGTTTTCAGGAGATGCACAAACTCTACAAGTGGGTCACTTTAGCACATTGCTTGGTGGTTGCTAAGCAATGTGATGGCATGATAACATCTGATACAGGGGCCTGAGATGCACCTGTGTGCCAATGTTGTTTGATGGTGTAGGAGGAGTTGGCGTGTTTTATAAGACAAGCTCTCAGAAACCTGAGACTAATTCTGCAGAGCTGTGGTGTTGAAGTGAAGCTAAAAAAACCCTACATCGTTCACAGAAGGTGGTGGAGAACAAAAACGGAGCTAAAAAAGAGAGTCGGACACAGCAGGAAACTAAAACAACTCCAGCTGGACACAAAAGGCTCTTGAAACCTGAAACCAACATGAAGCCAATCGATATAAACATGTAAATTTAGCTTTTGCCATTTTTAAATCCTCAGGTATTACAGGTTACATGGCAACGCACCCCGGACAGTAAAAACTTCCAACAAACACTTCATCCTGAAGGCATCATCTCTTAAATCCTTTTAATGACCTGCTGCATTTATGGACAGGAATAACACTCACACATATACATACACACGCATGCACACACACAGATAAACACACGCACGCACGCATACACAGATATACACACATGCACTGCTGTGGTAAACACTGCTGTAAATCTGTGCTGAGCCGCCTGAATGTGTTTGTCACTTCTACGAGTGCCTCTCCATTTTTGGCTGCGACAACAAAACAAAAGTATTTCAGTGAAGAGGCCAGAAACATTTGAGTACTCCAACTTTAAACACCCCCCCCTCCCGTCGCACTTACAGCCGTCTATCCTCCTCCTCCTGCTTGCGGCGCTGCTCCTCCTCCTCCCTTCGCTTCCGCTCTCTCTCCATCTCCTCCTGGATGCGTCGCAGCCGCTCGCGCTCCTCCTCCTCCTTCTTCTTCTTCTGCATCTCGGTCAGCAGCTTCTCCGACCGGGTCACCAGGCCCCTGTACTCATGGTCGATGTCGATGCGGCCCATCATGGTGGTCTGCAAGGCACAAAAACAAGGTTGCACTTACAGATCCTGATATCTGGACTGTGCGGATTCAAAGCGCTGGATGGAGAATCTGTGCAGGCTGATCTGTTTCACTGCATCACGCATGTGAAATGCGAGAAAGCGGTTATGATCCACCCTCCACCCTCATCTCCAGCCACGAGATACGAATAGTGACCGAGCTTCCTCCGAAGGAAGCCTTAGAGACAGGGCGAGGAGCTCGGTTGATGCCACCTGGACGTTTCATGTATATCCAGCTGGAAGGAGGCCCGGGCAGACCAGGACACGCTGAGTAGGTGGGCTTAGACCCCTGGCCCTGCGTCCTGGAGCTACAAAAGCATGAATAATTAAAACCTATATTCTTAATGGAGTCTTTGATAGCTAATAATGAGCAGCCCAGGAAGGACAAACCAAACTCCACAGGTGTCCTGGTGTCAGTCCTGCTAAATACTAAACTGGAGTCTGTTTATACATTTCTTTTCCTGATCTTCGGCTTATTATTATTTTATCACTCACTTGAATGACAAACATTTTTCCTATTTAATTTTCCAGTATTTTCTCATAAATATCCAGATTTTTCACTCAATTTGCCACTTTTATTTTATTTTTTTGGCAACTTTCCCATCTTCTTGCTGTAAATATCTATTTTTTCGTGTAAACATACGACATTAAACTCCCAAACTTTGATTTATTTCCGCTGAATTTTACCCCAGCTCATTCAGTCTAGTATTATAAATATCTTAAATGCTGTTATTGAGTTGTGGCCAAGCTGCAGCGTGTCACACACGTTTATGTTTCTGTGCTGAGGCGGTGGTCGTGTAGGCCACATCTGATATCTGTGATCACAGAGTGAAGAAGCCTGCCTTTAAGTCTCTGCCAGGGATACAAAAACTCCCTTGGAAGCGTCGGTATTCTCACGGTTCACCGTCACGCCGTGTTCAGTTGTCATCGGGGCACGATCTGACATTTGACAGACAAACACGGGGCGGGGCGGTCGTGTAAACCAGGATGATGAATATTCATGTGCATCTGCTGTCACCAATGTTCCCTCTAAGCTGCGCGCATGCGCAATTGCGCACTGCTGGTCTCTGCGCACAGAAAATCTGTGTTGCGCACAAAAAAAAAATCTATCTGAATTGAAATAAAAATTAATACTTTAACAATTCTGTTTTGCAGTGTTAGTCAGTAAGTGACTGGCTGCTCCCGTCTACTGTTGCTCACAGTGGTCCAAGGGACCGCTCAGGGAGTTTGTGTGTTCGCTCAGACACATGAAAAATTAGAGGGAACATTGGCTGTCACTGCACCCCTTTTTCCTCCAACTGGCAGTCACTCCACAACAAAGCTGCGGGGCGGAGTCTGAAGTGACGGGAGCCTTTCAGTCAGACTTCCTCCGCCGGCGTTTGTCCCTCTTATCTCGACACGTATCGCGGTGAACACCTGTCAGCCTCACGCCTCCACCACTTCCCTCCAGGAAGAAAAGTGACAGGGAAGCTACGGTGTGCTAAATTATGGAAATTAAACAAACAAAAAAAAAATAATCCACAGCGGCACGTTCAGGATTTATGACATCCACGGGTAAGATTATCTTAGAAGAAGAGGTGACGTTACAGTCAGACACACAGTTTAACAGGAAATACCATTATGACAGTGAGAGGGTCGCTTTAGAGGTGCCTGTGAATCAACGAGATAATCAGACAAAATTCCTCAAATCACATTCAATCATTCAATCAAAGACTCTTTTTAAAATAAATTTACAAGCATTTGTCTAAAAAAAATAAAAAATTTTTTGTACATTTCCATAATTTTTGTTCCAAATTTGCAAACTTTTTTCTCATAAATGTTGTATACATCTCATTTCATTTCTCATAAACATGGCACTTTTTCAGTGCGCGGTCAAACTATGCACCACACCCACCTTGATTTTGACTATCAGGGTGTCGATGGCGGCGTCCAGCTCCCGGACCTGTTTGCTCATCTCCTGCTTGCCCTCCTTGAGCCCGCCCACCACCTCGTTGAAGCGGTCCATCCTCTTCTTCAGGTTACGCACTTTGACTAACCCGTCGATCCTGCCACACAGACAAAAGGCCTCAGTAATGAAAAGCATCGGAGGGAGAGAGCGCCAATGGGGGGCTCGTTAACAGCGGGCAGCCGTTAAACGCTGGTAATCTCGTCACCTGGCAGTCAGCAAAGCGCCGTCAGCTCTGCTGCAGAGCTCGCTAATTACTCGCAGAATAATCTCAATCACAGTTTGGGCTTCAACACTTGATTAGTTTCTCTGATGACGTGCTGTTTAACGCTCACACTCGCCTGCATCTGATCAGCTCTTCATTTTAATCACACTTAAACTGCATCTTTTTACTCAAGAGAGGTTTTTGGTGGAAAATCACATGTGTCACCACTTTACTCGATATTTTAATCAGGTGTGTGCAACATGATTCGTGGATGCAGGTGTGTAAAGTCTTGTTCAGGACTTGGATGCCTGGGCTTCACGCGCGTGACCGAAACCATATTTATGACGTGCCAAACGTGGACTTTGTGCCACCTCCGCTTTGACGATGCTCATTTCATGCTTGTCACCTTGTCATGTTGCTTCACTCAATCTCAATTTGTGCCCAAACTCTTCCCGCCGGTCATCAGCGCACCCCCACCCGGCTTCTGTAATCACACACTCCAGCACATCCTGCAGCGAGGGACGCAGCGTGGAGCGGCAGGTTGTTTATCGGCGAGAGATTGGTGGTAATAAGCAGAGCTGAAGCATCAAAGAGCAGCCGTCTCCGAGGGAAACGCGACACCGTGGACGTGAAAGAGGCCGATAGCGAAGAGAAAGCATGAGGAGCAACAGGTGAGCATGAGGGGTGTGTAAGCATAAAGAGGAAGACGGAGATGAAGAAAACAAGGGAAGAGGTAGAGATGGAGAAGACAAGAGGAGGGGGGGTAAACTTCGTGAGCAGGAGAGAGAGGAGCCGAGGGATTAAGAAGAATAAATGGATTAAAATGGGAGGAGAGAGAAGGACGAAGATAAGGAAAGAAAAGGAGGAGTGAGGAACAAAGGAAAGAAAGAAGGAAACCCACCGTGGTTTGTGTTTCTTTCTGCAGAGCCACATCCGGACCGTCTTCTGCATCTGGATGCAGGCGCTGGTTCGATACAGGATCTTGTTCTTCACTGTGACAAACAGAAGAAAAGAAGCAGAACGAGATGGGAACTTTAACCTCAGAGCTGAAAGCAGCGAGGTCACAGTCTGCACCACGAGACCAAAACAACCCGACTTCAGCGTCCTGTAGGAAACCAGGGTTCCATGTTTGAGACAGAAAAGACCTCAACGCAGCAGACCCACAGTTTCCATTCAGAATCCCAATGTGCGGTTGGTTTATTCAGTCATTACCTCATTGGCTAACAACCTATTAGTCACGACTTCACAACACTGGACTCATACACAGTGATTTATGGGCTTTGTGCTCTTATTCCCAATAAGTCTCACAGCAGGTATCTCCTCATGTTTGATCTGGCAGATTTCTGCACCGGACGATGAAACTCTGAAGTGATTTGCGTTTCCTCCTGTTAGAAAAATGTGCAGAACCACCCTGAGCCCGGGTCTGTTTGAGGTTTCTTCCTGTCAAAAGGAAGTTTTTCTGTGCCACTGTCACCAAGTGCTTGCTCATAGGGACTGATTCTTGAGGTTTTCTCTGTATTATTGTCTTGACCTGACACTATAAAGCACCTTGCTGTAATTTAGGGCTATATAAATAACACTGAACTGAATCTATTGTAGTAAAGTTTCACTATAGAACTTTGAGCTTTTGCTGTCCCCGTCTTGGTGTTATGAAAGCAGACAGGACCTGACATGCACCACAAGGTAAGCCTTCCCTAAAGCACACATGAATTTCTTATCTATTTGGGTATAAAACATCAGCTTTTTTATCCAAAAGACCTGAAACGTGAGACCGAGGCCTCAGATCAGCAGAGCTGAAGGTCATCCTCCTGGAGACGCAGATCCAGAAGCTAGGTCCAGACTATGCGAGGTACAGGTCTGGTCAAAACCAGCAGGAAGCTTTCTTTTCTGCCCCATAGTTCAGGAGTAAATAATAGAAAAATCATAATAAGTTTACAGACTTTGTCCTGATAAGAAACGTTCCGCTGAATTCCTACAGAGCGATTTAAATTGAGGCGAGCTGCTCTCTGATGCAGTTTACCTTCTGTTGTTTGCAGAAATTCACGATTTCTTCACAGAGCAACATCATTTGTGATTCAGACCCACCCGTCTCCAAGTCTGTGACAGCACCGGCGCTTTTCTCCGTCCTCCCAATGAAGGAAGTTTGGATTGAATTGAAGTGAGAAAATTAAAGCGAGAGAGAGCGAGAGGAGGGGTTACGAGGGAGGCCCGAGGAGATGAAGTGTGAAAGATAAATAGAGACAGAGATCGATAACATCTCTGCTCGCTGCCAAATTCGTTTCATCTTGTTATGACCTCAGAATATGTAACTTCTACACCGTCAATAACAGGATGATGAATTAATGACTTTGCATTTAGAGAGCAGAGGACACCGGGCGCTCCTGCAGCCCACGAGTCAAAGTATTGTCTAACAGTTACGGCTGAAACATCCTCACGCCTCCTGGATCCATTTTTAATGGGATGGGTGATGTGCTTGGGTAGTTTTTGCAAATAAAGCTCGATCGATATGGAGAAGGAGAGAGAGAGAAACCCAAAAACGGAGAAGAGCAGGATAAATGGAGGCGGACACAGACAGAGAGGCAGTGACCGACGCTGCAGTGATAAAAACCAGCAGACAGACGGACCGCTCCTCCAAGAGCTCAACCCCACATTATCACAGCAGCCTCTGCTGCACATAAACAGCCAGTGGTTTGTTTTCCCTGCTCCGTGCACCTCCTGTTTGCGTGACGGGGCTCCAAACACATCTGCCTGCACTACACTGCGAGCTAAATGAGCAAGATTTATACGAGAATGACGCAAATCTGCACAAACCTGACCTGCTGCTGCCCCTGAAGGTCTCCTAAACGCCTTTAAGCAACAAAAATTGTTCTTTTTACTCAATGGAAAAAAAAAAAAACCCTGAAGGATTCTGATGACAGATCAACAGGTGCCTCTACTGCAGATAAGTATTCTGCATACACTCACAGAGGTGGTCAATGTGAGTGCTCAGCAAACAAGATGACAATGTCCCAAATGCAGACAGGAAGCTTTAAAATGGGACTTCATGAAGCAGTGGGTGACGGTGGCCACCTCCGTTCTGACTGGACTCACGACTCGTGAAGCTCTGAGTTACATCACTGTGTCAATTTGTCAGGTGACGCCATGCTCAAGAGTTTCCTGCCACACTGAAGGTGAAAACAACCCCCTGATTGGCTGGCGGTGGTTCCTGGAGGTTTCTCTCTCTCATCTGGTGCAATCGGTTGCAAAGAAGGTGCTTTCTTTGGTTTCTACCATGTTGCCATGGTTACCTGTAGTTTTTCCTGTCTGTCTGCAAATACTCGCCAACTACTGGAAGTTTTCACTTCCACATGTTGGCTTCAGCAGGCACAACCTTAAGTTTGAAGGGGAATCTTCTCCACTTCCAGCTGCACTACAGCTTGGAGAACAGCTGCAGAGTGTTTGAAGTCCATTGACATTCAGACTACATCTGCCCGTTCTTCCTAGCGACAGGTGGTTGCCGACGGTTGCAGACTTGTCTGTAGGAGTGTGTGACTGGATCCTAAATTATCACCATGACTGTCAAGTTAACGTCACGTGGGCAGTGCTCACGTGCAAAGACATGCAAAACCTTAATATGAAATTCTATGCCTCAGCAAGATAAAGGTCCCTGGTTTGATCCCGGGAGGAGGAACGTTGCATCAGGAGGGCACCCGATGTAAAAACCTAACAAGTCAAACGAGCAAAGCAACCTGCTGTGAACAAAGGAGCTTCTATGTATAGTTAAAAAAATCACATGTGATTTTGTGGTGGTTACAATAGAACCTCAGTGAGCCTATTTATTCATTTCCATCAGCTACAGTATGACCACTGAGACACCAACTGAGAGAACATAAAGCCAGTTATTCATACTGAAGATGCTTTTCTAACATTTCAGAATCTTAAATGGACGCACATTTTCAAACACTGTTAGATCATCGTCATGTTAAAGCTCATGATCGTGATGTAAGAGCAGACGTTGCGTACGTTTGATGACGGACAGAGCGCACCACTGGACCTTCTTCCAGCGGCTGTGGATGAGCCACTTGTTGACCTTCTTCACCAGCTCGGCCAGATGGTCCGGGTCCGACTTCATGATCTGGTCAAATTCTGCAAACTGGACAGAGACAAGAAACACGTGATCAGAGCAGTGATTGTCTTTGATTTTTACCCGGATAAACCTCGTTTGTTCTTTTAGCCATTTTACTGGGCAGTGTGCCTCTTCTTTATCAAATACTAGGCTTATTCCTCCGCTGAAAATAATCCCAAACAAATAACACATCATCATCATCATCATAGCCTTGAACCCTTGTCCTTCAGTCTTAAAAGCAGGTTTATTTTTCTGTTAGTGTGTTTTGTATCTCACTAAAGAGCAGCCAGAAGACCGGAGGTGTACGTTTATTCTAGCTCGAGTTTTCTCTGCTCCATTCATGAATGTTTTAGAAGTCAAGGATATCTCCCACGCTTTAATGCTCTCTAACCTTAACTGCTCTGGATTTATAAGGCTTTCGGAGCTCTTCTTTACGACTGTGCAACTGACGTTTGTTGTGATCGTGTCCTCCAAATGCCCCTGAACGATGAAAGAAACTGCTGAATTTCCTCCATTATCTGCTCAACATCTGTGTGTCCTTATTGTTTGTTTTCCAAATCTTGATTTCTAACAGCAGTGACACGCAGCCCTGCCAAACCCCCACCCGCCTCCGGGTTTCAGACGTCTGAAGCTTCACACCATCACATTAGGAGCTACACTGCCTCTGAGATGTGCAAAGATTACCAAGGCTGTGCTTCAAGCTTTGACATATAAAACTTACTTTTCTGCCACCTAACATTTGCTAAAACTGGAAGCCACAACTGTCGGTGGCTGCTCGCAGGTGCAAACAGTTATTCACGGGGACCATGTGATGTTGTGTCTACACTGGAGGGTGGTGTCGTCTTCAGAAAGCAGCCAGCGAAGACTTAAGTATTTATGTATCCCCCTGTCCTGCAGCTATACTGTCAGGCTTATAGTTTGTCCGGCATGTAGCGCTTCAAGGCTCTCTGCTGCAAATGTGTGCACTTTCATAAGTCCCTCCTGGAAGCCACGCGTCTGACCCAAATGTGATTAATTATTCATCTGGTGGAGAAATAAAAAACCCATCTGCTGGCTCTGGCGCTTCTTTAGAAAACCTCATCTAGTCTCACCTCGGCAGCAAAAGAAAACTAATGCGCTTTTCCTTTGGCTCTATTGTCTTTCTTTAGGTGAACAAAACCTATATTAGCCAGAGTGAGCAGGGAATAGAGCCTCACCTTCCCAGGCCGGAAGAACACTCTGGTCAGGCCGAACTTGTAGTCATTTTCATTCAGCCCCAGAGCTTTGAACAAAGCCTGCAACACAGATATGCAGGGCAGAGATAAACATGGGGATATAGCTCTGTTAAAATGATAACCACAAGAGCTCAGGGCCAATCCCGAGGGGCGGAGGGCTGACCTTGCAGAAGAGCCGCGGGTCGAGGCGGGTGAGCTTGGGAGGCATGTACTTCTGGTACATGTTGTAGAGCTCGTGGAATGGAGCTCGGGAGGGGAAACCGCCCTGCATCAGGTCCAGCACCGAGACCATACCTACAGACAAAAAAAAAGAGGAAAATATGATTTTACCAGACAAAAAAGTTAGAGATCCACTAACCGCACAGCCAAGAAAGGCAATGAAAAAAAATCCCTCAGAGTTAGCTCATGAGCTTTAAGCATTTTACTCCAAACCAGTAAATCATAAACCAAATATCTCAGTGGACGTCTGAAAAGACGTTTCTGCTGTTGGAACACGAAAAGACTGGACACGAGGTTTGCACTTGTACACATATAAGATAAATTAATTACACAAATACTCGATACCAAGGAGAAAAGGCATGAGTCCACAGTATGAGCTGCCCAGTTCTGCAGTTTTTATGCCTCCTGCTTTCACATCAAACAGCTCTGAGGACTACCTGCAGATAGAAACCCACCGGGGAGCTTCCTGTTTACACTAGCACCTCTAACAGCAGCTCTGAAGTGATGAAGAGCCAGTATCTGTAATCCCATTGCAGCCTCTTCACTCTCTTTGCTGTGTGGTGGATGGTGCGGAGCAAGTTGAAGTTTAAGAGTTTTATATTTCCTTCTGACATAGTGAAACCTTTTATTTCCTCCATCACATACAGGCTCAATAAAGTCTGGACTTCACTTGCATCCATGTACAGCTGATCTCTAATTCCCCCAAAGTCTTGTTTATACATTTTTGTTGTTTGCTGCATTCATTTTTGTTTCTGCATTCATGGACTTAACTGATTAATGTCACTCAGTTATTATTCACTCAATTATTCTCTTAAGCAGGTCCCCTTTTTTTAGCTGCAGCTAAAAAAGAAATAGAAAGTTACTGGAACACAGAGGAAGTTCCAACGATACAAAAACACAATATTTTTACTTCTTTATGCACACACAGGAGCACAGCGAGGACCAAGACCATCTTCCAAATTAGATAAATGACACCAGGAAGCCTGGCTGACCTCGAGGCTTGATGCAAATAGAAGTGACAGAGGGGAGGTCCTCGAGTTCATAGACAGAGCCGCATCATCGCAGGGCTCGAATGTGGATGACCTCTGACGATCCGACCATATTTAAAAGAGACCTACTCTTAAAAAAAGCATCAGTTATGAATAAAATTTAATCTGTGACCAATGTGGACATCTTTTCACTGAATTTGACTAATAATAGATTTAGATCATATCACATTAGGATTCATTATGAATCCATCTGGCAGCCGAAATAATCTCTTCTTTCTTCTAAAGAACCGATTATAAACATGAGAGTCTTACTTAAAACCTGACATGATCGCACATGATCGCAGAATTATTTCCATGGTTCAGAAACAAGAGGTTAGAGAAAAACTAACTAAGGAGTATCACTTTCAAGAGCTTACAACAAGGTGCAAACCACTGGTTACACTCAAGAGCAGACTTTATTAGAATTAGACTTTACCCGAAAACATCTAAAAGAGCATGTGTAGTTACAGTTTTATAAACTCAAGACAAACTTGTACCAGAATGATGAGAAGAGAGAAGCCTGGAGAAAGAACGAAACAGCTGATGAGCTGAAGAACATCTGTCAAACATGGTGGAGGTAATGTTATAACATGGGCATGAATGGTTGCCGGGGAAAGCAGGTCACTGGAGTTTATTGGTGACTGCTCATCAATGACTGCTCTGCTCACAGCTCATCCTGACTGCAGCAGGATGAGCTGTGAAGTGTTCAGGGCTGTACTCTCTGATCGGACAGAGCTTCACAAAACAGATGAATAATGACCCAAACAAACTGCAAAAGCAACCCAAGTCTGAACCCAACAGAGCAGCTTTGCAGGTGTTAAACAAAAACAGAGACCCAGAAACAGGCCTGCAGAGGATCTCAAGATGTCTACGGGTTCTAGACTTCAGGAAATCACTGACTGCAATAGATTTTTATCCAAGTATTAAAAGCAGTGCTTATATTTAAAATGATGTCAGACTAGCCAGTTAGTTTTGAGAAAATGTAGGACTTGTATAAAAACTTCTGTAATTCCTAAAAAAATGATGCAGTACTTTTGTTAAGCACCTTGAATTACAGTTGCAGAAAGTCTGCACTTAAGTCATAAACATCTTGAATGTTTGATTTGAAATCCCCTGTGGTGGTGTACAGAGACAAAGCTACAAAAGCTCTGTCATTGTACAAGTACTTACGGACCTGACGGCAGCTGTCAGGAAAAACAGGAACAATATAATTTCCAGAAAAACAAAACAGATGGCATTGTTATTTTTTTAGACACTGGATTGTGCAATCAGTTGTTAGACGTATGGGTAAAAATCAAAATACTCTCAGGTATACTGGCACAAAAATGGAAGTGAGCTTCGGCTGATCCCATTAATAGAACTTCCAAATAGAAAAAATTCAAAGCAGCTAAAGGCTGCTTAAAGAGCTTGGTCCAAACAGTCTGCGCATGCCAATTAGCATCCTTTATCAGACACTGCATATTCAGCTTTGTAACCCTTTCTGTCTGCTGCTTGTGCTGCCACAACTTCCCTCTGACACATTACATTAATGTGTTTATTTAGACCGCCTGTAAACGGAGATCATTTGCCATCTTTGAAGCATTGTTAGTCATCTCATTTTGCTCTGGAAGCTTCTATCAAAGGGCTCATTTTCAGGCCTCTTTCATGTCAAACAGATGCTGCTAATTGGCATTCATTCATCCTCTCTGCAGTATTTGTTAGTGTCCTTAAGTTGCTTTGGAGCTCATGACCTCCATCGAGTGTTTTCCACTGATTTTGTCAACCCCCTCCTCAGCATAAAGTACTCTCACAGCCACGTTAAATGAGTTAACAGTTCAAATCACAGGACGGCACAAACGCAGAATATATGGCTAAAAGATAAAATAAAGAAATAAAATGACAACACTGCGTTCAAACTGCATAAGACTGAAGCATGCACCAGAGGACTTTGTTGTATTTGCTATGACACACTGAACATAAAACATATTCAGAGCCACCACGATGTCGCTTTCTGGTTCGTGTATGGCTGTACAAGATGTTAGCCAATAAGCACAGACTAGCTATTCCCCCTCTGCCCTGCCATCCTCAGGGGAACAGATGTTTGAGGTGGATGATGAACACTGTGGCTCAGGCAGTTCAGATATATGAACCTACCAATTGGAAGGTTGGTAGACCGATCTCTGACAGAAGCTACGTAAGAACCGTTCGGTTTACGGTTCACACAGAAAGCACACTGGACCGTGCAGAATGACAGACGGCTGTAGGAGCACACTGTCTATGTTCTATCACGATGTGGTGGTGAGTGTTGTCCTCTATGTGGAGTTGTGCTTGAGCAGTAGGGCGAAAACAGCTGATGCCAAGAAAATGATCGGGAAGGCTGGTGTCAGTTCTGGAAGAGGAACTGGTGGAGATGTCTAAGAGGAGGTCACTGAAGATACTCAGCATCGTGGACGATCCAGGCCGTGCGCGCCTCACCGATTGGTCACCGCAGCAGTGAAAGGCTCAGTGCTGCAGGACTGAGCACGGCAGGAGATCCTTTCCAGCTGTGGCTGTTAGACTGTATGACTCCTCTTTGTTCAACCAGTTAAAACACTTTAAAAATCTGTACATGCACATCAGCACTCTGATATCATACTCCATCCATCTGTTCTTTACCAGATGGGAGGATTAGCACTATGGAATCCTCTATAATTTATTCCCTGTTATTGTGTTTGCCAACAGCATTATTGTTAGAATTACCAGTGTGCCACTTTGTGTCTGTTTGCACTATCGTACATACTGATATTTATATTTCTCTAACCACAGGAGTCGCCCCCTGCTGGTCATGCAGGTTTAAGGCACTTCTGAAATGGCTACGCCCATCTGTTCAAACCCACAGATATCACTGTTAAAAAAAAAAAAGACTCTCCAGCATTAAATATCACGTTTCCATCCTGTTAAAGAAACAGTTTTGGTTTCTACAGACTGGATTGTACAGACTAACCATGCAAAAAAAAATTTAATCTGTGACCAATGTGGACATCTTTTCACTGAATTTGACTAATAATAGATTTAGATCATATCACATTAGGATTCATTATGAATCCATCTGGCAGTCGAAATAATCTCTTCTTTCTTCTAAAGAACCGATTATAAACATGAGAGTCTTACTTAAAACCTGACATGATCGCACATGATCGCAGAATTATTTCCATGGTTCAGAAACAAGAGGTTAGAGAAAAACTAACTAAGGAGTATCACTTTCAAGAGCTTACAACAAGGTGCAAACCACTGGTTACACTCAAGAGCAGACTTTATTAGAATTAGACTTTACCCGAAAACATCTAAAAGAGCATGTGTAGTTACAGTTTTATAAACTCAAGACAAACCAGATGGGAGGATTAGCACTATGGAATCCTCTATAATTTATTCCCTGTTATTGTGTTTGCCAACAGCATTATTGTTAGAATTACCAGTGTGCCACTTTGTGTCTGTTTGCACTATCGTACATACTGATATTTATATTTCTCATGCAAAAAGTCTGTGCTTCAGTTTCTGTAGGTGTAATGTCAGTATTTTATTAATCTCAGCATCCAACGGAAAAATGGCGGGAGCCAAACTGCTGATGCCGCGGCTTCAATACTGCTTTATTGGATGTGTCCATCTTTTGTTTACAGTCTATGGTTTTGCTTACATTACTTCGTCCCAAAATAAAGAAAAAACATGCGTGAGGACATTCGCACAGCAGCGAGCATATCCAGCTTTGATACTGATATAATTTCAAAATAAGACATTTTAGGATTATTTTAACTTGAACCCTGGAGGTGCATCACTAACCGAGAGCAACAGAGACACTGCCTAGGTTCCTACTGTGTTTAGCCTACGCTCATGTCTCTGCTTTTTCATTAGTTTTCATTGATTAATAAAGCTGTGGTGATGAGTGACAATCAGCAGCACAAGACACCGTCCGGAGCCCGAGGATCAAATTCAAATCTTCCCCATCATTACCTTCAGCCCATCGACCGCGAAGCACTTTCTTCTGCTGAATGACTTCCTCCGCCCGCTGCCCCGTGATAAGAGAAGTTCCCTCTTGTGTATTCAGATAAAGCTGAAAGTTGTTGAGTGCTGGCCCCGAGCTGAACACAACTCATATCGGGCTTTCAGCTGTAATTGCTGCACGGCTTCCTGTTCGGGGATTTGATATCATCTTTAATTGAAACATCACCCTTCACAGCTACATGGAGGCAATTTTCAGAAGTGTGGGCTTTCACCTTGGAGCCCTTTTGGGGGGGCATGAAGGTATTAAAAGCTGATCCGCGCTTTTGTTTGAAGAAGAAAAGAAACCCTGAATCTGTGAGCCTCCCCTCCAGCAGCTGTAACACCACACGTGGTTATCAAGTCCTGCATCTAACTCGCCAGGTGTTTCACAACTTCAACGTGGACTGATTTACTTAAGCCCTCTAAGTCTATCTGTACTTTCTGCTCAAGGCAGCTCGGGTCAGACAACCCTGCCCCGTCTCAGGCTCAGATTAAATCTACATCTCATTTTCGGAGGTTCTTTGCCCCGGCTGTTGCTGAGCTTCCCATTTTGGGCCCTGACTGTGTCGAGCTGGTACACAGAGGTCTCTCACGTCTACTCCAGACCAACAACACTTCGATTCTCAGCACAATAAAACTGATAAAGAGCTCGGCGGGGTGCGGTATCTGAGCTCTGCGAGCATGAACCGAATCTCTGAGGATATTAAATCTAAACTCATCACTTCTTTACCTCCAAAGCCGAGGACAGGGAAGAGATGGGGGTGAATCTCACAGAGGGAAAAAGAAAATGTTTAAGAATAAGGCCACAGTAACAAGCAGGACCACAGGAAATACAGGCCATCTGGGTATGCTTAAAATACCGACTGGTTACAATTTACATTTACTTAAAAAAAAAAAGGCAAGAAAAAGTAATTAAAAGAATCAATTTAAAATCAACTTTTGTTCTCGTGCTTTAGTAAATCCTCTGTTATTTGCACTTTTCATGAGTTATCAAATCAAAGCTGCATCAAAAACACATTTCAAAACCTGAAATCCTTTTTAACACCTTTTTTAAAAATATAAATCTTTTAACGAAACACATCTGTCGCAATTTCTCTTCTCGCAGTGCCGCCGTGGAGGTTGATTTACTGTGTGGCTTTAAATGGGTGTTGGGCAATTAATCACAGTTTAATTTGAACTACGAGCGATGAGCTCCAACAATTAGGAAAACAAGATCATTGGCATAAACAAGCACTTTGTTGCACTCGTTTTCATTTGGAAGCTCCCATTTTGTTGTGTGTGTTATTAATGAAGCCATTCCCTTTACAGATGTGCAATAAAAAACAGCATCACTCACAGAAAACACATCACACATTTTTTCTTTTTTTAACCAGCCATCTTCAGGAAAAATGGCATCATTTTTTAATTTGATGGCAGTGAGATATGTTAAAGTGTGTAGCATCTCCGCATTTTTTACTAACAGCCTATAAATATCTGCACCCCCCAAACCATCAGAGATGCAGATTTTGAACTAAGTGTCGAAAATAAGCTGGATGGTCCCTCACGTCTTTGGTCTGCAGGCTGAGCGATTCATGTTTTTCAGATTTCAGATTTGGATTAATCAGACCTGCAGGACCTCCCCTCTGTCACTTCGTGCAGGATCAGAAAGTGTCGCGTCAGAGAGTTCAGGAAAAATCTTCCTGACTGTAAATCATGAGCTGGAGTTTAATGTACAGTATGGGAGCAGATCAAAGCTTCAAAATAAAATCAAAAAATAAAATCAAAGCGTCAGCCTTCAGAATAAAATCAAACCTGAAACAAAAAGCTTTCTGTTCTAAAATCTAAAATTAAATGCCGTTAATGTCCCAATTATTATTATTATTAAAAAAAGAAAAAATACAAATAAAATGACACCTCTAACATCCTAAAACCTGAACTGACTTTTAAAATGTGCCGAGCTGAGTTTTTCGCAGATGTGCTGCCAAGCTTTGTGTTTCTGTGAGCTGTGAACCTTTCGGGATGGTGAGGAGAGAGACATGTAGTCCCCGAGTTTGCCCTGAAGGCAGCACGCCTCCCTGCAGTGTTGCGTTCCGCGCACTGTGCCTGAGAGGAGTTTCTGCCTCAGAGGATAAAAACATGCAGAAAAGACAACGTGACAGCGGGAAGAGCACCGACCTCAGCTCGACTCTACGTCCGGTAAAAGGCACAGAGGGAAGAACAGGCCTCATACCTGCTTCATCCACGAGTGGCTTTTCCACAGGTGAGCTGGCATTTGTGGGGACGATCAGATCAACAGAGGTTCTAAAGAATTTCAGACGGTTTGTTTTCCTGATGCACTCTCCTGCTTGTATTACTGATGAAATCTGCAGGTCTGTGTAACCGAAACGAAGCTCTACCTGAAATCGTGTTCTCAGAGCACACCACGCCAAAATTATGGAAAAAATGATCACATTATTTTGGTTAGCAACTGTGTGTTACCTGACAAATATCATGCAGTGATCCTTCCAAGATGAGGGTCTCCTAATCACAACCTAATCACAGTCTGGCCAAAGGCGTATCACCTTTACTTGATCCTGACCCAACAGTGGGCGGTTTGGGTGCGTTTGATTTACAACACAAGACAGTGCGAGAGCTTTATTATGGAGATAAAGACAGAAAGCTCACCTTCAGCTGTTTTGTCACTTTTTAAACTCACTTTGTTTTCCTTCTGTCCAACTTTTAAACTCGTTTTTTAAATAATTCACAAACCTTGCTCTCACACCGTTGAACCCTTGTTATTTTCCCGCAGACTCGTCTGAAAAACAGCCTTGTTTGTTGTAAATGACGATGAGTCACTGCCTCCTTTTTGTCTCACCCTCTCTCTCTCTGGTTACATTTTTCCGTGTTTTTCGGAGATTTCGTGACATTTTGTTCTTATTTGCAGTCTCGGTGTCACCTGTAAAGGCGCTGCATGTTTTTTGTCATTTAAATAGGACAAACAGGATGTACTGATAACAGATGTGTGAAACGCGCTGAAGGGGAGATTATAAAATAGTCAAACAGAAGTTTGTTTCTTATCAACAGCTATGGACAGAAGGACAGATTTTTTTTTTTTATAAGTAAACAATCAGCCGTCTTTGGACGTCAGACCTACGCACTGCTATTTGAGGCACAGTTTATGGGAAAATCTCAACCCTCAGGCGCACAAACAGTGCCAGAACATTAACTTTTACTAACAGAGAGCTAATGTGAGGTTTTTGTTGGTGAAGAAAGAAAACTGTCCAAAAACCATAACCATTGTAATAATGTGCTGCCATTTATGAACTGCACAGTTTTCAGGCCCCTATTCTGTGGAACCAGCTTCCAGTTTTGATTCAGGAGACAGATACTATCTCTACTTTTAAGATTAGGCTTAAAGACTAAAGCGTATAGTTAGGGCTGGATCAGGTGACCTTGAATCCTCCCTTAGTTACACTTCATTAGTTATTATTCATCTCTGTCTCTCATCCACAGCATGTCTTTGTCACATCTTCCTCCCTCACTGCAGATGGCCCCGCCCCTCCCCGAGTCTGGATCTGTCGGAGGTTTCTTCCTGTTAAAAGGGAGTTTTTCCTCCCCGCTGTTGCCAAGTGCTTGTTCATAACAGGTCATCTGATTCTTGGGGTTTCCTTTCTATTATTGTAGAGTCTTGCCTTACAATACAAAGTGTCTTGAGGAGACTGTTAAGTCTAGTAAAAGTGTTCAAATGCTAGAACCACGAGGCCCTGACATGTTTTGCTTCTTCAAAAAGACAGAATAGACAGGAAGTGATGTTAGAAGTGAAATGACCTCACTTCCTTCCAGGTGCAAACATTAAAATCAGAGTGTGCAGGAAACACTGACCAGAGCACTGCAGCTGGGAGAGGATCTGAGCTCCTTCAAACTGGTGACTGACCATCTTCAGGTTCGGCTTAATGCAGCGAATAAAACTGGAGCCCTGGAGGAGGAGGAGTTGGGGGGTAAAGAAACCAGAGCGGAGAAGATGAAACAAGTTATTACACCAACAGCATGATCCACAACCTGCATCACAAATTCATGACATTCATCATATCGGGCTCAGGATGTGATGCACGGCGCCGAGGGGCAGGGGAGGTGGGGACTGCGAGATGTACGGACAGGACGGCTTGCAACATCAATCATGAAAACAAAAGAGGAGCAAACACTGACCGTGCTGCGGAGCTTGTCCAGGAGAATATTCAGCTGGGTCTGCGGGAGACAGAGGAGGGAGACGCATCATCACTTTTATTCAAACAAACTGAGAAAACCTCAAGAGACAGGCAGACACACAATCGCCCGACATCCATCATGTGACTGCAAAACCGGGTACGGGTTATTCCACATCACATCCCAATATTTTCCCAGTCAGGTCGTAAGAATGCACGAGGAGTTGGTTCAAAATTGCTCCTTTTAAATCATTTTTCCAGCATTTCTGAGCCCTCATAGCTTCACGAGGACAGGAGATCCACGTTACATGTTCAGGGAATATAAACATGTTCAAGTCCTGCTACAAACTTCATTGTTAAAGCCAAAGTCTGGTTTCTCCAGTGAACATCACTATCATGTGATGTATCACGCTGCTACTGTGGATGTTGATCTGCTTTCTGATAATTGACTAAAGAAAGCGTCACAAAGTGCTTTTACTTCAAATTTCAGGGGTTACATGACCATGTGGGATAGGAGGTTGCACAATTTTAGCGTGACAGTCACATCAGACCTTCAGTCCATAATTGGCTGGTTTAGGTGGGATGTACCGCCTGAACCTGCACCTTCCTCTGAAAGCTAGCAGCTGTGCATCCACACAAAGACGAGTGCCGAGGAGATCAGATTTGGCTAACTGGGCTGCAAACAACATCCCAAAATCCCTGAAAGCAGCACATTTGTCCATCTGCAGACTGCTGCTGCTGTTAGGGATAAAATGATTAAATAAAGTTGTTTTTTATGATTTTTACACATTGCTGTGCGCATTAAAGAGTTGGCACTCCGTGTAATGAAGGTCAGAAGCTTCATTCAGCGCTATGACTGAATTGAATTATCGTGATTGACATGTAGAAGTTCTGAGGGTTTTGCAAAACATGCTTACACATCATGCTGGTTAAAAGTCAGGAGGATATTTTCTGGGCCTACGGAGTCCAAAGAGAATGTCCCAAACTTAGATAATAAGTAGAATTGGTAGAATGACATTTACAGTCAAAGCTAGGCAGGGAGGCATCTTTTCTCTGTTTTTCTAGGAAGAGGAGCAGATACAAGGTAAAATCGTGATTGGAGAGAGAAGAAGATTCGCAGGGAGACGGCAGGACCGCCCTGTCTGCAGGCAGCGCTTCTGATACGGAACCAAAACCTTTGTAAATCTACATTATCGGCATATTTGTACCCAGTAAGCTGCTGGGTGCAGTTTCTGATCAGGTCTCTACCTGTTTGTTCCAAACAACAGTCAGAGTTACAAACCAGCACAGAAATGGATTCAGAGAGGGGAAACTTCTCACTAATGCTTGCATTATTAAAGCTTCTTGTAGCTTTTCTTGACGTGACTGTGGACACGAGGAGCATCTGTGAATGTAAACATATGCAAATGTAAATGATGTATACTGATTAGGGGGTATAATGGAAGACAGATGAGTGCACAGTGAAGCCAAGCAAACAGTGACAGATTGTAAAGGACGGCCCGCTAACGGCAATTAACACCACAACAATGTCCTTGTTTGTCCACTAATGTGTTTGGCGGACACACAACGGCCAATCCAGGCTCGCAATGACACCCTCGGCCGATGTGGCAAACACTGTCATATACGAGCAGGAAGCTGTCTTGAAAACTCGATTTTTTTTCTCACGCTTTCACAAACTGAGCACCACAATAACTACAGAAGAAGAAGCTCTGCAGGCTGGTGAGCCTGACCAGAGAAGCAGTGCAGGGCTGAGGAAGAGCACCAGATATTTATTTTTAAGCATTTTTAAGGTCATGTGATGCGGATGAGGACACATGACGAGGACAGGTAGGGTTAGAGTTTAGTGAAAGCATGGACCCATCTCGCCTTGTATCCACTCTTCAGACTGATGGTGATGCGATAGTGCAGGGATAGTTTCTTGACCCTTCATTATTTAAAACCCAACACCTTTTTCTAGGACCCTGCTGGTTAAGTTTCGGAAGCATTGTATTAAAAGTGCTTAAAAAATTATTTTGTCAAACTTTCTAAAAAGCCACTGCAGCAGCTGTGCAAATTACGTTTAAGGCTGATTGGAAAATCATCAGTTTTGCAGGTTTTGGTGATATAATTAAGTAATGACAAACTGCAGTGATGAAAAAACTAACTCACCATGTCTCCCTTAAAGCCACGGCACAGGTAAGGCTAAAAAAAGCACGACAGCTTGAAAGCCTTTCCATCCATCTGCTTACTGTAATTGCTTGTGGAATTAACACAGTCATATACTTGAAGATGCTCTAATAAAATGATGGACTTGGCCTTCGCCTCATCCATTTTCTCGTGTGAGGACGTATGCGAGTGTGTTACGGCTTACATAACTCCCTTTTATCTGCAGCAGCCTACATGTGCTGACGAAAAGCAGCTGCGCGGAACAAAAAGCAGAAGAATGCACGGCCAGCCGGCCTCCACTCCATTTAAAGGTTTAAATGTCTGTAAAGCGTTTATGATGTTATTTACATCTGCTCTCTCAGTCATGCTCATGCGAGGCGACAAACAGCCGCTAATGCAGTCGGTGCGTAAATCTGACCCGGTCAGGTCTGCTGCTGCACGATGACTTTGTAATTCATAACAGAGGAGCATGCAGATGATTCGGAGGCAGGCAGGTGAATTATCAGCCATGTCTGGATGAGCCTTTGGAGCAGGACACCTTTGTTATGATGTATTTGGTCACTGAAGTGGGGCAAAGCCACGGTGTCTGGTTATAATGAAAACCTGCACGGATCACAATCTCCCCTCATCGCTGCAGCTCCAGGAAGCAGCGTCTCCATCACCTCCACCGTCTCGGATTTATCACTGCTCATTTTCCCCACCCCGCTCGCCTCTGCGCCCACGGCTCGCCTGCCGTCTGGGTCCTCCGGTACACCTTTTGAACCGTAATCATAGCTCGAATAGAGAGAGGGGGCTCAGGAAGGGGAGGAGGAGGAGAAGCGCCGGGATGAGGAAAACACAGAACACACTAACACACGTAATAACGACTAAATCCAGTCTGCACGGAGTCGAGTTAAACCCTCTCGAACGACCGCGGGATGTTTTCGCTGGTGCAGCGGCAGACAAACATGACTTGTTCTTTGTTTTCCTGAAAGCATCAGTTTAGTTGATCTTCCACGCTGGACATTCACGGTTTTCAAACATTCTCCTCGTGCGTCACAGAAACAGTGCAGCCTGAGGCACATCCCCAAATCCAAAAGCAATAAACCCACAGGAAACACTGACCTTCATCGGACAGTTTCAGCTGGTCAGCTGACCTCACCTGGCTGAGAATATAATCCATGTGCACCAACGAGTTTGATATAAATGGCGCTACATTAGAAAAATGTCTGCTTCATGTAAATACCTTATCACATCTAAATTTGAAGTGTATATTTATCCTCACATGCTTTTAAATTCGCTGCTGTTCTGTGACTCATTATTGTGGGAACTTTTCACACAGCCTCGTTATGGAGAGCCACTTTTCCTAAAAAGTACTCAGCTGGACAGAAAACCAGTGGACCAATCCTGAAGAGTACTGGCCCAATTCAGTCAGCAGACTATGATTAAAAACACTTACTGTGAGGATGACTACAAATAAGAAGATATGCCTTCAGTTAACTGTGACAGAGTCTACCAGGAATAACACCTGAAGCTGTTTTCTGACATATTTTATGCCTACTTATAAAACATAATGACTGGATGTGCAGCAGAAATCAGTGATTTGGTCTCTGTTCATGCAGCTACCCTTGGAAAAACCTGGAAACTGTTCTAATGGTTGTCAAACTACGTCTATGTTCATCTACACTGAGGTGTTAAAACTTGGCATTAAAGGTCAGGGGAAGGTCTTCAAACGTCGTCTCCATGGGGTAAAGCATTAATATTGTAAAAAAGGGTCTACTTCATCCCAAACTATGATTGTTTTATAAACTTAAACAAACAGGAAGTGGAAATCAAACTTAAGATCAGTCTCATGCAAGACTCCTTACTCCTCTATACAAGGCTCATTGTAATGGCCGGCAGATTCTTTGGTACCGACTGTACTTCATAATAATCCTTCATCACTTGAATCGGCACCACTTTTGGATAACTTATTAAGAATTTAGACAAACAGCTGATGCTCAAATCCAAAGTATCGAGCTGACTCCACACCTCCCGTCTTATTGGTTTGTCATTAAACAACAAGAAAACCGGCCACAGTGAACTCGTCCCTGTGCTCTTCAAAGCTAGAGCACTAAAATTCACTGATCATAACATTTTATTACAGAAACTAGAAGCTGTTAGAAGTTAGTCTTAGAGTTCCACAGGGCTCTCAACTAGGCCCAATACTTTTCTCATTATACATACATTCTTTGCTATGCAGATGACACCCAGTTTTACAAATCTGTGAAGAAGGATGACACAAATCATTGAATTAAACTACAGACATAAAGGCCTCAATCCGCTGTAATTTTCTACTTCTAAATTCAGAAAACAAATGATGTTTATTCTGCTTGGCCCTAAAAATGGCATTACGCTGACCTCCAGCAACACCGGGTGTGATTTCTGACAAGGACATGTCCATTAGCTTACAAATTAAATAACTAAGAACACCTTATTCAGCTAATGCTGAAAAACTATTTTATGCATTTATTACTTCGAGGCTGAACTATTGCATTTCATTATCAGGCTATTCTGAAAGCTGCCAAATGTAAATTAAACAGTGCAAATGACTCCAGACCTTCTTTTTCCTTAATTTGTCAGGAAATGGAAAGAAACGAGGCCCCTCGTGGAAATGAAACTCTTATCAGTCAATTGTCCAATTAATTTTAAGCCTGGAAAAAATGCAGGGCTAGGTTATAAATGGCCTCCAGTAAACACTTTTTCCCTCTTGTTGTTGTTTCAGACTTTTGCAACATAGGACTGTTATGAATGTTGGAGGACCTGTTGATATAAATCATATCACTGTACACATGAAAATTAATTTATTGCGTTCCCGCGTCTTTAATTAAAAAAAAGAAAAGAAACAAATCCTTTAACTGTTTGTACTGGACACCTCGCTGCTCTCTGGCTTTGACCCTGTTAAATACACCTGGCCATCACTACCTCAGGTTATTATTTTTTTCTCCATTAAATATATATATTTATATATTTTAGGAGGGATGATTGAGTGGAGCCAGGCGCTGTGGTTTTTGGCTCACCTTGCCTTTGGTTAGGTGACACATTAGAGCGCACATCAAGGTGAGAGGCTGAGCTGGATGAGTCACGATGGAGGAGAATAAAAATCCTCCGTTTATAACTCCAGCTGACAGCAAAGACGTTGCTAACTCTGTGCTCAGGGTGAAAGAGAGACGCTCATCTGACTGTTTTTAGGTGAAAAATTATGTTCTTGATGAAGATTTCATACATTTAGTTTGACTCTTTGTACCTACGGGACCTCGCAGGTGAGCCTGAGCGCTGTCGGCTTTATTATTGACTCTGTGGAACAATCAGTCAGACATGTATATAATGAGGCAGACTAAACATTTAGGAACTATTCTGCTTAATGGACTAGAGTAGAGTAGCTTTGCATGATTCACAGTAATCATCACGATGATTTTAAAGCATTTAATTACCTTAAATTTTAAAATGACATTTTAAGACTTTTTAAGGATGAGTGAGAACCCTTGAATGAGCCTGCTGGCCTCTGGATTTGTGTATATCTGTATATATTTGTGAATTTGCAGCTCAAACTCTGAAGCTCACGCTGTGCCCACTTAAGGTTGAGGAGTAAAGAATAAGGGGAGCAGATTGTAGGATGAAAATGGAGGGCGAGGAGCTCAGCCGAGATGAAAAGAGTGATTTCACATGGTTTGGGCATCTGACCAGAAACACCTCCTAGGTGAGGTGAGGTGCTTCGGGCATGTCCACCTGGAAGAAGTCCACGGGGCAGGCCCAGGAGATGCTGGAGAGAACACACTGAGGGTATTCTGTCAGCCCTAAAGGGCTTATTCGAGCGATCTGTACTCTCACACCAAAATCTGAAAAGTCTTCAAATTAGGCCCGAGTTTTCCCAGCTCAACCAGTTAGGAGCTCCTTTTAGCCTCAGGGTGTTTTGTGTAAGCTGACAGAGGCCTGCATTTTTGATAGCTACATAACAAGTTTGCAACATTGCTTGTATGAGATCATCCTAAACTAAACATGCAGACGCATTTAGTAAAGAAGTGTGAGTATGAACTGGCCGGGGCCCAAAGCGGCGCCTGAGCAGACTGGACAATGAGCCGTGATCTGAGGGGATGAAGTCTGGAGCACATCTTTAATTCAAGCCATTAATGAGGTGTAGCAGCTCTTTTTTTTTTGACAGACAGGACGTCTTCATCAGAGTCAGACGAGCCAGTGGTGGCAAAGACTTTTAATTAGCCTCAGCCTGTTTAATAGCTACATCTCCACAGAGCAGTACATGTCCTGGTGGTCATAAATATCTACAAGTATTTGTATCACACATCGCATCTTGGATTGGAGCATTTTAGAGGTTTGAAAAGTTTGAGTTTAGGATTAAGCATCTGCTGATTTATATTACACCTGGAAAAACTGCAGGAACTTTTTATGCTTTGATCCTAAATTTATTCCTGATTAATAACATCTAAACATGCATGCACAGATCACACACATCTGATCTCAAGCCAAAGTTCTCCTCTGCCCGGTGCGTTTTTTGCTGCTCACCTTAAACTTGTTGCCGACGCTGATGAAGCTGAGTTTTCCGGCCTTCTGCTTCACGTCTTTGCTGTTGTTGGAGTTCTCGAACAGCTCGCGGACGAAGCGATCCTTGGACTCGCTGACGAGACACTCCAGAGACATGTGCAGGGCGTCGTTGTTCTTCTCCACAAACTTGGTCTGAAAGGGAAACATTTCAGCGTGAACGGGGCGCTCGGTTCGAGTCTCTTCTTTTTGTTCCCGTTTCTGATACGCCTGCTTAACTGCAAAAGGAAAAATCTCTACACGATTTTATGACTTGAATCTCTCTGCAGCTACGCTCGGTATGTTTTTAATACTCTCATCTCAATGATGGCACGCTTTCATGTTAAAAGTTTAGTTTTCTGCAGTCGAGTGATCAGAGAAAAGAAATGATTCATTTTGAAGACGCCGCAGTGTGTTCTGGTGACGCACCGTCTCGTAGCACACGGCTCCTGCAAAGTGCCTGATGATAAATCCTTCATCGTCCCTCACGTTCCTGTGGACGGTCAGCTTAGACTTCCTGGGTACCTGCAGGACACACACACATGCACCTGATCACGGGTATAAACACACACACACTAAAACTCTGCAGACTCAGCAGAGTTCATGCATGCTTCCCATTTACGATGGAAAACTAATTCCCAGTCCTGCCAATCACTCACTGCTGGGAAGATTAAGATTTGATGCCAGTAATTTAACCGTCAGTGAGATCACATCACTCTGAGGCTCCACGTCACTCCACTGAAACTCAAAACTTCAAGTCAATATCAAAAGTTCCCATTTTTTGTGTTTATCAATATCATCAATATTATCCAAATTATCAATAAAAGCTTTAAAATTAAGGAGCCATGGTAGAAGGTGAAGCTCCTTGTTGATAAGTTATTGTTTAATACTGCAGATAAAGTGCTCCTCGGCTAATAATCTTTAGTGGCGATAAATATCAGAGCAGTGAGTCCATCATCTCGTGTTCAGGCTGTAGTGCCACCACCTTTAAATGCAGTTGGTGATATCAGCTGTTCTGCTCTGCAGCATCACTGAACCTGCGTGCAGGCACAGGTAACAGATTTTCACCTGCTGCAGGTCTTCAGACCCAGGTGGAAAGTCTAAATATTTACTCATTGAAACATGTCAATGTGAGAACGAGCAGCTAGTCTTTGTCTCAAAGTTTTTTTGGCTGCTATTTGGACAGAAGCAACAATTTCAGGACTCAGTTTGGAGCCATTTTCACATTTACATATAAAGAATTAATTGTTGGGACACAAAATGAGGTGAACCACTTGGGATTTCTATTAATTTTAATAGTTCTTTTAGCAGCTTGTACATTTACAAAGCCGAAAATGAAACTAGAACTTCCTTTACCTGAGAGATAGAGGGAGGAAATAAGGCACTGTGTATAATCTGTAGTCTCTCAGCCTGAATGCTGCCCAAGAGGCCAAAACAGGGAAAATAAGGTCTAAATAGGCCTTGCAGCAGATTATTTAGAGGAATGGGGTAAAACAAGGAGTCTCAGACAAACATGTCAGCATATAAATCAGCTCCTCTCACAAGTTTTTTCTGAGTCTAAAGATTAAACTGAAATGATTCAGAGAGAATCTCCTGAGTTTATCAAACATTCCCTGAGTCCCATAAAAGCCTCGCATTAAAAGTGGCACGCTTCCCTGACTTTCCTTCCTTTGTGCGGTCACTTACAGTCAGGCGGAAGTGGTCCTTGTGTTTGTTGTGAACGGTGTCGGTAAAGTGCTGGTCGCTGGGTTGAGGTAGACGGTTCTCTTCGTCCAGGATGTCCAGGATGCCGACTACCTTCGCCTCCACCAGGTCTGCGGGGAAAACCGTGACAAGCATGAGAAAAATAAACGCTGCGTGTCCTCTTAATGAAGCTGCGGCGGATCACCCCGAGGCTGACAGGCTACGCGACCGATTGAATCACAGAGGGTGCGATGTAGGCAAATTCAAATTAAAGTTTAATCGAATGGGAAGAGGCGTGGAGATTGTAACAGTTTCTCCTTGACCTGATCTGACTTGAGAGGTGATGGGGACCTAATTTACCAAATCATAATTATTATTATTGCATTAGTGCAGTTTAGTTCTCTCGGATGGTGCAAAAGTGGTTTTTATTTTATTAGTTTAACATCAAATCCTTCTCACTATTAAAAGTCATTGACCCATTTTAAAGAGAAGAGCCGCGGCTCAATTTAAGGACGTAATGAGCTTCAAGCTCCTGATGACAGAGACTGGGACACCCGAGGACTCACTGCTTACTTCCTGTTTTGTGCTGTGCACCAACTTTTGCTCCTTTCTCCTACAAAAGTATCAAAATCTAACGTGATGAAAGTTTGATGCATTTTTATTTCTGCAAGGTCCTGACATGGAAATGTTAAGTAAAAAACAGTTTCTCTGCATATTTAAGTCAAAAACAGTTGTAAGTATAAAAATAAATGATTAAGTCTCGTCGTTGGTGAAGCCCTCTGTGTGACTTTGAGAGATCAAAGCTGTGAGTTTTACAAAGACAGATTCTTTTTTTGAACCATCCTGGGTTGTGAGCATATCTGATCACACCAGGAGAGACGTGAATGGTTATTTAAACAATCAGAGAGAGCATAAGGATAAATAGAAGCTTCCGGTTACTATACAGTATATTACACAGCTGAACCTGGAGTTGTGGTATTGTTTTATTTCTGTGTACTGAGCTTAAAGTGGACGTTTCCTTCTTGTTCTGGTTCCACTGAGAGGTGTTCATGTTAAAAATGAGCAAAGTTTCACATAAAGAGATCACCAAACCTCAGTTTCAGAGAACCTTTTCTATTCTTGTATCTGTATGATGTCATAGAGTGGGGTCATGTCAGGCACAGAAGCCCCCCCCCCCCTTAAGTAATCCACCTGAAGAATATCAGTCTTTGTAAGGACATCTGTGAAGGTTCTCAGTCATCCTGGTCATGGTCGTCTCAGGTGCTTGATCTGAAGGCAGCTGTTCTTAAAGATGTTCCATCGCTAATCCAAGAGACTTATGCAGGTCTCAGGTATGTAACTTCTAAGGTGCAGTCAGGAGATGGTCCTTAGAGTTTTTACGGCTCTCTATCATCACGTGAGCTGTTGGGGTCACGTGATGATAGTTGAATCTCTTGTGATGGGTTCTCAAGACTGTGTTATAGGAGGCTGACAGGTGGCGTCATAGGCCACCACTTTTGTTCAGTGATGGAGACAGATGGATTCCTTTACTCAAGAAGCTGAAATGTCTACAAGAACCTAAAAACCAACTATTTAGGAAGCTAATTTTTAACTTTTAACAGCTCCTCTAAAAAATAAGAAGCTGGAGAAAGCAGCTTCCCTTTAAATGTTCTGAATTTGCTACAGATCCTACTTTCAAAATGTTATTTTAAAGATTATTTTAACAGAAAGAAGAAAATAAAGGAAGAAGGTGAGGTCTGCAGTGACCGACAACACGCCTATGAAGGAAAAGCTGTCAGCGCTGAACAAACAGCCAGCAAACTGACAGAAAACTGAGGCGCAGGGGAGGAAGTTTACGTGGGATGACTGACTGATTCAGAGGATGACGTGGGGGATTGTTTAGAAGATATGATTACCTACCTACGTGAGCTTTAGCAGTCTTTTTCAGTAATGTTTCCTGACAGGAACTGACATGCTGCACAGTAGAGGCTCTTTGATGGAGACTCCTACTCACAAACTATTCAGCAAATGAAGGTCAGCAGAGCTTCGAGCAGCAAAAACCTCGGGAGGCATCCCGTCATCTGCCCCTCCATTGCTCAATCCGTCCACCTTCTCTCCATCACAGGAGACAACCAGCAACGAACAAAAGGTCACATGGCTGCACGAGTTAATAAAACCTGAATGAAGTGAAAGTAACGCTTCGAACAAACTTCTGTGACGTTAAAGAACTTTTTAATAGTTCCCACTCCTCCTCCTCCTGTTTGTTTCCATCTCCGCCTTGTTCTGTGTACAGTCACGTGGCCGCTGCTTGTACAAATGTAATTTTCTGCTACATCAACTGTGATTTTTACGTCCCCTGAACAAAGAGGAGCTTCTCCTTTTATAACACGCAACGGGAATCCAAACCAGCAAACAAACAACCGCGTTTCAGTAATCTACGAGCCAGCGAGCACAGCCAGCCTCCCGCCTCCCTGCAGCTCGTTCTGCTGTAGTTAAACATCTCATACTGAAAGCACAGAAAGCATCATTAACCTCCTTCCCCTTAGATTGCCCCGTCACATCAGTCTCCCTCCATGTTTATGTCTAACTATTAAGACACATTTCAGTCATGACAGGAGTTCACAGGCTTCGTCGTTCGTCCTCTTTGCGGTCTGTGAAGCGGCGCCGAGGCTCGGAGGTCAAAGTGAAGAGAGGCAGCTCTCCTAAAACTGAGGGTGATGAGCACTGAGGTGGATAATGAGCAGCTTTTACAGGACAGTCTTACATATAGGGCCGACATATAAATACAAAACCAAGGAACCTGGAAACTGGTAGAACAGAAAGTTTGTTTGTTTTTTTACTTAAAATTAAGTGAAGCTCTTTTTCTTTCGCATACAATAAAATTTCATGAGGCCTAGCTCTCCTTTAATACGGCACACTGCAAATAAACAATTTCATTTTTAGGCGACACCTTAGTGTTTGAACTAGAGCTGTCTTTTTCAGTCTGATGTACCCAGTCCACATCAACACATCCCCATAGACTGTATAATAACGACGGGCACAGCCATCTTTGAAGCAGTGCTATTTTTGCATGGGAGTTAGCTAACCCCCCTCAATTAATCAGAACCTAATTAGTTCTGATTGGATCTCGTCTCCCCGAAAGGTTTTCATCTCATTTTTATTCGTTGACAGAAGTTTGAGTACGTCATGGTTTTTGTCCTCGTGCATTAGATTTTATTTAGCTATTATGTTTTTGCCTGAAAGAAATTACTGTTGATGAAACCTATGATGAAAATCAATGAAATGAACACTGTCTGGAAGTCAGCTATTTATTTTGGACTGCAGATTCTGAACTCTAAGGATTTTAGGCATTGATGTGTTGGCTCCTGAAATGACCACATTTAAATCAGAGGGCGGAGTGAGAGGTTATCACTAGGTTAGCGAGCGGCATTCATAAACTGTATTGGACGCAGCACACAAAGATTCCCCCACAGAAACTGTAAACGTGCTTATTTCAGCCTTATAGTTGGACATTTCAACGTTAGATTTTAATGGGGAATCATTCACTTCAGCCTCGAGGTTGCTTCTTGCAATAAAGTGCTGCACAAAGTGTTAAAAACTCAGCCAGCATTCGGTCTCAGAGCACTTACTCTCAGGAAGAGATTTTAACAGGTTTATTACACTTTATTTGTGTGAGATGAAATTTTATAGTAACAGCTCGAGAAGTGAAAACAGCTGGATGAGTCTGTGTTTCTTTAAGAATATTAAAAAAATATAGCTCTAAATATTAATATAATAAACCACACAAAAGATAAGATATAGCACTGATCAGAGGATCAGAAGGAAATCTTTCTTTGTGAACTAAAACACCAAACTCTCCACATTAATGCTACAACTTGGTCTGAAAGCCGCAGGTGGGATTTTTAAAGATGCATTACTCTGCGCGTGCTGAAGGTTTAGTATCAAACCAAAGGGATTTACTTCCTCATCAGCTCTTTAACTCTTGCACTGGTTGTTCCAGAGCAGAAACAGGGGGAAGCTGATCAAATCCCCTCCACACATTCATGCACCATCTAGATATTTAAAGAGGAATTTGAACTGCTTTTTGCACCTTTGTTCAGTATCTGAGGTGCACAGTTGGAGTAGAGAAGTTAGCACCCTGTTCACATTATACTCTATGCACTAATAAAAGGAGTGTTGTAAAAGAGAACAAATATCAAACCCCTCTGCAGAGAATTTCATCGGCACAGAGGAGTGACTGCAGCTGCTCTGAATGCACAATCACGCGAGCTGAGCGAGGAGTGGCGTCTTCATACCTATGCAGTCCTGATTGTCGACGTAGTGAACCTCGTTGACTCCCAGCCCCTCCCGCTGGTACAGCTCTTGCTCCTGGAATGCAACAGAGAAATTTCTAATGAGAAATCATAACGGTATTCACGGCATGCCCGTGAATACCGTTAACGAGGACGGGGACGGCTCGGAGGTTCTGCCTGGGGGGCATTCAAGCTCTCTAACAAGTGGCGCTTAGGCCAGGCTTTCTGCTATTACACTTTCATGCAAAAATGAGCATCTAAAGGTAATGGGGCTTTTCATGCTGCAGACAGATGTTTGGGCAAACGAGGAGTTTTAAAGGTAAGAAACAGACAGCCGCTGTTAGAACACAATCGAGGGAAAGTCAAACACAATCCGGTGTTTAATGTGGCCCTTCTCTGAGGTCTGCGGTTTACAGACAGAGCAGATGATTCAATTACGGCACTGATCCAAAACTCTGGATTCTGCGAGTGAACTATGATTACACAACAGTCTGACAGAGGGACCTCAGGGTCTTCAACTAAACAGCATTTCTTTTGTTGGAAACAGCTCCCGACGACAATAAACCCATTAAGGAGGCTGTGGCTTTCCAAGGTCAGCAAACGCTGTGTGTTGGCGGAGGTCTGAGCGCTCGAGTTCCTTCTCCTTTATTATAAGAAGACCTTCAAAGAGAGCGTCGTTATTTTCCCAAACAGAAGCGCAGCGTTTCACAGACTTGAACACCGTCAGTCTCCGTGCCACCTGTTGCTAATGACTGTTTGGGTGCTGATAGAGGTGGCAAATGAACATCTGAACTTGAGAGGATGTCAAGTTAAAGAAAAGAAACAACTTCTGTTCCAAGAAGAAGTTTACTAAAATCAGCATGAAACTTCCCACCTTTCAATTCTGAGCTTTGTTAGTAGCGCAGACAACACACTGGTCTGCTGTGGCGAGACGAGCCTAAAGGCCGGTCCTTCTACGAAGTGTGTTCACAAAAGTTCAGGACTTTTGGCGATGACTCAAAAATGACAAATCAACTTTAAGGCTCTCCTAACTTTCAAGGAGAGCTGTCAAATCTGTCATAGCGGCCGTGCTGATAATGGGCCAGAAAAACCATCAAAACATGGTCTTAAACGAGGACCACCAGTCCTCTTCAGCAGATCGTCTTCCCTTAAATGTCCTTCACTTCCTGTGGAGTCTAAAGAGCGCCATTTTGACATAGTGGACGAGGTCTTGAACACCATGCAGTGGAACAGGTACAAAGGGAAATAAAAGGACACAGAAAACGGTCCAGCGATGCACAAGAAGATGATCCTGAAGGGATCATCAGCCAGATTTATATCTTAGTAAGGTTTCTGACTTTTACAGATTTTTATTTCTGAAGCTTAGAAAAAGCAACAGATATACTTTTCCACCTTAAATGCGAGTCTAGCTCACATTTAAGGTGTTAACATCTCTACGCTGAGAGAACAGCGCAGGTAAAAGTCCGTCCGTCCATGTGTTCTGCCTGTGCACACTCACACAGATCCTTTGGAGTATCTGAGAAGTGCAAAAGTATCGGAGGTAAACTCCTGCTGGATGCTACATTCTTCAGAAAAGCTCCAGAGAACGCAGAGAACGGGAGTCTCTCCAGAGATCATGTGAGGATCTGATGTAAACAGTGTGAAAGGCTCAGCCATGGAGCCAGGTTGAGGGTATTTGGGCATGTGTCTGCTTAAAGTGCAAATAAAAGGTAGAACTTAGTTAAATGGATGGAAAAGTTTTCTGACATAAACAGCAATAAACCTGAAGCACACTTTCATATTAAAATAAAACCTATTATAGTAAAATTCATGTTTTGCAGAGAAATTTAAACTTTATGTTCAGACGTTTGGAAAATGAAAACTTTGCAACCTGCAATTTGAAAATGTGACATCTAGTCTCAGAAAAGAATTGGCTGCAACAAGAAAAACACTTAAAGTTTAAATGGAGAGTCCTCCACAGACGTCTGCTTTGATTTGACGGTGTTCGCTGACGGAGGTGAGATGGTGCAGGGTTTTACTTTCAAACAGCTCTCACCTCTTTCAGGATCCGCTCGTTGAAGAACTGCTGCAGCTTCTCGTTACAGTAGTTGATGCAGAATTGCTCGAAGCTGTTGTGCTCAAAGTACTCTGCAAATATATTCGTTACACAATGTGTGTCAGAGCAAAGTGGACTATTACAGGATCATTTCTGAGATGATGTGAGCTTTCAAAACTTATTTTTTGTCTCCTTAGAAAAAACAAGTTATCAAACCAACCAACAGTTTTTTTCCCCCCTTAAAACCATCAAACAGAAACATTTCTCTTAGTTTTAAAAACACGTTCTCTATAAAAACCTTGAAATTCTGATGTTTTGTTGTTATTATTGTGATACTGACCAAAGCCAGCGATGTCCAGGACGCCGATGAAGTTGGCGGAGGAGTCGAAAGGGAAGCACTGGTTGACTCTGGTCACCACGTGGTCAAACAGACGGCTGTACACGGCCTTTGCCAAAGCGTCCCGGGCGTTGTTGGCCTGCTCGACTTTGAGCGGCACTCTGGGAAAGACACAAAGATAACAGGTTTAAATAAATCAGAGATTTAAGGTTTTATTTTCACTTACAGATGGTCAAATAGGGAGAAAGTGTAAAAGTTAAACTATGTGCTCAGGCTTCCACTTTCAAAAGCAAACCCAATGCTGCAAAGCTGGCTAGTTTTCACTTTTCCAAAGTTATTCTTGTTCCACAGAAAGATCCCAGCAGGGACACTCGGACACAGCAACCTCTTCTCTCTCCCAGGTCATCATATAATGCTCAGGCAGCTATAAATGCTCAATACCCAGCGCTGCTGGCTTTAACTCCGCTTTTACTGGTTTTCTGCTCCAGGCGTGCAATTCCAGGATTTAAAAACACTGAGCTTACAGCCCAAAACAACAAATCTGCCACGTCTAGATAAAGCGTAAAGTCTGCTTACACACCTGCAGATAAATGCTGGGTTTAAATGAACCAGGCTAGCTGGACCTTCCAAGCAGGTAATTGTGTTATTGACAGCTGCAAAGAAAGAGGGATTGGGTGGGAGGCAGTGGCCATAAAACGGCGACAGAAACCATAACTGGCAGCGAGCTCTGTGGAGGTACATTGTAATTGCTTCAGACTGAGTGCAGACAAAAGGAGTGACCTGACGGCAGAGGCTGGACAAAATACACCGCATTAATCTGCTGCTGGGGCCGAGTTTGTGAGCCGGCTTTACTTCTGGACTTTACTTCAGCACGACTGCAGTGCACTCAAGGACACGCTGGGAAATAACTCCACACGAGTGGCACTCAGACGACCAAAGCTCCCAATAACGACTCCCAAAGTCCTCCTCCCTCCCTCGACGACAAATTATCTCCTCTGCACATACCTTTATAAGCCACACATGATATCAGGGGAGTTGTGATCCCTGCAGGTGGCTCGGTTGGTATTTTTCTAATATATTATGCTGCAGGACGACCTCCTGAGCCAAGGGCAGACCTAATAAAGCTGCAATTTCCAGTCTATTTGCATACATAAAAACATACAGTGAAGGGCTACACATTTAGATTTTAGGCATCATGAATTTATTCTCCAGCATGTGCATAAACATGCATCTTTGCTCATATAGATTTCTCTTACCGATTAAAGCAGTTATTTTCACCAATTGAGATCACCTTCAGCTACGTTCTCACACTTATAATTCATTAAAACTTTATTATTAATAATAACAACAATAAATTACTGCTTTAAGAGAGTGGTAGGCGCTACCGTCTATATAAACAGGAGCTGCAGCTTCTCTCTGGAGTCATTTTAAAAGTGGTGCAGCCCATTGAGAGGAGCCGTTTGCTCAGTCATTACCATCTCAGTTAGAACAAGGAGTCCTGCAGCAGATGGTCCGACCGCCCCCACAGAGAACGATCAGCTATAGACGGTTACCCAAGATGCTTCAAACCACCAACCTACCTGCTAAGTTTCTTATAATTTAATGGTACAGAAGACGTCCTTATTTTAAAGCTTTTCCCTCTTTACTGCACTTTGAGTAAAAAACAGATGTTTTTTGTTTTGAAGGCACATCTCAGGCGTCCTTTGGAGGCGTCAAATTAATAAAACAAGACAAACATTACGAACTCTGCGTTTTTTAACCTCGGTGTTGTGAAGCAGTGTATTTTAACCCAAACTGTGACCGCTTTCTTAACCCTAACCACACAGTTTACCAGGGAGTGGAAGTGAAAGTAAACACGGATCCATTCTGGGGCCTTTATTGTTTCTGTTATATCTGCTCCCTCTTCACCACATTTTGAGCACTTCTAAGGACATTTTTGTTCACCGCTATGCAGACAACATTCAGTTATATATCTCTAGCTCTTTGTTTCCAAGCTACAGGGTTTGCACAGGTCCTTAAACTCTATTAACAGTTAGTTTGCTGATAACTTTTTCCAATTTAATGAAGAGAAAACAGTCCTTGTTTGTGCCCCTTGCTATATTTACTAAAACGTCTATCGGGAAAGTGACTTAGCTTTCACTTTAGATAATCACATTAAATCTCTGGTTTGCTTTTTCTTTTTTTTTACTTATGTACTTGTGTATTTTTTACATTTATTTTTATTTTTTACTTATGTATTGCATGTATAGAAATAGGATTATTCTAATTCCTTTTTCACTTTTCTCACCATTTTCAGAACAACCTAAGCTGGCTCTGTGCTGCAGATACAAGATTTTAAAAACCCAGAAGCTCCTGTGACTGCAATCAACTCTCAAAATTAAGCATCGGAAAGATAAAAATGATATGCTTTCCATTATATGTGACAGCTTAGCCTTCACAGAGTTAACGCTTTTAACAAGTGAGGTTCAAAATTAAATGTAAATATAACCAGAGTTGCACTTCAGAATGTAACGCAAAGTGTTTTAACACTTAGCCAAAGTTACAGCCACAGAGGGGACCTTAAAATCGGACTCATCGCCTATAACCTGTCCTGGAGCTCCTCTCCTTCACCCTTGCCCTCTCTCCACTACCTCCCCATGTTAAATTCATGGCGCCGGGGCACCGCAGCCAGAGGTTCTACTACTGCAGAGAGCCCTGCTCATTTAAAAACCAAGAGGTCTAAATGTCAGGGCAGCATAATGTCAGAACACTAATCGTACAAGCAGCCTAATATGTATTCCCTGTGAGCCTCGGTGCTGAGAATGTGTTTCTTCCTCTTCTCTCTTGGTGTAATTACTGATGTCGCCTTGTGTAGAAACTGTGCGCTCTGAAGACGCCTGCTGGCCTGCAGCTGCTCCTCGGCCCCGTCCTCAAAGACACCACACGGGCAAGAAGATTGCTTTTAAATCAGACTTCTGAGCCAAAAAAGCAGCACTCACATATGAAAGAGAGGGCACTACACCACCACTCATGTAGACACATTCACACCGAGCATTCACCGGCTAAACTGGAAAACCCAGTTTTTCCTCTGTTTTACTGCCCCTCAGGCGCACTGACATACAAATCAGAACTTTTCTGACAGTCATAACCACAACTTTTATGATACCCGAAGAAAAAGACTCCTTCTTAGCATGATTTACAACACTGCACCGAATGCCCATTGCAGCAGGTGGCTAGCTTGTTTGCATTTATATACTTATGTGCAGACGGAGCTCTCACAGCTGTCGAGTACATACACGAGTGTCATTCGCATTCATCATACAGGTGCGATGGATGGAGGGAAAGATTGCATATTTTGCTTGTAAGAAATCCACTTTGGTCGAGTGGATAAACAGTTTTTCTTGTCTGAAAATAAGTTTTAATTAACAGACACAACACATGGGTAAAAACAGCCTTAGGTTAGGGCACAATTTACACAAGTACAGTTTTAAGATGTAAGACTGTAAGATTGAAGCTTTAGTTTAAGTTTGGCTTTAGCAACAACAACAAAAAAATGATATACTAGCAGAGGAAACAACCACAAAGGCCCTACGAGGTACATGATGACATCTGGGAATAGTACGAACAGAACTTTCTGTTAGAGAATGATCCACAATTTTTCTTAGAAATGACGAGGAAAGGTACTGGGAGACATTTACATGTGCAGGATCTTCTGTGAGGTCACTGAACAATCTCCAACAGCCATTAACTGTTGACCTCAGCCGGCACGAGCGCTCAGATTGGCATCTTCCATTTTCTCTTTGCCCTCCCACTCATTACCCCTCCAATCACTCGCTCTGTTTGAAATTACACTCACATTAAAGGTTCCCTGTAAAGCTTCAGGTGTCGTACGACTCTGCCCGCCTGGGTTTCAGTTCTTTCTGCCGCCCGTCGCTCTTTTACCACCGCTTATTTTATCTGATGCTCAGTCCATTGTCTGTCTCTTTCACGCCCCCCGACTCAATTGTCTCTCCACTTTTACTTTGTCACATAAAAACACTTGATTCCTCTTCATTTTAAAGTAACTGGTTTTTTTTTTCCATTTTACCTCACTCATTATTTCCACCAAATTAAAAAGAAAATGGACCCCGTAGAACTGCAGCACTCCAGAGTGACAAAATTAAGTGGTTTCTGATCTGACACAAGATTCACATTCCCACTGTGCCATCACTTCAGCAGGTTTATGCTTGGGCTATTCCGGGCTATGAAAACCAAGTTGTTAACACAATATTTACATTCAGTTATGGAGCAACATGATCTTTGATTTCAATGCCAAGATCTACCCAGTTTTTCTTCTCCGTTTTTGCTCTCTACCAACTCCTGTTGTAATTTAACTCGTTAGCTGTGAAATACTCCATTTTGCTCACAAATAATCAATTAGTCATTACTATATAAAAAACAAACAAACAATCTTTTATAGAACTGCAATGGACTGGCAACCTGTTCAGGGTCTCGTCCATTTATCCATCCATGTGCTGTTCTCCCTACAACAAGAAAAACTGAAGATGGATGACACCAACGCCATCGCCAATATCAGGCGTTGCTGTCCTAAAACATGCGTGGCGAGATTCGACAATACCGTACAAACAAAGGAAGACTACAGCTGTCCTAAAGTCTGAATGCTAGAACATCACTATCTGCCCCAGCGATCCACACTGATGTCCTGGTGAGCAGTCTGAGGTGGAAGGTGATCTTCAGCGAGAATAGTTCCCAACAACTACCAAATGCTGTTTTTTTCTGCCCATTCCCACCTTCTGATTGTGTCAGTCTGCTCTTTGGCACATGGCAGGGAGTGTTTTCAGAGGTTATTCACAGAGAAATATCGCTTTCTGTTTCACAAAATGTTCTATAACCTATGTATGTATTATTGTAGGGTCTACCGTACAATATAAAGCGCCTTGTGATTTGGTGCCGTAGAAATGAAATTGAATTCAATTCAACTGAATTATTATGCAAGCGATGAGAACAAACCAAAGCACTACAGCTTTAGTTAAACAGCAACAAACATTTCATCATGCATCAGCTGGTACCCTCACTTCTGGAAGCCACTTTGCAACCTGCCTCCACCCATGGTGGTCGTCACTGACCTGTACTCCGCTTTGTACTGTTAGCATACTTGTTATTAATCTCCGGCTCTTTTGCACAGCATGTCTTTTATCCGGTCTTCCTTCTCTCACCCCAAACGGTCGCGGCAGATGGCCCCGCCCCCTCCCTGACCCTGGTTCTGCCGGATGTTTCTTCCTGTTAAAAGGGAGTTTTTACTTCCCACTGTCGCCAAAGTGCTTGCTCGTAGGGGGTCATATGATTGTTGGGTTTTTCTCTGTATGTATTATTGTAGGGTCTACCTTACAATACAAAGCGCTTGAGGTGACTGCTGTTCTGATTTGGCGCTGTACAAATAAAACTGAATTGAATTGAAATTGAAAAGACAGAATTACTACAGGTAGAAATCTTCTCTCGACTGACATGGTTCTGACTGAACTGCTTTAGAAATGTTTTGGAGAGATGAGCCTCGACATATAAAGCTCCCACAATTATCAGGCTTCTTTATTCAAACAAACATGAGAAGACTGAGAACGGTCTGCAAAGAAAAACAACTGTTCACACAGAAAAAAGGATCTTTTCATAGTGCCAGTGTTATTCATGAAAACCCCTTTTTATCGATGGAAATTCTCAGAATCGCCAATGGTGAGGTTACTGTCACCCATTATTATAGAAGGACACGCTGCACATTAAGCATGTGAGTAAATATGAAAAATTTAAGACTATGTAATCAGTTTAAGTATTGCACTACAGAAGGGCAACGAGCAGCAACCGGATTAGAAAGGAAAAGCAGTGCATCACTGAGTTTCTGGTTAATAAAAGCAAACCAGCTCCATGAAAACCACCAGCTCACGCACCGCTGCAACAAGTTGGCCGATGATTGCGCTCTCGTGTTCATTGCCAGTGAATGTGGCTGGACGTTTCGATGGCCGTCATATGCCGATTGAGACGACACACTGCATGGTTTTATCTGCCATACATCAGCATTAAATTGATCAGAATGCTCTTTATTTATAACTGCTGCAGCAATTCCAAGCAGACCACAGACTCTCCACGAGTCTAAGCTGCCATTAAACATTCACTCCAGGGACGCAGCCACGAAACAACAGCACAAGTGCACGCAAGTCTGCTGTTACCGAGTGCCTGAGTACAAACTGTGCAACCTTGTACGCATTTGGCTGCCACAGAGGAATATAAATTACGCCTTTAACGAGACTGAAACGTCTTCTGACTTCTTCACGGCCGAAACAGAGCGAGTCTCATTCAGCCTTAAAAGCATCAAAGGTTCCCGACAGCGCTGGTGGCGCGATGAGTCAGTTTGTTGACTTGTAATTAGGCGACTCGTGTCAGAGAGCCTCTGCGAGTTCATTATGCATCCAGCGTGCCATTTGTTTGAATCGTTCTGAACTGCATCTTCATGCAATTATATTCTTTCAGCCAGAGTCATGGTGACCTGACATTGACTGTTTGACTGAGCAACGAGACGCCTTTCAGAAAGTTTCTAAGTAGTTTGTGTGTCTTTGTGTTTATGAATGTGAGATCAGCAGCAGGTGAAAAGCTGTTCAATTGCAGATGTTAAAGGACTAAAAACTCCATGACCATGTTAATCTGTTATTTCTGCAAAGAACATGGTTTGTATTTACGGAAGCAGTGAGGGCGTGGGGCGTGCAAGAAAGAAGGTGCTTTTTAAATGAATAGACGACATTATAATTCACTTTGTGATGCAATAATCAATTCCCCCTCCGATGTGAACTCTGAGTAAACTCTAAATACAACCTTGGACTGCAGAGTGTAGTGTCTGATCTGCTCTGGAGCCTCAGCACGCTCAGAGTAAGGACAAAGGTTTCCACCTGCTGCAGGTTCTGGTTAGAGTGGCGCTCCAGCTCAGAGCAGAACAAACACCAGTCCAAGATGGAGCTCAAAGTCTGTCCAAATGTGAACGACATCAACGATCAATCTCCTCCTACATCGTCTGATCTCGGCGACGATGCTAAAAGTCATTAGGCGACAGCAGTGAGAGCAAACAACCTTGTTAGGGTTTATGTAACGGACAACCTGACCTCACAACTGGCTGATTTTTGGGTCTTGCAGCAGATGGCCGTCCCTCCCTGATCCTGCAGGAGGTTTCTTCCTCTTAAAAGGGAGTTTTTCCTTCACACTCTTTTCTTTGTATTACTGGAGGTTGTTGCTGTTGCTATTCTGCATTTTATGAACAGAACTGAACTGGATTTTTGAAGGGTTTAAAACTGTTGATGTCACTTTAGTTGCTCAGCGCTGTTCAAAAGGTTGAGAACGGTGATCATGAACGAGCCTTTGAAACCAGGCGAACTCTAGTATGCCTGCAGACACGACAACTTTAACACTCTCAGTCTATTCATGCATGCCACAGTGACTCAGGATATCCCAGTATATCCAAGACCTCATCCCGGAGAAACAAATGAATGTCAACACAGTCAAATATTCTGCTCAATGTTAGGGGCACGAAGTCGATTTACACAATGTTCCTGTGTTGACTGGATTGCTGGATTGTAGGTATAGACTGGAAGACAACAGCCGGTTACTTGCTTCAGTTTGAATCCCCATCATATTTGTTTTCTCAGTAATTTGTAGTTATTGTCGATGATGTCATTACTGCACTGCACGAGACTGCTGCACTGTAATCACAGCGTGGGACTGTGAGGATTAAAGTGCTTGTAGGGGAGATGTCTTTAAAACTCTGGCTTTTCTCATCGCGCTTGAAGAGTCATCTTTACTTGGAGCAACCTCCAAGAGCCTCAGAAACGAAGCAGGAGGTGCTGATGCGCACTGATAGTATACACAGCACACATGAGGCTCTGCAGTGCATCGTCTACATGTGGGAAACATGTCAGCGGAAGGAAAAAAGAAAAAGCACTAATGTGGTTCCCTCAGGGTCATGTCTGTGCTGCTGCTGTCCTTTAGCTTAACTCAGAAATAAGAAAGAATTGAGCGCTTCTTTGCTCGGAAGCTGTCCGCTCTGATGATCTGATGTTGTTTATTGTGCTCCAACTTTAACCTCCTAAGACCCGAACTCTTTCACGGCAGCATTTTTAATTTCTCTTCTTTCTTTTTTTTTGCCTGTCCCATTTGGCTCTTTTGCCATCAGAATTATTGTCTAAAGGCAAAGAAAGATGCCCAACAGATTTACTTTACCAAATGCACCATCCCAGCCTTGCTGTAATGGTCCATTTGATTCACCTTTTATTGTTTATTTTATTTTATTTTCACTTGTTAAATACGGGACAGACTTGACTGGGGAAAAGAAAGGGGAGAAAGAAAGAGGGAAAGAAAAACAGCGGGGAAGAGGGACGGGGAAAAAGGGCAAAAAACAAAAACCAACAAAATAAGCAGACAAAAAATACATATATCAATCACCTGGATCACCTGTTGAGAAAGAAAAAAGAAAACAAGCAGAAGAAAAAAAAGAGCAACATAATAAACAACATCACAATGATATATGGGAATATGACAGTAAATACTAAATATTAAACATTATTGTGCAGCACGTAAGATTGACAGCGCACAGTGTGCTTTGAGGTAGGAGCCAAAAAGGGTGTAGTTTGTGTGTGTGATCACCTGTGTGTACACCTGTGAGCATGAGCGCGCTTGTTTTTAAAAGGTTCCTTCATGTAATGATCTGCTAGAGGGTGTGGGGAGCCACAGTCCCGTCCTCCAGGGCATGAAGCAGGTATGGAGGAGATCAAAACTCCAGACATCCAGAGGCTCCCAGATCACAAGAGACAAAGGAAGACCAACAGAGGGGCAGCCGCGCCACTGTCCCAGAAAGAGCTGAGGAGAGCCCCAGATGAGGGATCACTCAGCAGCCGCGGAGCAGAAGCCAGGGGGGGGTTGCAGTGACGTGCCCGTGAGCTCCGCCGGCAGCCAGCTGTGCCAGAGTGACCGAGCCCCAGGCCGAGAGGCCGAGGGCACCCCACCCCCGAAGTGGCCCGAGCGAGCCCCAGGCTCCAGGCCCCGACAAGCAGCCACCAAGGAGTGAGCCGGTGTGTACCTGGACGCCCATCCCCGGACACAAAGAACCACCAACGCACCGATGTCTGAGGGCGTCTGCCACTGGCAGGGGAAGTGGTGGGGGGAGATAGGCCTCCAAACCTTGGAGGGCCTGAGATGTCCCCAGAGAGGTGGCGTCTGATACCCGACCTGACATACAGACACAGACAAACAAGCACACACAGATACAAACATCCATTCCCACCCTCATGCTCTCATATGCAATTACTCCACACTCACCCAACGTGGAGACACTGTACACACAATCACACTCCCCAAGCGTACTCTAAGCCCCAGGTCTAGGTACCCTTGCCCCTGGAGGGGGAAACTGCTCCCAGACCCAGGTAGTGTTACCCTTTTCCCTGCGGTGGAGAGAAGCAGACTGCCCCGACTTGGCAGCAGCAGGGAGGCCCCACATTCCAGACCCCAATCGGACGGCCAACTCCTCCTCCCAGCCCCCCGCTCCAACAGGCAGCAGAGAACGGGGGTGTGTGAAGATTCCAAACCTCCCTCCGCCCGCTCATATGTAGTGTCGATGCATGTGTGTTCTAAGGTGCATTTAAAACCCAGGAGGGCATGCAGCTACCTGCGAGAGAGAGCAGCAGGTAAGCGTATAGCCCCTCCTGATAGCCCTCAATGTCTACATGTATTTAAAATTGAGAGGTGGGCAACGACGCCAGGGTGAGGTGTACACCCTGATGGTCTTTTGGATTCCGTGTAGCATGCCCACCCCCAAGATCCTATATGTATGTGTTATGAGAGTGTGAGTAATGTGAATGTCTAAGCTGTGGGATAAAATTGAGGCACCGGCAGCCAGAAGGGGACAGAGGGGGGGATGCCTCCCCTGCACCCTGGTGACACACCTTTACCCCAAGGCCCTGCATGTGTGGGTGATTGTGGTGGAGCGGGAAGAGGGAGGCAGCTGGAGATGGGGAGGGAAGGAAGGGAGGGGCAAGTGACCCCTCCCTGGGGCCAGCTCCCCCGCTGACCCCAGTAGGCACCACCATACTCTGCAACCCGCCAGGGAAAGGGGGCCCAGGCCCATCTGGACTGGGGCCCAGTTCAGCAGCGCCGCCCGGCCCCACAGAGCCCGGGACAGCCCACCCAACCCCACCACAGAGAAAACTGCACCCACCCCATCATCCACTCATCTTCCAGACTACACAAGACAATAGACGCCCAGGCTGAGATCTTCCTCCACCTCTCCTATATCTCCCCCTCCTGCAGAGAGAGTTCCTGAAGAGAGGAAAGCTCCTGCAAGATGTAACAGTCTCCCCCACCAGTTGAAGAGCCCCCCAGGTGGCTCGATGCACTGGCGGCACCCTGCGCCAGGGCTGGGCCCCCAGACACCCACCCGCCCACAACCCCGGCAACACACCAACCAGGACCCAAGCCCCCAAGGCCCAGCCAGGGCCCTAGCCCAGAGACGGAGCACCCCCCAGAACCCCACGCCCGTCCCAGACCCACCCAGGGGCAGCCAGGCTACCAGGTCAGTAACCCACGTCCGTCAGCACAGACCCTCACCTAGCCCCGCTGCACACAGCCACGAGGAAACCGTCACCTAAGACCAACAGAGCCCTTAATAGGCCATGACCGCAACCCCGGGTTGAGCCCTCCAAGGAAGATGCTCCTGGGGAACCCCCCGACGCCCCAAGCCCACCCCTACCCCATTTTTAATTTCTCTTTGCTATTTGGGCTGATTGTTTTTACATTCATCGGGTCCCAAAGAATTACCAGATTTTTTTTTTTCTCTGAGAAAAATTAGATCTACATATGAGGACATTCGTTTTAAATTTCAATAGAACAGTGGCAGTATAATGTCCTCGTAAGTGGATATCAGGCCCTTTGAGCAAAATTTAGTATTTTGTTTAAGACAACCTACAACGTCATGTCCACATATGCGGACGCCAGGTCCTGGGAGGTTAAACCAGTTAAACCCCCCGCGGAGGGTTCACGTCACCGCGGTGTGTGCTGCTCTGCATCGCCTCGATCCTCCACTTTGCAGAGATGAACACCTGGACACCATCGCAGGTCCATGAACTCTGTTTAAGGCGCAGCAGCCGAAGCCGAAGCATCAAAGAATCAGAGTTTAAACTCTGGCAGAACTCGGCTATATCTGGTTATCTTTGTCACTTTGCTAAAAAGCCATAGAAACATGACTGTAAAACAACTTAATTTACTGTGAGATCTCAGCTTTTGTCCATAACACTGAAAAAGGGTCAATTATGCACTTGCTGAAATAACAGTTTTTAAAATTAAAAGCTGAAGTTAGAAGCATTTTTCAGGAAATATTCGAGTAAATGTGAGCAGGAAAGTGCACTTACTTGTTTTCAGCCTGAGCTGGAATATGTGAAAAATGTCTACAGTGCAGAAATCGAGTATTATGGTGAACATGAAAGGCTCATTTTCAGTCTGCAGAAATAAAATTAGTGAAATCCAAATGATTGACCGGGCTGTTAGTTCCATTATCTTAATGATTGTTTTCTTTCTTTAACTTGTTTTGAGGAGTGCGTCTGCATGAACATGATGAAAAGTTGAAGAAATCAGGTCACATAGGAAGCAGCAGCACACACACACACACACACACACACACACGCGCGCATGTAAACTCACCGAAATGTCTCTCCTGAAATTAGACAAAAAAAAAAAAAAAACCAAAAGAGAAATATTTGATTTTAATTCAGTCTCTCTGAATCCCATGTGCCTCGCACGCCTCTCCTCTCTTTATTCCCCCACTCTTTCGGACGGTCTCTCGCCCTCACACACGCCGCCGTCTGCACTTCCTTCTTCATGAACCACACGCACAAATAGCCGGCTGACGCGATGCATTCAGCTGGCGGCGGTCCAGCCGGCTGCCTCGCCGGAGTTCACCCGCTTTATCCGCTTTTTGCCAACAGCAAAAATTACAGCAATAACGTGTGAAATTTTCATATAAATGAGCAACAGTACGGAGCCGACCGTGCCACCGCAACGCTGCGACACCATTTTCACAACGCCCTCAGAGCTCTGAATAGTTACAGCCACTATGTGGGAGAAACTCACAAAATTAAAGTCTGCGTTTGAGACTTTTTGTTTGTTTGGATTTTTTTTTTAAAGGATGTAAATAAACAGCGACAGGTAAAGCTATCAATCTGTGCAGAACTCGCTCTCCCCCTGGCCTCCTACTCTTCCTCCTCCTCCAAACAATATCTCCTAATAAGGTGTCAAAAAACCAGCAACACTGTGAATTTCACCACTGAACTCTGATTGGGTCAAAGGCATCTGTTTCTGCTCGCTGAGAGACAGAAAGCAAGAGAATGACACACACGAGGATGAAAGTCACCCGCTGCCTTTAAGGGTCTCCACGGCCAATCATCTGCCTCCATGTCCTCCCAGCATCCTCCTCTGTCACACTAATGCTCTGCATGTCCTCCCTCACTATAACCATGGATCTTCTATGAGGTTTTCCCCTTTTCCTCCTGCCTGGCAGCTCCATCTTTATCATCCTTAGTCTGATATGTCCACTCTCCCTCCTCTGCACATGCTCAGACCATCTCAGCCTTGCCTCCATCCTGCTCACTGCCAATTAAAATCTTAACATCGACCTCATTTCTGTTTTTCAGAGCCACCGTCGCCATTATACATCACGTGTCGCCATTCTTACTACGTCAAAAAACCCTCCCTTTGCTTTCATCGTCAGTAGATTTCCGCAGTCGCCTGCAGTTTACAACTAGTCTGCAAACACAGTCGAGCAGCAGAAACACAAACCACTCAAAGAAAAACAATAGTAAGAGGAGCATTAGTTAGTGGTAAATTATTAGATTAAATTCATTAAAAACGTGGCCAACATCTAAGTTACTGAAGTCTGTTTAAAATAAGGAGCAACCTCTGCGGCTGAAAATGAAACGTGTACGGAAGCGCCAAAAGCTGCAGTTCCTCTAATGTCCACTTGAGGCGTTGTTACAGTGACATCACCCGCTGGTTGCTGGAGTCTTGTTTCGGAGCCGCGAGTTGAGCGCTTACAGCAGGTGTGATGAGGCGGGACTTTGTCTAATAACTTGTGGTTGACACTTGGCAGCCAATTACTGTGGGTTTTATAATTTCCCAAATAACCCTCAGATAATGTTGAATGACCGAGATTTTATTTTTATTCATTATGACCCAAAATAATGAGTCCGTAAATGGAGACTTGCAGAGGACTGAAAGTCTTAGTGCATCTACAGCCGTCGACATCTGGTGGCCGGTTTCTGACCTGGAAGCTACATCCAACCTTTTCACTCTTTTTTTTTTTTTTTTTAAATAAACAGATAAAATAATCTTTTTTCCCCATATTGTGATCACTACATGCTGATCATGCCACAGGTCACATGACGTTTTATTTATTTATCAGCAATATGTTTTTTAAATCAGCAGTTGTATCTGTGCTCCTTTGAAACACTTAAATGAATCATCGGGCGCGCAGGGTATTAACACCTCTTATATTACTAATGTTGCGTCTGATAAATTAAGACTTCATTTCCTTCTAAACTAATTGTATAATTGTGCAGCTTTCCAGCAAATCTCCTCGTCCCTGAAGGGGAGGAACATGCTGGAAAGCGTTTTCTCCATCCCCTCCGACCATCTGCCTCCATCGGTGCGTCAGCCGCCTCCTCGTGCAAAGAGGATCTTTTGCTTTCTCAGTCACAGGGTTTTTCTTTCTGGCTTTAACAGAGAGAATAAACATGTTGGACGGGATTTTTCCCATCAGCTTTTCATTCCTTCCACCATCTGCCACAAGACTGCAGCCATGCAGTCCACACACACACACACACACACACACACACACACACACACACACACACACACACACACACACACACACACTTTTCAAACTAATGGTTTTGTATTATGGTGCTGTGTGCACTCATTTATATTCATCGGTTCTCTCTCGCTCTCTTCCACGTCACCTGACCTTATTAGGGATCATAATTTTTGGACCCGACCCGGTCATTAAAGTATTTAGGATTCAGTCCTGCCGATGGCAGTTCTCTTTACTGTAACCTGAGAGTTTTGAAGGCGCCAGTCAGAAAACCGTAAACCTACCCCAGCTCTCAGTCCAGGCATTTGCCCAGAGGTCCACACAAGATACCCCAAAAAAATGAATAAGCAAAATGTACAAGAGTCCAAAATATCAACAGACTGCACTTCTCCCTCTAATTCCCCCAGACTCAGTCGCTCACACAAGACAACAGTCCCCAGTGTGACAGCACTGCAGTGTCAACTTCAGCCAGTTTTGGTTCTTCTAATTTACTCTGAACTGTTGCTAGGAAAAGCTCTTTGGAAGGGAAACTCTAAACATTTCCAAAGCAGACGGGGTGGACGAACAGGACGAACAGCTGGACTGATGGACTCTGGGTTTCTACATCAGACGATCATCAGGAGCCAGCAGAAGGTAATAAATGAAGGACCCTCCTGGTGTGTGTTTGTGATTTGGGACATGTGCGTTGCAAACACCTCCTCTGCCTGTCTGATTATTTGGCTACAGGTTATGAGCCAGTTAAAAATCTTCAAATGACTGCCGAGAGAAGCGTGCAGGAAAAGCTGATGTCCATTAGTCCAAATCCGTCCACTCCTCCGTCGCTCCTGAGATCCATTCAGGGACCACAAACAGTTGAACAGGCGCTCAGCACTGACACCACATAGAGATAGACAGACGTCAGTAATGACAGGCTTTATTGGAATCCGCAACAAATTCTGCTGTTTCTCTGTTCTTAATAAAGAAGACATTTCTTCTTTTGCCTTAATAGTGATGAAACAACAGAAATGTTGACCCTGCGATGACCTGTATCCAGTGACACTCACGCCAGTTAATGGGCTTCAAATTAATTTCCATCCTAACATTACTGAGAGGAGAGACTTGATCTGAAATTCAGTGAAATAACAGTGATGCGAGGCAGGCAGGTTCCAAGACGAACAGATGCAGAACATCTCATCTGGTACCAGAACTTGAAGAATAGCAGAAGATTACGGGCATTGTACGGCGGGTCGATAACTGACAGGCAGATAGAGGCAGGAAGTGGCATTTAATGCACCTACACTTACTCCTCTCTCCGCACATGAAAGACGGGAAACAAACATTGGCGTGGGAGGTTTGGAGCCAAGGCGAGCGGCTCGGCGTTCAGATGGCACACTCGGGCCGAACTGCCAACAAAACAATCAGAGGCCTCAGAGAGCGAGCGAGCTCAGGCTAAATGCAGTAAGCAGCGGGCCTCTCACCGTCTGCTGCGTCACTGAACACTTTATACTGACGCCGATGCTTTCGTCTACAAAAGCAAAGGCATTTTCATTCCTGCTGCACATCAGCAACTTAAAGAGAAACTCTGTGTATGCAACATGCACAATGAAGAGCATAAATGAGAGAGGCTGGGAGCTAACGTCTCCACTGACCTCCTCGGACGGTCGCTTAAACAACTCTCGAGGTAAACGTGCTAGGCGGTTTCTGTTATGAGTGTCGTATTATTTTCTCATCACCGCCGGCCGGTGCACGGCTGTGTCCCTGCCCTCCCATCTCCTCTTCTTCATCACTCTGAGGATTACGTTATTAGCTGCCTTGAACTCCTTCATGGTGGAGCAGCACTGGGTGATGGGGGAGGTTTGTTTAGGTGCATTCGCTCCTCTCTGAGCCTGAGGGAGAATCTAATGCATGAAGCTGTCTCCCGGCGGCGAGCGCCGAGCCATAAAAATGGCATAACACTCATCTGAACTCCTCCTCCTCCTGAACGCTTCATGGCTTCGCATTTATCTCGTTAAGCCGCAGCCAGCTGGTAAAGCTGTGAAAGGTCCGGGCCATCTCTCCGAGTGAAGATGCGTCAACGCCACTCAAGTCTTCATCCGTCACCGAGTCACGCTGGTGTCAACCTGGACTCCAGTTAATCCCGTCAGAAAGTCACTGCTGCAACTTTCACACATCAATCTTCAAACAAACACCAAACCAAAGTACACACTCCAAAATAAAGTTTTTAGGACAGTGAGAGCTACGAATAGTTAGTTAGCATTAGGATTTACCATAAATATGAACTCTGCAAAGACAATAAAACCGAAAATAAATGTCTGTAAGTTATTTTAAAGTTTTTCACTTATTTGAACTTTAAACTCTTAATAACAAATTTACAATATTAGACAACCGATGGTTTTTGGTGTAGTGTTTAAACTTAAACCTTTTGAGTTACCTTCAGGACTGTTATATCATAGTGGCAAAGCATTCATTAACTGGCCGAGGTAAACAGGTAACACTTAACCCTGCATTTTTTTAATGATCACCAGGGGGCGACACCAGTAGCTGCAAAAAGACTTTGGTCCTATAAAAGTCCATGGGAATAATGCTCGCTTCGCTGACCTCAGTTCTCAGATGAGTTTATGGCAACTTGTGTTTGACAAGTCGTTAGCCAATGAGCTAATGGTTTTACAGTCAGATCCACCTCTAAGTCGTCACATCTGGTTTCAAAACACAACGAAGCTCACCTATATAACGGGATGAGAGCGAGTTAGTAGCCCATTAGGGGCTCAAAGTAAAGCCACTGCTACTGAATCATGAACTGCGAAATGAGCTCGTCCAACTGGACCTCCAAAGCATCCATGTGTGACTATTTCCAGTGCTCATCTTTGTGTCCCTGAACATGACTTTTCACACATATGAAAATTAATATTTTCCACTTTTAAAGAACTGCAACGAAGAACAGAAGAAAGGATGGGCGGAGTGAAGAACCTGAACCTGTACGAGCCGTGTCTGCTGTTTGGAGGCTTCTTTGTTACAAAACGTGAGATTTATTTTGCCTTTTTCCATGTTGTTTACTCAGTTTAGCTGGTCTTCAGTGAAGCAGGTAAAATGAAGAGGATTTATTCAGAGCCTCCTACACCTCCTCTCAAAAAGTTGGATATTTAGTGCTACCTTTGTCCCAGTTCAGCCCATTTTATTGGGTTGATTTTGTGTTTCTACGTGTTTTATGACAGCATAAAAATAAATAAATAAATAATTTTAGAGAAATATTAATATATATATTAATATATATATATATAAATATATATATATATATAAAAAGGTACTCCTGAGAGTTGGACAGGGCAAAATAAATGAGTAAATACATACATGGACTAAAAAAAATGCACAAACACCAGAATCTTTTAAAATATTCAGTGGCAGTGGTTTTTAGTCCTCACTAACTAAAGTCCCTTCTGTTTACATTTGGACCTTTCAGCATTTCCAGTTTGGCTTTTTATGCACAAATTTTAAAAAAGTGCATAAATTGAGCTGGAAGAAAACACCTTCCCCTGCCTGTAGGTGATGCACGCTACACTGAAACTGCTGCAGCAGGTAAATTACCAGCAATTTAAAACACATTAAGCACAGAGAACAGAATCCAGAAACAAACAGGACATTATGTAAAGAACGTTAAATATGTCTGTGAACAAAACCAAAGCCTGGAAAATTAAAGTTGCACGCCATCCTTCTCTCTCTCTCTCTCTCACACACACACACACACACACACACACACGCACAGTGTTTTCCTCCAGCAGAAGGGGAGCGCCATATGTGCTCCGACAAGCCAATTGTCACATTTAACTTAAATTAGGCTTCCCACAGTTTAGCATGTGGATGTAGGAGACGGATAGAATTTCAATGCGCACATTTATATAAAGGTCTGAGGCAAACACACTGGCCTGAGCAGTAAAGAGGTCTAGAAGCCCTGTTTGCATGATGTTTACAGGACTCTGTCGCCTTTGTTGGACCCCTTGCTGATGGTGTCTGTTTGTCGTGTGCTGGTATTTCACACCTTTAAAAGGTAAAATTGTACCTGCTGCTTTAAGGAAGCTTTCTTCTTGTTGGCCGCTGCTGTTTGAACAGCTTCTATGACACCACAGAGAGCCCAGAGAGGAAAAAACTACACAAAACTGGCTGTTTCGAGAACTTCCACGTCTACTATGAGCATCCAGCACAGAAAACCATCAGTGGACATTTGGTCCAGAAGCAGGTTGGTAAAAAGTCGGACACATAGGCAGTCAACATCTTATATAACCTTAGATTCACATAATTGAAGCAGCCAGCCAAAGACAAACTGTTTACCTCCACCCTGAGCGTCTGCCTTTATTCCTCTCGCCTTTCTTTCTAAATAAGAGCCATTAATAATATTAACGGATGATGTTTTCTATCAGCATAATCTGTGATCCCTTTCAGGCTGTGGTAAACCGTAAAGGTCACCCTGATTTAAAGTGCCTAAGACCAGGAACTCCCTCACTCTGAGCACACTGGTGCATGCTGCTCCCTCTTGGTGTTACAAGTTTCTGCATCACATTGTTGACGGGTTAAAGTGTGAAGTTTAAGATAAATCAGAGAGCGTGCATGTAAAGCAAGTAGTTTGAAATAATGAGGATTGTTTTATTCCCATTTGGGATTACGTGTTTATGCCCAGGAATAAAAATCCAAATTAAAGTGTCGTAATATTTAAATCCATCTGGATTTTAAGGAAACTAGATGGAAGCACATGAGGATGGGGTTTTTCCAACACCCCTGTTTCTTTCCAGTATTTTTAAGCTTCCTTCATAATGACAGCTGAAATTTTCCGGGCTGAAAAACACGTTCCAGAAGCTGTAAGCAGAAGAGTTTTACAGCCACCCCAAGTGTCACAACATGAATAAATAATAAAACAGTTAAAGTCACTTTCAATTAAATTCAGCTTTTATCTTTTTACGCCTGGCTCATAAAAACTGGACTTGCCAACACGACGCTCTCTGCATCGGGTTCAAATCCAGCAACCTTCAGATGTTCGGCTTCCAAGTACTGCTTTAGCTTTCTTGGCACCACTCAACCCTTCTGTGCAGCAAAGAGCAAAATGTTCCCGTCATACTGTGACTATCTAAAGAATTAGAGACCAGTGAGGGCACTGGGGTGGACTGAGACTTGGTACCGTATTTCAGCATTTCATGCCCTTGTGTCATCATCTAAAGCAGGGGTAGGGGAACTCTAGGCCTCAAGGGCCGGTGTCCTGCAGGTTTTAGATATCAGCCTGGGTCAAAACACACGAATCAAATCAAAGAATCTAATCAAATCAGAATCAAAAGTTCATTACTAGCCAGGTTTTCTACTGGACAGATCCCATTTCCAGGGACACCGATGGGTTGAAACTATGTGACCATGTGGTTGTTGGTCCCCGATTAGCTGATATGGATTCTGGGCGTACGTGCTTGGTTGTTTTGTATTTTTCTTGTGTTTCTGAAGGAAAATATGAAAAATACGATGGAACGACCTTCCTGAAACATTCAGCCACCACTCTGACCTTTTCAAATCAACCTCATTTGAGCATCCCGGCGCTTCAATCAGAGTCCAGATGGCCCTCCACTTTATTCATAATAAGTTTTGGCAAAAACACTCAGATTCAATCGGGTGTTTATCAGGACAACGAGATGAGGCGGAGAGTCGGCCGGGTCTTTGCGAGGCGTTACGCGGATCCTCGGAGCCTCGTTTCACTTCACCGTATATTCTAATGTCAGCTGCAGCGAAGCGTTCGCTTGTCTCTGGGCGACGATTACAAGACAAGCAATACATCAGCCATCTGCGCCGACGACACTGTGGGAGTCAGCGTACTCGTGCCTGTGTGCATCCCCGTGGACCGGACCTGCAAAGTTTTTAGAAGTCGCTGTGTTTGTGTGCATTTATATACTGCAGATGTTCCCAAGCTGAGGGTTGGGACACCCTACAAAAGATGCAGTAGGAGAAGGAAGGTTTAAAAAACACGAAACAAAGTTAAAATAAAATTATGACCATATTTTTTCCAACTTTACTCAACTTTTATCTGAGTCTCATTAGAGTACAAACTCCACTCGGCAGCTGTTCTGAAGCTTTCAGTCAAGCTTCAAACTGTCAATTGTTTTTGCAGGCACAGTAGATTTTTTTTAAACAATAACAATGTGAGAAGCTGTACGGTGAGACCTGTCAGACAGGAAAATGTGTTTCAGTTCACTGAAATCTCAAAGCGAACACGTGGAGGCTCCGCTCGGCAGCAAACAGCCGGCAGACACAGAGTTTAACTGGAAACACTGCCGTGCATTCAGGAGGCAGATACTTCACACGCAGGTTGGTGGAGACCAAACACAGAGCTTCAAGACAGCGAATATACACCACAGACAGTTTTGAAGGGTACTGAATGCCCAGTGTTACGCTCCCAGCCAAACCTATAATCACATCTCATCAAGAATTTCAATGGATCATTTTGATCTAGTGATTCTCTTGTTGAACTTTTATAGCTTGTCTCTCCAAACTAACGTCTTCCCTACTAATGATGGGATATGAGATGAGTTCAGGATCACAAAGACATCGCAAGAGGAAAAATTACAGTAACTGATATTTAAATCCTATGACTTTAAAAAGAAACTGAACTAATGAATAAAGTGTAAATATTTCACAGAAATTACCTGGAGTACCTTCACAACCCACTCGGGGACCATGTTCCACACTTTGGGATGTGGCTACTTCATAATTGAAGGTCTGTCATTTCCGCTTTGAAAACACCAGCGCGGCCAAAATGTTCCAATCGAGGCTTCAGGACAATATCTATTAAGCCAATGACTATGTACATCTTTTACATACAGTCTATGCACCACACTTGGACGTCCTTTGTTTTCGGCAAACAGTAACACAGTTTGCCGCACCGCAGGCGGTCCTTAACCAGAGCCCTGACCGAGCCAGTAAGGAAATCTAATTTTTCATGATCCACTTGGTTGATCTGGCCAAGATTTACAGCAGGTGCCTTCCTGACTGGCATTAGGAGTACACATTGCTCTGTAGTTAAACTGAGCCATGAGAAGCCCTGCTTTACAAATCTACGTGATCAAGAGGAGAATGTCAGTGCTTCCTCCCACTGTGCAAAAATGATGCTTTTGGGGAGCTGCCATGTTATCCAGCAAATAGTTACAACTAATGTTTTCTGACAGTTAAAAGCAGTTTAAAAAAATCCAGGAATGAAAGAGATGAAATCACACAGACAAAGATAAAAGTCAAAGATGTGCTTCCTTTGTGGTCCTTGATATAAAGACGGAGCTCCGGGTGGTGCCAAACTACAGCCTAAAACCTTTATCATCATCATCAGTAAAATCCCTCTGAGACGAGCACGCTCTCTCATGCTCCTCTATGCTCCTTCTAAAGGCACAGCTGGTGGTTTTTATGTGTGAGAGCATCTCATTTTAAACTGGTCGACACCACAGAGCTCAAAGGAACAAACCGGTTGGCATAAAGTCAGCAAAACACCTGTAGTCCCTCTCAGCATGAGGCCCCACCCAACAGCAGCAAGGCGGTCTCTGAGATCGTCAAAATGTCAGTGTGTGTGTGTGTGTGTGTGTGTGTGTGTGTGTGTGTGTGTGTGTGTGTGTGTGTGTGAGACATATGTCTGTGTGTTCTGGTGGTGACCTGACCTCCTCTGGTCCCCGTGACATCATCATTGTAATAAACTGTTGGTTAGTGTTAGTAATGCAGTGATCATGGGTAGTTCAAGCCTCCAGGAAGAGCATAAATCAGTGAAAGGTCCTCTGATGTGAACACAGCTGTCTGACTGTCTGTGTGTGCGCGTGTGTGTCTGTGTGAGTGACAGAAGCTTCTTACTTGATCACCGTTCCTTTGGCGCCCCCTGCTGTCGTGAGCATGACTCTGCTGGTGAGACTGACCCGCAGGTCCTCCTCCTCCAGGCCCAGCAACTCGGCGCAGTGCTCCAGCGTCTGACTCGACTGGTTCTTGATGGCGCAGCCACCTGCAAGACGAGGAAAAGGGCAAAACAACTGTGACGTCACCATCCCTCACTGACCACTCGAGGAGAACATCCACAAGTCTCATCTTTACATCTTCCTCTGTGTAATCAGAGAATCTCCGAACTCCTGTACTCATACATCACTGATAAAGCAGTGAACAATCACACGCCTGCTTCTTAAACTTGACCGTGTGCCGCTTTATAAAAACTGTGAGATGCACAACAAGTTAAACTCCACCAGAGAGCGGGTGTGTCGTCGGCTGTGAGGTCACTTTAAGGCACGACGTAGATCAGCGGTTACAGAAAATGGGAAAAATGCTGGTGGGGCGAAATCTATATGGTATATGCATCTGCAAGTCTTTGTGAACATGTTCCTCATTTCCTTTCACTTTGATATTTTAACACCTCACAAGACTTCCTTTATATTTTTACACTTTAATAGCCCCACTATGGAGCCATGCCACACTTCGTCCCATCTAGGGTCAGGGGTAGGGTTTTTTATTGTAATTTTCAATTTAAAAAGGTCACAATCTTTAAAAACTGGACGTGGGCTCAATCTAATGTGTACGTTGCAAGCTGATGTTTCCCCTGCTGGATCAATGAAGATTCATCTTTTCCTAACTCACTGTGAGCAGGAGAAAAAGGAGAAAAGCTGCAGTGGTTAAGTTTCTATACCGCTCTGTGCCGATGGCGGCAGCAGCTGATCCGACCCACCAAAGGATTACGTGGATGTAAAATATGAATGTAGCAACCTGCTAAATCCCCCACATTTACCCGACAGTGAGCACTCGCATGACAAGTGAATCCAACTATAAGATGAAGGCCGTATATGAGGCAGGCTTTTACGTATGAACGCCTCGGCGTGTGAACAGACCACAGGAAGTGACAAGGTGGTTTCTCACATGAAAGGCGGTCCGATGGTGTTCAGGGCTGCAGCTGCTGATGGAGGCCGTTCACATCAAAGATTGGATTAGAGCGGATGTGAAGCCCCGTGACACGGCTTCACATCATTACAGCTGCTTCTCCAATCAATGCCAGGAATCGATAGCCCCTGAAAGCTAAGCTAAGCTAATACCTAATCGATAACTGGAGGGTGAACAGAGGCCCCGCAGAGGCGGGCGCTCAAACCACAAATCAGAACAGAAGACGAACACTTGGACATGATTCCCAGTTAATTAAGGACCATTATTTCCAGCCTCTCTGGATAGATTTCTCAGTTTACTCTGAAATGAATCGAGTCCAGAGAAGAAGCGAGCGTTGACACCAGCGCCAAAGGAGATTCATGGGAAGACTTTAACAATGAGCTGAAATGAGAACATTCAGAGCAGTTTGACCTTTTGAATAGACTCCAACCTGCCATTCAGAGCACCGTCTTCTGGGTGGACTTAAATTTTATTACAGCCAAACAGCAGAGATGAATCCGCTAATTAATCTGTTGGCTAAAGGTTGGACCTCATTAGAACGTCCCCGCTCTACACCACTCATCCTTGATGGAAACGTTTTAATGAGACCGCCCTCTCGCTCTCTTTTGTCATGTGATCAAAAAACCTGACAACCACAAACAGGCTGAGAGATGCAGTCGAAGTTATTTGACTGTTTCCGTATCATCATATATTCAGTGCTGATGCGTGCTTTCAGCTACGAGCGCACTCATTGCCAAATGCTGTGGTCCGATTGGTCAGATCGCACTGGAAAACTCATATAAATGAAATCCTCCTGTGTGAACGGCGGCATTAGGAATAGCTGTTTAAATAAACTTGACTTCTACATGCTTTCTGGGTCTAAGATAAGTAAATATTCTTTAAAAGCTCCCCGAGGGACCGCTCTGCAACTGCAAGCCAAGCCCGTCTCAATAGCCCCGCCTGATTGGCTCCTCGGCCTGAACGCTCTGTCCTCGCTTACTGTAAAACATGCGCCAAGTGAGCCCCCTGCTGTGAGAACCAGTCCGTTTAATAGGCTCCCTGCTGCGCTTCCTCTTTTTTCCGGCGCAGGGAGAAAACGACGGGGAGGAACTGAGAGCTGAGGAACTTCAAGACCGAGTTGAAGTTCAAAGGATCAGCTGATTTTCATGGAAACTGAGCCTCCCTGAGGGTTCGAGTCTGAACCGCTGTGGAAAAACGAGGCACAGAAAAATGCCTCTGCGAGTGCAGAGAGCATAATCCCTGAAATATTCACTGGAATAATTACAGAATTTGTTTGTTGGCTGTGTAATTAATGAATTTCCCCTCAGCCAGAGAAAAATAACTCGAGATTAGTCATTAGTGTTCTGGGTGTTTTTCATCTGCGAAAAAAACCCAAAGTGCAACAAGAAGAAAACGTCCTTCTGTGACGCCGCTGTCAGACCTGCGACATCTATCAGCCATTGCAACGAGGCTGAAGTGAGACGGAGGGAGATCGAGGCTGAATATTACAGCAATCAATCACAGCACAGAGCTTTGAGGGATGAGATCAAAGAGGCGTCTGCCTCTCAGGAGCCAAACTGGTGCCGTTTAGGAGCTGGGAAGCCCGAGAGATGGATGACTTCTGATACAGAGCAAATGCAATCACGGAGCGCCGCAGGGCTCCGCTCAGAGAACGCCTACCTCATCAGTTAGAGCTCACGATGAGCTACCAGCCACGTCGCACTCCGTCGAGTTACAGCGCTTCACGTCCTGATCCGTCCTGATCTGCTGGGATCAATCTTTCTGGTGTAGTTTTAATTACTTATTATTCAGTTAGCAGACTTAATAACTAGCTGGTTAATAAACAAACAGCAGAGCCACACAAAAGGTTTGTGGATTATGGATTACGTCACCCTCTTCTCCTTTCTGGGGCATCAATCAGCTTCATCAAAGCTGGGATTGTGGCTCACTTATGACCGTGTAGAGTGATCGAGAAGGGTTCTTAAAGTAGGCTTTAGTGCTAAAACGTAATCAGTGAGTGGAAGTGAAGGTGCAAACAGGAAGGTCCAAACTCTGGAAAATGTGCACAACTAATCGCTCCATCGGTGCTCTCTGTCAGACAGACTGATGGACGGGGTTGGATATGTAAACCACAAGCACAGGAAGTTTAATTAAATAACATATCAGTGGAGAACTTTATTCACATTAGCTAAATTTCAGGTCAGACGGCGTTACAGGCTTTAGCAGCACCAACACACACAAAGGCACTTTTTTAAATGCCTTCCTGTTCAGGACTGTGATTTTAATGCAGCGTGATCATGCAGGTAAACCTGACATCCTGAAGACCTGTTTGGCCTTCTGCTATTTTTGTTTGATTGGAGTCAGCTCAGTGTGAAATCTGACATTTGAATGACAAATTGAGGAAGTCAAAATGGCAGCGACACATCAACCAACCTGGGACGCAGAAAAAAAAAAGTTTGATAGAGGTTCTGAGAAAGTTTACTGGTTTATCATCTTCACGATGCTGTTAATGAATTTCGCATTTCATGTTTTTCTGTTTTAAATGTTTGGTGTGGGATTTTTCTGATCCATCCATCACACTTAGCCGGGTGGCAGTGTGAGCAGAGTACTCCCGGGCCAGCTGAATCTCGTAAACTCTCCAATAAGTCCCTGTTTTGCCTCAGGGTCCCCTCCCAGTGGGACATGCCCATAACACCTCAGCTAGGAGGCGTCCTGAGCAGACACATAAAGCATCTGAACCAGCTCCTTTTTGTTGTTGAGGAGCAGCGGCTCTGCTCCGAGCTTGTCCTGGATGGCCGATCTCCTCACTCCATCTCTGAGGCACAGCCCACTCACACTCTTCCCTCCACAATCTCATTCTTTCAGTCAGTACCCACAGCTCGTGGCTGAAGGTGATGGTGGGAATGTAGATCAACAGCCTTGCTGTCACACCCAGCTCTCTCTTCGCCACAGCATCTGCATTAGTTAGCCTCCTGCTCCTTCTTCACTCACTGCTGAGCACGAGTCGTGACACCAAACTCCTCCACTCATTCAGCGACTCATTCCCAGTCCGGAATAGGACACAGCCTCGAACTTAGAGGTGCCAATTCACAACCCGGTGACTTCGCTCTGGGCACCAAACTGCAGGTTGTCAGCAGAATCGCATCATCTCCAAGAAGCTTCCGGACCAAGTAGTCATCTACCAATCAGCAGATTCAAAAAGTCTGCAAAATAATGAACCAAGTTTCCCCCAATACGATCGCACACACTCTGAGTGTGTCTGACCAAAACTCTGTCTGAGGTTATAAACGGACCGAACACCCCGTGACAACAGGAGCGATGCCCCATAAACCCAAAGAACACAAAGGACGTGAAATGTCTTCTCCAAGTCCAAAAACAGGTTCACATGTGTGACTTTTTGTTTTCACCTGATGTGCTTCCGGCCTCCTCGAAGTCGATGTTGCCGAGGTGCAGCACGCCGGCCACCACCCTGAACAGATCCAGCTTCTCTGTGTCGTCCAGGCCGATCTTCTTCATGGCTACGCACATCCTGGCGAAGTCGCCGTGGTCGTCCAGCAGCGGGTCCTTCAACGGGCCCGACTTTGTGTGCTGAGGAACCAGGAGAGAAAACGTCACCGACATTTAAAAATCTTTGTTCATCTCCATCTCCTTCATATTTTTATTCTCATGTCCTTTCTTATACAACTCACTTCTAACTTCATTTCTTTACCGCTTTTCATTTTTACCTTTCTGCCTACCTGCTGTCTTCTCTTCCTTCACTTTGGAGAAATCTGAATCTCCAAATCATTCTAACTTAATCTCGAGCTGGATGTCTTTACTCTGCGGAGTGCAGCAATCACCCTGTTTATCACCGATCGTGTTGCACAAAGCAGAGCAGGCAACGAAAGAAGAAGCACAATCTTCAGCAGAGAGAAGTAGGAAGAAAAACACACACACACCTGAAAAACCCACTCAGGAATGCCGCAGTGTGACGATAACCATGGGCTAAACTATAGACGCCAGCGCCCGTGTGTCACTTGTGATAGCGGATTAAGTGGAAAACGAATTCTTTTGCTTAGCCGGTTCTTCCATTTAATCAGGTTCTCTCCAGATTTTTCTCTCCCTTTTTTCCCCCCCACTAAAGCTCAAGCAGTCGAATCAACAGCCAGAAGGGAGCATTTCTGCAAACATCAGTCAGTTTAACCGGTATTTATTTACACATTAGAAGCATTAGGAGCATTAGGAGGACTCACTCCCTCACTGGTTTTGGTTATGAGACAAAAATGTGAATAAATTTCACTCAGATGCCTGAAAATCATCTGAAGAAAAACTTTAGCAACACAGAAGCTGAAACCTGCACGAGGCCAGAGCCCAGCAGCCTCCCAGCAAACACTAATGGGCTGGTTGCTCGCATAGGACAGGTTATGGAAGGTAACTGAGTACTTGTACTGCTTTCTGCTTCTACTCCACTGCATGTAGGATGAAAACACTACACTCTGTGCTCTATTTAAAATGTGCATTTATGAATATATGGTCCTGTTTTGAAACAGCCTGACTAAAATCATCTGCAGCTGCAACATTAATGTGTTACAATGTAACAAATTATTATTAATAAATTATTGTTCTGGTATTTATTTACCCCAGTTTGTTTAATTATGCAGATTTAATATTATGAAACAGGAGTAATTCACTGCAATGAAGAAAACACGGCACTTGTGGTTTGGTGTCAGCCATCACTGCGCTTATTTCAGTGCAGAGTCAAATCCAAACTTAACTTTATTTTGATTTATATCCTAAGTGTTAGTTAATATTGCAGTTTTGGGTGGAAGTGACATAAATATTGTCGCATCTAGAATAAACTCCACAATAGAGTCAAATCTAGGCACAGGACAGCTTCAGGCAGCCGTTAAGCTAAGATAAGTACTTCCTTTAGACATCCACATACGGTCCACTTGGATCTTCGATGGGCTGGACCAGCAAAGCTCCCATTTCTGAGGCACTGTGACATTCCCAGATGCACAAAAGCAGACACAGGTTGACTGAAAGGCTCGATTATTTTCTACAAAGCAGGAAGGAGCAGAAAGCACTGCAGAGCTGAAAGCATGCTCGGAGAATCAGAGAAGCGAGAGGAGAAACAGCCAATCACCTGGTCGTCCTGCGTGACACAAGCCGGAGCAGCGAGGAGACATACAGCACATCATTTATCAGAGATTACAGCAGCTGCACTCGAGCTAATCTGGGACTGATCCCGCTCACCATTTGTTTTCATGAACCCGAAGCACCAGGCGGGAGGGGCGAAGATCGAGTTTCCCTAACGTTTGATCTCTGAGGCCGCCTCAGAGTTAATGCGGGATATTCCTCTGTGATCCGGGATTTTATCAGATATTACCTGAGCTGCCCTGCCGCACGCCCTCCCTCCCTCCCAGAGCTCAAGTTAAGGCACAAAAGCTGGAGATTGTCTGCAAATACTTCTTTACTTGGGTCTCTGAGGAAGTCATGAAATAAAGCAAGAGGACAAGCAAAAAACAAACTTTTCGAAGATCATTTCCCAGGACAACTTTTTTCCTTTGTGTGCCTCCTTTCTATTAAACAAGCCTCCCACTCCGATGCTGCCAGATAATTGTGTTTCCCGGGCTACAACAAAAGGACCTGAAATAAATATGTCGCCGTTGTCCAACAATCTGTTTTTTCATTCTGCCAAAACGGTTTAATTCTGTGATTTTTTTAACGAGTCCACAGTTTGACACCTGATCTATTTCACCCTTGCGCTGACTTAAAGGACGAAAAATCTGTCAGCTTCTTTCTCCTTCTGCATGTTTTTATTCTGAAGAGAAACCCTGATGTCACTGGAATTTAATATTAGAGTTGTTTTTTGTGTTTATTGTTGTTTTACTGGTTTGCTGTTTGGGGTTTAGGACACTTTGAGGAATAAGAACATGCTGTATGATAACACTGCTTTGGGACTTCCCATGATGCACGGCATCTATAAACTTTCTTTTGTCAGTCACGGATGGCTTCCCGTCCCCGAGTCTGGCTTTGCAGAAGGTTTCTTCCTGCCAAATGCTGCTTACACAGAATCATCTGATTCTTGGGGTTCTATAAAACATCTACAAAGCATTTTGAGACGACTGTGACTCTGAACTAATGCTACACTGGGCTTTCCCACCATTTTGAGCCAGATAAAGGTCTGCTGTGTGAATAAAACTGAAGGTAGACTGAATGTGCATATAACCAGATTTAAAAGCAGCACCAGGACCTCCAACCCAGTCCACAAAGCATTGAACTCCTACAACGCCACCTCCGGAGCCTCCAGTTGAGGCGTTTCGGGGAAGTTCTATCGGGAGGAGGTGCTGGGACAGACCCAGGACTCGCTGGAGAGATTATATTTCTCTGGAACAACAGGGGGGCAAGTTGCTGGAACAGGTGGCCGGGGTGAGGGAGGTCTTAGACTGTTGCTGGATGGACGGATGGCTGTGCATATATCATCATAGAGGACAGTGTTGGTAAACTTGTTTTAAAGACTGTACCGGATCCAATTTTAGGAGTACCTCACATAAAGACCTTACATAAACTGTTCTGTAAGACCTTGAACTATTCTTGCTCTTCACCGAGAGACCTGTACAGTTTAAATCTTCGGTGAGATGAAGATGAAAGACTAAAACGACCACCAGTGATGGATGTATGCGACTGGATTCTTCCTCATTCCATCCGCCATCTTCAGCAGCGCTCCGATGTACTGTCCGTGCTCCTGTTAATGGCTGCAATAATTAATACCGACGCACTGCAGGGGAAGCCGTGTACAGACGCCGTAATAGAACACTTGTGCATAATTAATCAAAAGCCATAGGCAAAGAAAGGAGCTCATTTCACATGATGAGCTTTTCTTATTAATGCACAGTGTTAAATGTCCCGCGCTGCGTCGAGGCTCTCGGTCTGGCTGCTAATTAAAATGTTTGCTGTTTATATATGAAGCATCTGAAAACAAGGAGATTATATAAGCAGAGCCGGTTTGCAGCGAGCAATTTCAGGCCAGAACATTACACAACAGCACTAATGAATTATCACAGGGTGGCTGCTGTTAGGATTATCTGCTGCCTCGTAACGAAATGCATATAATCAAAGCTTTAATGTCAGTTTATTTCCATCTCTGAGGCTTTAGGTAGCACAGATGGACCAGCGTGTTAACGAACAACCTCAGATTCAAACTTTCAATTAGTTCTAAGATTCCCAATGCCGTTCTTATCGCCTTATGGACCTATTATTTAACCGTATACACTTGCAGGCCAGTTTATTAGACACACCTGCTCATTAAATATTACATCTAATAAGTCGATGAGATTGGATTGAGGCTTGTCCGAGTGTTCCAGAAGCTGCTGATCTGCTGGGAGTTTCCCACACAAGGGAGAAAATATCCAGTCACATGTCAGAGGAGAATGATGGCCAGACTGCTTTGAGCTGACAGGGAGGCCATAGTAGCTCAAATAAACACTCATTTCAGTACAGGTATGCAGAAGAGCATCTCTGAATGGGCTACAGAAGCAGAAGACCACACCAGGTGCCAGTCTTGCAAGCCAAAAAACAGGTAACTGATATAAAGTTCACACAGACTCAACAGAATTTGCATCCATCCTGCTTTGTATCATCCAAGCACCATCTAAACCCCACAGCCTGCCTGAGTCCACAGTTAAATCTAACAGAGCGCCTCTGATTCTCATCACAGATGTTCTGTGCAGTCTGTGAAGCTGTCACGTCAGCATGGACCAGAATCTCTTAGGAATGCTCCCAGCAGCTTACAGAGTCCATTTTTGTGCTGGTTTGGTCGTTTGATGTGTGATACGTGATTTTTTTTTCCCTCCTTGTTGTTGTTTTAAAAAGGTTTCTAAATTTTTAACACAGATATATGTTTTTGAAGAAAATCTAAGAAGCTGGTGAAATGATCAGAAACCTGATTTTTGTAAATCTCCTTCCTTCAATTTCTATTTTAACTCATGATTTCATGATTTCTTATTTTTGTGCATATTTGTAACAAATAAATGTTTCAGATCATCAAACAAATTTTGAAAAAGATCATTTAAATGAAACAATTTAACAGACATACAAACCAAAGCTGGGCATGTAAAAGCATTGTACAGCAGATCGAGTGGCTGAATCAGAATTTGGACTTTTATTCGTGTGCAGGATAAATTCTTGAATTTTTCAGTCTTTCACATGTTGGTTTTCTGTGCAGATGAAAAACATCACACACGTTTCTCATGAAAAGTCTGTAATTATCAGTGAAGACACACACCTGCTTCACAGGCAGGTTTCTTCTTCTTTTCCCCCATAAAAAAAAAAAAGACTATTTCACACATTGACAAATAAGTTAAAGCCAACTTCTTATTTCTTTTGTTCTTTTCTGAAAAGCTCCCACTGGACAAACAGAGAGTGATCGGAGAGATAAGAGAGGCTCGCTCACACAACGACTGTGAGAAGAAAACCGGAGCTGGAGGGCGTAACGACGTGAACAAACCTGCTGAGTCAGGTTTAACAAGGAGCTAATGGAGTTTGCAAAGCGACCGTTTCCCTTCTTCCAGCCCACAGGGGGATGAGTCAACGTTTTTCTTCTTAGTTTTTCCTTTCTAAGATTGGGAATCAAACTCGGGGGACACAAATTTACTGCAGCTACAAGAGGACAAAAAGTCCTCTCTGCTGTTTAAAGAAAAGAAAAAAGAAAAAAATTTGCAGCTCAAAAACTCAATTTAGCAACTAAACTTGTTTGTGGAAACCAAATTACCTCATCAGATCTGTATCTGATCTATCTAAACTCGCAGTTTTTTCCTACTCTCTGCTCTCTATGATGTCACAGAGTGTGGATATCCCAGATATGATCACCTCCGGCAAGAATCCCCACCCACCTGCTGTCCAAACTCCGTGTTTATGAGTGGCAGCCAATCAGAATACAGTTTACTTAAAGGGGGAGGGGCTAAAACACCTCTTTTCAGATACAGGATGATTTGAGAAGCTGCACAAGTCCCAGAATCATGAATATAAGAATTATTCTGAACTCTGAATCATGCAAAGCTGCTCTAACAGAGTTCAACAATAAAATATACAGCTGGAATGATCAGTATGTTGCTTTATTGCTGTAATATTGTAATATTAGCCTCACATTTCAGTGAAACTGTGTTTTTCTGCTTATTCTGTGGTCCAGGTTTCATAAACTGGTTGAACTCAGAGACTTTTCTGCGTACTGTACCTCTGGGCTCTTCCGATTCTGCATGATGTGCTTGTCTGTGTCTTTGGTAGCGAAGAACCGAGTGCATCCTCTGTTCAGGTACTGCAAAGCAATGAGACACAAGAGAGAGGAAAGATGAGCAAAACCAAAGTTTCAAAGGCAGATTAAAAAGAAAGAGCACATCAGAAATCACCCGACATCATTTAAGCCGGTGCGGTTAACCTCGTGAGCTGTTCTTGGGCAAGTCTGCCATTATAAAAAAAAAAAAAAAAAAGACTCCTAAGATTAATCCACCGTGATTTCATTCCAGCAGAAATGCCCTGAACTTCTTCCTCAGACCACCATGGGGGGAAAGATCTGCTAAGTTGGGTCTTTTAGCTTCTTCGATTGTTTGGGTCTCGACTTCATAAATGTAACTGTTACGCAGTTTGTCAGCTTCAAAGAACAAAAAAGGTTTTTCAATCGCACTCGGCAGACAGAGGTGGTCTTTGGAGTCCAGAGTCCTGAAAACTACAAATAAAAGATAAAGATCCAAAACTATCAGACATTAAAGGCTGTTTATCCTCAGACCCCTGGACTGACAGCAGCTTTGATTTTTATCTCTGGTTTGCTGTTTTTAACTTAGTATTTAGTTTGTTGTCTTAGCTTTTATAAATCCTGGAGAAAAAAAACTAATTTTGATTATTTATCCATTTTTTTAAAATGTATGTATGTATTTTTATTGGCACTCCCTCCTCTGGAAAGCACTTTGTGCAACTTGCATGAAAAGTACAACTGAAATAAAATTATCATCACTGTGTTATTATAAATATGTAAAATCAGAGCCATGGAAATGCATTTTAATAACTGATTACATTAAGGAGGACTGCACAAGCTTCTGACTAGTACAACTAAGGGAAAAATAATATTTTCAATAGAAAATGTGATTTTCTATAGTCTTATATGAGTCACTTACTATTATCAGCATTTTTCTTAAACAACTTTATTCGTATATTTATCTCCGAATGGAGTTTAGGCTCTAAAACACTTCAAGATGCAGTTTCAAAAGGTAAAAAATTAGCAGAAATGAAACAAATCCAACTAAATGTGCTGTTGTCAAAGTTAAAACATAGCAACAATAACTAGAAATGAAGCAAAACACTTGGCGATGCAGCAGAAACTGGCGTTTTTGCACTAATGTCATTTTCAGACTCGAGTGTTTGACAGGCGGCCTCGCGCCTCCATGTATGGATGCAGGCCCAGGAAGCGCTTTGTTTTACGGCTTAAATCATCAGTCAAATGGGAACGCTGTGCTCTCAGAGTTTGTGTGCAGGAAACGGTTTGCTTCAGAGACGGTCAGAGTTCACCTGGATAATTGCATTTGCATTAAAAGCAGCTTTGCTCTGCTGATATCCTCCTCCTCCTCTCTGCACAGACACGAGATGACAGTGGCTCTGGTGCTCACCTCCCAGGTGTCTCAGGAAGAGGGGGAGGCTGATTCGAGCCAGGGCTTATCTTGTTTGCAGAGGCGAGCCCTTCTCTAGCCGAGAAGATGAACATAAACAAAAACTTTCATTAGAGCCGAAGCCACCGGGAGGACCGAGTGTCCTCCATCTCCCCGGCAGACCGCCGATGGGAGCGTCTCGTTTTCCTCCTGAAAAACCTCAGAGTCACCCCGAGGAGGTGAAATGCACCTTGGCCCCTTTACTGCAGTAAATACTTGAGTACTTTTTCTCAAGATTTTTGGGACTTCATTTAGCTTCCATTGCATCCTTCTGTCCTTCTGTTTTCCAACCCTCCTTATTCCTTTGTTTCCTGGCTTCTATCCTCCTTCTGATGCTTCCTCAGTTACTTTCACCCTCTCTGCCTCCTGTCCTGTATGTCTTCTTTTCACACTCATCTTTTCTTCTTTATTCTCTTCCTCATGTCCTTTCATCTATCCTTCTTTACTACTTCTGTTTTTTTTGTCACCTTCTTTCAGTCCTAACTACTACTACCTTTTTTCTGTTTCCTTACTTTTTTCCTCCATTTCCCTATTTATTTACTTGACTATTGACTTATTTCCTTTATTACCTCCTTTATTTTTCTCTTATATTCATGTGGTTCCTTATGTCCTTTCTTTTCACCTTTCTAGCCTCCATTTCTGTCTTCTTTCCTTCCCTCCTTCAGCCTTTTGTTGTCTACTTCCTTAATTTCCATTTTCTGTCTTTCCCTCTTTCTTCCTTTGACTCCTTATTTCCTTAATCTAGTCTCGTTGGCTACCGTTTCTATTTCTATTTCCTTCTTTCCACCCTTGCATTTGTTTGCATCTTGCTTTCTTTATCTTCTCTGTTTCCTTCTGTCCTTCCTTATAGCTTTCTTCCCATTTCTTTCCTTCCTTATCATCTTTCCTCAACCTCTATCCCCTCTTCCACCTCTTCTTCCTCTTCTGAAAAAATGAAATTCTTTTGTCTTTTTCACTTTCCTCCTTTTTCCTTCCTTCCCTCCTTTCCTCCTGAAGCAGCATCTTCCCATATTGCTTCCTTCTCTATTCACCGTTTTTCTTCCTTCACCTTTTTGCTTCATGTTCTCTTCCCTCCTTAGAAAAAAAATGCACTTCATGTCCTCTTCAGTATTTGATGATGAAAACACCTTCTTGCTCTCTTTGGAGTCATCAGCACTTTGACCCTTTAAACAAGCCTTCCTGGACCTGAACACACCTCAGCTCCTCCTGTGATGCACAAAAGTTGAACTTCAGGAGTTTGTCATGGCTCAAACCGTGTGAGCATTTTTCTCCCTCCGCATCATCGGGGGAAAGTGCAGATGCATGAACCATCAGAAGCTGCAGGTGGTGTAATAAGTTGCAGGGGGACAGGGGCGGGCGCCGTAGAGCAAACGTCGGCACTTTGAGGCCCAAGAGTGACGGAGGTGAGAGTAGATGATTGAATTTAGAAGCTGCCAATAAAAGAAACGACCCTGAACAAAGAAAGTGACCTCAGGTTTTCTTCTTCTCCTCCAGAAGACGTGAGTATGAGTCAGCTCTTCTCAGGTGAACCAAAAGAAAGCAAAACCATCATCTCTCAGTCTGTTTGCTTTTTAACTTTAGTTTGCTGTCATGATTCTTGTGTATCTGTGATGTTGTTGTTTTCCCTAAAATCCGGTTGCTAGGCACTCAGAAGTCATACGTTCCTGTCTAACCTCTCAGCTCTGTCACAGATTACATGTTAGAGCGTTGACGGCACAGAAATCAACACGAGTTCATCACCGTCATGTAACAGCCATCACGGCTGCTTTCGCATCCGTTACTTCAGGACTGTGGACATCTGCGTTTGTGGCTGCAGGTGGCAAACCTGATGGCAAACACGACCACCTGACACCCCCCTCCCCGCTCTCCATCCACCGCTGACAGCTGATAAACAGAGCATGTGCAGCAGGTGGGCTTTACTGAGGATGAGCTGCCCCCTGCTGTTCAAACAGGGGAAGAGCAGGCTGAATTTCTTAGTTTAAAGGCTGTGACATCTGACTTTCTTGGATTTTGAAACCATTATTTGGATCTTTTGGAATCCTCTTAACACAGAGTCGACCCAGGAGTCACACCCACACCAGGCTCTGCAGACTTTGAGCACACACAGCCGACGCTTCACATGAGGTCACTGTATGTACACGCGTGAACCACAAGCTCAGCCTTCAAACTGCTTCAAACACTCAGTTCCACGCAGTTTTTTCAACCCTTGGATCTGTATGACATCACGAGGGATCATCTTCTCTTCATGAAGAGCAGCCAGTCAGAAGAGAGCTGGCTTAAAGGGGAGGAGCTAAATTGGCTTGTTTCAGACAGAGGACAAATATAGAGAGCACAAATATGGAGTTGGGGGGAGTTTAGGCTTCAGACAGAATTATTATGTAGAATTATGTAGAAGTTCAACAAAAAAATTCTACCGTTACCTGTTTTTGATTCAAACCTAACAACTGCAGGCAGAGGCACTTCAATCTCAGCTGCAATAACTCTGTCCAGAAATTCTGATCTGGTTTATGAAAAAGAACCATTTTCTTTCAAATGAACTACAAACACAAACCAAATCACCGTGCAAGAGCAACACCGAGAGGCTCAAGTGGTCCTGGCAGGACGTAAACAGTAATGGTGTGCGATGCCGGAAGCAGAAAGAAAGTAGTTCCCCTGGAGTTTTTTGTATAACTAAACCAACTTAAATTGTAAAAAAGCATTTTTAATGCTTTAATGCTGACCAATAATATTACTGCTGTATAGTTAACTGTACTGCTGCATTGGCTGAGAGTAAAAAAAACAGAAATAAAGTGATAAAACAACACAGCAGCATCCAGAAGTTGAACCGTGGGCTTGGAAAGTCATGCCAGCTTCATCCCTCTCTTCTTTATTTGATTATTTTGGCAGTAAATATGACTTAAACATCAGGAGACGGTTTGACAGAAACAAGAAAAATACAGAGTCCTTCCATCAAGTCTGCGATCAGGCCCCCACCCACCATCTGCACCTCCTCCATTCATTCATCAGCCATCAGCCCCCGCCCATCTGATCGGGTTTATCGAGCGTCAGGATGATAAAAATCTTAATATCCGTACCCGGAACGTGTCCGGAGAGCTGAGGTGAAACTTCTGCCGGATGTCTTCGGGCGCTCCGGCACACAGCCGGTAGAAGATGTGGTAGTTCCTCTCCTCGGGGCTCTGCCGACAGATCCTCGACTTCTCCAGCAGGTAGTGCGACACGAAGCCGCCCACGACGGCGTTCTGAGGAGGAAGAGCGGGGGAAAAAAACTCATTTATGGCATCTATCAGCGCGTTTCATCTTCATATCCTGCCACTTTGTTATTATAATAAATTATAAGGTGAATTAAATGGAAATTAAATATTAAATATAAAGAATTTATTTCATATTATAGTTTAAAGAAGAAAAATGTAGATAATAAAGCTGGAAATCACGAAAAAGAGTCCGCCTTTGGGTAACATGGAAATACGGTGATTTATAGGACACATAAACAAGAGCGAAACAAAAGAGATAAATGATCATAAGTGAGGGCTCATTACTGAGTTTATGCTGCGTAAGCATCTTAGACGGCAGAGGGCAAATCACGTCTCTTCACAAAAGCAGAAAGATCAACGTAAACAGATCGTGCTGAATAAGTGCTGCCATTAGGCTTCATTTGTAATTCATAACTTTCATCAGCAGACATTAAAGCTCGTGATCGACTGAGGGAGAACGGCCCTGAGCACCTTCTCGTTGAAGTGGATCTCCACGAACTTCCCGAAGCGACTGCTATTGTTGTTCCGGACAGTTTTGGCGTTCCCGAAGGCCTCGAGCAGAGGGTTCGCTGCAAGGGAGAAAAAAGTCGAGTTTAAACTCAAACCTCAACAGGAAATTGATGAGAGAAGCGGAAGCGACCTCACCTTCGACTATCCTCTCGTCGATGTCCTGACCCGTTCCGTACGAGGTCGTCAGGTATCTGCAAGCACAGCACATCATCAACACCTGAGAACACGCGATTCGTCTGTCATTTTAAAGCAGAGGTTCTCACAGGTTTACAGCCTTGAAGGTGTTTTAAAGCAAGTAAACATTAAAGTTTGTTCAATAAAAACTGTTTTTGTTGGACCATATTTCAGTTTTAATACTGTTGAAAGTGCTGTAAGAAGGAGGAAGAAGTCAGTTTCTGATATTCAACGAAACAAATCCGGTAGATTGTCGGATGTTTGTGTGAAAGCAAAGAACGACGCTCTGCAGGAAGTACAACTGTGTTAAATATTTAGGTTAAAGTGATCAGAAAGGCAGAAACTCTGGGTTTACCAGAGGGTCACTGCACAGGTTTAAGGCTTTAATAAACCACCCCCTGCTGCTGCAGTGCTCCTGGTAAATGACTCTTATATCGAGCTTTTCCACTGGAGCACTCAAAGCACTTTATACATCATGCCTCGCTCCCCCATTCACATGTATTCATGCTCTGATTAACACATTGTTCCCTGCCCGAGGACACTTTTGTCTTCCAATTAGTAGATGACCTTCTCCATCTCCTGAGCTACAGTACGGTTTCCTGTGACCTCCACAGAAACACTTCCTTTCTGCGAAAAACTGGCAAAACAAAGCCCAAACCTGCAGTTCCTCTGACGTCCACTAGAGGCTGGCTTCATCGGTGAGACTCCCACGTTACTGCAGGTGAATATTTTAACACCTCACTGTTTGAACCTTGTATTGCCTCGTGCCTGCTAAATGAAGTCACCGAACTGGAGCATTTTTATTGCGGTTATCTGAGCGATGAAATCACTTCCTGTGTGGTACCGACCATCCAACAAGTCTACGGAGAGGACCTTTAATAGTTTGGTACTCAGCTGATATCTCTGCTAACCCTTTCATCCAAATAGGCTCATTTCTGGCTTCAATTGCCCACCGTGGATAACACCGTGACATCACACTGACACTTACTGAAAAGCTGCTTCAGAGGAGAGCATTATTAGAATCACCGGCTCTCACCTTCCTGTAAACGTTTCTGCTCACATCGTCTAAACACTGTAATGTCACAGCTTTTACAACGTGCCTTAAAAGTCCAGATTTTGTGTGAGCATTTATCAAATACCACTTTTAATAATCAAATAAGTAATTTCTTAAGAAAAACTGCAAAATATTTTCGACTCTGAGTTATCAGAATAACTCGGAGTAGAAAATATTTGGGGTCAGTGAGTCAAATGAAACAGGACATTTAAATGAACTAAAACAGGCCTTTTAACCATTTTCCGACCTTTTCTGGACAAAACAATCAATTAATTATGAAAACAAGCTGATAATTAAAATCACAAATGAGGTCAAATGAAAATCGATGATATCAAAACTGATTGTGTATAATAAGCTCCGAGTACAGGTCACATTAAAATAATCACACAAACATGAAAACGTCGATAATTGAACTGCGTTCACTGAAAGACGAGACCCTCGCCTCCCTCACCTGAGAACAAACTTGGTGTTTTCAGTCTTGCCGGCTCCAGACTCCCCGGAGACAATGATGGACTGGCTCATCTTCAGGACCTTCATGTCCCTGTACGCCTTATCAGCTGCAGACAGAGGCAGCAGTTAGATCAGACACCACGCTGACCCCAATAATCAAACAGATATTAAACCCCTGCGGTCTCAATAAGTCAGTCTGGTGTTCAGGGGACTCTGGGAAATCTGAGTGCTGGCTGCCCCCTAGTGGACAAATTGAGAACTACAACAGGAGGTGCATTAACTTTCACCCTAAAAGAACTGCTTTTGGTATTAAATTACTAGAGGACGATTAAACTGATAATTTCTTAATGACTTTAATGATCTTGTTCCATTTGTGAAACATTAAAATAAGTCTTATAAAAATGACAGAGATTAGGACATTTTAAATCTCCACACTTATCTGGTCTCCAGCTGCCAGAGCGAATAAAGGCATCCATGTCCAAAAACTGCTTAAAAAGTCTAAAATAAAGATACTGACCTCTAAACCGTCTCAGGAGTCTTTAACTTTCTGAATATGTAAACAAACTTTGCTCAACTCGAGCAGGTTAAAATGAGCTCTGTAGAGATGAATCATGCCTTGTTCCCTCGACAGGTAGATTTCACTAACTAACAGAATATTTCTTGTCTCTCCTTTAATGTGAGGCTTTCTGGTTACGATTTGTTTGTGTTTTTAAATCACGGCAAACGAAAGGTTTCCCTCTGCACCGTGAAAACTTTCTAAAAACACACCAAAAATGATCAAACTGAGCTTTAGTCACGAGCAGAGAACAAAAATGTGTGATAAGTTCCTGGAAATACTGTCCAGCATGTAAAAGTCGTGATAAACTGAGCTGCTCACCAATGGCGTAGACGTGCGGTGGCAGCGTGCCCAGCGACCGGCCCCGGTACTTCTTGATGGTCTCCTGCGAGTAAAGCTTCGGGATGTCATAGTACGGGTTGACGGCGATCAGGATGTTTGCTACAAATGTCTGAAAGAAGAAGAAGAACAGGAGGAATAAAAATCACTTATTTGGCTCATAAAACCAACAAAGTCTCTAATTTCTCTGCCTCCTCCTGAAGGAGCAGCAAACTTTTTCTTTCAGCACTTATAAAAAGTGAGTGGCTCCAAAATCTGTCAGAGTTTAACATAACCATATCAGCCAGTAATACGAGCATTCAGCCACATCTCAAGAATTTATAAACCTCCTGAGCATCACATTGTGATTTGAGGATTGGGTTTCCAGTCTTCATGGGGGTTACGATGATTACATTGTGTTTTCAAAAGTTTTGGAGAGGTTTAGATTTACATTTATAATCGCTGCAGAGATTTCTAAAGCTTTACAATATCCTCATTTATCAATAAAACCTGATTTATATTAGAAATGCCCTCTGTGAGCTTCACAGTGCAGTTCCCTCCTCAGCCACTAGGTGTCAGTGTGCACCACGTCTGACTCCAGCTGACATCAGCTGGAATGCTTCACAGGAAAATGGAGCTAAATAGCAAAGGCAACAGAGGTCACATGAGCCCCTGCTGGGTGTTCAAGGTGTGAGGCCGCCCGAAAAGCCCCCCGGGGTGAAAAGACACCCAGTGTACCCCCGCTGCTCCTATCAGAGCCTCATGTAGAGGAATAATCATCAGCTGAGGGTTTGCTGGTAAGCTGAAGACTCTGTTTGGCCCACATCTGTTTCATCTTAAAGGACTTGAGCAAAATTATAATTATTTAAATAACAGCAAACACGGGACAGCTGTCCTCTTTATCTGGATGGACATGAATAATTACTGAAGGCATTTTGAAGTGACAAGAGCCGAGATCATTCATGAACCCCGTGAAGTGAAGACATCCATATAAAATAAATAAAAAATTATTCAATCAGTGTGAAAGTGAGTTTTCAAGGGCAACACAAAATGCAATGCAATAAAAAAATAACTAACAAAAATTCATTTTTAGTGAGTAAATCTGACTTAGAATGAAAAAATAAAGAAAACAGAAAAAGGAAAATGTAGAAATAACTGCAACAATTAAAAAAAGCTAATTAAAAAAAACCTTTAAACTGATTAAATAAATAAATACGTATATAAAAAAAGTTATTTAAAAATAAATTTAGTAAGGAAATTAACAGGAACTAGAAAAAATATCAGAAATAAAAAATAAAAACGTTCAGTTAAAAAAATAAAAATAAAATGTAAAATCAAAAAAGTAAAATTAAGGGCAAATAAGTGGAAAAAATAAGAGCAACAAGAAAAAATAAATACTACAAATAAATCAGAAATATTAATTTATGTCACATGTAGATGTAAAAAAAAAAATCTAATAAAGTTTGATCTGATTTATTTAATGAGTTGTTTTTAATCTATTCATTCATTAAACGTTTTATTTTGGCAGCTTCAGTCCTCCGTACATTACATGTATATTTACACAGTAACCTGCACACATGTTATTTTTTATGAACTGGCAGTGCACACGTTTGTCCAGTAAGAAAATGTGATGCCTTTGTTTCAGGTGAGGGTGGAGTAGATCTCTGCTTCAGTGGAGTGTGGAAACATGACTGAGCGTGCGCTCCGCCCACAGGTGGTGCGGGCAGGTCACGACCGACGCTTGGTGCTGACACGGCAGCTGATTTCCTTCATCGGGTGATGATAACATGAGACGTTGTCTTTCCGAGCTCGGAATAATTTTGGTTCGGTGTAAAATTTTGACTTTTTACGATTAGAGGAAACGAACGCCGAACCTTTATGAGTTTTTCTTTTTGCTTGTGACCTTTTGGTGTTTATTCTTTCATTTTCAGTGCCACAAGTTCACCTGAAGGCAGAGCCTCAGGTGTGTCCTGTGCATTTAACACACCATTGAGTCCAGGAGTGAATACAGCACGGCGAGGATGAGGACGACCTCACAACCGTTTCGGTTTCACAGTATTTCACCGACTGGCCGCTCCTCCTCATGTCTGTACTTACATAAATTTTGTCTTTGCTGTATCTCACTCGGATGTTGTTGAGCAGCGTGGCTTCATTCAGGTACATCAAAGAGCCTGAGAGACACAAGCAGGACAAAATGTTACTAAACTCAGCAGAGCAGCGGATCCACGCTGCACATCACATCATCCATTGGGCCGAGAGCTCACGTGAAGGTGGTTATCAGACAGACTTCAAGCATGTTCACCTGTAAGGTGATGAGTCAGCAGCATGTGACCAATCAGAAACAAGCATAGGTTTACACAAAGCAGCTGAATTTACAGAAAGGAAAAAAAAACAAATAACAGTAACACTCGAGAAATGTGAGGATGCTATAGACACAACAACATCATCAACAACAACAACAACAGCTGTCGGCAAACCAGCAGATTATATGAGAGGAAAACAGCAGTGTGCAGGGTTTTATCAGTCGAGGGCACATAGGGAACCCAGACAGCATAACATGAAAATACTGCAATAAAGTGATTAAAACTGCACTTCAGCAAAGTAATTAAATGACTGTAGATACTAATAAACAGCAGGGTCTTCAGGGAGGGCCAATGCCACCCCATCCCCTCCCTGTAGATGCACACCTGGCTGCATAAAAAAAGCTGCGTTTTAACGTGCAAATAGCTTTCAATACTGGGTACTCAAACCTGACCTTCTGCAACACCAGGAGAAAAGTGTTTAGCCTACAAGAGGTTCTTTTATTTTAAAAATCGACCTGATTTCCTACCCTCTGCAGCTCTTTAAACAAGCAAAAAACTCATTATTTAAGCAAGGAGAAGCATAGTGACACAGTAGGAGACTGTTCTGAGTGGGCATCATCATGATGGCACTGCGCCCGGTGCATTCCCGGGAAAAGACTGGAAGAACGCCTCATAAATAAAATCTATTTAAAGCCACGATGGAAAATCTGAAGGAAAAAAGAGACGAGTTGGTCCATTAATAAATTTATGAATATCACTGCTGCTTTGTTTAGACTCAGAAATATCAGACCAACATTTGCTGACGTGCATCCTGTTATAATTCTGTGTTAAAGCTGAATTTAACTCAAATTACAGATCAGCAAGTAAAATTCCTGCAATAAAAATACTCCTATAAGGAACTTTATTTCCTTTTTGATGTGCATCAAGAAAAGACTTTAGACCAGGGGTGTCAAACATAAGGCCCGGGGACCAGAAACAGCTGATCCCAGACTTCCAGAGTAACAGCAGCTTAAGGAGGACAACAAATGTCTAATGTCAAATGTCTAAAAAAAGGAGGAGCCAGATCTGTAGGTGGAGCGATGAAGCACAAGTACTCACAGTTATCCTCCACGTGTTTGTTGACGTCATCCTCTGCAGGGAAGACTTGGTTCACCGGAGCCAAAAACGTCTGAGAGAAAAGAAAAGAAAAGAAAAGAGAAATTTATTAACTTGACTTTACAGTAAAATCAATTCACTCGTCACAGACCTGTTTATGATGAAATAAACTGTCAGCTTAATGTATTTAAACTGAGTTAATTTATACAGAGGTGCTTTAAAAACTCAGTGCGTGATGCTGTTGATGCATGATGCAGCTTCGACAGAGTTCATGGGTTTCTTTCATGTTCATGTTTTTAAATGATGGCTCCAGCAGGGTGAGTGTCATCTACCGGTTGCTGCAGACCTGATGAATTATTTGGAGGCAGGAGGTAACGGGATCAGGGCGACGGGACTGTCCAATGACTGAGACGCAGAGAAATGCCGCACTGCATTATTAACATCCAACTACTGACCTTCGATCGGGTCGGCACCAATCCCGGCTCCACTCAAACGTCTGAAACCGCCGACTCATTCAACGGTTTCATTCTGTAGAAGAAAACCGAGGACAAAACCCAGACACGTGGTCTCGAGGTCAGCACAACCAGCTCAGACCTGGCGCCAAACTCAGTTTTGAATTTTGAAAGTGTGAAAGTAAAAAAAACAAATTTAATTTCTTAAAAAGAAAAAAAACATTTGATGGTTTTTGCATTTCTGTTGCTCTTTAATGCTCCGTATAATTAGCATTTACCTGAGGGCTCAAACTAAAATTAAAGTGCTCTCTGTTTCACTGTTCCACCTTCAGCTTTCTTTTACTCTAAAAGCTTTGGAGCATTAGCTCTGCACACATGACTTCGAGCTGAAGCCGGCCATGCTGAACCAATACAGGAGGCTTTACGAGGACATGTGACCTCAGTGTTTTGGAGTGCGGGGGCGTGTGCGTCGTATTCGTGTGATTTTAAAGCCGATCGCTGCCAGCTCCTGAAGGCCCCGCAGACTCTCACTCCTTTTAATCGGGCTCTTTAAAGAGGCGCTGCAGGCCTCGGCTCGAGCCAGAGACTGACGTACAGCCGATTCATTCTTTCCAGTGGTGGCATGTTCCACATTCTCAGCCCAAGCTGGACAGATTCCACAACACTGCGCCGCGTGAGGACAAGGGGGGGAATAATGTGTTATAGCACAGCCAGCTATTACTTCAGTGTTACTACTGAACCTTCCTGGAATGTGCAGACCCCTACAGAGCTGCTTCTGAGCAGGGATCAGTGGACACTTCAAGGCATCTGAACATGAAGAGCTCTGAAATGGCCAGAACCTGACACTGAACCCTAAACTTCACGGGGAGGCAGTGTAAAGAGGACTCGTCTGCCAACAGTGTGGGATGAGATGTGAGGTACATGTTAGAAGAACAGCTAAATTGGTCCCAGTGAATATTAATGCTCACCAAAGCTTTTTCTCCAGCTTTCCAAACCCAACAGTCCAGAACTCACACACACGGCATTCCCACAGCGCCATGCTAACTGCTCAGAGAGGCCTCAGTGAACACAACAAAGAGCCTGAAGCGTTTCCAACTCCCCGGGGTCCCAGTTTGATCAAGCATCTGCTGCATGCTCGGGAGCGAGCCCGATCCACGCAGGCCCTACCCCCAACATCCAATTCCACAACACCACAGGACACTCCCAGAGGTCCTGTGACCCCACCCCCACCCCGATGCTTCAGAGCTGTTTAAGAGGCCTGAAGTGGACCCACTACATCAGTGAGACAACACCATAACCAAGCACCTTCTCAGACTGGAGGGCTGGGGATTCAGTCACTAGTATTGTAGTATTTACCAAACAACCTGAAGTAGACTCAGATAAGTACTGCTGTGATTTGGTGGCATATAAATGCAATTAAATGGAATTAAGTTGCTTTTAATGTTGTGGCTGATCAGTGATTTGGATATTAAGCTGCGGCTGGACAGGATTGGCTATAAACTGGTGCAACGAACTGGCCAAGTGGATAAATAGCTGGTGCAAGTGACTCATGGTTTATGGTACAAACAAAGCTAGTCCTCTTCCTGTTTCCAGTCTAATCAAAGCTAATAACTTCCTGGCACTAAAGCCACATCATCAAACTTCTTCATCTTATTTCATTCTTGGCGAGAAAGTTTTGTTTTTTAGCCCATTTCCAACGTCCTTAAACTGAAGCACCTAGCCTAGCTTAATATACAGCAGAGCATAGGAAAGCTCTTGGCGTCTCAGAGAACTGAGGTTACAAAATAAGTAACTCCAAAATTGCCTTTTTAAGTATCTGCTGCAAAAATAACTTCATCTCCTTCAGTAATGCCCTTCAAACAGTTTTGTCCATCTGCAGCTCCGAGGCAGATCAGACACTCTCTGGGAAACAGAAACACAGACAAGGCCGGCTCTTTGTGAGCGATAGTATGACAGGGTCTCATGCTCTCCGTCTTTCCCCTGACGTCCATCCCGGGAGGTCGGCCAGCGAGTGAGCACATCGTCAGACACTGGCACAAACTGGCTGCAGCGGGACAGACGGGACATTGTTCAGATTCAAGCCCAGAAACTCGCTCTGACAGCAGATCAGAGCATTACTGTAAAAATACTGTTTTCTGTGGTAAACCCAGAGAGGGCAATTTTACTCTGGACCCTTCCTACCAGGAAACCCTTTGAAGCAGGCTTTGTACTGCCTCGACCGATAAAACTGATTTATGGTGTTTAAGTTGGGGTCAAAACTGGTTTATCAGCTCCTTTGAGGCAAAACTCAGGGACCCTACTATTTTACTCACATGGATCCAAGGTGCAAAATCCTCAGGTTTTTAACAAATCCACCTGAGACGGCAGACAGCTTGCACTCTTATACTGATCGATGCCATCAAAGTTTGCACTGCGAGTTCATTTTAGCCGATTTATTCAACGGGCTCGCGGTGCATGCCCACACGCCGTTTTGAAGAAAAGCAAAAAGGACTTTTCTGATGAGCAGCAGTCAGTATAATTACTGATTTTGTCCAGAACTGCAAAGACTCAAGAAAACTATTTTTAAAAACAGAAATAACAGTCTAATAGCAGAGGGCCGGGGTTAGCATCATCAGTCACAGGGTTGTCGCAGGTGATGATTTAAGGGTCCTCCACACAGGAAGCAACTAGTAGCACTGTGCTGACCACAGAAAGCCGATGACATTCAGTCACTTTAAGCAACAACGACTGAGATAACTGCTGGACGCTCAAAGTGGGCGGATCCTGAGTTAAAGCTTTCTCAGATTACAGACAGAAGACTGAAACAGCCTCCATTAGCAGTCCAATGCACCAAATACATTACAAGTCAGCTACAAAGACACAAGCATCATTTCCTGTGTTGATGCTCTCATCTTTCAGTTACACAGTAAGGTGACTTATCTGACGCCATCGTCACGAAATATATTTTCGTCACGATGAATATCATGAAGATATTTTGTTAAAGAGGATGTGTGACCTGAAAACCAGATGCTAGCAGCTCAAAAGGGGCGACATCACTGATGACATTCAATATAAACTTAGTTGTTAACATATCAGTGACACGTCACGATATTCACACCCTGAAATGAGGCCACAGCGAGCAACAGCAACACCACAAAGGCTGGTTCTGCTCGTAACGTGAGGTCTCATATTTCATCGTATTTCTTTGACTTCAGCACACGAGTGAGAGACTGATACACGTGGGAAAAACTTCATTAATGCAAACCAACACACTGTGTGTGCAGAGGTGTAACGCTCCGTGTACACAAATACATAATAAAGCCGTCTGTCTAGAAGCATCTTCATCAGCCTTTACTTGTTCCTCACATCTCACTTCTCTACCTGCACCTCTGTCAGTCGCTCCTTTGATAAGAATAATAAGACACGTATGTCAGATTCATGGAGCTTATGGATCTTTTTGGTTCTTCAAATGAAAAACATCTATTTTTACACTCAAGTTTGTGCAAATGATTAAAAATAAAAGCCTTGAAAAGGAGTGAAGGGTTTCTGTGAAACAGTGAAATGTAGCTAGAAGGAGCAAGAAGGATACAAATGCTAAAGTGGAATTAATTATAATGAATATATATTAGGAGAAGGCCAGGTATGGCCATAGGTGAGGTAAATAAAGGTCAGTCCCAACAAAATAAAACGTTTATGTTAGCTGTCAGTGTTAGCTTACTTTTACTGTTCCACTAAAGATGGAAAGAATGTGTGTAGTAAAAAATACTACTGAAGCAGGTACCAGGTACTTTTAAGGTGGAGTGTCTCCTCGTGTGTTTTATTGAACCCATGAGTTGTTGTGAATCACTGAATACTTGAAATTCCCCAGTTGTAATTTTCCATCCATAACGGAGATCATTTCAAACTGGTGTGACATTTAAAACACATTTACCTGGAATCTCTCTGTAAATGCAGAGAGGCCCCGTTAAGCTTTTATGCAGTCGTTTGCAGAGCAAATGTGCAAAGATCAGGGGCACAGTAAAAGGTGGAGTAAATATTTCTGGATAGAAATGGTGAGGAGGGCGATAAAAACCATAAAACTGGCTGTGTGAGCGCCGAATGACTGCTGTAAAAACTGCTGCAACTCATTCCAGTAAACAGCCAGAAATCCAGTGAGGCCAACCTAGTGCAACGTCTTTTATTCAGAGAAAACGTCCAAGCACGAGAGCCACTCTTAAAAGAACGCAGGATTAAAATCACTTTTCCTGTTTAAATATCACTCATGACTCAGGCAGGTATGGAAACACACCTATGCGGTTCTGTGTTTTACAGGCTGACGGTAAATCAGTGAGGAGCCTCTTTAAAGAGGAACGCTGTCACTGCCGAGGCCTTTCCGAGGGGGAAGATTAGTGAGACGGACACCGAGCTTTAGGGGTTACCACAGCAACAGACTCTCAGTGACATTAAAAGCTTTGCTGAAGGCGATTCAGCACCTGATGCAGCAGAAAAGCGAATCAACGGAGGCGATATCAAAGAAAGCGCCTTTATCTTGCTGCACAGAGCCACTTGACTTCTGATTAATCAGCACTTGAGCACCGGAGGTGAATCACAGAGTGAACAATGCTTTATTGCTTCCAAAAAGGTGGCCTGAACCCCCGCGAGCTAAGTGGGACATTAAATCATTGACACGCAGCAGGTGAGAGCACATTAGATAAACCCATCAAAGAAGGGCCAGAGCGGGCCGATCGATTCAAAACCATTTTCATCTCACTCATTCTTCTTCAAAATAAAAGAGGAAGGCATAAAAAGGCTGACGTAGAGGTGATGAAGCTACAGCTAGCCTTTTAAGTCTTTGCTTTGTGTTATTAATACAACGCTGACACTTGGAGGTAAAATAAATGTCATCCTTCCAACCTGAGTCCTGCACACAGACATCAGGACGCAGTTGGGAAATTGGGGACGGTCTCAGGGTAGGAAGGCAGGCGAGTAATTAAGTCTGCAGTGCAGTAATAACTACTAATAACTGCTCCTGTAAAGCAGGTAACCCTCAGAGTTTGCTCACCTTTCCCTTCTGTTTGAGGGGTTCGATGGTGAGGCTGTCGGCTCCGATATCTACTATGGTTCCCAGCTGGAACCCGTCCGTTGGGTGTGGCGCCCACACCGGCTTCCCATCCTCCATCTCGCCGCTCTGAAGGCTCTGGAAAACATGACACACGACAGTCAGCGGCGCTCTTTCGGCTCCAACATGCAAACATTTCTTTCTGTTTAAAGCTCAGTTGGCTCCTAGTGTGTTGCCTTGATTGCACCTCAGCTCCTTGGTACTCCTTGGAAAGGATGCTGTACTCATGAATGACATGTAGGAGCTGTGCCTCTTGTTTTAAAGTCTGTTTATCTCACTGCACCCTGATGACTTGCATTTCAAAATAATCTTTATTTATCGGACACTGTGCCACGATCCTCTGTCTGAAACAGTTTTAGCCCCTCCCCCTTCAGCCCAGCCTTCTTTTGATTGGCTGCCCCTCACAAATAGAAGGCTTAAACAGGAGGTGGGTGGGGCCACCTACTTCCCTGACTTCCAAAGATATTTTAGAGCACAAACTTCGTTCCTGCATTTGTAACAGCCACGTTATTAAACCATTTTGTCTCTCTTTGGTTTATCAATGAAATGGACATCAAGATTAGAAATATTCATTATACTACAGACTGAAACACAGACAGCACTGACTCCGGGCTTTCTGGAGCTTTTCTGACCGCAAGCAAACCAATTACAGTGTTAGTGAGTCAAAGCAGCAGCTGATTGCGTTACAGCGGCGACACAGGGACAGAACGAGGCCCAGCCGGGCCGCACACTGCTGTTGCTGCACAGAGACTTCAGCCAGCGATGTAGGAGATAACAGTTACCCTAAACTCACTGGAATAAAAAGGAAAACAAGACTAAAAGACTAAAACTCCCTGAAATCCCATGATGCACTCACAAATCTAGAATAAAATATAGAAGTTGGTTAAAAGGACTTATTCCAAATGTGGAATAAATAAAGTATTTGTCTTTAGTTTTAGTCATTAATAAGATTAAAACTAGCACACAAAGTAATGAAGTCTGAACGTTAGCATTACTTAAACAATAAAAAACAAACCTCAAATAAACCAAAACCGCTTTGGAAACTGAACACAGTCAAAAAAACAAAGGCCCAAAAATTAAATAAAGGACAATAAATTTACAATAACATCACTGAGGACAAAGCAAGGCACACCAGTGTTTATATTTTATCAGATTTTATTGATTGACAGCTGTAAAAATGATGATTTGCAGCAGCTGTCATTCAAACCTGAAACACTAAAATCACAAAAATGATGCACTTTATAAAACAGCAGTGTAACGTTTAGGACTTGTTAATCCTCGTTGTAAGAAACAAAAGTTCGAAAAGAAAAGTTTCACAAAATATTCTTTTCCCCACAGACTGATGTGATGATTTCCATTTCTTCCTTACAGCGTTCACCGCACTACCACGCTAGCATCACCACGTATGTGTGTCAGCATACAGTATAGTATGTCGTGGAAACCCCTATGAGTACAGTAATATGTATTGATGTAAACAAATGCAACCTGATGGAGCCGGAGTAGCTGCAGTTCATCATTTCTGTCCTCTCCGTTGTTTCCGTGAATACGAGCAGCCGGAGGCAGAGCAGACCATAAACTACCAGCATGTGTGAGAACCTGACGGTCAGCCTCGCGGGCGCATGTTTACACGCACACAGCACGCACTTCCAGCTCAAAAACTACTTTCTATCACACTGAGGTTTTAACCTGATGCAGAATTGATGCATTTGTCACATTAAAGGAAGTACCGGTGATGGTGCGGTTACAGACAGCATACCAGCTTCTTCTGTCACAGCAGCTCTCTGCACGTCCTCCTTCACTACATCCATGAATCATCTCTGACCTTTGTCCAACATGTCCACACCATCTCAGCCTCAGCTGTACCTGATGGACTCATTTCCAATTCTGTCCCATCCTTGTCCTCGCAATGAAATGCTAACATCTTCAGCTTTTAAATCAGTGCCACCGTCTCTAAACCACACATCACATTAGTGGTAAAAGTGGTTGGCTGAAGACAATGACTGACCTTTGTGTAGTAGAGCAAAGAAAAAACACATAACACTGATCTTAAAAGTGTATTTGTCCCTTTGAAGTGACATTTCTGTGCAAGTTTTTATAATAAACCAGATTATAAAAACTGCCAAAGAATCATAATAAAAATAGTAATGTTAGTGTCTCACAAAGTTAGAAACTCTTAAAAGGACAGTACAAATATGCTTCCTAAATCAGTGAACATCCTGCCGTGGGAACACGGAGACGACTTTGAAAGCTCTAAAGTGAAAGCTTGTGTTTCACTGGAGGATGACTAAGCATCATCCCAAAGCCTAAGAAACACCATCGAGGAGCATCGTGACCTCGCTAAGAAAAAAGAGGAGCCGGGCTCAGTGAGCAGCCAATAAGAAGCGAGACTCTGAGCCAGCTCGTTTCCATCCACACAGCTGCGACCGTCACTCAGCAGCTCCCTGCACACACGGTGGCTTCCTGCCAAACAGCAGCAGGCTTTTCTCTGGGAACTTAAAATAATTACCCCGCACTGTCTGAGTGCTGCACTAAGAGCCCATCAAAACTAATTAGGGATATTAAACCATCACAATCCCAGTACAATGAGCCCCTTTTATCAGAGCAGCCTGGACGCTGCTGTAATTGGAGACCAACAGGTGTGATCCCCTCAGGTGTTCACTGTGATGCGAGTCAACGGTTTGAGTGCACATTTACATAAGCAGAAGCAAACCCGATCACACCGCATGCACGCTCCCAAGCTGCACGCTCAAATACAAGGTCACAGGGTCAAACTGTGACCTTGTACGTGTGCAGTATTATTATTGTTGTCACTGGAGAAAAAAAGCGTAGTTATCAGCTGGGACTCTAGGTCACAGTGTGCACTTCACTTAATGCTAATTCCTCTGTTTGCAGCAGCCCGAGGAAGGATTCATAGGTATGCGTTTCAGGCCTCTTGTTCACTTTCAATGAGGTGACATCACGTACTGGCAAACTGAAATGTGGGTTCTCTGGCTTGTTTGCAGTGGAGAGAAGTTCGAGCACGGCCGTTAGCCATTATGAAACTATCCCGAGAGAGAGGCGGGCGGGGGGTAGTCGGTCGTAGCATCTGGCATCAGAATGAAGTGGAAGTTAATGACTGCAGTGAGTAATCACTGTGCTGTATTTGATATAAGGCACGGCTCATTCAGCATGCTCATCAAAGCCTGTTGAAGCGCTTTGTGAGTGAAGAGACACCTTTAAAGTAACACACGAGTCCAAACATGAGCCCTGAGGCACAGCAGAGCCAGCAGATTAAGGGTTTGGGTGTTAACTTCAACTACTTTTAGAGGGAAGGCAGTTTTAGGTGTGCTGTCCTTGTGTAAACTGCTCCAAGTTTAAATTAAACTTTTTAAATAAAAGCCAAACTGGCAGCTTGGTTTCAAAGCCAAAGGCAAAGATGTTTTAATTAACCACACTTTCATATCCCAGGACGAATTAATTAGTCAAACTGTAAACTGCTGCAGTATAAACCAAGTAAAGACGTTTGCCTGAAGTGCTGCTGAGCAAACAGCTGGAGCCGATGGCCCGGAGAAATGGACAGACAGACGCTTGCCGACGACTTCTGCTGACCAATGAGGGCGAAGGTAGTGATCTACAGATATGACCTCACCCACGACTCTGCGTCCAAAAGCTCCTCGATCAGGACGTTTAATCCTGCAGCTGAGAAGGAAGCTTGCACTTACAAATGGATGACCGATGACCAGGAAGTTCATTTAAAAAAAAAAACTATGAGGTCATCCAAACCGACTTCCTGATGACACAGCTTTGAACTGTCAGGTATCTGATTCTGACTTTCAGTTCTAAAAAGGACAAATATATTATTTAAATTAAGAATAAAAAATAAAGTTCATTTTTCAGACTGATCTAAAGTGTCCAGATGCTACAATTATATTTTATTATATTATTTTATTTTAACCTTTAATATCTGAAACACAACAACTTTATTAAAAATAAGATAATCTTATATTGAAGAAGTACTTATATCAAAAATACTTAAAAATAATAAAACATACCCAAAGTATTACAAATAAAGCACTTGTTAAAGTTCAGATAAATCTCTGCTGATGTTATATAAATGGAAACGCATAACTAGACTCGACAACAGGCTAAAACAATGTAACCTATTTAATAAGCACACTGTAACATAAACTGTAACTTTCTGAAATAATTTGGTCTATAAAAGCTTAAAAAAAACTTTATAGTGTTATATATATATATATATAGTCATGTATTTATATATATTGTTCCAGTCCAGCACTAGCTGCCAGTCACCATTCACACATCTACAGTGTAGAAGCCTCAAACACCAAGTGACTGACAGCAGCACAAAGTGTACAGGAACCTCAGGACTGTACAGCAGAGGTGCAGTCTGCCACAGCGTCTCACAGCAGGTTAACGAAGGCATTCAAAACTCCCACAGGGAGCCTTCACTCATTCATTCCTGTATACCGCTGCTGCGCTGCTGCAGGGCACTTTGGCTTTGAACCTCGGCCTCTAATCGATATGATAATTTTCCATTATGAGTCTAACGCTGTCTGCATTCCTCCAGAACAATCGCACACACGGCGGGTCACACAAAGACAAGATCAAACCTGCTACAGCGGCTCAGCACAGCCTGCACAGACCATCAGAGACACACCAAACATCTCCCGCAGCTCACAGGATGTGATGTAATCACCTTTAACTCAGCTGAGCTACTGCAATAAAAACTGCTGAAAGATCAAAGAGTGATTGTTCCACTTAGTGAGACTGAGCTGTGTTTGCCTCCCTGCATCCTGGGAAGTTTTCTATAGTATTAATAACAAAAATAATAATAATAATGATAGCTAGCACTCTAAAGCTCAAGCATTAATCTGGTGAAGCTGGAAGCTGTTATTAAAGTTTCATATTTTTAAGAAGTGGTAACAATTTATATATTTTATGGTTCCTGTACCTGAAAACGCTCCATAGCACCGCCTACAAAATTGCAACAAAGAAGCTCCGCCCAACAAGTCAGCCATTTTTACCAAAGAGGCATATCAGGCATGCTTTGTGCCATTCACAGCTGCTGTACTTTACAGAGGTGGGACTCGCCAGATACCCCGCGATACAATATTAGCACAATACTTCATTCACAATACAACATTAATGCAATTTAAACATTCTGCGATATGCTGAGAATTGCAAAAGCATATCCATATATATTTTTATCCAATAAAGTTATCTCACTTCAGTTTTTTTCCCTGCAAAATGACACAAACGTGTCAAGCATACCAATACTGTCACTAAAACCTGCCTCAGGACAGTCAGTCTGCACTTCCCCCAGAGTTTTCTCCAACCCCAGGACTCTAACAAGTTCCAGATTTAATCAGATCAACATACAGCAACATGATTTAATTCGTAGGTGCTCATCAATGCCACCCAGGAAGTGATGTGGAGCTTCTTAGAGCAACAGCCAACAACAGTCCAACAAGTCTGCAGGAACTGATTGGACTGCAGTTTTAATTTTGTCTGGAGTTTTGGTTTTTTAGTTCAGTCGTGTTTCTGTCTTTTTAATTGTTATTTTACACTATATTATATTATATTTGTCACTGGCAAATATCATTTCAGATAGCTGAAATAAAAACTGAAAAACTACAACTAACTAAAATGTTTTTGTCCACACCTAGCTACTTTTAAATGTATAAAATCTTTGCTGAAATCTGCAAATTTTTGTCATGAAGAAGATTACAAATCATAAAAAAAAAATCACAATGATCTATTTGTCATCCCAGCATGCAGCTGGGATGTGTAGTTTTTCCAACGTAAACGAGGGCACAACGTTTACCCATCACAGCTGAAAAGGTGATCAAACCTGCTGTTGATCAACTTTATTTCCAACGGTAAGCCCTTGGAGAAACGAGCCTGACTGCTGACTACATTTAACATTAAGCTGACTCTGCAGCTAATTTTAGACTCTGAACGTCGCACTCGATAATTGTTGGTTTCACCACGGAGCTCACAAAGCTGCGGGGACGACTGATCCCTCCCGTCTGAAGCAGCTAATTAAGAAAACCACAAAGTACCAGCGACAGCCGGCCAGCAGCAGAGCTGAGCCTCGACTGCAGCGCTCACCGTCACATTAATGTTTTTTTTTTTCTTTCTAGCAAAGCCTGAAACTAAAAGGGCCGAAGCTATTTCCAGCTGCTGCCCTAAATATTAAAATCCTGCATGGAAGTGTAGCTCCTTAGCTAACCCGTCTCCAGCTGTCAGCATCCTCTGGAGCAGGATTTCCATTAACAGAGTCATTCAGACGAAACATTAAAGACGCAGCCGAGAGGTGAAGGACTGCTGATTGTTCACATCAGACCATCATAATAAAAAGCTGCTTAGAGTGAAAACTTTGAATAAGAAGAAGAAAGAAAGAAAAACAGGGAAAACAGGGAAGTGTATTTAAATCAACTCGCTGGACGAGTTTTCACCTAAGCGCATGAAACTGAAATATTAGAAACCGGCCACCTCAACGCTGCTGCACAATGAGCATCCTAAAAATAAATGGGACACACCGAGGTCGCATCATGACAGATACGCCTGAAATCAGAGTAAAAATAACCTTTACTACTTTTTATAACACTTTATAATAAACACGGTAATAAAATATTAACCAAAGTTATTAAATATGCTTAAAAAACAGAATAACAATAAATTAATGTTTAGTTTTCATTCATATTGTTCAAATGTATTCTATCATGTTTCACTCAGTGAACTTGTCGTGTCATTAGTGTGGTGCATAATTGTTCACATAAGTTGCATATATGCAAATCAAGTATTTCCCAGGTCTGAGAAGCAAAGCGTGAAAGGACGAGCCGGGGAAGCTCCACTGCCTGCAGCAGTGTATCAGAACACGACCCTCTGCTCTATTAATGTGTCAGCTCACGTGTGACTCCCCTGATTAATAAAACATAAAGCTCATTTTGCAAATGATGGTCCTTATTCCAGTCAGAAAGACGGATAGAGTGTGGCACGCTCACCGGCTAATGTTCTGTCAATCACGAGTCAGTCAGTGAGTACACGCTGGATAATCCTGCTTTTTAAAAAAAACAAAAAAAACAACAACAACACACACAGTATGACCAAGATTCACAGATCAAACGTAATGATATATTCAATATGTCCCAAAACGAGTGACTGACCCAATGAAAGTGTTCACAGAGTTAGGGACCGAAACAAGTTTCTCACACCTGAAGCCTTTTCATCCATATCTTATACCATCTGTGAGTGTCCAAGAACAGTGGCAATGTCCATCTATTATATACAGTCTGTTTTTCTATAAATCTAGGCAAACAGCTTGAACTGAATGATTATTATTACACAAACACTGCTTTAGCACTTCTAACCCAGGAATTCCCGCACATAGTCACAACAATTATTTTCACCAGGAAGTTACAGGAAACCCGGAAAGCTAGCAAAAAATGTAAATCAAACGATGAGGAACTCATTCAAAAAAAAAAAAAAAAAATGCTGTCACAAGCACAAGCCTCAGTCCCAGTGAAGCTGATATTAGTACCACCAAAGACAGGATCATATATCTGAGAGGTGAAGGAAGAAAAGAGAGCCAGCACAAAAATAATCAGAAATATAGAAACACGGTTACATCTACAGTTTGGTTCACACTGAGATATTTTTTTTATTTATTATAGAAACATGAATTAAAAAGGAAAACATCCTTAAACATCAGCAGACGAGCCCATTAGCAGCTCCATATGACTAACAGAAGCCGCCATCAGCATATGAATGATTACCACTACATTACATTAATGCCTGTTATGGAAAATACTTATTTTATTATTTACCAAAAACAAAAGGTGCTCTTTAATGTTTAAACACACGCTCAGTAAAATGGATTTTACCACCATGGCGTCCTGACCATTATTTTTGCATAACAAACATAAACGTCCCACGGCTATTTCGAAGAAGTGCAGTGACTTAGTAGTTTGAAGTTACTGTTTCCAAGGTCGGAAACTTTATACCCACATTATTAAATACGTCCGAATCACCTCATTTGATCAAAGAATCATCTTTTCCCTTTATTCCAGTCTCCAGTGAGGAGGCTGACACACCTGCTCCTCAGCCTTTCAACTTCCACAACAAAGAGGTTCAGTATTTGGTTACAAGCTGAACATCTTTCAGAGTTTACATATTCAAACATGCCGATGGTAAAAGAGCCGCCAGTTGTTTGCTCATCTGAATAATGAATAAAAGCGGGAGAATGTGATATGATGTCAAACAACAGACCAGCTCTTCATGGTTAAGTGACTGGAAAAACATCCTGATGCAGGACAGAGTAAAGGGTGGAGTTACCGCCATGCCTCCGGTTTCAATGTGGGCACCAGAGAGGATGTTGGACTGTACTGGTGGCAGTAGGGGTGTCTGAATCATTGGGGTGTAAATAAAGGTTGTGAAAACTTCTCTTTCCAGTGTGCAGCTGCTTTGAAGCAGATGAGCGTGGTTGTGTGGAGTTGAAGTAGATTTTTTTGTTTCCCCTGTGATGCAAAAAGCGTTTGATTAGGTCTGTCAGCCGAGCCTCGTTGTGAGACCTGAGTCACACCATAGCAGGAGGTATTTTTAGTCCACAGACTGTTTTCTTTGCCCTGTTGAGACGTGCGCCTTTGTGGTATTTGTGCTTCTGGTTCGTTTCGGCTTTATGCAGCCACATTAGCAACAAATCAGAGCTGCGCTATGTTACAGACCACAAAGGCTGAACACTCGACAATGCCAGGGGCCAAACTGGGTGTGAGGGCACCTTTAGAGCACAGCTGGTGATCGCTGCTCTGCATTCCTGGATGTGTCCGTTTTTTTAACTCTCACGAGGCAATGTTATTAGCAAAATAAAGTTTAAAGAAAACCCACTGATGTAGTTGGTCCAATCGCCCAACCCAACTGATGATAAGGTTTACTTGTGATCATCTGTGACCACTTCTGTTGTTTCTTTGGTAAGAAGACATTTTGCTATGGATAAAATGTTATAAAACATTGAGTGAGGAGCCCATTCACTCAGGAGGGGCTCAGAAAGCACCCAACCGAAGAAGTGGTTTAAGCATCTGACCGGGATGCCTCCCTAAGGTGCCACCCCAAAGTGGCCTCTTCAACCAGACCGAGGCCCCTGCCATGACACCCTGGAGAGAGTATATCTTTTGGCTGGCAAGGAAAGGCCTCGACTCCTAGAAATTAAGAAAATTCATTTACTGTGTGAAAAATCTCTCTCCTCACCCCAGCAATGATTCATCGGTCACACAGGTGTAGCAGGAGCTCCACCTGAGCCGTGCAGTAGTGTCCCGGCAGGTAAATAAAGCTCGCTAACCCAGCTCACACACCCACACATGAAGGAGATGCTTTATGTTTATGCTGCACTGGAGTTTGCTGCGAGGCTGTACGCCGGCTATTTGGGGCTGGTTTCTCGATTTTTAATCTCAGTTTTTGAGAAGTCGGGGTTAGCGTTACAGGATTTCAAGTGTAAAATCAAAAATGCTTGTCAGTCCCTCCCTCACAAATAAAGAGAACAATGAATACATTTAAAGATCAATCTAAAAACCATGTTCTGAAACATCTGCACATAGTGTGTCGTAAACCACCTTACAGCAGTGTTAAAGTCTGTCTTTTATTCGGTCGAGTGGTCAGAAATGAGTGGCTGAGCTCGCGCTGCAGCAGCTGTAGCTCTGAGAACGCCGCTCTTCACGGCAGCAGAGGAAGCGCTGTTCGAATCGACTTGCGGTCGTATGTGTGCCGACCCACTCTGCGCCGAGCCGACAAACAGCTGATTGTTGGATCTGCGTCGTTGCTCACTGAGAGCTCGCTGTCAGGACAGCTCGGCCAGGTCACGTGGTGAGCGCAGAGCCTGCGATGAATTCAGAGAACCCCCCGAGGGCAGACTGACAACAACAGAGGGGAGGAGATACAACTACACCATGATAGATTCTTTATTTGAAACTTCCAGGGAAGATGCTGGGAATCTGAGGATACAAACAGCCAAAATGACAACCTTTTGTACAGAAGAGCCAATAACATTCCCTGTGAGGTATTCTTCAAAACACAGTGAACCACATATGAAGCAAATATTATGGCAGTGTGCACATAAAGTTGAACAGCCATTGTTTAGCTTCATTTGACCTTGTATACTGTGGTAAAGAGAAAGCTGAGAGTCAAGGTGAAACTGTTGATTTAGCAGCCCATCTACGTCCCCACCCTCGCCCATGAGCCGCGGGTAGTTACAGGAAGCGTACAGTCATGAATCTGAATCGGCCTGGGCTCTGAACAGGACGACTCCTGGACGTGTCCTCTGTGAGGGGTTTCATCCATCCCCAACTGGGAGGAGATGCTGGACATGCTGGAGAGATTATGTCTCTCAGCTGGTTTGAGAACACCTACACCACAGAAGAGCTGGAGGTGGAGGCTGAGGAGAGGGAGGTCTGTTTAGACTGCTGCCCCATCGACCAGCAGAGAAGGGAAACTAATGATAATTATCCAGTTGCACCATTTAAAGAGTCATGATAAAAAACAATCCAAACAGCTTTTAGACACCAGCAGCAGAGCTCCGTACTTTGAAACAAGCAGGGCTGTTAGAGCCTTTAACATAAAAGTCCCGATCACCTAGAGACTGCAAAACAGTATGGCTCAGCATTTACTCCAATAGATTTAGGTTTTTAATATAAACTCATAAACTCAAGTCTCCATAATAAATTATATTACTTTCTTATAGGTAGCAGTACTTTTATTAATAAAACTGAGTTTTATGTGGGCCAGTAAAAGTCTGACCCACCGGCTTATATGGACATGGACAAAGGTTAATCAGCATAAGCCACCATAAATAGATAATAGACAATATGTGTATATTTTTAGGCTGGCAGAATTGTAAAAGTGATTCAGAAACATTAGATTATGATTATTCCTACACGCCGTTTTCTCCACGACATGAAATAAGGGATCCTGATTACTAACTTTTTCAGCTCGTCCTGTTGCTATCTTCCTCTCTGGGAGATGATTAACACCAGCTGATGGGCTCGGGCTGCTCTCTAACTGTGCAGAAAATAACGCCGCGTTTCGCCCTCTCACAGCGCCGCTGAACTTTGCACAGCTGATAACGGCCTTCGTCGGGGCGTCTTTACGGGCAGCCGTGAGGATTTTCTGCAAACGAGCATCACATTTCCTCCTCCATAAAACTGCAGCACGACATTGCTTCTGAGGACGTGATGCAACATTAGCAGCTCACTCACATCTTCTTATGTATTTTTAAGGCTGCTGATTAGTAAGAGCAACAAAGCCTGGGAGCAGTTTTACAGAGATAGTTTAGACTGGTCTGTGGGGTTAGACCAGTCTTAATTTAGCTCATAGATTAATGTGATGCAGGATAGTCTGTTTCACATAACAAGGATTAGATCATTGTTAGTCTAAAAACAATTAGATGCTCAAAGCACTTTCACACTCATTCACAGTTGATCTATGTCTTAGTGCTTTTGTCTCCCATTCACACACACATACACTCTCTCTGATTTTCAGTGTCCTTCCCAGGGATATCTAGATGACCCACTCCTGGCAACTTTGAAAACCTGGTGTGCATATCTTCTGTGTAATAGTATCACTAAAGAAGTTTTTAAATGGTTATTGAACTGATTTTTAGTCTCCTTGGGCAATCAATCCTCCCCCCCCCCACAGAGGGTCTCAGAAAATATACTATAACATAGTCAGATCAGTCACCTACACCTGATATGACCTCTTTCTGTACATCAGAGACTTAAATTGGTGCAATTTTGCAATTGAGACCACAACATAACGACACTGATGCTCAGTGAAAAAAGCTAAACAAAAAACAGTTCTGTCTTCGGACTGTGTGCAATATTTATTTGGTATTGGCAATATTTAATTTATACGGGTGCAACGATACACAAAATTCACGGTTTGGTTTGGTTCGATACTTTGGTGTCACGGTTCGATATTTTTTCGATACAAAAAAATGTTCATGCCTTTTTAATTTGTCATTTATTAAAATTATAAATATATATTTTAACTCAAAAGTACAGTTTTTAAATTTAATGTTGCTGAAATGACAAAGTAATAAAAAAATAAATATCTGATGGAGAAATCCCTCATCTTTGGAAAAGAAAGTTTATTACAGAGAAATGGCTCTTTCCAAAATAAAAGCTATACTATACGCTTCTTCTGGGGTATATTCTCAGCAGCATATTAAACATATCAGGTCCCCATAAGGAGAATCATGTGCTAACGGCTGTCTAAATGACTCGGGTAAAGTCTGTAGCATGCGTGCTTGTTGTTTTTGTCTGCTTCCACTTGTCTTTGCACTAGGATGATGTCGGAGTAAATGTGCAGTCATATTCATTGTGTTCCCACTAGTGCTGTCAGCGTTAATCTGAAATGACGTTAACGCCACAACACGGCAAATCTCCGTTAACGAGTTACCGCGGATCGCCCCATGCGTGGGGCTGGACAGCGTCAACACGTTAACGAGCAAACTGCACTAACGCAGTAGTTCCCACCCATGTAATTGAACACTGCGTGGCACATCCGACATACTGTTTTACTTTTGTCCATGATGCGCTTACCTTCAGGGTCATACTTCACATGAAGACCAAAATAGTTCCAAAGGCCAGATCTGAATGAGGGTGGGGGAGGTTCAATTTACCATGTTGCAACGAGGTAAGCTTCTGTCTTGCTAGCTTGCGCTGCGCTCAGTGGATCTGCGCTCGACAGTGCAGCCTAGGCGGAGTAGTCGAACGCAGATCCACTGAGCTCTCAACACAGACAGCATCGTCAGAAGAAAAGTTGATAAAATAAATTAAAAATCTTGTATTGATCGATACACATGCGTACCGAACCGAAAGCATTGTATCGAACGGTTCAATATCGATACGAGTATCGTTGCACCCCTATTAATTTAATGTGGGTAACACAGGTATGAGGGCTCAAAGATGTACAAAACTTTGAGCCTGAAGTAGCCAAGGTTAATGAAGGTTAAATCAGCTACTCAGGTGAAAGACCTTCGCTGATTTTTCTATTATTCAGTGATTAAAAGGAAACCAAACAATCATTCGTGCACAGCCATCTTTCCACTTTCTGCTGCCTAAGTCAAACACCAAAGCTATCTCGCACTAACTGATCAAACCAATCCTGATGCAATCTAAACTTTCTTCTTGTGTTAAGTTTTGTTTATTTAAAAAGTCACACATGAAAGTTACCCAGCATTCTTTGAAGCAGTTCACCGGCTGCAGCCGCACCCACAAGAAACATTGGTCTGAAAAGGGCGTGTCAGCAGGTGAGTCCTTTCAGAAAGCAACGTGACCTTCCCTGACACACACACACACACACACACACAGATTTGTACTTCTGTACTTTCAATTTCTTAATCCCAAACCAAACCTTAAAACAATGTCTGAAAACCTCTTTTGAAGCGGTCCTCACTGTCCACACAAAAGTTCTCACTATAGGCAATTAAAACTGAACCGAGTCCTCACAAAGGTGGTAATATAGGTCAACACACACACACACACACACACACACACACACACACACACACACACACACACACACACACACACACACACACACACGGGTTTGTATTTCTGCAGTTTACATTTCTTAAACCAAATCAAACATTTAAACAGTCTGAAACAGTCTTTTGAAATGGTCCTTACTGCAGTGGATTAAAACTGAACCAGGTCCTCACAAAGTTGGTAATCCCACACACACACGCACGCGCACACACACAGATTTATACGTCTAAACTTTGCACTTCTTAATCTCAAATCAAACCTTAAAACAAGGTGTAAGACAATCCCTTGAAGTGGTCCTCAGTCTGCAGAAAGGTCCTGACTGCAGACAATTAAACTGAAACTTGTCCTCACAAAGGTGGTGATACATAAACACACACAGAAACTATTCAGTTTAGTGAATAAAAACTAGTGTTTGTATTGGTTCACATACAGTACTTTTATCTGATCCTGTGCTCTGCCTCTACACTGTGAGATAAATTAGAGACACACCCCTAATAGACTGCTTCTGTAGTACAGTACGCTCAGGCAGTGAACTTTATTGTTCAAGAAGTAAATCCTCTTCCTCAGTAAAAAATATCTTAAATTAGCAAATTCAACCATCCAAAAATGTTCAGGAATATCAGGAAAACTCTGTTATCCTATTTTTAAAACTCAGAAACATTACAGTTGGTCTCAAAGAGCATATCTGTCCCTTGTATGACCTGCTCGGAGCTGCTTCTTTGCAATTTCAGCCGACGTCTGGGCTTTCTGAAGTGCTGATCTTTTATAAACATTTTGTAATCCAAATTAAAGATTGACAGGAGTCATCCTCCTCAAGTTGAAGTCTAACCCCAATAAAAAGTGTCACAAGAAGCTAAAAGGTTGTACATTAGTCAAAGAGCCGGCTCGCTCTGAGCAGTGATAGCACTGAAAATACTAAAGCCAGCCCCCCACCGATCAACAACCACTGATCAACAACCACTGATCAGTGGGCTATCATAGTCATTGTGCAAGTGTACTCTTTATAAGGTTGCGGAAACCTGCAATCAGCTGAGATTGAAAAAGTCACTTGGATGATGAAACATTTCTCCCACTGAAAACGCTTCGTCCAGATGAACAGAATCAACTTTTTGGATGTTACCAAATAGATTAGCAGCATCCATCAAATCCAACCCTCTATTGTCATTTTTGGCTCTAAGAAGATGACCATGGCCAAACGCCAAACTAGGCTGAAGAAGTCACCTGGATGAATGTTTCTTCCAGTAAAAATGTTATTTCCAGATAAACAGAATCAACTTTCCACAAATGTCCACAATCCAAAACGTGATGTCAGGGTAGTTTAGTCCACATGTTAAAACAAGGCCATCTGGATTCTAACTGATAAGTGACGTACCTCAAATGATTCACTGAATTTGGCCTTGTTTTAACTACCCTTGCTCTATCCTAAGCTCAATGGGATGCTACTTTGCTCAGGGGTACCTCAGGGTAGCTGTTCTAGTAGTCTTAGTTGCCTTTACTTCACCAAACCTGCTAAAAACTTGAGTTTTTTATTGTTTTAAATCCTAATTAAGAACAACATAAACATGGAAACTGCAGCCCAACTCAAAATGTCAATAGCAGTATCTTATCATGGAAGTCTCTGTAGTCATGAAACCCACGACGGGAGCACTCTTTGACTTCCAGAAATTGTCCCAACAGATAAAATACTCAAAGTGACTCTTGAGTGTGCTTCCTGTCACTCTGAAACACTTCTGTGACCTCCCCGGCAGTCTTTTCCTCTATGCTGTCACTTCCTGGCTGCAGATTATTGAATGGGGCTGACAGACGGTGATATCAGGCAAACGACTCACATTTTAAAAAATAAAGTAAAGGACAGGAAGTGCCCGGCTCCACAGAGACTCTGAGACAACGAGGACCAAAAGACAAGAGCTGCATCAACTTATTTAGCCAAGAGCATCCTGGAACATAAACACACATACTCATATGTGTTCACATTAAGAAAGAAAAAAAAAACCACGTGAAAACTGGTTTCTCCTGAGTGTGGACGACATACAGTTACATAACACATCTCATAGCAACAAAGTGTGGAGGGCCATTGGAGAGCTGGCTGTGCACCCGTATCGGCTAAATATAACGAGCAGGAAACAGAGAGGAATAAAGGCTGTGACGCCGTTACCAGTACTAAACTGGGCCCGAACCACGGGACCCCGCTTGACTCTGGCCCCGAACTTTGAGTCTGCCACTTCTGCCCAGCTACAACTGGAACTATTGGTGTAATAATTGATCAGCTGGTCAACACAAAATTAATCTGATCTCTCAGAAATAAATATTTAGTGGCCTTCAAACCACAATGACGAAATTTTCCAATCAGCCACAGTGAGTCCAACAACAGCCAGCTGTAGTATTTTCCAACAGTACTTCACTCTCTATGTTAACAAGCCAAAAATTAACAACTTATATTAAATATGGGTTTACGAAATTTAAAATATAAATAAAAAATTACAGGTTTGTATGCTACTGTCATCTCAACATGCCACAGGAGCTTGCGTGTGCTATTAGCTTACTGTGAGTCATTTTTATATTCAGAATTGACATCATGTAAAAAACAAACAAAAAACCCCATAAAGTCGACATCACGTACACTGGTGAGTGCGTGCCTAAACCCAAACTCAAGGTTTTTAATTAAATTCAGTTTATTGTGGCTAACAATTTCTCCATGTTAGACTATGAAAGACTAGCAGAGCTCAGACTTTCTCCTGAAACCAGGATCTGCCCCAGATAAATCAGCAACCTAATTCACTCAAGAAGGTCAATTTGTCCATGCTATAGATAAGATAACATCAAGCTGGGCGTCAGGTTAGCTCACTGGAATGAGCAGGCGACCACACCCCACACGGCTGAGAGCAGCCGGCCTGGGTTCAAGTCCTTTGCCACTTGTCTTCCCCTCTTTCTTTCCTCCACTTTCCTGTCAGGCTTCACTGTCCCTGTCAAAAATAAAGCCATAAAAAGGCCCAAAAAATGATATATATAAAAAAAAGATGACATCAACCAACTTTAACAATAAGAAACACTCAACAAATTAGCATTTACTCAGAAATGTTGGCTAAAATTCGACCATAAACCTTATTTGAAACCAGTCGGTTCTCGTAAAACTTAAATCAGCTCCAGGAGATTGGTTTAATGAGCCGACCTAAACCACGTCATTTTCTGACATAGGAGATTGCGCAGTTTCTTTGTGTCAGTGGGCAAGCTAGCATTAGCTAAAAAAAACAAAACAAAAAAAACAAATACAGGTCCTTACATAAATGTAACGCCCTCCCTTTACTGCCCCAGTTTGGCCCCAACACTGGCCATACTTCTGTTTGACCTTCACAGGCAACACCAGGTAAAACAGACTCCCTTTAAGCTAATCTTGGCTAACAAAATAAAAAACAGCTGAAGCAATGTTTTTTTTCTTCTGTTTTTGTCCTCGTTGTAAATTTATTTCTATGGTTTCTTATTTAAATCTGTCCACAGGATTCAATAAGATCCAAACGAGGCCTCATTTTTAAATTCTGTGACTCTAACCAAAAGACCAAAGAGGAGATTCAGGGATGTGGTGAAGTACGACATGCAAAGGGTTAAACAGCGTGAAACAGAGGCAGATGGTCCACTGTGGTAACCCCTAAAGGGAGCAGTCAAAAGAAGAAGACAAAAAAAACAAAAGAGATAAAAGCTTCACATTCATTCAGATGCAGCTTTAAAGTTTACATTACATCCGAAAACAGACCCAAAAGCAGCAGTTAGAAGTACAAGGTCCAGAGCTGTGAAATCCTGGCAACAGCGAGCGTCGGTATTCCTGAGTCATTTAGATATTTAAGTGCTAAAGAGAGGCGGATTAATTCAGGTCAAAGTCCTCCTGGAGTGGAGCCACACAAACCTCATGAGCAGTGTGACAAACCAGAGCAAGGAAACGCCGCATCAGAGGAAGAAACGGTGCACACATACACCTCTGCTCTCCGTGCTCAAGTCAACAGCAGTACTCTCTGAGTACTGACGGCAAGAAGAAAAACACGCTCAGCTTTTTACAATCCATCGCTTTCAACAGATTCCTTTAAAGCTTAATAATATCCGACAACACCAGCTGTGTGCTTAAAACACAGTAACATGTCAAAGCAGCCACCCTCCCTGGAAAAATACCCAGAATTCAAACATCACAGCTGCCTGTCAGAGCGGAGAAAAGGCCTCCGTTACCAGCAGGCCTTCGTATTCAAAGGTCACCATCAGCAGACAAATGGCTGCCCTCGCTGTTGCTGTGGTTACAGCCCCCACCACCATAATGGCGTGCTGATGGCCCGGCTGCATTTGCATGTTGACACATGACACAGCGATTCAGTCGCAGCTGAGCCACCGAGAGAGAGGAAGGGAGCGAGCGACTGAGAGTACAGGTGATTAAAGCCAACGGCAGCCGCTAAAAATAAACGTGTCTAAAATAAACTGAAAATTAAAAATAGTTTGTCCTGACATAAAAGTACAACATGGAGCGTCGGCACCATCCTCCGACACTCTGCGAGGAAACAGAATAAATTGTTTTTAGCTTTAATCCTGCAGAAAATCGCCGATCGTTGAGCAGTATTCACTGCAAATGAGCTAATAAAGGCAGTTTTAATGATGTTTAACGCTTTAATTTGAGTTTTACATCTCTGTCACCTTGTTTGTTCATGTTTCAACAAGTGAACATGAACTCTTGTCACCGTTCTTTATTTATCACAACCTGCCTTTTATTTTTACTTCTTACCCTATTTGGTATTTTAATACTCTGTTAAATTTACTGGTTTATATCGACTCAATATCTCCTGTACACATTTTTTTTAAAAACTTAAAAAAAAATAAAAACATTTGTGAGGCTTTTATTGTGAAATGTTTAAAACAGAGTTTGTCCTTCCCACTGTTGCCAAGAGTTTGCTCAAAGGTGAGTCAGATAAAGCTGACTAACATATATATGAACTTGTGATTAAACTGGTTTAGAAATTAGCCACAGCTCTGGTTCTTAAACGCACATCACTACATTTCAGTACTCAAAAAAATTTAAAAAACGAGCATGTGATTACCTTTTTTGTGTTTTCAGAATTTACATATTTTGCTTTCTGATTCCATGTGAGTTCAAAGAGCCCCCTACATAATACATGGTGCACCCACTTTGATTGGGCGACATCATCAGCACCACAGATATGAGTCAGGAGGGACCTTCTGCACCTCCAACAGATCAGAACCAACAGGAATAAAGAAATACTCAGATCAGGTCAAAAAGGAGCCAGTTCACTACTGGAGCTAACATGCAGTGGATAATGTTGTATTTACTGATTATAATATGACCAAGAAAATACAAACAACACTTAAAACCCTTTTTTTTGGTCAAATTGGAAACCTGGCGTATGTAGGAAACAGCAATAGAGTCATTCTATTTATTCATGTATAAAATATAATCTGATCTGAAGCATGCGCATGAACATACTGACTAAATAAACCAGAATTTCCCTTTAAAATTACATAAAGAAGAGTAGGCAGTTTTTGGAGTCGGAAGCAAATCCGACCCAACTGCAGGAAACAACCCCTAAAAAGCAAAGGTTCACGGGTATATCAAGAGACAGATGTTGACATCTGATAGCCAGTTGTTATGTTTGAAGAAAAGAAAAAAAAAAGACTGGCAAAGCAGACGAAATGAGAAACAGTCGGTACAAGAATTGGGAGCCATTTATTCTGTTTATTTTGCATTACTGAATTCATCTTATCTACTTTAGCTCTCAGCTTTAGGGTTCTTATCTTAAAAGATCTAGAAACGGGGTTGTTGTTAGCTCCGAGGAAAACACAAGTCCACGAGGCTTCTGTTTACAACTCCTGCTTCGCTTGTGTGATCCATCAAAACACACAACAGTCGGCATGTAGCAGGTTTTAGGTCCCTCAGAGACTCAAAAAAAAAAACAAAAAAACAACCCAACCCTGGGGCAAGGCAGACGGCGTGTAAGCCGACACTCTTCATCGCCATCAACAAGCGATGTGGTCTGCTCGGTGTGGCGTGACTAATTCAGCTCATATTCCCCTTATTACAAAGGCTGATGGAAGGAAGTGGAGTCCCACCACTGCCGCTACCACCACCATTAATATATGTCCATCAGAAACTAGATATGTATGAACTCTGCTGCTCCATCATCATCATCAGCTGCTGCTGCAGGCTGGAGAGGTTTGTCATGGTTCGGGAAGTTGTGTTTGTATGTAACGTGGCTTTTGGAGTGTTATCTAAGCCAATCAGTGAGCAGGTCCGGAGTCAGGATGTGTGCCCGCCGCACAGTGTAAACAGCAGATACAGTAGAGACAGTAGACACAGGGTCTTCCACAGAGTTCGATCATATTTTTAGCAACTAATCTCTCTGAAAGGAATAAGTAAAAAAATGCAGTTTCTGACAAACAGCTAACTTTGAATGACCTCGCCTGTCAGACAGACACTATGAACTACAAACTGCTTCATTCTCAAATCCTCCAACTCTTTAACCGGAATCCTCCCTTTGCTGGATCTGGCAGTGCAATAAAGAAACTGAAGCATTAATAAAATAAAGTGAGCAGCACGTGGAGCACAGGTGAAGTTCAATACTGTCAGCCCAACTATGATAAGAGAGGCTTGAGACTAAACGACATCGCGAATCGCCACAACAGCGACCTGACCACCCCGTCTGGAGGGAAATGAGACGGGACAGACCGGGGCGAGCCAGTGTTGACCAGCTGTGCTTTAAAAATGAGACCACAGGAATAAAAAATAAAAATGTAAAAGTAAATATGCCTTTCCAGCCCAGCCAAAGAAAGTCTAATTGTGGGAAACTAACAATCAGGTTTGTTGCATTATAAAAGCAACCCGTCACTTTGAGGTGATGGCATTAGCGCTCTCACCTCCAATTCACCTCGAATGCGGTGACGTCAAGCACTGTCACACTGAATTGCAGGTGCTTTGCTTTGCTCACATTGCCACAAATTTCAGCAATTTCAAAGCTTGTTTCGATTATGGGCGCTGTGATCAGCGGGTTCACACAGCACCGAAATACAGGCAGTGTACCGGCATGGTCATAGTTTAACCTCGCCTGTTATCGTGCTCATTTTGACTGATTCCTGAGTCTTTTCTTACTTAGGTAAGTGGCAGGTACATCTCTAGTCAGCATCCTTAGACAAGTAAGGTTATAGTTATTATAGTGAAGCAACTGTCCAAACATGAGTTCTGACTGTGCCTCAAACTTCTAACCATGAAATAAGCTGTCGGATTTGTAAAATACACAGAGCTGAGGTGATGACGAGGCAGAAAGAACAGAGCAGAAAAAGAAAAGAAAGCAACCGAAACAAAAACCGAACAGAAATTACAGCCATGCTGGAGTTTGACCAAACACAATCTGAAGTAAGACGAGGCGAGGTAAGACTTTTAGATAAGCTCAGAGTGTAGAAATTCCCTCCGTTCCCTACAGCATTTAAGGAAGGAAGTACCTCAAATTTCTATAGGAAAAATAAAAGGAACTTTACATAATAGCTTCCCGTAACACTTAGGTTATCTTAAAGGTCTGATTGGTGGTAAATCTGCACAACTTTTCAACATATGTGCACCATTTACCAACAGCTGTTAAAAAGTTCAAAGCGCCCAAATGGTGACGCGTCAGCCTGTGTTCTTACTTCATTACACTCGAGGCTAATACATCCTCAGATTCTGCACGTTCTAAACGTTTCAGGATATTCCAGGGATTCCTGGACTGGGCAAAGGACAACTTCATTCCTTCCTATACTCCCACCTCTCCAACTGCTTCCTCCACAGGGTGACAATGCAAGGAAAACACAACACAGCACGAGAGGTGTTTACTGACAGAACTTACACCCAGCATGAACATTTAAACCCAGCCTGCCGCCGAAGCCGTATCATGTCCTGAATCCTCGGCCTCCTCGTGTCTACGAGAGAACTTAAAGTGGATAAAGATGCACATAAACAGCTTATCGCGAATAAGACACTTGACCAAGAGCCATAGCACAGAGGATGGAAGCTCTGCAGCCAGAAATCAACTTTATCCAGACAGAGTCTTTCTACTTAAGAGCAAGGGCTGAAGGAAGCAACATGTCATCCAACTAATCCAATAACCAGGCATAACTTTATTTACACAGCACCTTTGGAAGAACACAGATAACAAAGCGCTTTGACAAACAAGCAAAAGCAGAAATTCAAACAGAAAGCTGAATAGGCACAGACGTGCTGTGAACAATTAGAAAAAAGAAGAAGCAGAATTATACAGCTTTTCTGATGTTTGGCTCAAAGGTTATGGCAGACTGCGTCTGAACAAAAAAAAAATCTTTTTAAGTTGTATTGGGCTGCTTTAGAATGTGTAATCAGGTCATAGTTTAAGAAATGTCCTGTGTCACTGAGAATATAGTTAACATGCATATTCAAACTGCAGAAAGATCGTCATCTTCAATGGTCTTCAACCCATAAAAAGAGAGAATACTACGTGATCCATGTTCTGTAGTCTCAATATGAGTTTCTGCCATCAGGCAGACAATTCAGACTCAGCAGTGCAAACTGATCTTTCTATCAGGTTTAACAATGCCTTTCTTCTTGCCAAGAATATATTGATACAACCACAAGTTGCACTGCAAGGCAATTCCAGTCTGAGTGATGTCTCCTTCTTGTTTGTTTAGTATTTAAATCTGTCTGCTGGTGCTGTGTGTCCATATGTGTTCAGGGTTGTAGCTTTGTGGAGTCCAAGTCAGACTTCCCCATGGGGACAAAACAGTATCCATCTACCAATCATTAAGCAATTTACCTACCTACTAACCTAATGATCCATCCATCCTCCAACCAACCTAACCATCTATCTGCCTACCTACCAAGCTATCCATCTACACCCACATACCTGCTAACCTATTGTCTACCTACCCAGCTATCTACATATACATCTATCTATAAATTCCAACCTATCTATTTATGTACCCATCTACAACCTACCAATCTATCTACCTACATACCAATGTATCTATCAATCTATCAGCCTACCTACATATGTACCCGTCTACCTACTTACCCACCCATCAAAATGTTTCCTAGATTTCTGGATACTAAGGGGCTTAGGACAGTTTCAGAACACTTGTATATAACTTCTGATTTTGAAGTTGTTAATTGAAGAACATTGTGTGCCATCCAGCTGTTGATATTGGTTACACATCTAGAAAAGAAGCTAGTCTTCCACTGGACATGTTTAAAAGCAGGAGGTGGTCAAGAGGACCTTGATCCATGAACTTCCTGCATTTTCCTGAAGGGAAGGGCAACTCACTTTACAACAAGTGTCATTTCCTGTTGTGACATAATGAAATTATACAGCAATCTGGCCATAAAAGAAAAGTCAAAGTCCCTTCAAAAATCAGGAGGTTCCTGCTAAAGAGGCCTCCACCCAAACTAAAGGCATACTATAACCTCAGAGCTCTATTATAAGAGGACCTGAGGCGTTGAAAACTTCACACATGAACAAATATGCAATGTGGGGCATCAAAAATCGAATAAAATATGAGTAATTCACACAGTTTTCTGCATTTGGGGTCATAATCATTTCCACAACAGTGATTTCAAAGCAGCTCCAGGCCAAAAACAACGAGCTCAGGAAACGCACAATAAAAGCTGAGTACTCTTATATAATCATGCAACACAGATAAAACCAGAGCAAAGCCTGGGCTCGTTCCCCCTCTGCATCCTGACTTTCCTGAAGATGCCACATTATCTTCCATCATCGCTCAAGCAATAATATCACAAAGGCCGACCCCACCGCCCACTCTGCCTTTTTTTCTTATGCAAAGCATGTCCATTGATGATTCCTCCCAGGCTCAGGAGCAGTGTGCTGAGTGTGCATTGTGCAGGCCGCAGCCGTGCTCGTGTTGTGAGATGTGACATATCGGTGCTGCAACACCACAGCCTCCCGTGTCATGTACGCACCACTGAACCTGCATCTGAACTACCAGCCTCTTTCCCCTTTTACCTCCCTCTAACGTAACAAGGCTTGTGATAAATGTTCTAACGCGATCTCACGCCGGGCCGAACCTCGTTCAAAAAAGGTGACATGTTGAATCGCCTTGCCTTTCACGCACGCACACTGGATATGAACAATGAGTCATCGTTTTTTATAATCCGAGAGACACCTGTTTTCATTTGGCAGGTGTATAAAATTTCCAAGAAAATAATCCAACTTTTTGATCTTGCTGTTTCATCTTCTTACACTGAGTCCTGCCACCAGAACCCCTCCATCGGGTGGTAATAGCAGCGCATTAAAAAGTTGGAAGCTGTATTGAAATAAAGTGGGGTACAGCAGCTGTTGTGTAAGCCGAATTTAAGAGAGGGTCCTAATTATTCGAAATATGCATTGCAGACTGTAATTTTCGTACATCCCTCCTTTGGTCGTTACAGAAACTTTAAATGGCCAGGTTTTTGAAGGTAGTGTGGCATCAACTCCTATCAACAAAGCTACACAAACCCAAGCATATTAACTCACTGTAAAAAATTTAAATAAAAAATAAAGATGGTGGATGCTGTTAGGGGAAAACTGCGCTAAATTCCAGTGGACTCGGTAGTTCCTCCGCCAGCTTTTAGCCCAGTGTCGACGGTTTTCGTCCCCGGTGTCTGGACAGCCTCCCCGGGTTGCTGGCTGCTAGCACCGGGACGCTGCTCCTCCTGTAGCCCGTCAGCTAACTAACATCCCAGGCTTGTAAAGATAAAACCTCCCCGGTGCACGCCGGTACGACCTACCTGCTCTCAGAGGAAATTCCCGGGACTCCTCAGCTTGTTTTATAGAAGCAGAGTTTAAAAAAAAAAGAAATTTCCAGAAAAATAAGCGCTCGTACTAGCCGCAGTGCCGGGTGTCTCCAGATGATCCGCTCCGGCAACCTGGCCCACGCTCTCCCCGCCCAGCAGCCTCCGACTCCCGCAGCAATGCTGGGAAACTGGCCCCGTGACGTCACTGGCTGTGCCAATAATCTCCGGCGGAGGGGTTCGTCCTGCAGGGGGCGCTGTCCGGAGGGGAGGGCTTTTTTTTAAAACGTCATAGTTTAATTTTTTATGCTAAAAAGAAAAGCAAAATATTCTACAATTTCTGTGTCCCCACTCCCCATTAATTTGAAAATAAACACTAAGACACACATTTATTGTGTAAACTTTGTAAAAAAAAAAAAAAAAAAGGAAACCTATGGAAAAACATTTCTAAAATAAGTTATAAATCCACTTTTTCCTGTTTTGATTATGTTGACATGCGTCTCTTATCGTCGAACCATTTTTTTTAAACATCGACATATTTAAAAGAAACCAAATAAGCAGAATAAGACAAGTTCTATTTCGACACTTCTCCTCAACACTCCATTACATTCCACAGGTCGCATCTTTTCTAACACACTAATAACAGACCGATTTGCCACCATACATATAAAACAAACATCACATATGTTCATTAAAAACATGCAAAATATTACTTAAACGCCATTTCTGTGGTCCTGAGTTTGTTTGTTTGTTTTGTTTGGTTTTTGTCACATTTAATCTACAAATACAAGTAATATATGCATTCAGCCATTTTAACTTGTGCAATCCTGTTACTCTAATTTTAACCGGGTTCCCATATCATTTTTAATAAAATAATCACAAATGTGTTTCTTAGATTGAGGGGGGGCAAATCTGCTGACTTTGTAAAAGTTTAAATTTGAGCAAAGATTTGCAAATACATGCTAAAAATTAACAAAAAATGTGTGACCATTGAAAAATTGTTAAATGTAATTTTTATTATATTTTATCTGAAATTGAAAATTTAATATGAGGATGACCTTCAGCCCAATGGCCAAGAGTTTATGAAATAACTTTTTTTTTTAATCTGGTGCATTTGTAACAGGATTTCACACAGCAACTAAAATATCTCATAAAAAAGTGTCCTTTTAATGTCTGACTTAGGAAATGAAAATGTTTTTGGTGCTGTATTATTTATTTTTTGCAAATACATAACAGAAAATTAAAAAACTACATTATAAATTCTAAAATCCCTTAGAGGTGTTTGCGTTTTAAACAAGAGTGTGAAAAACACAAGATCCCAGGAAGGAATCAACGTTCTGAGCAGGAAGTCTGCTGTTGTTTGTGTACATTGTAAAAAAGAAGTGGACTGAACACGGAGCCCTGAGGGTCCCCTAGCCTGTATTTAAAGATGGATTTAGCCACCGTGACATCACTCACTGGTCTGGTTTCTACTGGTCGTATAACTCCAAATGGAGGTCCAGCTCAGTGTTTTAAATTAGCTACAGTGAGGTGCAGCATCCACATGGATGGCTCATAATCATTATTCATCCTTGTTAGAGATTTTATGAAGAGGGAAAACTACTCATTGTACTAACTAATTACTGTGGAAAGTAAAATTACAGTGATTTAGTACTCACTAAAATGAGTTCAGAAAATTCATAATTATTCATTTCATAAATCACGACACACTGCTCCCCTGTACATAAGCTGCCTTTACAAGTTTAAAGTATAGCTATTGGTAGTACTGGCCTGATATTTACTTGGTACTAGATCAAAACCCAAATTTGCAGTACGGCACAGCACTGGTGACTCTGGTCCAGCTTTTACTCTCTCTGTGAGGACGCACTAGCCCAGGGATGGGCAATCTCAGTCCACGAGGGCCGGTGTCCCTGCAGGTTTTAGATGTGTCCTCGAACCAACACAGCTGATTTAAATGGCTAAATTAGCTCCTCAACATGTCCTGAAGTTCTCCAGAGGCCTGGTAACGAACTAATCATGTGATTCAGGTGTGTTGACCCAAGGTGAGATCTAAAACCTGCAGGGACACCGGCCCTCGTGGACTGAGATTGCCCACCCCTGCACTAGCCTTTAGAATCAGCCTCATGTGGCCGTTAGAGGAACTGCAGTTTTTCGCTTCATTGTTTCTGGCATGTTCGCAGGAAGCTCATTTTCATGAGTAAAACCACTCTCCAAACTGGGACTCACAGAAGCATCTGACACAAATCAGGAAAATCAGCAGAAGCTCTGACACGAATAAATCTGAAGTCCCACAGAGGCTGTAGAAAAATCATCTCCACTCTTTACACGTTCAGATGTGTGTGTGTGACTCTGAGGAAGGATTAATGGGGATAGACGACAACAATGGTGCTAATCTGTCTGCTGCCAAACTCACAGCACACGACTCTCGGATGGAATACAGTAAAATACAGATGATCATTAATTAATCAGGTCATATCAATGAAGCCGTAAGCACCAGGTGAGATGCAGATGTTGCTTCAGTTGTCACAGGTGGTTGAGATGCTTGTAGAGTTTGTGGTTTGGTTTGTCGGGGAGTTCTGAGAGGACGCTTCTCGTGGCTCGAGTCAAAGTTGGTCTGTGATTTAAAGATGAGCCAAAATCTTCTGTGACGCGTTTTCTTTGTTCTGGACTGAATTTCTTACAAACTGAAAAAAAAACTGGCAATGTTACACAAAAAAAGAAATATACGAAATAGTGTTTTTATTTCTGAACACTGGTCACAAAAAAATCTTACATTTCAAATATCTTATGCTGATTGTGTGTTTTTGTGTCTCTTCAGCGGTTCTAACAAAATGTTTTCATCTTTTTCGTGGTTATTTTTGCCCCATCGTATTTCACGTCGTTTTATTTTTGTAATCTTGTGTTGTTTTGCAGTCAGTGCATGTATTGCTTTGTTGTTTTGTGTCTTCGAATTGTTTCATGATGTTTCCATATGTTTGTTTTTGTTATGTTTGTTTTTATCCTTTTAGTAGTGTGTCCGTTTTTATGGTGATGTGTTTTAATCGTTTGTTTCACGTGCATTTATAGGAGTGTTTTGTCGTTGTTTTTGCAGTCATTTTTGTGTCTTTTGGTAATTTTGTGTTGGTTTGTAGTTTTTGTCTACAATCTTGTTTCTGTTGCTTTGTAGGCGTTTTATGTCCTTTTCTTTTGCTCTGTCCATTCAAAGGTGTTTTTCTCTTATAAGATTATTTTTGTCTTCTTAAAACTGTAGAAAGTTGTTTCATGGTTATTTTATATTTGTTTAGGTAAATGTGTGCTGCTTTCACGTGGTCTTATGTCTTCTTTGTCTATTTCTGGTAGTGTTGTGTCTTTGTCATTAGATGTCTCTTTCGAGATCCTTTGTTTATTTGTGTTCTTTTTGTGTCTCTTTGAAGTGTTTTTGTTCTTGTTGTGGTTTGTGTATATTTATGGTATTTGCCGTCTCCTGTGGTGCTTTCTTTTCTCTTTGATGTAGATCTCAAGATGAGACCTGGGGTCTCCCGGGTTTCCTGGCATGCCGGCTTGGATTTCCTCTGGGTACTCCGGCTTCCTACCACAGTTGTTTGGTGTGGATGCTAAGTGGATGAAGTATTTCAGGGCACAAAACAAAAAGATGTGTGAAAAGTGCTTTGAGTGATCAGTAAGAGCAGAAAAGCATCTGATGAGGTCATATGTGATGTATTCAGTCTGTGTCAGTCAGAAACGCTAGACTCGAGTCTACGAGGCTTTATTTCAACAAGCTGTTGTCCTTTTATTCTCTGCCTTGCATCTCCTTTTCCACTGGTGCATGTTCACAAAAAACATGGTTTAAAGTTTGAAATAATAAGACTGTATGTACAAGCGCAGGCTGTTAGAGCAGCTGGAGAAAGCCCTGCCTGAGTGGCTGCTCTTGATTTAAAAACTCTGGAAAGAAACCAGAAAGTAAAGCAGGCGCTGGTTTTATCTTCTTAAAGACAATCATGATGAGGGCTTCGGCTTCCATCAACACTTAAAACACTTAATTTATATTTAATGCTTTGATGCTGTAAAGGCTTCATGGTAAGTGGAAGGACAAAACACCGCAGAGGAGTCATGAATGTTTTAGTGTCTGTAATGGGACGCTGGTTAGAAAACTGAAAGCTGAGAGCAGCGCTTCAAACAAACCACCTGATGCAGCACGCGACCTTCAACAAACTGAACTTGCTTCATGTTGATCACTGTGAGGAGCCACACAGCTGGTTAGTCACCTTTCAGGACTTTCCTAGGATGGTGACGGGACCGGTTCGGTTTGCCTGTCTGCATGGACGTGTTTTTATGTGACGTGGGGCTCGATCCAATTAAGAAGTGAACATCTGGAGTTGACTCTGGTTCAGACGTAATATCTCGAAGTACTCTTTACTGTTCCATGATTGGTCGAAACTGGACATCTCACATCTTTTAAGAACGCTGCCTGCTAAAAAACACAATATATAAAATAAAGTCACCAGCAGGACTGAACAGAGCAAATTCGAAAGAACCTTCCACTGGATAATTACTACAGCGAATAATTTGGTTCAAGGGATTTAACACTAGCAGATGCAGCTGCAGTGAGCAACTCTGGTGGTCATGGGAAAAGACGTTATACTCCGTTTCAGAAGGCTGAGATTATCAGCCAAGAGCCTTTGTCACAGCCCAACTGCCTCTAACTGAGCATCAGAGGCCTGACATGGAGACGTCCGCCTTCCAGACTTGAGCGTGAAATCCTGAAGATGAATTCAAAACTTGGATTTTTTTGGGAGTGAACTAAATTATTGCTGAGGAACAACCAGGCACTGTTAACACCAGACTTACTGTGAAGCATGGGGGTGATAGCATTATGTGTGGGGTTGCTTCTCAGGTTCACAGATTGGTCTGATATGAAGGGAACTAATTAATGCAGGTTCATACAGAGACGTTCAAAGCCCTCTCGGCATCTAGGCGGCCCAGATGAAACAGCCAGGACTGAAGCAGCTCCTTAATCGGCTAGTTCAGCAGCGTCTAGAGCAGGGATGGCCAACTCCAGGCCTCGAGATGTGTCCTACAGCTTTTGGATGTGTCCTTGATCCATGACAGCTGATTTAAATGGCTAAATTACCTCCTCAACATTTCTTGAAGTTATCCAGAGGCCTGGTAATGAACTAATCATTTGATTCAGGGGTGTTGACTCAGGATGATATCTAAAACCTGGAGGACACCGGCTCTCGAGGCCTGGAGTTGGACACCCCTGGTCTAGAGTTTACCAGCAAACCGTGAGCGTTGGTGGCTTCAGACGCCTCATCTGGAGGATTTTCATTCAACTCTTAACAAATTCTGAGATTTTAATTTATAGCAGAGGAAATAATTAGTGACCATGCAATTTGCATCATTAAAACAAATGCCTGCACAAATGTAAATATTCAAAACAGTGTGCAGTTAAGGGAGCGCCTGCAGACTGTAACAGGACATTGTTCCTGGGCCAGCAGAAAGGATAATCTAACATGAAGAGGGGGTAAAGTGTGTGTCAGCTCTTTTTGAAATTTAGAGCAAACACAAACAAAATGTGCAGGTCAAGGAAGACATTCAGGTAGATGGATGAGGTCACAGAAAAGCGAGCAAAATGAAGCAGAGATGAGTCGATGTTTGACAGACCTGCTTCATTTCACTTATATCAACAGCACGTGGCTGGGAGGATATTTTCCTGCTACATTTACACCCCTCCCACCTCACGCTCAAACCAAACCTCCACCTGAAGCTGGAGTCCGGATCACCTGGCCGGCGGTCCGCGCTGTGACGGTGGGTGTCGCTGCTGTGGCTGATGAAACAAATGAGAAGCTAAGGCAGAGGAAGTGCTCTTGCAATCAAAAGTTTTCTTTTAATGCTGAAAATTTATCCACTCCACATGGAAGAGACACAACAAGCACTGAACTACGACCGTGTGATTCACGAGCTGGAAATCAACTCTCCGAAAACCGTTTCTCTCCCCAGACGGGCGGATCCTTATAACTTAGACAGCAATTTTCTGTTCTTTTATTCTTCTCCTTTTGTTTGTCTACACAAACCTGAAAGCTTAGAAAATAACCAATGCAAGAGCGAGACAGTATCTTCTGCAGGGATCCTCCTGCAGAGAGAAGAACATCTATGAAACATAACTTAACGGGGCACTCCATGAATGACTCGTAAAACAGTAAATTACAAAGGCAGCGGGAGAAACTCCGGCGTATTTACACTTCATCATTTATTCAGTACAAAGTTCAGGTGTGGTCTGTGGTTAACGGAGGGAGGTGAGGAACGTTTCAGACACGTCAAAGTGAAACCAGCAGCGTACAATCAGGTCCACACCCCCCTCCCCCGCCAAACAGGAGGGGGGTGAGGTGGATTCAGGGGCTAATGGGTACGTTTGGCGGTCTGCCGTTCGACCCAGATGTCTCTTCGATCTCGGGCTCCTCTGGGGAGCCCGGCGGAGCCTCGACCTGGTCGGACTCCTTCTTGTCCAGTTCCTGCTGAGCTTGAATCTTCCGGATAAGCTCCTTGATCTCCTCGCGCTTCGTTTTCATCCTCTGATGAGGGAACCACTCCAACAGGTTCATGGGCAGGTGGAAGCTGGGAATCGGATTCTGTACGGAGAGGACGAAGGACAAACATCACTTACAGAGCAGCCTGAGCTTTCAACTCCTGACCAGAACTGCACCAATGTCCAACTCTATAAAGCTCTCACCTCAAAGAAGCTCTCCACATACTGCAGGATGTAAACGCCACAGTCGCTGAAGTTGTCCTGCTGAGGGACGCGTGGGCTGGAACCCTTCATGACGTCCTTCCCAAAACTCCTTTGAGTGCCTTTACGCACCTCCCACTCCACCTCCAGGTACCTAAAACAAACGCAGACGCAGTCAGACGCCACAAAACCCACAGAGCAGGTCCGAGTAGCCTCAACATTAAAGCATTTTATGCACTCCAAGCAGATTACTTCTATGATTGATAAATGGAGGCAACTGATTGGTCGCTGGGAAGATGCATCAGCACAGCTGCTGTGTGTATGTGAGTGAGAGAAAGCAGAGGACTGCAGAACTCGATGAATAAGTGATTTTCATACAGTTTGGGTTTGTCATAAATATTTATGCTGATATTCTTGGTTAAGTTTAAAATGTGTGTTTAACACAGTAATGATGATTTTGTGCAAACAGCAACAGTTAGGTAATCAAATAACTGATAACTGTGCAGCTGCTTTTTTTAAAAAAAATCTTCTGCTATAAAAACTGTAAATTTTACAACAAACAATAAAAACAACTTTCTCAACTTTCCATCCATGACTCCAAGTATTCGCTGGTATGTGGATTTTTTTAAAATTTCTCCCACATCATACAAGGTCTTCATCAGGCCCCTTATCTTAATCACCTTATAGTACCATATCACCTCATTAGAGCTCTTCGCTTTCAGACTGAAGGCTTATTTGTTGTTCCTAGAGTATTTAAAAGTAGAATGGGAGGCAGAGCCTTCAGTTTTCAGGCCCCTCTTCTGTGGAACCAGCTTCCAGTTTGGATTCAGGAGACAGACACTATCTCTTCGATAATGTCTGTCTCCTCTAAGATTAGGTATCAAACTTAGCTGACTGCAGCATCAGGTTTCTTTGGTTGTGTTCTGTATTAACTTGAAGCTGCGATAAAGACACACTCATTGTTTTGGTTGCAGAGGTGAGCAGGTCCAAGATTTTAAAATTACATTTTTGCCAGTTTACTCCTTTTAATTAACCATAAAGACTTTATAATACTGTTTTATTTAATTTAGTTAAGTTAGGCATTTATTAATGCTATGCAAAAGTAATGAGGATTTTAGCATTTTAGGCTACAGTGCTAAAAGAATAATTAGTAGAAAAAACAAAATAATAAATAAATAAATCAGTGACTGTAAAAATAAATATTTGTGGATACCTAGAGTTGTTTTCTGTGATAGAGGGGGCTAATCGTGTAAGACGAGCTATATAGAAATGATCATTGGCCTATTTTCATACGACATGGACTCAGGCCTGTCGACTTAAACAGTGACGAAAACCAGGAATGAGCCAGATGTTTGTCAGTGCAGATGTGGACACTCACTCTCTCAGAGTTTTGACCACGGTGGATCGAGCCGGGCCTCTCAGGGAGTCCATGATGAGAATACAAGGCCTGAAAGAGAGAACACACGATTGTGTGAGCTAGGGCTCGCTCTGCTCTTTGCTTCAGCGGGGCAGCGGCGCCCTCTGCAGGTGGAGGAGCAGCAGTGCGTCCACTCACTGTTTGCAAAGGCTCAGTTTGGTTGTCAGGCTGGAGGCGTCGGAGCCAAGACCATCTTCAGCCAGAGTGCCGTCCTCGCTGCACTCGTCCTGCACAGACACAGAACTCATTGAGTGGACGTACACACGTACGTATACACACACACACAAAAAATATAGGGCACGCAAGCTGTGGCGAACCAGGAGAGGCGGGACAGGAAACAATCAATGAAGGCTGAAGCACCTGACAGGAGCTCTGGTCATCGGAGAAGGTGTAGGGGTCGTCGTCCACTTTTCCTGAACCGTAGCACATGCTGATTCTGTGCAACCCGCCTAGAAATCGCAGAAACCAATCAACAGATTATTAAACAGAAGAAAACTTGAATACAAACTTTCATCAAACCCTCAGCGGGGTGAGGAGGATGTGATGAAGATGCCTCTGTGAGGCAAACTCCCTGCTACGCCGTTGTGTGCAACATGTAGCTCTGTTTTCATTAAATGCCTTTCGAGAGCCGAACGTTTCAAACTTCACCACATTTTGGTGTATTAAGTAAGTTTAACTACCCCGTGTTTCTCTGAAACTCCCTTACTGAACCACTGGTCAGAGCCCCGGTGCTCGACTCACTCGTGTATTGCTGCTCGCCGTTGACCTGGCCGTTCCCTGACATTGCAGAGGGCTCTTGCTGCCCACCCTCTGTGAATGCAGAGCTTTCAGTAGCGAGGTCGCCATCAGTCAGATCGTCCACGGACCCCTCGGGAGCTCCTCCGGGTGAAAGCTGCTCCGAGGAGCTGTCCAGCCCGTCTCTGTCCGGAGACAGAGGCCGGCAGTGGTCCGGGATGTTCTCCTCAGACTCCGCGGTGAGGGTGGCGGGAAACGGGCTGTGGTACAGTGGGTTCTGCTCAAGCACCGGACGGTCAAGGCCCGGGAAGCAGATAACGGCCAGGTACCAGTGCGCTCTGAGGAAATAGAAACAGAACTTCCGTCATTAAGCATTTCAATGGCTTCACAGGACCAAAGCTTTCCATGAAAAACAGCCGAGTACAGATCCACACACTCACGACTCATTGATGGGAACGAAAATAAAATCCTTCTGGAATAGATCCACATGTCGAGTCCACGTCTTTACCCTGTTGTGCTTCCTTTTCTGGATTCTGGGAAACCAAAAGAAGTCAGGTTTAGGAGTCAAACTGTCAGACAATTATCTTTAAAAACATCCAGTGCAGGCAGAGGCGACACTCACGGCAGGTTTGTTGTGTCCGGGGCGTTCCTGCGCTCTCTCTGGTTCAGCCGTTTGTAGAAGAAAGAGCTGAACACATGGATTCTTTGTGCATCTTCTTTTTTTAACTTCTCTAAAACTAAATATCTTAACAGGACAGGAAGAAAATGTCACCGAAAATGATCTCAAAAAAACAAAAAACAAATAAACAAAAAAACCCCCCAGAATGATCTTGAGTATAGACGACATGAAAACTTACTTTAAATAAAAGTCTATGATAACATCGTTAAGGAATTCCCCATCATTAAGGCAGTGCAGGTCTTCATTAGTGACGGTTATTCCACCTTTGGCTGGAGGAGGAGGGTACACCATTAACCTGCAACACAGAGATGAGGGTAACAGCAGCGCCATCGACAGGGCAAACAGTTAAACAACTCCTGATACTGAAAAGTAAACGTGATGCTGTGATTTAAACTGCAGGATTATTTTTGAATTGAACAGGTCAACAAGCCCTGCAGGGGGCAGCAGAGGTGCTCACTTGATGATTGGTCCGGAGAAGGTGGGCTGCAGGTCGGTCATGTCGTCTTCATCATCTTCAAAGAAGGCGCTGGTCTGCTGTCGGGTGGCCATCCGCGTGCGCACAGGCATGCTGACGGATGCTACGGGCGAGACCTGTGAAGCCTTGGTAACTGGAGAGGAGGTGGAGGTGAGTTTGGGTGGGGTGTGTACCGGCTTCACCTGCAGAGAGCAAAGAAGAGAAGAAAGAAAAAAGAAATAAAAAAAGCGCAATATTTAATATAAAAAAAAGAAAATCTGGCTTTTAATCTTAAACTGTTTGACCAGCTGCAGTCACTGTGGTATAACACAATACCACATAAATATGACCATATAAATAAATTGATTATGGCGTGTTTTTTATATATAAAAACATGCCATAATCAATTTATTTTTCAGCCCTGGAGGTGGATATGAGTCATCAGGCGTCAGAGGGCGTCCAGTTTACTGCATAAATGTAATACTGGTACATTATAAATGTGAACCTCGAACATTACATAAGCCCAGTTTTGACTTTATTTTGTGATCTGCATGTTTCCCACCTTCTCCTCCCTCTGCTTTGTCGCCTTGTTGTAGTTGACGAGTCGGATGTTGGCCTCCTCGAAGGGCAGCTTGGCAGGGAAGGGGATGAGTTTGTTGGTCCTGCCGATGTCGCCCAGGATGTCCTCCAGGATCATCTGCTCCTTCATCGGCAGGCCGTTCTCGAAGATGAGGACGATGTACTTCTCGTCCGACTCTGGCGGCGAGAAGGGGTAGCGGTCTGACTTTAGTTTACTTTGACTCAGCGTGAAGACACGTCAATGCCACGCCGCCAAGGAAACATTCGTGTACTCACCGTCTCCTGTGCAGTCATACCACTGGCCTCCCTTCTCCTTGGACATGTTGAGCTGAGTGCGCAGGCGCTGGCACTCCTGCGGGGTCGTCTGGAAGAACAAGACGGGAAGTTTCCGCACGTTGCACCACTCGCAGCTGATCAGCTCCGACGCCTGAAGGCACACCTTCTCTACGGTGCCGCGCTCTGAGCCTGAAGGTGGACAAATGGACACATTTCAGGAAAACAAACAAACAAAAAACAAAACACACAAGGACGCCACGAGGGTGCGTTTGCATAAACAACACAACTTTATTTTCATGTTTGCTGAAGCTCAGAGTTTGTCTTCCACATGTTTTCAGTGGGTTTATAAAAGAGAGATCACAGGTTCATTTAAGTGTTATTAATTATTAGGAAATGTACACCAAACACCTGCCCCTGACACCCTGCGGGCTTCCTCCACCCTGATAACATGTGATTTATTTAATCATTTATCTGATCAGTGGCAGTGTGCTGCTGTCTGCTGCAGTTTCAGTGTTTTTTTTTTTTTTTTTTTTCCCCCCAGTAACGGCTCTGAACTCTGCTGATGAGCACAAAGAGGAAACTGCACAGCTGCATTTCTCTAAAGCAATGTTCAGCGTGCATCATCATCATCATCATCTTCCTCCTCTCTGTGAGTTATTTAATGCCATCATTAGTGCGGCTTCATACCTTCGGTCTCCAGCTGGATGTGGTCGATGGAAAACTGAGGAGACAAAAGAACAAGACAGACTAATTTATTCTCACCGGACTCAGGATTCGATCAGTTTTTAAATTTGAGGCTTAAATCTCAGGTTTTAAAACATTTTTATTTTTACATTGTACATCATTACGGTAGGGGCTAAGCCTACGCTTGAAGCCACTGAGGTGTTCGATGGCGGGGGTGACGCGATGCCACCGTTATGAATTAAACTTGTCACAGTCCAATAACTCCAGCCGTACTTATTGCGTCTGTTTAACATCTTTATTGCATTCCAACGGTTGTTTTTGTTATTCAAACTTTCTCTTTATCCAACATCATTTATCATAAAAATCACAACAGTGCAGCGGTCAAACTGTTTGTTTCTTTTGACCAATAACAACTGACACCAATTACCTGTGTCTACCTTAAATGCAGTTCCATAAACACGCCATACCTTAACACACAAAAAGTGACCCTTAGTGTCACACATAAGGTAACACCACAAAAAATGGCTACTACAATTACGGTACATCTAAATAAATCTGTTTAATTAATCTGCCAGAAGTCTAAATGTGTCATCTTATTTATTAATTAATTAATTTATTTACCAGCAGATTTGTCTACTGTAGATCCTTATAACTCTTCTAATACAAATTCAGTCATTTTTCACATATCAGCAGTTTATGTCTTGCTGCTGGTAAGTGTTTGAAACTCTTCTTAGAATACTAACATCATAAAAGATCATTTAATGAAAAATAGACCCCTTCATCCCCCACCGCTGATTTTTCTTTTGGTTTGTATAATAGCTTACACTACAAAATTTACTTCATACTCTGAAAATCATCCAAGTTAAAGTCCCTGAGAGTACACAGAAGTGGAGTGAAAGTATAAACACACTCAAGTTCTGTGTAAAAACTGCAATCGAATTAATTTCTCTTTATCAGGATTTAATTATCCTAAGCTAACCCAGAGGTTCCCCTGTGTGCTCACATGAAAGGGGTGGCACTGCAGCATCCAAATCACAGTTATGGGTAAGTGGCTGTTTTCACAAATAACGTGAAACTGCACTACGAGAGAACATGTAACACTGAAAGCAACATGGCTGCTGCAGTAGCGTGAGTGAGAGGGACATGCTAAAGGTGCATGCTTAAGCTCTTTGGTCAGTAAGACTGGAAAGATGTCACTAGCTGTTTCTGGGTCCAAATTCTGCTTCAGGTCCAAAGTCAAACAAACACTGCAGCATCACTGAGAGTTACAGACGGTCTACTTTCTTTCATCTGTAATAACATGATCAGTGTGGCTGCTCTACCAGGTGTAACAATAAAGTTTAACATCCAGACATCCATGAAAACAGAATTTATGAAATTTAATGGAGTTAGAAGTTAGCAGAGAGCAAGCTTTCTAGCTTCTGACTCAGAGATTTCTGAAAAAATTCAAACGTACAGCTCTGCTATCACTTCCAATATAAATGGAGACAGAAAACTAAACAGCAGTGTGTAGGGCTACTGAAGTTGGGCTAGCTCATATATAATGATGTGCTATGTGGTGGCTAGCTAAACAGCTATGGTTATCATAATATAAACACATTGAAGCTGGAGGATGAACGCTAACTTTTTTCCACTCGATAAAAGTTAAAGTGAGGGTTCTCGATGGTTAGGGACAAATGCAATCACAAGGCAGGATGCTGTAAACGGACCAAACTTCAGTCAGGAGAACAACTGAGATAATCCATCCACAATACGAGTCTCGTCATTAATATACTGCTGCATGGGCTGGGCTGTAGTTACATCATAAGGTTTTAAAAACTGAGCTTTAAAACGTGCTGCCGATGAATAGTGGTAATAAAAACAGAGGCCGACGGTGATCACTGAAGCTGTAAGCTGACAGACTTCCCAACATCTCAAAAATTTGACTAAATCAGCGTTAGAAGAAAAGTGTTTCATTTTCATTTTGTTTCAAAGGTCTGACATTCAATAATACAAATAAAAACCAGCATTAAAGCGCAGGCTTAGAGAAGGTCAGCAGGAGCAAAGAGCTGGTTTAGGATCAGATATTAATGCTCATAGGAACAACTAAACTGTTTGTAGCCAATTGGAAAAGATCAAATAGTAAAGCTGCATCTCGGAGTTCTACTTCTTATTGATCGTGAGGGAAATGCAAAGACATCAGATGCTTCACGCCCTCCTGCTCTCTACACACAGATCCGAGGGATCTTCCGGGAATGGTGATGCTATTTTCTGGAGAATTGATTGGTCATTAAGAAAGTGAATACATGGGCCTTAAATGGAAAGCACTCTGGTTGATATGACCTTTGAAAAGGCACTCTGACGTTTTCTCCAGTGAATCATCAGAAAACACACAAAGCATCTTAATTACCGAAGCTCGTTCGTGTTCCTCTACGTCACAGGCGTGGCGGAGATTTAGACTGTGACTCTAAGTGGGTGAAAATTGATTTGGATGCAGTTTGTAAAGCTTAAATGTGTTTTTTCCAGCCCTGAAAATGTAATGGTTCCAGCTTCTGTACTCAGAGGGCTCAAAACGTGAGAAAAATGATTAAGAAGCACCAAATCTGAGACCCACCCTCGGTGAATCTTAACTCTGAAAATCTTCAAATCCTGCACGGTTTCATCAATCAAACCAAAGGTGGTGTGCTGACACAAATCACCTGATCCTGATCCCGAGACTGAAAACTGCATTTCTGTAAAAACTGGAGAGACTCACGACGACGGGCTTCGTCACCATCCTGCGTAGAGATCCCACTCTTACGCTCCGACACTCCAGGATGATGCTGTCGCACAGGCTGGACTCGAATTTGGGTTTCTTCGTCCTCGGTGAGAACTGCTCGGGAGGTTGATTCCCAAACTGTGGCGGAAAAGAAGGAAAAGCATCAGTTATCTGCGGTGAAGCTACAGGAGGAATCGGACGAGCCCCAAAAACATCCCATCACGTCTCACCTGATCTTTCATCCGCGCTCGCCGAGGTATCGTGATCTTCGTGCTCACCATTTCTTCAAAGAAGTCCAGGTTCACCTCCTCCTCCTCCTCCGCGACGCTCTTCACCGCCGCTTCCACCCTGCCTCCGGAGGGCGCCGGAGAGGAGTGAGCGGAGTCGGCGGGTCGAGGGGAAACGCTGTCCAGTCTGTTGACGCTTCCCGTGCTGGCGTTGTCGGCCTCTTCCTCCTCCTCCTCCTCATCACTGGACAGGACGACTGAGGGGAACATCAAACCCTGTTAAACGTCTCTCCGCTGGCTCATTTTCAGCTTTGTGCCTGAAGTGAACGGAAACCTTTCAACCACACGACATTACTCATATGTGCAAAAAGCAAACCACACAAATCTGGACCTGCATGAGGAGTGATGTAGATTTTCAGGTTGTGTCTTTTTAAACACGGCAGAACTAGAAGTACATAATTTTTCTAGCTTTTTAAAAATGCATTTCCACTGGTGGAATAATTACTGTACATTCTTGCTATAAGCCTTTAAAATGTCAGCTCGGTCTCTCAGCGTCTCCGGTTGATATGAAGCCTCCGATGTTTGAGCTCGTGCAGCTCTAGCAGCTCCACAGCAGCCAAACACGAGGACAAACAAAATGACTACGAAGCACCAAATCTGATCCCTCGATGAACTTTAACTCTGAGAATCTTCAAATCCTGCACGGCTTCATAAAACAAACCGAAGGTGGTGTGCAGACATGAATCGGCTAATCCCGATCGGTCAGGCGAAAACTGCATTTCTGTAAAAACTGGAGACACTCTCGACAACGGGATTCAAGCACAAGGACAAACAGCTACTGAAAATAAGTCTGAGAGCTTTCAATCACCGAGTTTCTATCAAACTAAAAATATGAGAGACGTGGGATCAACTTCAGGACAGGCATTTAAAGTAAAAGCCCAGAACATCTCATTTAATCAATCAAAAGGACACCTTATCCCAGTATGATAAACTATGCAAAACCCAAAAGTAAACAGGAAGCAAGTCGACAAATTAATTGGTTTTTCCATCCTGAGCCCCCAAAAATGTGGAACTTCTAGGGGAAATCTTTTAAAGCTTCTATCTCGGAGAGAAAAAAAGGAAAGGTACTGGATATGAAAATATATACAGATATAGGGCGAGAGCCGGGGTCCACCCTGGACAGGTACCCAGCCTCTCACTCAGAGCCGGGGAGAACCCACATGCAAACACAGAAATACCGGCTGTGTACTGCTGAACTTTAAACCACCATCATGTGATCAAAAACACGTATACGGGATCGGGAAGTGCTCACTCGGGCTGGACGTCTTACTGAGAGCAGAAGAAGAGGACACAGCTTCAGCTTATGTATCGATTATAAAATCATTTCACTTGCTCCAGCGTCGCACAAACCGAATCCTTCAAAAGCAGAAAAGCCCTCTTAAATTAAAGAGACTACTTGCTAATCTCATTTTACTGTACTTACTTACTTGCTTTTCTTAAATGTAATTTTATTACAAGTTTTATTTGAAGTTACTTATTAAATATTTTTTACACTTTCCCGTGATGCACGACGAGTGAATTCATCATCTCCACACTCGGCTTTACCTAGAAGCTCGATGAAAAGCTCGGATGCTTTACTCACTAGGATCGTTCAGTTCGTGCTGCTGTGCCACCGTTGCCGCCGCCGCTGTCCTCGTAGCTTTGGGTGGGTTTCTGGCCGCACAGCAGCTCGACGTCCCTGCTAACAGGGGTGTCCTCCCGTTGTTCAGAGGCAGCAAGGTCCCCCTGGTGGTCGCGAGCCGTGTGGACAGGGCATCCCCGCGGGGAACCCTTGCGGTCACGACCGGTTTGTAAAAGTTTTGCTGCAGGGTGTTTGGTCCAGAGGAGGGCTGGGATCTGATGGAGGGCCGCAGGGCCGGGGTGGGCAGCGTAGTCTGCTGGCACGGCGGCGTCGATAGATTGTTCCCACAGTTCTGACACTTGCTGCCGTCGTTGCTCGGTTTGTTGCACTTCACACACATCCTCGAGCAGACGGTCGACCGGAGAGGCTGCCGACATAAAACACTCGTTAGAGAGGTGATAAAAGGTTTTGTTCTGGTCACTACAACAATCTGAAAGTTACAAGCAGATGATTTAATTACAGATTTTCTTCTTTTTTCCATTGAAGACGCGAGTCTGTATGAGTGAGAATTAATGAAATCGTTTCAGCTCCAAAACTACGAGTTAAACGGGATCAGAAGGAAGAAGGTGGGCAAAACTTAAAGAGGCTAAAAAAATAAAGTTATGTGCAGCAGAAGCAAGCAGTGAACACAACATGGAATCAAATATGTTGACCTTACTAGGAAAAACTGTTTATTTACCCATTCAGGAATCTGAGTCAGCATCTTAAACCCATATTTACTTTACAACTCCTGTGACACATAACGGCTGCCAAGCTCGGCTTCTTAAAGCTTTTTTTCCACACATGTACTCCGACCTTTAACCTCCAAGACTAACACAGTTGCAGTTCCTTTAATGTCCACCAGAGGCTCCAGCAGGGGGTCAGCCCCATAGAAATAAAGGTGTGAAAACTCGCCTGTTCATTTGTGTTCAGGCTTGATGTTTAATGGACCTGTCTAAAGGATGTTGCTGGAGCCTTTTGAAGTACTTTTACTGTGCAGTTAGCAGTACTAACAGACTCTCTAAGACACCTGTACTCCAGATTTGGTTTAGTGCTTTCAAAACTGACCAAAAACCACATTAAATAATTTGTCTTGATTCAACTGAATCATCCAGGTCAGGAAATGTTGATTCATGTGGATGTAGTGTTTGGTCCTCAGACTGAGGATGAGTGACAAAATGTTTTTTCCCCCTTGGAAATGATAAAACAAACCCCTCATACATGCAATCACCTCTGTTACCGTTGGGTGGTGTCGATTTTTGTCCCCACAGTCGATTATTTCACGGATGATCTGATATCGTCGTGTTGGTGTTGTTCCCAGATCATCATGAAAATGTTATTCCAGGTTCAACATTGCAACTGACCAATCACATTGTTGTGATGTTATTCTTTTGCGCGCCAAGCCATTCCTGCATTTATGAAATTCCAATGTTGCAAGGACAATATCAATTCTGCTTACCGTTTATTAAAGGGTTAGGGTCCGTTGATCGGCGGACAGAGGCGGTTTCTCGCAGCTTAACTACAGTTTTTTATTTTACGGCGGTTTTTCCCGAAGTCGCAAAAGTATGACGTCACAACATTCTGACTGGTCAATTGCAATGTTGATCCTGGAACAACATTTAGTATGATGATCTGGGAACAACACCAACACGACGATATCAGATCGTGCATTATTTCACAGCCAAATGTCTGATTTCTCGTTTAAATGATTGTGTTGCATCCCCTTCTGTGTGCACGAAGCTTCAGCTGGGCAGCAAACTGTACAGTCATCACTTTCACAACATAGTTGACGCATTATTATTTAAAAATAAATAAAATAAATAAATCACAGATTTTAAATGAATGAAGTCATCTAACGTCTTCCACACGGGATGGATGAACTCTGCATTTGTTCCCCAGCTCTTCACTCTGTTAGTTTAGACCGTGGCGAATATCCACTTCCTGCCAAACATCCATCAGTTTGTCTGACTGTTTGCCGAGTGTTGGGTTCCCTCACCTCTGCTGCTTTGACCTGCGAAGAGAAGCTGCATCCCTCCAGCGGTTTCCTCTTCTGCTGGACACGACGTTTTATGTTCAGGGTCTCCTCCTCTGTAAGATGAACCCATAAAAGGATCAACAGGTGACATCATTCTGAAAACCTTCCTGGACAAAGACAAGGCAACGTGTGTGCAGTCTGGGAGGCGAAACCCAGGGCGAACTAGTGCAGCGGGCACGAGCAGCCGCGTATTAACAGTCCCACATGATCTTATCAAGTGAGACTGGAGAAGTGTACATTTTTAAGTGGAAATGATGCTCGGTGCGCTCACAGGAGTCCAAATATTGATTCATGGCGTTTTATTATGAGCAGTGAGAAATGCCTCAGCACATAACGAAATTCTTTTATTCTCTCTGAGCTCCTTTAATCACTTTTTTACCTGGCAAAATGAAAACTACTGATAAGAAAACCTTCCTCTCCAAGGTCACACTTTATTTTGAAAATATCTTTTGCAAAATAACCCAATGGCCTTCAGAGCCTGGCATTTATTAGCTCAGCAAATGTTTTTATAAGTTTCCTGCATCTGCCTGGAGCTTGGAGGATTAATGTGGGAGGCCTTGGGTCTCCTCCTCCTCGTCCTCTGGCAGGAACAAGGAGGAGGCTGAGCCCAGATCTGTAGCCCTGCAGACGCTGCTGGCTGTCACACTCAGCGAGCACACACACGCACCCCGCTTACACAAACGTTACACAAATACAGACACCGAGTAGCACTCATCTTACGCACACAGATGCCGAACACATCACACACACACACTTTTCTCTGCAGGCAACGGGAACACAGCGTGCCTGTCGAAACTCAACACCAGCCAACTGCCTGTAATCGCCAGCAGCCTGATCTCGGGAAAGTCTTTAAAAACAAGCAGTGCGATGCGCTCAGTGTGCTGTGAGGTTACCTGGCATCTCTGGGCAGGTGAGAACGATGTTATCTACCTCGAGAGCTTGCTGTGTGGTGGAGAAGTCGTTTCTGCAGGAGAAGGGGACCAAAAAAAAAAAAAAAGACTTTGGTAACCTCTGGCAAAGCTGGCAGATCATGTTCTCAGCAAATCCAGATCTTCACTCTGACTTTCAGACATTTTTTTTCTGTAAATTGAGAAACTTTAAAAATAATCTTGATCGTGGCGGAGACACCGCAGGGCTAAATAATTAACAGGCTGAACACTGAGAGGCTTAACCGGGCTTAAAATAAACACAAACCTCTCACGGAGACTGATGGTGTCTGAAGCTAAAAATCACAAGAAACAGATGCTGGCATAAAAATTAAGTCATTTGTGAAGCAATTAATGATAAATATTTACTGATTCCAGGTTTTCTGATGAAAGGACTTACAAAGAGTCTGTTGTACAACTTTGCAAACGGAACGGTTTGGCACTCTGGCTGAAGAAAATTAGTTTTAGGTGTTTGATGGGATATTTATGATGGAGACTGAGAACTAGAGGCATGCAAGTAAAGCTTCCAGAGCTGTTTACATTTGATTTTGTCCCAGTATCTTTGGATGTGACTGAAGTTCTTCATTTTCCCCTCTTATAACCGTCCAACGATACAAAACAAACAGCCAACAAAAGGCTCCAAGAACTAAACATAGGCCAGGAAGCTTACAAATATGCCGAGTTTAATGAGTGCTTCTTCAATGTGCACAATTTCTCCGATCATCAGCTTCACAGGGGTCCAATTTTTTAAATTTTATGTATATATGGGGAGTGTGACACGACCGCTGTAGCTGGTAGCACTTTTAAATGGAATTATATGACAAAGTGAATCCAACACAGTGAAAAACAGACCATCCAGCAAGTTTGGCTTTCAGTCTGGTATTTTATGGAGGTTGAGATCCTTCTTCATTCAGAAAAACCTCAACACTTCACACCGTTAATGAAACAATAACTGTGAAAAGCATGCCCTGAGTAACTTTCCTGGAAAGAGTGCTTCCATCAAACAGTCATGAAACTTAAGCAAAGCAAAAACTGACAAAAATGTGCTGAGCACAAAAACAAACAAACAAAAAACCTTTAGAAACAAATGAGAGGATCAACGATCCAGGGCCATGAAATGAGCTCCGGTTAGTTCGGATCAAAGCCTTACCTTTCCTTCAAATCAAGGCTGCTTGAAGATGAAAATCAAGAGAGAAAAACATCTCACTAATACAATCAAGTCCTGCGCTGTAATTCATTTTCTGCAGCTGCAGTTCAATTAAACTTATTTCTCTGCAGCAGACTTCCTTTTACACACAGGAAGACTATAAAGGAACCCGAGCACATCGCTTAGATTCAAATTACTTTCATCTACTGTCAAGAATATCTCATGCTTATCAAGCATCAGCTTAGTTTTATCTAGTTAAGGAACACTTACGCAGCCTGTTTCCCAACAGTGGAATTATAGGGATGTAAAAGCTAAACGGTGGTTTTTCAGAGCAACTCCAGTAAGAAGCAGCACTCACTCTGAGGCCGGTAACACGATTCTTGAAGTCATAGCTCAAGCAAATTTCACACATGAACAGCAGGAGAGGGGGCTAGCAGTATCGAGCGTGCAGGAGACGTTCGTGATGTGTTGATGGGACCTGGGACCGCTCAGGGATCACCAACAGTTTCTCAACACTGTGACTTTGTGGGGCATCGAGACCCATAATCACCCAGAGGTTTCTTGGGTCTGCCCTGGAGCCTCCTTCCTGTTGGACATTCCAGAAACACTTCACCTCGGAGGCGTCCATGCATCCTTTCGATGCAGAGGAGCAGCGGCTGTACTCTGAGCAGCGGCTGTACTCTGAGCCCCCGCTGCCCGAGTGTCCAGACACCCTTCAAAGAAAACTCTGGAGGGTGCTTGTATCCACGGTTCGTGACGACGGGTGAGGATGGGAAACAACTAAACCGAGAGCTTGGCTTTCATGCTCCACCACCACAGAGAGGTATAGCATCCACATCAGTGCAGATGCTGCAAAAATCTCCTGCTCCCTCCTCTAATCACAAACAAGACCCTGAGATACTTAAACTCCTCTGGCTGAGCCAGCAGCTCCCTCACACTGAGCACTTTTCCGTGGCATCATTTGCCGATGCTCCTCCCAGCTACAAAGTGAAGCCAAGAGAACATCACCCACAAAAGACCAGAACCACTCCATCACCGGGGTGCACCAGGAAATTCTGTCACACAGAAGTTATGACCAGAGTCACCGACCAAAGGCAATGAAGAACGAGTCTGAGCCTGTCGGCAGCAAAGCAAACCGAGGACTCGTTGTAGCTGCACAAGAATCAAACATCACGTCACCACAGGCCTGATGCCCCACACTACCACAGCACCCCCCACAGGAAACACTCAGGGACGCAGTCCAAAGCCTTCTCTGTATGAAGCGCTCTGAGTGCTCAGGTACAGTAGAAAATGTCTACGTCCATCTTTTTTGCTACAGTAATTGAGTGACATGTATGCACATATACAAGAAGACTGCAAAAGGGAGCAGCTATCATCCAGGTGAAACCACTTCACGCAAGTCGAGTTGCCCGAGATTCACAGAATTTACAGAAAAAGTAAAAATGTTGTGATATATATCGTTGTCTGGACGATAAATGTCTTATATCAGGATATGAGATTTTGGTCATATCGCACAGCCCTATCTCCAAGTAAGCCAGAAAGAAAAACAAAGGAGAAAAATAAAAAACAAATCTGCAGTTGTAGTTGTACAAGAAGTTGCTCGGACTGGCTCTGTCTCACCTTTGGACTGGTTTCCTTATTGCGGAGGGCAGTTGTGCGTGCTGAAAGTGGCGCCCTTGTATAAAAATTCCTTGTGAAGGTGCAGACGTTAGGCGTGTGGGTCCGTTGGACATGGACGGCACCACGACTGTGAGAGGGCCCTCACTGCAGGAGAGACAGAAAGAACACATTAACCCTTTAACACAAAGACAGACACACAAAACATGAATTCACTCTGAAAATATTTTTACCCACATTCAGCCCCAAAAATTCTAGTGTGCCTGTAGTTTTAAGTAATGAGACCATAATACAACTGAACATATTATATAAATAAACAGTAACCAGGCAACAAGTGAAGTCAACAACTGTAGTTCCGCTAACAGCCACCTGAGGCTTCACAAGCATCCAACTTTACATGTTTACAGCCCGCTACAAGAAACTATTTTAGCCATTATTCACATCACACCAGCTGCCAAAGGGGTTAATTCTATGTTAATGACACACTTATACTTTATTAAGGCTTACAGTCTATATCACTGAGGCCTGACTTCATTTCAGAGAATTCAAACCACTGACATGGCCCTTATTAATCAGACTTTGTGCAGTTGGAGACTTTTGGAGCCTTTTTAAGGGATTTATGGATGCAGGTTTATAACAAACCAAGCTACAATCATCTGATAACCTAACACTCCGCCCTCTCTTGTGGTCACTTCTGACTCCATTGCCTGCAAACAGAGAGCTTATACAAATAGCACGCAGCATACCTGAGCCTTTTAGGTGCCAGCCTGGTCAGAGGCTTCATGTGATTATTCGTCCGGTTTTCATACGTCCTCAAGGAATCCGAGGGAGTGAAGTGCCTAAGAGTGGGAGACTGGAGAGAGGAGACGTATATTATTATTATTATTACAAAAGGAAGCCAGCAGTTTGAGACAAAACAAGATAAACAGTCAGCCTACAGACAAACCAGTAAACCTTAAAGTTTTCCACTTTTGTGAAACCCAATGCAACAAATTTCCTGCCACTGAGAATTACATCACTCGCATCCGGCTCTGAAATGTGAAGCAACACAGAAGTGCCTTTAAACTGCATTCTTTCTAACGACCAGTAGGGGACAGCAACTCCGGGTTCAGGAAGTTCACCTGTATAGAAGTGTATGGGAAAACCACCCAAAATCTCACTTCATTTCTGAGATCAGTAAACAGTCTTCTGATCAGTGCATGATCCAAGCTGCTAGTTTCAAATCTTACTGAATACAGGATAAATATTATTTTGTAAATAATCATGTTTTCCCCCCGAAACGCACCACCAACCAACCGGGTGGATTTGTCAGTATTTTACACGCAGTCCACAGATAGTGCTGAAGACACTGAAATTTAGAATACAGTTGTGGCAAATCTTTTGAACCTTTTAGTACAAATCTGTGTTCCCAGTCATTTCTTTTTAGCAAAAGTCAGTGATTTTTCTTAATTTGAATTTTCTTAATGTTCCCTTTTAGCATTTTGGATTCCTGGTCAGAAAAAAAACATTTAAAATGACATCAACAGCAGTTTTAAACTGATTAACAGACAGTGATGCATTTAATTATGATTTCCTGCATTTTCAACGTCATAGGCTTCATTTAGTTTTGAAACGGGCATAAATGAGCGCTGTTGTAATGAAGACAATGTTACACACAAGTCTCGAAAATTAAAAAACATCCAGTTGACTGCAACCTCATCCTCGAGAGAATCACTACAGGCCAACGCCCACCAACAGCTCACATTTTCCCCAACAACATCATCATCAGCTGCCCTTAAAATCGACTCCCACGGCACCCCGGCAGCCTGAGCTCATAGCTCGCCGGGGTCCTTCGGGTGCCACGCCGGGCGCCAAACAGGATCTGGCATCGTCTGCTCCGACTGCAGGGCTGATCGAAGAGCACCACGGCCCGCTGGGAGTCCACGCCACCGGCGGGTGGGAGTCAGGAAATGCGACGGGGAGAAGACAGAGAGAGAGAGCGAGGGGTAGCTTACCTTTTTCCCCTCAGGGGAGCTCAGCGGCTGCCCGTCCATGTCCTCCACACTCACCACACTCGCACTGAGAGGAAAAGAGGACATGATGAAAAGCATGTTTATGCTCAGCTTTAACATATTTTAACACTCAGCCTGTCAAAGGCTGTTTAATGTGTCTGTGTGGGTATAAAATAACACGTCTGCACTTTAATGGGGACAAAGTGGGTCGTAGGGTTTGACCGATATATTTTCATTACTCCACCATTTGTATTCCTTCATTTTAGCACAGACTGAGCAGAGCTAATTAAGAGGCAGACAGAAAATTAATCAGAAGCTAATCAAAAAAATGTTTAATCAATGAAAATCTGAAAACATGAGCTTGTTCCAATTTAACGCTTTTGTTCTTTTTAATTTGGGCTATGTCCACACTAATGCGTTTTCTCTCCGTTTTGGCCTCCCGTCCACACTTACCCGAAGGAAAACGCAGCCTTTTGAAAACGCTCTCGAAAACGGATACATTTGAAGACGGTGCTTATGTGTCGCAGTGTGGACAGCAAAAAAGGAGACTTTCGAAAACGATGATGCATGTTAGTCACATGATGCAGTCATGTGACCAATTAAACAAAGATAGCGGAGGGCATTATACAGCAGTTGTTTTGTTTACTCTCAATTTTGACAGCCCTATTAAAGATTAATATCAGTTTGTACATGCTCCAGATAGCTTTTCTTCAAATTCTTTAAGTGTCACTCGCTTTTGCAACTTTGTACTTTTGTGTTACTCGCAGCAACAACTCCACCTCATTGTTAGTCCACTTAAAAAACTCGGTGCTTTTCCTCGACATTTTGCCACGACGTTTCAAAGAGCCGGGAAGTAAATAAACGGGAGACAGAAATGAGGCAGGTCGAATCTTCTTGCATTTCACGCATGAGCAGTACTGGAACGTGAGCATTTTCGGCCGTTTCAATGTGGACGCACAACTCTGTGAAAACAACTGAAAACGCTAGTGTGGACGCGGAGTGTTTTCAGACGAAAACGCCATTTTCAAATCTATCCGGGCTAGTGTGGACGGTTAGGTTGTGGTCTTGCACCTGAACTTTAGACAAGTGATCTCAACACTAAAGGCTGAGTTTATTTTTACTAGATATGCCAACTAATAATAAATGAATAGAACCTGTTTTTATATCTGGGATGAGATTTGATTTCTGAATCAGCATAGGTAACTTTAAAAAGAAGGAACTTTTAAATAAAACTCAAATTGTTAGAGCGAGCAGCCATTTTAGATCAAATCTCAGTCACAGGGATGGGGGTATGATCCCTCAGACGCAGACAGACGGGACTTTTGGCACCCAGTTTGATTTTCAAATTTGACTAACAAATTTTTCTTCTTTTGCATGCAAAGCGCAAAAAAAGGCACAAAATGAACCAAATGTAATCTCAAAATCATGATGGTGGTTTAGTAGAAAACCAAGTCTTGTCTGGAGATCCACAGGAAGCCCCCCCCATCCCACAAAAATCTTTTTCTTTGCCTCATGCCCCCGAGAGGGTCAGCTGGTAAACAAGTCAAAAAATTAACATTTTAGCCACTGCTATGTTGGTTTTTGGAGCCAGAGGTGACTCTGTTTTGAAGTCAGTCGCAAATTTTTAGGCACTTTAACATTCAGGACTCGCTTTACTGTCCCATTCTTCTTGTTGGTGGTTATGTATTTGTGCCAACTCCCATTCTACCTGCCATCTAACAAGGACTTTGTAGTTTAGCTTAAGTCCTAAAATGACACTAAAGAGGAATGCTTTGTGTTCCTCTTTAGCGTTAGGACAGTATATAGTATACATGGTGGCTATGTTGTTTTTGGACTACTGCCCATTCAGATTAAGACATTAAAAGAACACCTGCTTGGGTTTTAGAACATTAAACAATTATTAAACAGAAATTAATCATCAGCTGCTTTGATGTCCTGCTTTTTACATTCCTATTATTGGAAGCCTTTACAAATCTGCGACCCATCCTGGTCGCTGATGTTTAATATTAGTCAATATATCGGTCCAACCCTAGCAGGTGAGGATGTGCATGCAGGCAGAGGTTTACAATAGCACACTGCTCAGTTCTGCTGCGCTAAAACACCACTGAACTCATCATAATCAGTGGGGAACAGGCTGCTCGTCAGCAGCAGGGGTGTCACTGGGGTCTTTTTCCTGTATGTGCAGTGCAGTGCAGTGCTGATGGTGGTGCTGAAAACGAGGGCTGGAGAAGTGCTTACTCATGTCTCCTTTCCTCTTCACAGTCACCAGAAAGAGAAAAGCTCCAGTTGTGCTTGTACCCTCCATCTCGCCTGGTCTCTGATCTGTCCAGGGCTTGAATTGAATAATAAATCAGACTCATGTCAGTGCACGGAGACAAGACACAGGCATTAGCTGAAATGACCATTTACAGGATGCCCCGCAATTCACGGGCTGATCCTCTCACCTAGAAGATATGAAAAGCTTGGTAATAATCAGCAAAGACGGGAACCTGCTGCAGCGTGGCGACAACAGGAATACACTCATGTCACTGCAATGAAGTGTGATCAAACAGCAAACTTCTAATCATTTTACAGACTTAATTACTGCGTTAGTATCAATGAGAAAGTGTGACAACGATGCCAATTTGTGTCTCTAAATAAAGATTATTAAACAGATGCCAAATGTGATAACCTGTGACATGAGAGTAGGATTCATTCATTTTACGAGCAACTGGAAACTACATTCAAATCAGTGGGAATAACCTGGAAGTCCTGCAGATGATGTCTGACATTTCCTCCAACAAACAAAACTGCTATTTAAATGTTTGTACCAAGTCTTGAAGGTTGGAGGTAAAGAGGTTTGTAGTGTGTAAAGAAGTCACTGATGTCTGTGAATGTATGAATGAATGTGAGAGGCAGTTTAATGCCTCCAGCTAAGCTTTGCTGTGGATTCATCATCTCAGGATGGACCTTCAGCGGTGACTAAATGTGACAGTAAACTCAGCGAGTCTGATGTGTGTTACTGACAGAAACATATGCAAGTAGTCTGTTACCTGTGACCCTAACTTGACAGGTTTCATGTGATAAAACACAGTGAGCAGCTGTCCATGCTCTGCATTATCCATGAGTTATGGGGTTAAAATAAACAGCTGCACAATCATATTTAAAATGAATAAAAATGTCAGTTTTTCCAGGCAGCCTGGCCAACAGAAGCTGGGAGGCTTTTCAAAGAAATTTACTGTTCACAGAACACATTTTTAAAAATAATGTACATACTCTGAAAACTGAGTTTTAGCTCAAATTTTTCTCAGAAAGGTGGCAGTTTGAAAACAAGCGGCTGCTGGTTAGAAAGGTAACCGGCTTAAAGAGCCATCTGTTAACCTGGAACCGTCACTATATCCTTTAACAAGAAGCTTTAGCCTCAAGCAGTGTCCAACTTTCTCCACGAAGTCTCATTAAACATGTGAATACCCATATTAACTTTAAGGGGAACGGAGCTTCTTTTATGTCAGCTGCGCGTTTTTCTTCACATTTGTGTTTGTTTTGTTAAACTCGCGCCTTCTCTCTGTCGTGCTGTGACATGCAAACTTCTTAGGAATTAATACCTGCATTTATTTTGGTGTTTGTGTGTCCCTAAACCTCCTCAAGGGAGAAAAATATTTTAAAAATTTGCATATTAGTTTGAATCACTGACCAAAAACAAAAACACCGGAGACAAATACCAACGCAAAAACATCTGCTGGATGTCGCCACAAACGCTTGACTTCCTGTTTCCTCCCAAAAATCAACCGATTTACTTTGAAGCGGATTTCAAAACCACAGCACCCAGCAGGGGATTCAAACGTGGAAGAATTTTACTTCAGTAAACCAGGAAAAAACAAACCTAACAGTTATTAAACAGGCTGCGTTTCAGCTGATTTATTCCATCCAGGGGATCAGAAAGTGGACAAACTGATGGCATCATGTTAATGCAGGTTATCCACCTGGCTGCAGGCCCAGCAGCTAAACAGTTAGGTCCCCTCGGTTCATACAGGCATGCTTTTTTAAAGCTCTACCGCCAACAAACACTAATTCTGAGGCCACTGCCCCCCAAGTGTCACGCATAAAACTTGAGGCCAGGATTAGGAGAGACAAGCAGCTGAATATTTTCATCTTGTAAGGAAAAACACTGCTCTATTTTTAGTGACTTATCCATTTTGTGGGTCTTTTTAAATGACTGGGGGGGGGGGAGCTAAAATTCAAATGCACATATTAGATTACTCTCCCAGAGCTCCCCTGCCTCAGCTGCCTCTCATCTAGTTCAATCCTGCACAAACCTAATTGAGCCTGTTCCTATCTCTTCCAGCTAATAGAGACGACCCCGCACACACACTCTGCAAGCTTCACATTGGCTCCGTCTTCCAGCTTCATAAATCACAACAAATGCCCCAGAAAACAGGGAGTCGAGGCTGTTTCAATTCTTTGAGGTTTACTCCGCTCATTTATCTGGACTGCAGGGGGTCTAACAGTAGATTTCCTGAAGGACAAATCCACAATAGAGGGTTGGGAAGCATCTTTGTAACACAGGAATTATCCAAACAGATGTTTGAGCAGCTGACAGCTTATTATCAATCATAAATGAGCTCAGAGGGACCCTCCTCCCCCCATAATAAACACCCAGTTCATTCACCTGAAACACTTCAAGCACAGTCCTGAAATCGGTTTCTACAGATCCACAGCATGACATCAAATCCTGGCCTGCAGCTTCAGGGTTACAACGCTTGCAATTCCTCTACTAAGATTTAGATTTTTTTAAGAACATGACATTTCCCAGATTAAGCAGGAAGGGAGGCAATATTATTCTGATCTTGATTTAAAAAGCCAGGTGGGGTATCGATGCTAACAACTCTATTTTCCTACGTTTACCTGTATTTAGTATTTGTGTTAATTTTTATTTCATTTTGAGTTTTTGTTTTCAGGCCAGTAGGGCTTCAGTTAGCCTGCAGATTTGCTCTTTTCAGTTTAGATTTTTTTTGTTTGTTTCTGTGCTAGTTTTAGTCTTTTAAATTACAATATAGGCTTTATTTGTATTTAAATAAAAAAGAATTACAACAGTTTGTGGGGTAGTTAACTCACAGTCTCAAAAAGCTGCACTAACAGAGATTAAAACTAAAGCTGTTTTTAGTGTAAACAAATGTCTTTGCACTGATCTGAGCACTTTCAAACTTTTTGTTCTACTTCTGCAGCACTTTCTGGATTTCCCATCTGTCAACAGATGCATACCCCAACTCCATTGTTCAGTTGCACAAAAAGCAGGTCAGGGTTTCCACCTGCATATAAAAACGCCACCCTGCCCCATCTAAATGTACCCCCAGCAGGTCGCCAGTTAAAAGACTGAAAAACTATAACTCAATACAGAAAGACCTGAGAAGCTGCATGAAGATCCAGGATGAGATAAGAATGAACTGGGAGTCATGGAAGGCCCAATCTTAACTTATCTGCAGCCTTCAACATCTCTGGCCATACCAAACTCACTGACAGATTACAGAACTGGTTTGGCATCGCTGACATTTTTTTCCCCATCATACTAGTGAAAAAATAAAATAAAAATTCAGAACTAAAATTAAGGTTGTCATCAGCATCCCTCACATGTGAACAATACTGTTTTCCTCGTATATGTTACCCCAGGACAGTTTCAAAGACAATTTGTATAATTTCTATGCAGACGATACATAGCTGTAATTTACTGTTAATCCAAACAACCTTAAGAGACTCTCCTACCTGAATGACTGGCATTAACGACTGAACGTCTTCAAATTTACTTTTTCTCAATCCTGGCAAAACTGATGTTCTTCTGCCCCCTCCCCAACAAATCATCTACTTAGAACTTTGTTGTCATTTTTAACCAGAAATGTAAATTTAAAGCTCACATCTCAAGGCTTATCCAGTCTTTGTTTCTTAAATGAATGAAATATCACTAAAATCAGTCCTTTACTGACAACAAATAATCTGAAACTTCCAGTACACGCTTTAATTTTCTCCCATTTCGATTACTGTACTGTTTGACATGCATTTCTCAGTCCTCCTTAGCTCATCTTCAACTTGTCCTTAACACTGTAGCTCGGCTACTAACAAGAACTAAAAAATTATTTTATAGGTTAGCTTCTCTTTATTCTTTTGTCCATTGTCTACGGCTTTTGTTCTAATGTGTGTGTATATCTAACAATGACTGAAACACTGATAATTTACATGTATTTGTTAAATGTATTTTTAATCCAAACCAAAGCACTTTTTAGCTGAGAGTTTTAAATCATGCTACACAAAATAAAGTTATAATTATATGCCCAGACTTGATAAACACCCAATATTTGTTCGTGGGATTGATCACTTATGACAAAAGTCAAAATCATGATTGTTTTGGACAGTGTTGAGATCAGGATTATTTAACAACATTAATGACTTACCCACATTACAGAAAGCTCTATTTGTTGTTCCTTGACAGAGTTCTCGAAATGAAATCATTTAAAAACAAATGATCTGGTTTAAATACTATTTTTGGCTCAAGCTTAACTGAACTTGCCACATTGTTTATGGGAGTTTGACTGGGGATTCAGAGAAGAGCTAAAGATGAACGACGTTAATTATCTTATTTTAATCACTGTTGGAAGCCAGTTGAGTTTGAATTTTGATTGATTGCAAAGCTCTAATCGATACAGTAATAAGGTTTTCCCTGTAAACAGAAAATGTTGCTGCCTCCCAAAGATAAAGGAAAATCACCAGCAGGGTGCTTTTTGACCTCATTTACTTCAAAACAAGGCCTTTTTTGTTCATCAACATCCCCAAAAGCTGGAAAATCCACTTTTTTCAGCACATATTTCTGTTTAACAAAAAGGTAGCCCAGACCAACTGCGCTTGCACGTGTAATATCCCAAGCCCAGTAAAACATGAGATTCTGGAGGGTTTTAACAATCACCAACACTGGAATAAGAGGTTTGATTTCTTCGTCCATAAATAAATAAATATCTATCTATCTATCTATCTATCTATCTATCTATCTAAAAAAGACAGAAACAAAGCAGAATTGTCTGTGGAATAAAGTAGCTCAGACTGACTGTGTACAGGAAAGATCATATTTACATGACCAATCAGCCCCTGAATGCCCACGAGCCAAGAAAAACAATGCCCCAAGCCTGCGGGATTAAAATGTGATTTTTGGCTTTTATGAAATGTTCTCCTAACTCTCAACAATCGACCAAAATAAACTCGCTACTGAGTTAGTCTATCTGAATTTTATTATTCATTAATGTAATTATCCCTTTTAAACCTCAGTCTTTTCAATGAGAAAAAGATAACAGCAAACCTCACAGGCCTGATGTAACATACCGGATGGGCTGGACAATACATAAATAAATGCCCCCAATAATAACAATAAAAATATATACGTTTTATTTTTTGTTCCAGGGTTAAAAAAAAAAAAAAAAAAAAAAAAAAAAAAAAGGGGCTGCTTCATGAGGAGACAGCTTAATTGCTTGGCACCACCTTCAGATAAAATCTGTTTTGTGTGGTTTTCAAAAAGCCGGTGAGCAAGGCATTAACCGACATATGTAAACCACCTGGCTGTGAGTGACGGGAGCCCCTCAGAGTTTAATTTTCAATCTGAATTTAAGCTGAAGGGCAGAGAGAAAGCACGGTGGGTTAATGTTTACATTTTTTAATGTTACAGTTAGCATGCTAACATCTTGGGCTGGTGTTACCCTGCTAGGTTGGGCGCTGCGTGTGTCATTTTCGCCGCTTTTCTGTGTGTCACTCGGGTGTTTTTGCATCTTTCTCCTGTTGTATTAACGTGTTGTTAAAGCTAGCAGCCGAGCAGAGACAGGAAGGCCTGTCGCTGCACACTGCAAACCCAGCTAACGTCAGCGCTAACGAGGGGGTCGCTAGCTCAGACTGTGCAAGCCCAGAGTCCACTAAAGCCCGCAGAACTGAACCGAACCGGACCGGACCGGACTGGACTGCACGTGTCTCAACTTTCCCCTCTGGGCCCCGAAGTGTGTCTGTGCCCGCGGCCTCGCAGCGCTCAGTTCAACCCCGTGTGTGTGAGGATGAATGTGTTTTAACAGCGAGCTAATGCTAGCCATAACTCGCTGGTGTTCCACACGTAATTTGGACCGATGGTGTTCAACGCCAGAGCGGCCAGAACCTGCCTCTGTGTGTGGGTAAAAAAGCTGCTGGGCGGCCGGAGCACGGAGCAGAGTGTCACGGCTTACCTTCAAAGAAAAAGCTCTTATTGTGGGCCATGTTTAGTCCATGATCCTCCTCGGATGACAGTGTTGCTGCTCATCAGCGCACTCAATAGAGCAGATATGTAGCTGCCTACGATCAGCTCGGAGTTCAGGCTGCAGAAATTCACCTCGGTGCCGGAAGTGTGCGTAAATGCTTCAAAATAAAATATTCTAAACAAAATGGAATATAGTCACCACGGTGTACTACTAAGCGCAGTAGGTATAAATAAATACACGATTCCGTAAAAAGGATGCGAATTTCACAAAAAACAACTTTTGTTTCTGTGGAAAAAAACCCTCACATCGTTCAAGCTTAAAGTTGTAAATTTACAGAATAAAAAAGAAATTCATGAGAAAACACTGAAGTTCTTTTAAATTAAAAAAAAGTTAAAGAAGTACATTTAGCAGAAAAAAAATACATATTTATGAGATAACATTAAACATGAAAACATTGCAATTTCCACTGAAGCTGTGGAAACACATTTCCAAAAACACCACACAAACTGATCAATTTTCCACCCAACGTTCACCACTGTTACCCTGGCCAGCCACCAAGAGTTCTCATGAAAAAACACTTTTTCTTTCTTTCTTAATGTGACAGAGATTAGTTCCTGGATAGTTTTTAAAGCTCTCGGTCTTCTTTTACTACCAAGGAAGAGAGAATTTCTGAGTTTCAAAAATCTTTAACTAAGCATCTGGTTTATCTGGAGTTTTACATTAGAAAAGAAACCTTTGAGCCAAACACATTAAGCCTGCGTATTTTCAGTTTTCTAGGCAGAAGTGGCTCTACAAAACCAGTTCCTCAGTTAGAAGCGGTATAACTGTGGTGTCACACGGGTTTGATCCGGGTGGCCAGAGTCGTATCATTTGTTATTTTGGTGGTGGCACAGAAACAGATTTTTTGGAAATCACTGTGGACCAAGTAGTATATTTACATACAGTAGTTCATATAGCCCATTTTATGTATTTTCTATATAATCTACATTAATAAAAAAAAATCTGAAGGAGCTGCTAAAGTTTAAAGGTGTCAATAAGGGTTCTAAGATTACAATTTAAATGGAGTACTACAAGAGCTGTTGCTGTGAGATATAAGCTCTAAGACCTTCCACCCCAATAACAGGCCAGTCATTGTGAGGTGTGGCCAGCATTTTCCAAGTTTCTTCTCATTGTGTTAGTTCTCAGAAGTTTCTTTATAATCCCAACATTCTGTAAAAATTGTTATTCATGATTTATGCTTTTATTTTGAAGGGGTCAGGGTCAGAGGCACCCATGGCCACCCATGGCCACCCCTTGGCTGCGCTTCTGGCCAAAACTGTGCAAACAAACTTCACTTTTCCACAATTTAACAAACAAACGAGCCAAGCATGGGGATGAGCTGAGGTTAGAGCTCTGTGCACATCTATTTGAGAAAAGCAATCATTTGCATACTGCTTTGTGAAACAGGATTCTGCCGTGCTGAATTCTGTCTTTATACCTCAGTGTGGTTATGTTTGAGTGAGACTACATGTTGGACTGAAAGATGCCTATAAGACAAAGTTTATTCAGCCATTAGTCAGTTCCAAATTTAAAAAAATATCCTTTCTTGTGCTGAAATTCAGGCTTTACTCTCTTCTTCTTTCTTTCTTTGTTATCTTAAACAACACACACAAGTACACAAACATATGCATATGCATATGTGTGTGTGTGTGTGTGTGTGTGTGTGCGTGTGCGTGTGCGTGTGTGTATGTATGTAGCTGCCTGCTGCTGCTGCTGAAGTTCTGCCTCTGTTTGTGTGTCATCATGACCTGAGCTTCTAACTAAAACACTTGCAGACTTTGTGACCCTGTCTCTGGGTGTGGATGTACATTTGTAAAGAAAGGTTACAAGTAAACACATTTAATTTCATGTAAAAGTGAAGATTAGATCATTTTTGTGGCTTTCTGGTTGTGTTATTAGTTCTTTAACCACTTTTTGCAGATTTTTTTTGTTTCTGGTCAAGTACAGTCGTTTTTTTAAATTTGAGTCACAAAATTATCATTAAAATTCCACTAACTCAAACAGGTGAGTTTGAGTTGCTCGAATTTTGATTTTTCAAATAAAAGAACGTTTTAATTGTTATTTTTGAAAACAAAAAATGTAAAAGAAAAATAATTAAGTGTATTTACATGCATATGAAGAGACGTATCTTAATTTTACACGCGTTTGATCACTTCTACTGAAACACCAAATGACTGGCTGACTTTTATTTTGAAAGTAACCTACGGATGTTCAGCTTTCCATTATTTGTGAATTGGCCGACTGCTGACCTACACATATCTCTACATAAGCAAATACAACTTTTTTCTTTTTTTTAAGAAGGCATTTATCCTGAATCCGTGTTTTATAGATGTTCACTCACAGATTACCACTTAGTAAAAATAAAAGTAATGAATTAGTAATAAAACAATAAAAAAAAAACCAGCAGGTATCCCAATTTTAAACAAGGCAGTATAAAATAAAAATAAACCAAAACAAAACAAAATAAAATAAAATGATTGTAATTCTGAAACCAGAATTTAAGAAAAGAAAAACTTCTAGACTGAGGTAATATGAAAAAAAATATGACTTCATTTTAAATTTCTATAACAATTCTTGTCAGAGACAGATGTGTTGATTAATGATTTATCCTGATAGGTCAAAAGATAAGATTTCCTGCTTCCCCTTTTATTCTTCATGCTGTGCACTCTGTAGTTTCATGAAAAGACGGGGATGATAGCTAGATGGCGATGTTCCTCATAGCTCTGAGACGAATTATGATGTCATTGCAAAAATTCCTGCACAGTGATTTCACACTCTGCCGCACATACAGTCAGAGGCACTTTAAACTCCTCGTTTTCAGATTTAAAGCTGGAGCTGTTTTTGACTATAATACTAATAGATTTTCAAAATACAACAAAATAAACTTTACAACCCCCTTAAAATTAAAATAAATAAATGTCGTGACTGTGAGACCTCTCCTCTGTGAAATTTAAACAGTAGAACGAAGGGAAAAGAGGCAAAAGTTTGCCCATCCTTCCATCCAGCCTTTCATCGATCCAGAGCCGGCCCAAGGTTTTATGGGGCGTAAAGCAGAAACTGATTTTGGTCCTGCTTCTAAACCCACCATCAGAAACCTACCCCAGCACTACCAATACGTGTCAAGGGTTGTGTGCGGCAGGCAGGAATGGAGGACCCAAAATGCAGACTCCAGGAGGCAAATGTGAACTCAAACTTAGATTTATTGCTACACAGCAGAAAACGAACTAAACTGTGACTACAAATAACTAAACAGGCAGGCTGGCAGACACAACACACAGTATAGAATGATGGAGATTGTGACACAGACCAAGGAAAACACAGGGCTTAAATACACAAAGGGATAACGTGAGGATGGGGAATAGTTGGTAACACAGCCTGGACAAATCAGAGCTAACAAGACACATGAAGCAAAGCAGACTAAGCTGACAAAGGACAAGGACTATCAAAGTAGACAGGAAACACACAGACTGAACTCAAGACATGGCTAGACACTGAGAGAGGTAAAACTTAATCACTAAACTCAAGGAATAAACAACCTAACATGAACCACTCAGATAACCTAAACTTGGAATATTCCTTTAACCCACTAGACAAAGAAAACTAGAACATAATAAAATAAACAAAATCAAACAACCAAAAACATGAAACACTGGGTCGACGACCCAGGCAACCTAACAATACAGATTATATGTACTGTTAATGCATTACACATCAAACACAACCGTTATCATGGATGACTAATGAGAGAAATGAAATAAACCTGAAGATGATACATTTTAAAAACAAGTTCACTGTTTTAATTGTTTTATGAGTGGTGGAAAAGACAGAAGATCCATCTATCCACCCATCCATCCATCCATCCATCCATCCATCCATCCATCCATCCATCCATCCAGGAGTTTGAAGTTAGAAACCCAGGCTTCCCTCACCCCGGGAACCTCTTCCAACTCACTGAGTCATTCCCAGGCCAGTCAAGACATGTAATCCCTCCAGCGAGTTCTGGGTCCTGAAACTCTGAAGCTCTGGTGTCCCAGCCAACTGAGCTCCTAATCTTATCTCTAAGGGAGAGTAGGAAACTAATTTCAACCACTTGTACCTACGGTTTAATTTTTAGTCACTACCCAGAACTCATGACCATAGGGGAGGGTGGTCCCCCCTGTGAATCGCCACCTTATTGGAGTGGAGGGGTTTATGCGTTCCAGTGATCCCAGGAGCTATGTTGTCAGAGGCAATTTGTCCTTGGCAGGGTCTTCAAAGGCAGATTGAGATAAAGTTCTTTGTCTGGGTGAGGGGACAGACAAAGAGCAACTTATATCACCCAATGAAATAACAGAAAATATGAAACTAATTAAAATAATTTACTGACTGGATCACTAACAGGAGGTTTTAAAGCATAATGCCTGTGGTTTCCATACAACATCACCTGAGCTCATTACATGTTCAGTGAACTGAAGGCATGGTTGATGCTTTTGTTGAACTGATTTCATGAGACTTAATCTCTCCAGCTGAACAAACCCAAGCACTTCATCTAAGAGGCTTCCAAAAGGCATCTTGGACAATTTCAATTTCAATTTTATTTATACAGCACCAAATCACAACAACATTCGCCTCAAGGCACATTATATTGTAAGGTAGACCCTACAATAATACATAAAGACAAAAACCCAACAATCATATGACCCCCTATGAGCAAGCACTGGGTGGGAAGGAAAAACTCCCTTTAACAGGAAGAAACCTCAGAACCAGGCTCAGGGAGGGGCGGCCATCTGCCACGGCTGGTTGGGGAGAGAGAAGGAAGACAGGAAGAGAGTGGAAGAGAGCCAGAGATTAATAACAAGTATGATTCAGTGCAGAGAGGTCTATTAACACATAGTTAGAGAAGAAGAAACACTCAATGCATCATGGGAATCCCCCAGCAGCCTACACCTATTGCAGCATAACTAAGGGAGGATTCAGGGTCACCTGATCCAACCCTAACTATTTACTTTAGCAAAAAGGAAGGTTTTAAGCCAAATCTTAAAAGTAGAAATAGTGTCTGTCTCCTGAATCTAAACTGGAAGCTGGTTCCATAGAAGAGGGGCCTGAAAACTGAAGGCTCTCCCTCCCATTCTACTTTTAAATACTCTAGGAACAACAAGTAAGCCTGCAGTGTGAGAGTGAAGTGCTCAAATAGGGTGATATGGTACTACAAGGTCATTAAGATAAGATGGGGCCTGATTATTTAAGGCCTTGTATGTGGGTCAGATGTTCAAACCACCACAGCTGATGTGGAGAAGCAGAATCTGTACTGTGAGCATGTACTAATCACCATCCTATGATGGTGCAGTGGCTTGTGTGCCTGAGTGTTCCCTGGAGATATGATGTCGTGGGAAACTTTCCCCTGGTAGAGTCTTCCGAGGCAAGATGGGCCTCGGTGAGGAACCAAGACTAAGCCAGTCCTGGTGGTTGTTCCTGGCCAGCTCAGCCTGAACAAACAAGGGGGGTGGCGGCTTTACAAGTCAATAAGTGTTTATTTTTTTGTTTTATAACCACATATTTTATCTTTTATTTTGAGACCAATACCATTTTAACCCAAAGCAAAGCAATAATTGCTTATAATATACACAATGTTGTGTTTTCTAAGCAAATATTTGCTAAAAATGTGTAAAATGCAGCAAAAATGTCTTTGTATAACTGCATAATACACGTACCTGTGTGCTAGTTTAGGAAAAACAAGATGATCAGTGAGTTTCGGTTGGTGTCATTTCATGTTGGTTGGACCTTACTGTGAAACAGTTTTTGAAGGATATTAAAAAATGTAATTCCCAAAAAATGTTCCAGCAAATTTTGATATCTCCAGCTGTCCTGCCACGATCATATTCCTCCTCAGGTGAAAAAAGAAGAGGTTATTACCTCAGTTACCTGAAGTATATTTAGTCCTCTGCAGCCCTGGTTATCCACAGCGATGTTCAGAGCTCATTACAGTAAATTGAGTCACTGCCTTCCTCTGTGTGGAAGCAGTGAGATGATTATCACACGGCAGCAGTTCTCTCGTTCATGTGCGGTCCCCGCAGAGGTTCAAATTAATGGAACATTACAGATAAAACACGAGCTGTGGCACCAAACTGTGTGAGTGCAGGAGGAAGGTTGGGTGTGACGAATGAGTGAGCGACGGCGCTGCACCAGCATCACGATGCAAAGATAAACCACAGCATCTTTAACACTTTCCCCACCAGAGTCTTGTGTTGAACTTACCAGCAATTTGTTCAAGACCCGCAGAATATTTTTCATCTATTGATGTATAAACACATGTTCACAGAAACACACCATCACATGATGTGAAAACACAGAGTGCTGGAATATCTCACCACTCGCAGCGATAATGTTAACGTCAACCTATTCTTCTTATTTCCACGAAAGTTGCTTTGCATGATTCAAGGTTCAAGATAACCCTTCTTTACCTTACACTGACCCTGTTCCATTGCAGCAGTGTTTCCATGGGACTATATAAGGAAAGCAGAAGACATTTATTTTAGCAAGTAACTTCTATGACATGCAAGCTAATTGTAGATGAGTGCATCCACACATCAGGTGGAGGTATGGCTGGTTTGAGTCAGACTCATGAACGTGGCCCAGAGATAGCTGCTGATGTGGGCCAAATTTGGACCGGACGTTCCTTGCTGTCTGCAGAGTGCACTCAGACATCCATTAGAGTCAAGGCCTCGCTTCTGAGCTTTAAAGAAAGAGATCCAGGTCTGCACCAAAAGGTCTAATAGGTTCTCCTCTCCACCTGCTTTGAGGTAATCTTACCAACAAACACGTGTGAGACTGCATACCTCTTAAGGCATGAAATAAGTTCCCACATCTCAAAGGGTCACGGCTGGATCTGGATTAGAACTTTTTAAACTCTTTCAATTTGATATGTATTTGAGAAGATGTTTTCAGTTTTTCTCCATCTTCCAAAAATTAAAACTTCTAAGCTGAACTAACTCAGTTCTTGTAAAAGTCTCACACAAATCCATCTGTATCTTTTTGAGTGATCCCACTAAGAAACAAATTCGAAATCATACGTTGACGTAACCTGAATTAAATGGGATCTAAACTGCACACCAGAGTGACTTTAGACCTACTGATGTGTGTCCGGATGACTCCTGAAACAAAAATGGACTGACGCTGACCTCCTGTCAGTGTGTGGGTGTGTGAACGTGTCGCCGTCCAGCAACTGTTTTATTTCATGGATTGATCCTTCACATGTATTTGGCACATTTATAAGACTGAATATTTCCAGGAAGACCAGGCTGATCTCCAGAACATGAACGTGTGTGTGTGTGTAATTATGCAAGCCGTTTTGGCTTCGCTTTTATGAAATGATGTGTTTATTTTTCAGGCGCTGACATGATTCAACATGTTGAAGGATAAAACAAAAGCTCCTTTAACGATGTTTGTTCATGAAAACATCTCAGAGAGATCACTCCGTGATAAGAAAATCACTTTTCTTAAAAGCACAAACTCAGCTGTGTTGTGTCTGCTGAAGCTGGTTGTCAAACTTTGCAACAACACGCAGCTCCGGTTCTCACTCTTCCTCATTGAAAAAGTCAAACTCAGAGCTGCTTTATTAGGAACAAATGTTGCTGCGTTCACAGCCCTGAATAAATCACGTCGTGTTTGAAAAGCCTGGTCTGATCCAGCTTCAGGACGGCTGTTGAAACAGTCGGGAGAGCCGCTCCGAGTGATTTTACTTTACATCTGAAAACAATCAATGACGAGAAATTAGCGCGCAAACACGCCCATTATTGTACACAGCTGAGCCAGACTCAAGCTGAGCCGAAGATCACTGAAAAAATAACATTTACAAGCTCATTGCTGACTACAATAAACCACAACATGATTAATAACACTATTACAAAGCAGTCGGTCCAAAAAGTGTTTGTTTTCCTGTTTGAATTGAGTCATATTTCAAATACATGAACTCAAATATTTTCCATATGCACATCTTTAAAAGGCTGTTAAAGGTCTTAAATTGATTCTTAGAAATTCTCAGACCTTTAAAGTTTTGTGTGCTTACGTTAATGTTGGTCATATCCCATAGCTTTAAGGGAACAAAGGGATATTTGGTGGAAAAATGTTAATAGTTTTTTATGTGTGCTAGTTATGTGTGCTATTAACAAGATTCTCAAGGGCAAATTTCAAACTGTGAAAAATCACATTTTCTGAGAACTTAGAGTTATTTTAAGGTTACCGGGTAGGGCTTGTGTTCAGCATTAAGGTTCAGGGATTAAGTTGTGTAACCAATGAGAATATTAAGTAGTATAAATAAACATATACATGTGCCCACAGATTGGATATGCACTGATTTAGAGGTACATGGAAACACAGCTTAAAAGCACGGGAACAGTATTATAAATTAGAGCAACTCTTCCTACACATGGACATAGAACCTGAACGAAAAGCCTAAAACACACAGATTAGGATTAAAGATTAGGGGTAAAGATGACTTTGCAGACGTTCCAGGCACTGGTTGCCTAGGTAACCCTCTAATGCATCAGCAACATCCTCCACTCTTATTGGTAGTTACTCTTGTTTACCTGAGGACTTGCTCACTTTGTGTCATCAGTGAGTTTTGTCTCCCGTAGTTGCTTGAAGTTGCTGAAGGTCATTGACTCGGTCTCCGGTTGCCGTGTTGCTGCTTGCTGCTTACAGTGTGGATGCAGTTTAAGGTTCTGGTGGTAGGATTAATTAACTTTTTCAAGTCTGAACGATGAATCAACTGCAACAAAATTCAGTTTTATTTAAAAATAGAGTGTTTATTGAATCTTCTGACAAAAAAAAGAGATATTAATTTGCATATATGAATTTTCAATTATATCATATTTGCTACATCTGGCTCATTTTGCAATTTACTACTTAAAAATGTATTGTGCAATTTTTTGAAGTTATTCAGGGGGAAAAAAGGGGATGTAAAAGTCAAATATGGCACATTAGGCATTGAAAGGCTAATGGGTTAAGGGTAAATTTATGGATTACGGTTACAGGTCGGGGTTAGAATTAAAGACGCTGGATCTAGGTTTAGGGGTTGGATTCATGGGGGTTAGGGTCAGTGATTGTGGATAAATTTCAGGGGGTCAGGATTAAAAATTAGGAGTCAGATTAGAGATGGTGGCACTGTTGCATTACCAAGTTCCTGCTCTGAAGGTTTAACTTGTTTAAATAGAGAATACATGATATATGTTTGTGTTTGTGTACAGACATATTCACATAAATAAAATTGTATTTAGCAGCAGTCGGGCAATTCTGTATTCAGAATTATTCAATGTGAGCAGGACAAAAGTGGGTCTAAAGAAGCTAAACGTTACATAAATTATTAAAAAAGAGGTCAAGTTTAGTAAAAATGTGAGGATAGAAAGGTTGGGAATAAAACTGAGGTTAGAGAAGGGGTGAGAAGGTCAAAGAAATGATTGTCAAAGACACTCGTTAGGGTTAGGGAAAGGTGAGAAGATGGTGTGTTCAAGTTTAGGATTAGGGTTAGGATTAGGAAATAAAGAAGATGGTGAGTGCTTGGAAGAAGTGAATGAGACAAACTGACTTTTTAAGGTAAAAACATATGAAAACAAAGCAAATCTGAGAGCTGATAGTTCACCATGAATACCAGAAGTTTACTGATCTTGTTTATTCAAGTTGAATCCACTTAATTTTGAGTGATCAACTCAAGTACAGTGATGTCACATTAACAGAGGGGCAGGAACATCTGGGTTTCATGCTGTTAAGAATAAAAATATTTCAGAGTGAAACAAAACAAACCAAAACTCAAGCCAAACAGACCCAAACCTAGTCCTTTGGCTGTGAGAGGAGGAGAAGGTGTGGTCAGGGCTGATAGCTCAGCTGTTGGGGGTTTGGACGAGCCTCAGTCAGTCCGTCAGTCAGTTGAGCTGCTAACACAGAGTGAGAGCACGGGTTAAATATAGAGCAGAGCCTCAGTGCTGATGACCGGGAACAAGCAGGCGTAAAGAGAGAGGCTGAACATCCTGCGGCAAAAAGAGAACTTATTTTATTTCAGCTCAGAGAAAGAGTCTGTTTATTCTCATCTCTGCCCTCGCACGATCCCCTCCTCTCTCTCTCTGTCTTCAGTTCTCACTCATACTCTCTCGGCCAGTGAGCATACAGCCCAAACTTGGAGAGGACAAAGCTTCACCATGCTCCAACTTTGGCAGAAAAGGAGACACAGTGAAGGCTGGATTTAAGATTTAAAGAAAAGAAGACAGACACGCTGGTGTGGTGAGTGCTGGAGAAGAAGTGAAGTATTAATAAGGACCGGAGTCATTTTGGGACCGAACAGCTGTGACACTAAGAGCTACCAGGTGAGTAACTCTGATTTCTGGCTTGTTTTGATATATTTGTTTTGATTTGTCACAAAGAAATCTAGAAAAACATCTGACCACTACTGAAATGGGTATGTGCCATCATATTTGCCAACATGCCAATATCATAGACCGATAGTTTGAAAATATATTGGTGTATCCCATTACTGAAACACCTTACACTGATGGAAGCAAAACAGTATTTATAATTTTTTGTGCATTTATTTATTTATTCATTTATTTATTGTTTGCAGTTATTATACAAAAAACAGGACAATCATATAAAAACATACTTTTCCCTCAAATATTCAGAAATGCAAAGATCCAAAGATCTGTATAAAGAGTTGGTGAATCACAACTGCTATTAAAGAAAAAAAAAATCCAGACAAGATCATCTGAACTAAACTAAATGTCAGCTAACAGAAAAACTGACATAAATATAGGTTTTATATCACCAAGTAAACAGTATGAGAAGTTATCAAAATGTTTATTTGAAATTAAAAAAACTCCACAACAAATAAATATCCAGAATCCAAATATAATGATTAAAATAAAGAAATCAGGATATTTCAATAAATAAAGCAGTTTAAAATAAAGATTTGTTACAGTAGTTTATATCAGCTAATTACTTAAGGTAGTTTTGAGGTGTTGTTCCATATTATTGGCAGCTGAATTATTTCCCGTTTTTTCATCAGAGAAAAATCAGACGAGCTTGGTGTTCTGCTTCCTTGTAACTTCATTCACTAAATAATCAAAAATACTAATAATCAGAAGTGTGGAAATGTTATATTTAAAATGTGTCTTGTCGATGCACAGCAACTTCAGTCATACAAATGACGTTGCAGAACCAAAAAGTCAGCTGAGGGAGGAGGTCAGGGTGGATGGACGGGTCAACAAAACATCAGCAGTGACTCAAACCAAGCTATTTATGGAAGCCTGACTCATGACGGCGGATTTGATCTGTAATGGAGTGAAAAATGTGATCTAAGCTAAGTGTGATGTGTGTGCGTTCAGTTTAGAAATGATAACATTATTAGTTATTATTAGGCAAAAATATTTAAGGTCATTGCTATAAATCCAGTTAAAAATGCTCACAAATTAACATTTGCTGCTTTGTGATTTTTTTTAATACTGAAAAATGAAAAAGGATTTCCAACTACCTTAAGACTTCAGAGACAAAAATATGAAGCACATTTTTATGAGGTTGGGGTCGGGTTTGAGCTCACAGGCTAATAAACCTCCTCATGAACCTTTTACCTCACCTGATTATGTTTTATCAACTAAAGCATATCCAAATAATTCATGATAAATCATTAAACTTACTCAGAATTACTGAAAGCGGTAAAACATTTTTTGTTTATAATTTAACGGGTTTAAAGGCCTTCCTTTCCAAACTTGATTATTTCATCACATACTGCACATTCATGATGCAAATTCTAGACTCTAAAAGGAGAGTGGGAGGCCATGCTCTGGTTTCCCACTCGGATCACTTTAATAAATGTCCAAAGAAAAACTGTACTCTTATCCCATGCCAGGTTTTTCTAATAGATTTATTAATATAACCCCCAAATCATAAATTTGTCTGCACAATCTCTTCAACAAACAACATCCTTTAACCTAGAAATGGAAAATATGACAGAAGCAGATGATGCAGTAGATGTCTGTGTGAAGCTGGCAAAAATAGAAAGCGTGTGGAGTTACAAAACAGAGACACAGAAAGGCTCAAGTGTCACAAATAACATTCAGAGTTCAGTTTGTGCAGCATACCACACCCTGCATCCCCCAACCCTCGACTCTGATGGGAAATCTGGCCGAACAGTAGAGGGGACAGATGTGTGCACAGAGAAACAGTGTAGTAGATTTGCACCATCAACAGTTGAGAAAGAACTGTTATGAAAACGATTGTGTAGGACCTAAACACCTACTGCAAACCAACCACACAATTCAGGTATTTAATGGACAAAAGGATGACCGTGCTGCTAGACAAAGCTTGAGATCAAAAACATCTGGATGACCCATGATACCTGATGGTCCACCTTGGAGAACTGAAAGAGGAAAAGAGCAAAAAGAAAAATGACAGATGGCAATGTGAGTAAATCTTGGGCCTCGCTATGTTATAAACTCGGGATGGGATTAGTAAGACTGGCACTATCGCTGTTCTTAGGTTTTTGGTGCCGGGTTAATGTTGTGAAGAGGTGCATGTTAACTCAAACCACCACCTTCTTTAAACCTAACGTTGTAGCAAAGAAGTCAAATGGCAAGTCGGGGGAAAAAAAGTAGAAAACAAAAATCTCCAAACCAGATGTTTGGCTGTTTGGCTGAGAAACATGCGGGTTAATACCAGTGTTGGGACTAACGCGTTATTAAGTAACGCGTTACAGTAACTACGTTATTATTGTGGTAACGAGCACGGTAACTAGTTATTATGCCAAAACCAGGAACGCGTTACTCGTTACTGGGATTTAGATAGGCTCGTTATTCGTTACTTCGTGTGGTGGATATCGCGGAGCTTCCACAGATTCAGTAACATTAGCAAGTGGTGGAAGCAGCAGGTGGATGAGGGAAAGGGAGGCAAGAGGAGAGACCCGAGGCGGCCGCCGGTCCGCATGTCAGGTAAACTGAACTTCAGGTAAGAAGTTATGACCTGCAGTCTATCGGAGTCAGATATAAACCAAGTTTAGGTGGAGTTTATTTTCGGTATGCTGACATTTTTGTACTGCGTGCTAGCTAGCATGAGGGAGTTTCTATACAGCTGGGTGGTGCTATGATGTTACTGATGTTGAACTTTATTTTGTTCATAAGGTTAATTATTAGAGTTGCCAACCGTCCCCTAAAAAACAGAATCGCCTGGTATTCAGAAAAAATATTACGCGTTTCGTACTGAGGTGAAAAGGAACACAGTTTGTCCCGGACTTCAGCTACAATGAAAAAGACACAAAGCTGGAGCTGCACAGCTGCCTCTTCTTCTCTCATTCTCTCCCCTCCCTCTCCTGTTTCTACTTCAATCACGAAACTGATCAATGATCAGCTGATCGGCTTTTCTCTCGTGTTTGTTTATCGCCCACTTTGCGCCAGAAAGAGGAAACCAGCGGATGTTGTGCTAAACAACAGCAGCACGTTTAAGCTTGATCAGCTGTTGTTAGAATTTATTCAATATTAATTTCTAGTATCAGCTGATGTTTGCTGGAGCCACAGCTGTAAAGCTGCTGGTCATGATATCAGTTTGGTTATCTGGTGAGAGAGAAACATGCAGATGAAACCAGGAGATGTCCTTACTGAATCATCAGAGCTGAACAGGTGATGGAGAAACAGGTTTACCTTTTAGGTGACATGAATGAGTTGAAGGGAAGTTAGTAACTGTTTCTGAGAGACAAATAACACCAGGATCCTTTTTTTACATAGCTGACAGCTGGTAACTGTGCAGGGGCGGGTCTAGCAAAGTTTTGCCAGGGGGCCAGGTAGGGCATTAACACGGAAAGGGGGGGACAAGGAAATACTTTTCTTTATTATTCTCATTTAAAATGTCTCGCTTTTTAAAAAAATAATTATCTGAGTCTTACAACAAACAATTGATAGATTGATACATATATACCATCAGAACAGTGTACATCACTGTCACAACAGTGTTTGTTTTCATTCAAAGGCTTTATGATTTTTCCTATAATGGTGGGCCGGTCTCTAGTCAAAATGCCCGGGACGATTTTTTTGTCCCAGTCCAGCTCTGTATGCAGCTCATCTGCAGTCTGGTGTTACCAACATCTTCCTATTCAGAAGGCAGAATTTCCAAGTTCTGAGTACAATCAAAAGCACCACGACTGCAGTTTTTGTGTTGGATGTAAAAAGCAGGCTAGAATCATGGTGGCGGTCAACGACGGTCCAGGCGTGGGATTTCTCTCGTGGAAATGTGCACATTATTTTTTCCTTTCTATTGGTAGGTGGCACAGTGCACTTGTGGCAAGTAAGCAAGCTAGAAGACTGGCAATCTTGCTGGGTATCCAGTTATGGAAGCAACACATTAACAAGAGAATTCTGAGTAAAACCAAAGTTACTTTCCCTAGAAACTAGTTACTTTGAAAGTAACGAGTAACTTGAAGTAACTGAGTTACTTTTTTAGAGAAGTAACTAGTAATGTAACTAAGTTACTAATTTAAAGTAACTTACCCAACACTGGTTAATACTACCCCCATGCTTTTAACCTTCTAATATGGGCTTGGTACGTCTTTAATACAAAACTGTTATCTCCACCTAAACACAGGGAGGAGCTAAAATCCTGCAACATAGTGATTTGATGGTCAATGATCAGGAGGAGGAGCAGGCCATCCGCTAACTGGAAAGTTGGTGGTTTGATTCCTGGCTGCTCCTCTCTGCATGCCAAAGTATGCCAACATACTTCTGGTTCTGCAGCATGAAGCCAACAATCTGCATAAAAACCTGTATGGTTTTTAAAGGCCAGCAGGGGGTGACTCCTCTGGTGGCAAAAAGAAATCTGTCCTTAACTTGGTTTCTGTGTGAGCTTAGTAAACACTTTCCTGATGAGTTTATGGTCTCCGTCTCTAGTTTCAAGTCTTATTTAGTGCAGGAGGATTTTCAGTTTGTGCCTTTTGGTCCCACTTGAGTTAAAAAAGCAGGGTTTGGTTATGACTGGGCTACACTGACACGTATTGTCCCTGAGGTTCTGAGGCACCCCTTGCTAGTCAGCTGAGTTTTTAAAACTGAAAAGACTCAGGGCTTCTTAAACTCTCTCGAATTCTTGAAATTGATTGGTTGACAGAGTAAACAGCCAAAATTTGTCTTAAATGCAACAAAAGCGAAGTGACCTTAATCATCTCCTTTCCAGGTCCTGCTGTTACACTTGGGATCTATTAGAGCAGCTTTGCATGATTCACAGTTCAAAATAATCCAGTACAACCTCTCATTTCATGTCATTTCTGAAACAAGCCATTTTAGCTCCTCCCCCTTTGAGACAACTTGATTCTGATTGGCTGTCTCTTGCAAACAGAGAGATTTAAGATGGGATCATCAGGGATATCCACTTCCTGTGGCATCATAGGGGATTGCAGGGATTTCTTGAACATGCTGTACGCTGACTTCTTCATTTGGAGCAGGAGATACCTGACAGCGAATAAGGAAAAGCAGACTCGGCTCAGCTTTGTGTAGGTGCTGTGTGTAAAAGAGAAATTATCAACCTTTTAAATCAGGCTGAAGTGGGGCCAAAATAATAACTTCAGAACTAAAGTGTAAGTGTGATCAGTTAAACGCTTTCAGGCGTCATTTAGATGTATAGTGACGGCTTCAATAATGAGTTACTGGAATGAAGCGACACCCACTGAGCCACGCTGAGTGTGTCGTTACTGAGTCATGAAAGGATCGTCTGTGAGACACTCGCTCAGTGAATCAGTGAGTTATGACTCCCTTATTCACAGCCCAGTAAAGGCTGGTTTCAGGAAGCAGTACATCAGGAGGCATTAATTTAATAGATGTTTTACCAGAGTGCTTAAGCGCCGCTCAGCTGAGAGACAAGCTCTGCTCTTTCCGACACAGTTTCTACAGCAGCTGGGAGGAGATGCTGCAGCAGGAAAACAATTTTCAGTCACACAAGGTTTGTTGTGTCCAGACTGAAATATCTATAAGCAGCTAATGAATGGAAAACATGAACGTTTGTGCAAGTATGCTCTGCAGTCAAGTGCCATTAGTTTCCCTGAATGAAAGAAATACTTGTGTTACATTAATAGTAGTAAAGATGTACTGTGTTATGGTTTTATGGCATTCCAGAGACGTAATGGGATCATTATGAGGGGAACGTAATTGTAAAACGTTTTTTTAATTATAGCATGTTACTTCCGGTGGGGGGAAAAGCCCCGCTGGGTTGGTTCAAGCCTGCCCAGGACCTTCATGCTGCACCCTGCTCATCCACCCCTATGGTCTCCTGTAATTTGGTCTGTTTAAACACTTTGACTTAATCATTGAGAGTCAGTGAGAAGCGTTTAGCAGTGGTGCAGGCTTGTTGGTCTGACTGGCACTGACTGTATAAAAGATGCACATAGCAATAGTGATGTCACTCATTGGTGTAGTACCCCTTATTGTGTAGCTTCAGTGTTTTAGGATTCTGGTTGCATCCTGTCATGTGCAGTAGGCAGGATGAAGGACCCAAATGCAGGACTTGTACGTGGAATGTAAACTTAAAGCAGCAGCTTTTTTCGTTGGGAAAAATCCTCCATAAAATAACTTACAAAAACCAAAACCCTGAACATGGAAACTAAGAACTCAACACTTGGAAACAAGGAGCAGGGAACTAAGAATAATAGAAACCAGAAACCTGGAGAAACTTAGCACATAGGGTATTACAACAACAGACAGAGGAAAACACAGGGCTTAAATACACAACGGAGTAACGAGGGAATGGGAAACAGGAGGAAAACACAGCTTGGACTAATCTGACATAACGAGACGTGGAGGAAGCAAAACCAATTGCACTGAACACAGGACAAGGAACTATCAAAATAAAACAGGAAACCTTCACAAAGACGCAGACTTGACACTGTGACATGGAGACACGACTGACTAGGAACATGAAACACAGAGACTAGAGTAACTAAACGTGGAACACAGGGAAGGCACATAGACAGAAAACTAGAAACTAGGAACTATAAATATAACACACACAAAATTAAAGAGACCCAAACCCATGAAAAACAACAAATCAAATAATATAACTTAAACCAGAATTACACAGACCCAGTAGTGTGACACCTCCATGTTGGTTTGTGAAACAAAAAGGGATCCGTATTTAAGCTGCACCCATAAACTGTACATACACAACACACCAGCACATCCGGATGACATTGAGAGAAAATCCTGGAATTTTACTTTCCAAAACTCGAGCACAAAACAGCAGATGTCTGTGAAGGTTCTCAGTAATCCAGGTCATTGTAGTCTAAGGAGCTTGGAAAGAAAAGCGTCTGGACTTCTTTAAGTGACTTGAAGACTTTTCACCTCTCATCCAAGAAGCTTCTTCAGTTCTAGGGTCAAATGGTGGAGGGTCCCAGATTTAAGCCCTGTGGGAGTATCCACCCGAGAGGGACAATGGACCCCCTAATGATCCTCTACCTAATCACATGAGCCAAGGCATGAAAACGGGTGTAGGTCACAATCAGCCAAGGTTTCGGGTGAGCTCATGGTGAAACCTAGCCCCATCCTATCATGTGATTTCCTGAGGTCAGATGGCCCATGGTGTGAGTGGGCGTTAAGGCGTCTGGGACGGGATCTCAAAACTGGATTATCGATGGCAGACAGTTGGTGTCGTAAACCACCGCCTCTGTTCAAAGATAGTTGCTCACAGTGGACATAAATTGCTTCTTTTACTCCTCTTTCAAACCATCTGTCCTCTCTGTCCAAAATATGAACATTGGCATCCTCGAAAGAGTGACCTTTGTCCTCCAGATGCAGATGGACCGCTGAGTCTTGTCCCGTGGAGGTGGCTCTTCTATGTTGTACCATGCGTTTGTGAAGTGGTTGTTTGGTCTCTCCAATGTAGAGGTCTGGGCTTTCCTCGCTACACTGTACAGCACACACTACATTGTTAAGTTTGTGTTTAGGAGTTTGTGTAAGTGTTTTCGGACGCTTACACTCCAGTACTGCGCATGCGTGCAACGCAAGACGATTCGACCTGCCTCATTTCTGTCTGCTGTTTATTTACTTTCCGGCTCTTTGAAATGTCGCGGCAAAATGTTGAGGAAAAGCACCGAGTTTTGTAAGTGGACTAACAATGAGGTGGAGTTGTTGCTGCGAGTAACACAAAAGTACAAAGTTGCAAAAGTGAGTGAGAATTAAAGAATTTGAAGAAAAGCTATCTGGAGCATGTACAAAGAGATATTAATATTTAATAGGGCTGTAAAAATTGAGAGCAAACAAAACAACTGCTGTATAATGCCCTCCGCTATCTGGTCACATGACTAGATCACATAACTAAAATGTGTCATCGTTTTCGAAAAGGCTCCAGGTTCGCTCTCCACACTGTGATGCGAAAACGTCATTTTCAAATGGATCCGCTTTGGAGAGCGTTTTCAAAACGCTGCATTTTCCTTTACAAAAAACGCCGTCTCAGTGTAGACGGAAGGTCAAAACGGAGAGAAAAAGATGTGTTTTCACAATTCCGTAGTGTAGTAGTGAACATAAGTTAGTGGGAGAAAGAAACCACGGTACACGTGGCAGTATCAAACCAGGATAGAGGGAGGAAGGAAGGGCAGTCCTGTATTGGTGTAATCTATGCCAGATCACAAATGTGGATCCATCCCTGTGGCGACCCCTTGGAAAATGTGGGAGTGGCCAAAAGTGCTCAGTCAGCTGGGGTCTTCCTGTGTTAGTTAGTGTTCTCTCTGCACACACACGGGCTCTCTACAGGTGCTTCCTCCCACAGTCCAAAGACGTACGCATTATTTTAACCAGTGATTCTAAATTTGCTGCTGGTGTGAACGTTTTGTCTGTGTTAGCCTTGCGCTGACAGATGACCCTCAATGGATCTAACCTGGATGAAGAGTTTTGAAAAATGGTTGAATGGAAGAAAACAGATTTTCTGTAGCACCTTCTTAGGAATAAACCCACAATAGCATAAAACATGGTGGGTTATGTGGAACTGCCTGGACCCAGGACACTGTCGTAAAAGAGAGTTTTAATCTCAAAAATGTATTTGTTTAGTAAAACTTAAACAACAGAAAGAAAAAGGCGCTCATCTTACTCTTTCTGGTGGCTAACAAAAATTTGAAAAAAAAAAAAAAAATCCAATAAAAAAAATTCTAGGTAAAACAAAATAAAAAACCAGAAAAAAGTAAAAAAATTAATACAAAAAATTCCTTCATTTTAAAATCTTACATTGTATCGTATTTTAACATTTTTTCTGCACATAAAAAAGATGAAGAGATGAAGTCTGCATATTTGCGAAATCTGGACCGATGTGCACTATATAGGAAGCTTATATATTGTTCCGTCACTCCTTAATGTTTGTGCACTGGACCCCTCAGGGCACAGCTGGACCTGACAAAGGCTACAAACCTTCACATGTTTCCTTTGGATTTATTTCATGGTTTTGCTTTGGTTCTGATTTTGCTTTGAGGATTGAACTATACATCAGACGTCTCTTCTTCTATTTAAAAATGTTCCCGCTTTTATGTGTTTCAGAGCTGAACATTAAACAGAGAAGGTCTTTAACTCGACCTCCTCTCTGTTGTTGTACCCAGCATGCTCTGACCCTGCCCAGATCTCCTGGGACCTTCCCTTTGCTTTGCTAGCTATTTTAAAAAGTTGTCTTTTTTCTGGGTGTGCATACAGACAGCAAAAAAACAAACAAACAAAAACCAATGGATGGGCATAAAAAGCAGCATAATTAAATTTTTGGATGTGGAAATTGTTTGCTTAACCGTCCGTCAGCACGTTATTTTTCAAAATTATCAAACATAATCTGCAACATGAAACCACTGATTAGAGTTTAGTGGCGATCCAGATGTTTGATTTGCACCAGTTGTTTCAAATCCTAACAGGATATTAAATGGGTCAACATATGTCTCCTCTAAACTGTTATGATGAAAGAGCGGATGTGTTTGGGTGTAACGGTTTGTGAACGCAGCGCTGATGATGACCAGGATCCCAACAAATGTTCGAATCATGCAATTCATAAAAAAGATCTCATCTCAACCCAGCTTTCACAACTCAAGAGTTTCTTCTTATTGTGTTATTTCATCATCTTCTGTGTCTCTTTCCTTTTAATTTCCCAATAACTGGAATCTTTGGGTTTCAGAAGGGGTGATTCTTCTGCGATTCGTCAGTCATAATCTGGTGCAAAACCAAAAAGTAACTAGTCAGAAAAAAGTTTTGAGAAATCATGTTTTTGACTTCTGTTTCAGGGATATTGTGCTTTGTGTTGTAAAATAGATCTTATTTCCTTACATAAAAGTGGTACATACATTTGATGCTTCTGGAAGATTTCACCAAGAGTTAAAAAAAAAAGAGTTTTGAGGTACACCACAAGCAAACATGGACTGATACACTGAAGATGAGGTGGGATGTGAGAGTTTGCATGAAGCTATGTTTCTAAGCAGTGCGAAACATTTATAAATGCAGCTGAATTACAAATAAAGTAGTTGTATATGTTAATAAGAAGTTTATAAATTGAGTATTTTCCAGAACTGGTCAAACAGTCGATTATAGGTATCTCCTTAATGATTTAAAGAGCTAGAAATTACAAATTTTGCTACTTCTGTCATGCCTTTAGTGTTTCTTATTAATGTCTTGTAGTTGTAAGGAATTAATCAGTCACTAAGCATTATTAGATCTTGTAATTCTCCATTATAATCCTTTGATAGATCAGAAACTTGTACCCAAAATCCTTACTGCCTGGGCTCCGTGCCATAGGGTAGGATTACTCCGTTATCTGGATAAGTGAAGTGACTAAAATTTGATGTTTCCAAGTTTGACTCAGCAAACGTATCTAGATAATGGAAAAGATTTGCTTCTAGGAATAGCTCCAATGTTTCCAGTACATTTATAGCTTGACATCAGAGGTGAAAATTGCTTTGCAGATCCAAAGCAAACACAATTAAATCAAAAGATTAATCCCTCATTTCTTTTTGGCTGTTTTAAAATACCCTCCTGGTGGCTGTGAAAACTTGATCAA